>NC_090928.1:433699751-434393273 GCF_040938575.1 Ambystoma mexicanum
AAGTCCCTGTTTCATAACCATATACCCTCTTCAATAGATCCTGTTAAAATGTATTTCAACCCAATGCACTGTAAGAGACAATAGGATATATCATCATTTCATTTACAAAACACTGAACAATTGGGTTTAACTATGCTCTTAGCACAGAATCAACAAACTGCAGTAGAGAAGCAGTTACATTTTGCAGAATTTGTGCATTTGACAAAAGATTTTTTTTCCATGTTCCAAGATCTACATGTGATATGAAATGCATGAATTCTTGCAATGGAAACCTCACTGTATTTTACCAAGGAAATAAAAGACACCTTTTGTACCCTTTATACTTATAAGGAGGGTTTGGTGGCTGAAAATGCATTTCTTTGATGGTGATTGCATGTTGCTTCCACTTTGTACGTATTACTGAATAAATAAAGGAGAACATTTCAGAAATGGGGGTATAGCTCAGGGGTAGAGGATTTCACTACAGATCAAAAGGTCCCTAGTTCAAATCTGGGTGCCCCCTTGTCCAACTGTTTTACCTGTAGAAATATTTTTTTAACTAAAAAAAATGAAGTAAACATTTACAATCTTAGCATTTTATGTAATTAGCAACACATTTCTACATTTGAAATACTCCTGATCATCACCTGAAACATAGGGTAAACACCATTAAGCTGTTTAGGATTTCTTCATATGATACAAGCTGTGTTTTACATTCGCCCAAGTTCTACTGGTGATATTATCAGTTTGAAATAGTCCACTGGAAGCTCATATGAATGTTTTAAAACTGTGGTGGAAACCAATAATATGCCCTTAATGAAATGTATTAATTTGTACAGCTGACCAGAAGTGCACTGATGTCATTAGTTCTACAAGTTCCATCGAGTCACCCACTCTATCACCTTTTTAAAAAAGGGCAGTTTTCAACATTGAAGGGTTTATGTCAGTGGTAGAGCGTAGGAGTGTAGTTCAAGAAGTCCCTGTTTCATAACCATATACCCTCTTCAATAGATCCTGTTAACATGTTTTTCAACCCAATGCAATGTAAGAAACAATAGGGTATATCATCATTTCATATACAAAACAATGAACGATTGGGTTTAAATATGCTCTTAGCACAAAATCAACAAACTGCAGTAGAGAAGCAGTTACATTTTGCAGAATTTGTGCATTTGACAAAAGATTTTTTTTCCATGTTCCAAGATCTACATGTGATATGAAATGTATGAATTCTTGCAATGGAAACCTCACTGTATTTTACCAAGGGAGATAAAGGACATCCTACCCACCCCATATACTTATAAGGAGGGTTTGGTGGCTGAAAATGCATTCCTTTGATGGTGATTGCATGTTGCTTGTACTTTGTACATATTACTGAAATAATAAAGGTGATCTTTTCAGAACTGGGGGTATAGCTCAATGGTAGAGCATTTGATTGCAGATCAAGAGGTCCCTAGTTCAAATCTGGGTGCCCTCTTGTTCTCCGGTTTTACCTGTAGAAATATTTTTTTAAGTAAATAAATTAAAGTAAACATTTACAATCTTAGCATTTTATGTAATGAGCAACACATTTCTACATTTGAAATACTCCTGATCATCACCTAAAACATAGGGTAAACACCATTAAGCTGTTTAGGATTTCTTCGTATGATACAAGCTGTGTTTTACATTCACCCAAGTTCTACTGGTGATATTATCAGTTTGAAATAGTCCATTGGAATCTCATATGAATGTTTTAAAACTGTGGTGGAAACCAATAATATGCCCTTAATGAAATGTATTAATTTGTACAGCTGACCAGAAGTGCACTGATGTCATTAGTTCTACAAGTTCCATAGAGTCACCCACTCTATCACCTTTTTAAAAAAGGGCAGTTTTCAGCATTCAAGGGTTTAACTCAGTGTTAGAGCAGAGGAGTGCAGTTCAAGAAGTCCCTGTTTCATAACCATATACCCTCGTCAATAGATCCTGTTAAAATGTTTTTCAACCCAATGCACTGTAAGAAACAAAAGGATATATCATCATTTCATATAAAAAACAATGAACAATTGGGTTTAACTATGCTCTTAGCACAAAATCAACAAACTGCAGTAGAGAAGCAGTTACGTTTTGCAGAATTTGTGCATTTGACAAAAGTTTTTTTTCCATGTTCCAAGATCTACATGTGATATGAAATGTATGAATTAATGCAATGGAAACCTCACTGTATTTTACCAAGGCAGATAAAGGACATCTTTTGTACCCCATATACTTATAAGGAAGGTATGGTGGCTGAAAATGCATTGCTTAGATGGTGATTGCATGTTGCTTCCACTTTGTACATATTACTGAATAAATAAAGGTGAATATTTCAGAAATGGGGGTATAGCTCAGGGGTCGAGGATTTCACTGCAGATCAAAAGGTCTCTAGTTCAAATCTGGGTGCCCCCTTGTCCAACTGTTTTACCTGTAGAAATATTTTTTTAACTAAATAAATTGAAGTAAACATTTACAATCTTAGCATTTTATGTAATGAGCAACACATTTCTACATTTGAAATACTCCTGATCATCACCTGAAACATA
Organism: Ambystoma mexicanum; assembly: GCF_040938575.1. Taxonomy (NCBI): domain Eukaryota; kingdom Metazoa; phylum Chordata; class Amphibia; order Caudata; family Ambystomatidae; genus Ambystoma; species Ambystoma mexicanum. The sequence goes on from NC_090928.1 coordinate 433,702,295, forward strand.
GGGTAAACACCATTAAGCTGTTTAGGATTTCTTCATATGATACAAGCAGTGTTTTACATTCACCCAAGTTCTACTGGTGATATTATCAGTTTGCAATAGTCCATTGGAAGCTCATATGAATGTTATAAAACTGTGGTGGAAACCAATAATATGCCCTTAATTAAATGTATTAATTTGTACAGCTGACCAGAAGTGCACTGATGTCATTAGTTCTACACGTTCCATACAGTCACCCACTCTATCACCTTTTTAAAAAAGGGCAGTTTTCAGCATTCAAGGGTTTAACTCAGTGGTAGAGCGTAGGAGTGCAATTCAAGAAGTCCCTGTTTCATAACCATATACCCTTGTCAATAGATCCTGTTAAAATGTTTTTCAACCCAATGTACTGTAAGAAACAAAAGGATATATCATCATTTCATATAAAAAACAATGAACAATTGGGTTTAACTATGCTCTTAGCACAAAATCAACAAACTGCAATAGAGAAGCAGTTACGTTTTGCAGAATTTGTGCATTTGAGAAAAGTTTTTTTCCATGTTCCAAGATCTACATGTGATATGAAATGTATGAATTCTTGCAATGGAAACCTCACTGTATTTTACCAAGGCAGATAAAGGACATCTTTCGTGCCCCTTATACTTATAAGGAAGGTTTGGTGGCTGAAAATGCATTGCTTTGATGGTGATTGCTTGTTGCTTCCACTTTGTACATATTTTCTGAATGAATAAAGGTGAACATTTCAGAAATGGGGGTATAGCTCAGGGGTAGAGGATTTCACTGCAGATCAAAAGGTCCCTAGTTCAAATCTGGGTGCCCCCTTGTCCAACTGTTTTACCTGTAGAAATATTTTTTAACTAAATCAATTGAAGTAAACATTTACAATCTTAGCATTTTATGTAATGAGCAACACATTTCTACATTTGAAATACTCCTGATCATCACCAGAAACATAGGGTAAACACCATTAAGCTGTTTAGGATTTCTTCATATGATACAAGCTGTGTTTTACATTCACCCAAGTTCTACTGGTGATATGATCAGTTTGAAATAGTCCATTGGAAGCTCATATGAATGTTATAAAACTGTGGTGGAAACCAATAATATGCCCTTAATGAAATGTATTAATTTGTACAGCTGACCAGAAGTGCACTGATGTCATTAGTTCTACAAGTTCCAAAGAGTCACCCACTCTATCACCTTTTTAAAAAAGGGCAGTTTTCATCATTGAAGGGTTTATGTCAGTGGTAGAGCGTAGGAGTGTAGTTCAAGAAGTCCCTGTTTCATAACCATATACCCTCTTCAATAGATCCTGTTAACATGTTTTTCAACCCAATGCACTGTAAGAAACAATAGGGTATATCATCATTTCATATACAAAACAATGAACGATTGGGTTTAAATATGCTCTTAGCACAAAATCAACAAACTGCAGTAGAGAAGCAGTTACATTTTGCAGAATTTGTGCATTTGACAAAAGATTTTTTTTCCATGTTCCAAGATCTACATGTGATATGAAATGCATGAATTCTTGCAATGGAAACCTCACTGTATTTTACCAAGGCAGATAAAAGACACCTTTTGTACCCTTTATACTTATAAGGAGGGTTTGGTGGCTGAAAATGCATTTCTTTGATGGTGATTGCATGTTGCTTCCACTTTGTACGTATTACTGAATAAATAAAGGAGCACATTTCAGAAATGGGGGTATAGCTCAGGGGTAGAGGATTTCACTGCAGATCAAAAGGTCCCTAGTTCAAATCTGGGTGCCCCCGTGTCCAACTGTTTTACCTGTAGAAATATTTTTTTAACTAAAAAAAATGAAGTAAACATTTACAATCTTAGCATTTTATGTAATTAGCAACACATTTCTACATTTGAAATACTCCTGATCATCACCTGAAACATAGGGTAAACACCATTAAGCTGTTTAGGATTTCTTCATATGATACAAGCTGTGTTTTACATTCACCCAAGTTCTACTGGTGATATTATCAGTTTGAAATAGTCCACTGGAAGCTCATATGAATGTTTTAAAACTGTGGTGGAAACCAATAATATGCCCTTAATGAAATGTATTAATTTGTACAGCTGACCAGAAGTGCACTGATGTCATTAGTTCTACAAGTTCCATCGAGTCACCCACTCTATCACCTTTTTAAAAAAGGGCAGTTTTCAACATTGAAGGGTTTATTTCAGTGGTAGAGCGTAGGAGTGTAGTTCAAGAAGTCCCTGTTTCATAACCATATACCCTCTTCAATAGATCCTGTTAACATGTTTTTCAACCCAATGCACTGTAAGAAACAATAGGGTATATCATCATTTCATATACAAAACAATGAACGATTGGGTTTAAATATGCTCTTGGCACAAAATCAACAAACTGCAGTAGAGAAGCAGTTACATTTTGCAGAATTTGTGCATTTGACAAAAGATTTTTTTTCCATGTTCCAAGATCTACATGTGATATGAAATGTATGAATTCTTGCAATGGAAACCTCACTGTATTTTACCAAGGCAGATAAAGGACATCCTTCCCACCCCATATACTTATAAGGAGGGTTTGGTGGCTGAAAATGCATTCCTTTGATGGTGATTGCATGTTGCTTGTACTTTGTACATATTACTGAATTAATAAAGGTGATTTTTCAGAACTGGGGGTATAGCTCAATGGTAGAGCATTTGATTGCAGATCAAGAGGTCCCTAGTTCAAATCTGGGTGCCCTCTTGTCCTCCGGTTTTACCTGTAGAAATATTTTTTTAAGTAAATAAATTAAAGTCAACATTTACAATCTTAGCATTTTATGTAATGAGCAACACATTTCTACATTTGAAATACTCCTGATCATCACCTGAAACATAGGGTAAACACCATTAAGCTGTTTAGGATTTCTTCGTATGATACAAGCTGTGTTTTACATTCACCCAAGTTCTACTGGTGATATTATCAGTTTGAAATAGTCCACTGGAAGCTCATATGAATGTTTTAAAACTGTGGTGGAAACCAATAATATGCCCTTAATGAAATGTATTAATTTGTACAGCTGACCAGAAGTGCACTGATGTCATTAGTTCTCCAAGTTCCATAGAGTCACCCACTCTATCACCTTTTTAAAAAAGGGCAGTTTTCAACATTGAAGGGTTTATGTCAGTGGTAGAGCGTAGGAGTGTAGTTCAAGAAGTCCCTGTTTCATAACCTTATACACTTGTCGGGGGGAAATTCTGCCGGGGTCGGCCAGGCCGTCCGCAGACCTCCGGGCAGGGAGGCCCCAACTCCTCCCGTATATCCCAAAAGAGATAGAGTATGAGACACACGCAAGAAGCAAGGTGACTCTGCTGTTTATTAGACAAAACGGCAGGGATGGGTCAAGGAGCGTACGCGTCCGTCCTGACACACACAATTGTGGGGCTCGCAGGCCCTTTTTACCTTATTCTGACGCGCTACTTGCGTCACCTTGGAGTGTTTAGCAAAAAACCTATTTCCACTCTGGATTGGTTACTCGAGTGGTATGTTTAATAGAACGGTGTTAGTGGTTGAGGGTTAGTCAGGTGGTATACCTGGGCTGTGCCTTCAATTTGATACATGAAAATTGTTACATGAAGACCTCTGAGGATTGGTCAATGTTAATGGCGTCAGTGATAAGAGCCCCATGTTCTGATTGGTCCGCTCGCAGGTGCGACCTTGGCGTCGGCTTGTGGCGTGCGAGATTGCAACATCGTGCCCTTGGCGGTGTGCTTTCGCCGGGCTCATATTGCAGGGTCAGCAACCGAGCTCTTGCTCATTCAATGTTCATGGAAGCTTTTGCTTGCGGCCTTCTTGGGCCTGGTGCATAGGTGGAACCGTTTGATGCAGAGCGCTTTAGGTTACGGTATCATATTGCTCTATCCTCAGTATCGTGTCTCCGTTATATTCTTCATTATGGTACATGGTTCTTAGAAGAAGCGTGAGCAAGCCTTTTTAGATAAGTTCATTATGCGTCTTTCTGCATTTTGAGAGCCTATGTGGAAAATAATAAAGATGCACGTCCGTGGGTATGTCTGTCACCTACGTCATAGCACTGAGTATGTTCTTCGTGTGGATTGGTGTGGGAGTGTCCGGTGTGCATGTTTGCACAGGTGTGCTGACCGTTGGCTAGGTCGTCATGGCATCTCTAACGACGTGTAGGTTTAGTCGAGTTGATCCGTGCCGCAGGTCTCGGCATGGACAGGGCGGGCTGCTGGGCAGGTAGGTGGGCACATCCGTATGTTCCTGTACCAGGGTATTTGGTCGTCTGGTAGATAGGCAAACTCCTCTCGTGGCGGGTGTCTAGGCCGTGATCCTCTAGGCCAAGCGCGAGAGGGGAAGGGCGGGAGCCTGTTCTTCCATTCTCCCACTTCAGTCCCCCCTCTGGTCGACTTATCGACCACAAACATATCCTTTTCTTTATCTCCTCTTACTTTCCATATTTTAGTTATTACTCCCAAATGTCCATAGTGGTTAACATGGTCTTCAAATGACCAATACATATATTCACAGGTTCCTCCAGGAGTGCAGTATACCCATTTCCCTATGTAGCTCCTTGGGTTTCTTGGGTTTTCGAGCTTCACAGATGGTGGGTCCAGGTGGTTGGTGATGATCTGGTTGTGCAACTTCTCTCTCTCTTTTATGATTGTGCCTGTGTGTTGGCCGTCATCTGTTGGCATCAAGAGGTGTATACCAACCATTTCGATCATCTCGTCTGTGGTGCGTGCCTTCCGGGCCTTCCAAAATCTTATTATGATCAGTGTAGCTCCAGCCAAAATAGTACATCCATCCAACTATAATCTTCAGTCCATCTGACAGCCACGATGGCATCCATGACCATAATATTGAAAACCAGCTCTCATCCTTTTTCACACCTTTACTTTCATCCATCATTTTTGAGTGCATCTGGGCCAATTGTAAAACTGCTTCTGTCAGTGTACCATTGTCAGCATCGTTAGCAGGAATGAATGTGCAGCATGATTGTCCTATCTTTGCGCAAACTCCTCCTTCCATTGCTGTGAGGAGGTCCAGTACATATCTGTTCTGTAGTGCAACCATTCTTACTGCTCGCAATTCCTCTTTTATTGCGTTGAATCATTTACTGTAGAGTTAATTGTCATCATTAGTTCCCACCTAGTTATCTGGAGCCATTTTGCGTTTGCGTAGGCCTGCAGTCCAGGATGTATTATTGAGGAGAAGAACATAGCTGCTCTGCTGAATAGTCTGTGTTCCGGCGGAATTGAGGTGAGTGCTGTTTCCGACCTTCCCCACAGGTAATTTCCTGTCAGAGGTTCTCCTTGTCTTTTCCTTCTGTTGAGGACAGTGTTGTTGCCGTTGCGTCGGTTCTCTGGCCCTTTCCGAGGCTGTGCAGATCTCTTCTTCCTTTTGTTCCCTTCATCCATCTTGGGGAAATTCGCCATATTCACATGTTTCTGGGGCACCACTAGTGATGGTACATTAACGTGCACCATTGTGCATATACCATTCCACAAAGGGGGCAGTGTGTGGTACGCCTTGTCTCCACAGGCCCAGTAATGGTCCATTACTACTGCTGTTCCTGCTCCCCCCTCAGGTAACTCCATCACGCTTTCACAGTTGGTGTTGTATCCTACGTCCACCTCTCCTTTATGTTGGTAGCATACCTTAGGCGCAGTTAGCGGCAGTATTGTTATTGGGTCTTCATCCTTCTCCATCCAAGTGAGCATGGTTACGTACTTGACCCAAGTCATCCAACATCTATGGTTGTGTCCATCAATAGTTGAAATATTTTCTCTTGTTACCATGTTGCTGCCAACCACTCCTATGTCCCATTTGTTGTTCATGTACACCTTCCCTGTTATTATCATCAGTGGTCTTTCCCAACATCCGTTTTTACCAGGGACTTCAGAGGCGTACCAATCACATGGTAGGTACTGTAGTGTTACTTTCTTTGTTTCACCTTTTTCAGGACCACTTGTTATGTATCTGAATCCTTCAGCATATAAACTGCTCTTGTGGTAACTCAAATAAGTCTTGATGAAGTTGTTTTCATATGGATATGTATCTCGTGTTTTCCACACCAGTTTCACCACTGTCCCTTGAAATCTTCCTTTCATCTGGAACAGTGCCAGGTATATTATACATCGTGCTATTTTTTCATCTATCTCCGTGGCAACAAATGTTCGAGAAGCGCTCATGGCGTATGGGATCAATGAGCAAACGTAGCAGCTGTCTTCTGTTGTCTGCTTACCTATGTGGGTCATGTGTTGGTACCATATGTTGTTTGAGATGTGTGCTGAATCTTGTATGTAGTTGTCAATACCTTTATTATCTGAGTATGTGCTGCGTTTAACTCTATTTTCCTTGTGTGGGATTTTACTAGTACCACCTGACGTAACACCTGTTGCAGCTGGGGGTGGGGGTGTATTAGGTTTGGGTACAGCAATAATATTGATAGCATAGCTGTACTGCCATACAGAGGCAGCCAAGAACCCGGTGATCATTAAAATCCCTATCAATTTTATTACAAATGCTAATTTCACCGGCATTTTGCTCTTACCTTGCTGCAGTCCGGCAGCTTATTCTTGCGACGTTACAGTTGCCCGCCTGAAAATTCTTAATATGCTTGTTATTAGTGTTAGTTGTCGTTTTTAAGCTCTCCCTATCAAGTAGTCATTCAGTGCCCAGGCGAAGAGCTGTTCCCACGCCAATCTAAGCGATCTATCTCTTAGGGCAGGCAAGTATGGTTGGAGGTGGGGCATTGAATGTTCTATGGCCAAGAGGAATGCTGTGTAGTAGACACGTACCCTCCTTCTTTTCAGGTACGTTGGCCTTTTTATTTCATATACAAATTGGTGTGACAATTCTTCCAGGTAATTATCGTCTGAGGGTACCATCTACTCATGGGCAGTGAATTGGTTAGTTATCTACTTTCTTAGTAGTACAATAATACGCTGTACCTGCATGTGTGAGAGAAAAGAAAGAGAACATTCAGGTGTTTACATGTGTATATGTGTAAGACAATGTCCTTCAGTTCAGTTATTACTACAGTGGGTAGGGGGTCAATGGGCAGAGGGTTTGGGGCTCAACTGGCGGAAGTCTCTTTACTCTTTAATCGTGTAACCATGGGGTGGGCGGTATGGGGATCACCCCTTTTTTTTCTAGTAGTTGTCTCTGGGGAATCTGAGGGGTGGCAGTGTATGGGGACACTTAGGCCGTTAGTTGTGGTAGAAATCTCTTCCTCCGTTGGTGACGCTGTTGTTGTTCTTCCAGTGGCCCTGTCGGTGGCGCTGGGGCGGGTCTGGAGTTTGTAGATCTTTACGTCGTGTAGGTGGTTCCAGGCACGTTTGTCCTGTAGCTTTACTGCTCTCATTGATACCTCCTCTACCAGATGGGGGCCAGTGAAGCGTGGGCTGTTCCACTTTCTGTTGAAATTGCGAAGTAGTACGTGGTCACCTTTAGCAACTTTGCACAGTCTTTCCTTTTCCAATTCTTTATCCACGTCTTCTTGTTGATCGCTGTTAGACCCGCCCCGCGTGCGCTCGAGCTGTTGAGACACAAACACTACACTAGTAATCAAAGAAGACACATATTGGTACATTTCATCACCAAGGACATTTGCAGTACTCTCGTGGTCGGTAAATGCTCTTGATGTTGGCGTTAGGGGAAGGCGCATTTGACGTCCGGTAACCACCTCGTGAGGGGTGAGGTGGTGGTCGGAACCTGGTCTATTCCTTAGCTCAAATAGGGCTAATGGAAGGCAATACAACCAACTCTTCTTTGTTGTTTGCTGTATTTTTGCAATTGCCTCCTTTAATAGGCCATTCAGGCATTCACATAAACCGTTGGCCTGTGGGTGGTATGCACATGCAAATTTATGCTTGATGTTCAGCAAGGATGTGATGTGCTGGAACATTTCATTTGCGAAATGTGGGCCATTGTCTGACCGCAGTACCTCGCACACTCCCCACCTGGGGAAGACCTCCCTCACTAGGAATTTAGCTGCTCTGAATGCATCTGGGTGTGAACAGGGCCCTGCTTCAATCCACCTCGAGAATGGGCATACTACTACAATCATATACCTATTTCCTTGACATACGTTGATCATATCAACATAGTCAATATGGAGATGTCGGAAGGGTCCCTCTGGCCGGGGTATAGTACCTCTTATCACCTTCAGAGTGTGACCGGCCGTAAACTGTTGACATGTGAGACAATTGCTGATAAAATTTGACACATGAGAATTTAACTCGGGGCAGAACCAGTCTTCCCTAATTCGTGCTGCAATTACTTCCTTGCCTGTGTGGGCTGGGTGATGTAGTTGGCTCAGGGCGGTGTTCAATAGTGCCAGTGGTATTACAATCTTTCCAGTGTCACCCTGGCGCCATAGTGCGTCAGTTGGTGACATTGTGCATCCTCTTTTTACCCATATTTCTTTTTCTGCCATTGGTGCAGCCGCTTGTAGCTCCATTATCTGTGTGGCTGGGAGATGGGTGTACCCTTCTCTTACCAACATCTCCTTAGCCATTCCCCTCCCTCTCCCTCTCTGTGACTCTGGGGGGTTCCATATCTCACCAAAATATGCAGCATACTTTGCATGTGCGTCCGCTGCTGCATTCCCTTTTGAGATGTGGTCTTCACCATTGGTGTGTGCGGTGCATTTGACCAAAGCTAATTCTTGGGGGTCATTTATTGCTTCAATTAGTTCAGCCAATAGGAGGGCATGTTGCACTGGAGTGCCATCAGCTCTCCTAAACCCTCTTCTTCTCCATTTCGACAGCCCTGAGTGGACAGTGGACGTAACATATGCGCTGTCGGAATATATGGTCACTCGTTTGTCAAAGCTTTCCTTCAACGCCAAAATCAGTGCAATTAATTCTGCTGCTTGAGCGGAATAATGCTGTGGTAGTTGTACACATTTCATTGCCACACACACCGGTACCTCCATCATTTTTACCACTGCTGCCCCAGTCCTCCTCATACCATCCCTTTGGTCGATAGTTGATGACCCATCAATGAACAGGAGCTCACCTCCCTCTAGTGCGTTCTCGTCAATCTTTCTAGTACATGAGTACATTTCAGTTATTTGCGTACAGTCGTGGGCATAATCTCCTTCCTCAATTACTTCTGCTAGGAACCTTGCAGGGTTGACTGTGCTACATCTAACAATTGATAGTTCAGCTCTGGATAAGATGATCTCATAACCTGATGCCCTTTGCGTGGTTAGGGTGGACTTAGGTTTATTCAATATCGCAAATAGTGCATGTTCCACAAACAGTGTAGTTGGGCACCCCATGGTGATTGCTGATGCTTTCTCTACTGCAAAAGCAGCTGCGGCGAGACCTTGTTCGCAAGGGAAATGACCTAACATCACAGGATCTAAGTGGCCGCTGTAAAATGCTACTGGTTTGTAGCCCATGCTTGTTTTTTGAGCCAACACTGCTTTCATTACTGCTGAGTCGCAATGTGAAAATATAAAGAATTGTCGCTCATAGTCTGGGGATGCCAGTACCGGAGCAGTTGATATCGCATCTTTCAATCCATCAAAAGCCTCTTTCATTTCCATTGTCCACCCCAACTTTTTCTCCCCTTTATTGTATGAGCTGTAATCAAATACCCATGCTCTACAGTAGTTGCACAGACCCAGGAACTGCTGAAGTTCCCTCACTGTTTGTGGCACTGGTGTGTTTGAAATGGCCTGTGCTCTTTGTGGTGCAATCTTCCTTCCATGTTGGGATATGAGCTGACCAATGTAAAGTACCTGTTCTTGACAGCACTGTAACTTTTCCATGTCTACCTTGTAACCTTTTTCAGCCAATATTGTCAGCATCTTTAATGAGTCCTCTCTGCATGTTCTTACGTTTGTACTGCAAATTATTATGTCGTCGACATACTGCAACACTGTGCTTTCCACTTCAATGTTACCCAAATCCATCTGTATTACTCTGTTGAAAATTGAGGGTGATTCGCAATACCCTTGTGGCAATCTGGTGTGTTTCCACTTTGTGTTTCTGTAAGTGAAGCTTGTCAGATCTTGTGAGTCTGGGTGCAATGGTATTGAGAAAAAAGCATTTTTAAGGTCGATCACTGTAAATCGTGATGCTTCTGCTGGAATGCCACACAATATTGTGGCCGGGTTTGCGGCTATGGGGTATTCTGCTTCTACTATGTTGTTCAAGGGCCTGAGATCCTCTATGAAGCGCCAAGACCCCCCTTTAGCCTTGCGCACTGGGTATACAGCCGTGTTACATGGTGATTCTGACGGGACCAATATGCCATTATCTATAAGGGCCGTTATGGTTTCATATATGCCCTCATCTGCCTCTTTTGATAGTGGGTACTGTTTCACTCTGGGGAGTATTGCACCTTTTTTCAATTTTATCCTTACTCCCCCTATACTTTTTATGCACCCCACGTCATAGGGGCTAGTAGTCCATAATGATGTGGGTACTTTTGTCATATCCTCCTCAAAGAAGGGAACTGGGGTGGATGTGGGTGCCTCAAGTGCCATTGCAATTTTCTGTGCTACTTGTTTGTACGCCACTCTTAGCCATATTTCCACACTCATCATAAACACCATTTCACCTTCCTCCTTTTCTTATCAAAACAGGTCCTCATCTGACACCTGGGTGAGTCTACATCCTTCTGCTAGTGCTATTACTGCCCTCCATGCTCTTCCTTCTCTGTCTTGGGCATGTACAGCAATGTAATCAGCTGTTGCTATAATGCTCTCAATGTCCACTGGAACCACCTTTCCTTCTGGTTCATTGACTGGTGTTTCTGGTCTGAACAAATAGGCTGCTGGCCTCCTCCAGATCTTTCCCTCTATCCCTGGCATCCATGCAAATGCCATGTCTGTCCCGTACTGGAAGAGTTCGCCATCTACTGGCTCAGCCCTAATCGCTGTCTGTCCGCAGTATGCTTGCATAATCTGTCGTGCTGTGAGCATGTTAATCCCTGGAGTAGAGCAAATTATGCCGTCCTCCGTAAAGGAGATCGTCATATTCAACCTGTTCATTATGTCTCTCCCCAGTATATTTACTGGCGAGGCACTATAATATAAAAGTGGAACTGACATGTCATAATCTCCTATAGATAAGGGAATGTTATCAGTAAAAGGAACCAACCCTCTAGCCCCAGAGAATCTTTGGGTGTTCATGGCTTCGCCCGACATCTTAAATTTACCTTCCCTTATGCAAGACCGGGTCGCCCCGGTGTCAACAAGGAATGATAATTTTTTGTCGCCTATCGTTACCTCTATGCGTGGTTCCTCTGCACTATTAGGTGTTACTGACAGGATGGGACACACCAAGGCCGTCTGTGGGCTGTCCTATTGAGGGTACAAATATTGACCATTTCCTGTGTAAGGGTTGTATCCAGGACTGTCACCCTACCCAGTTGTGTTTGTTGTGCTTGGGGTTGTTGTGTTATCGCTACCTGTTGTTGTGGCAGTGAATACGTCTGTGGCTGTTGTTGTGTTATTAGTTGTTGCTGTTCATTTCCCTGTTGCAACGTCTGCTGTTGCTGTATGCCCTGCTGTTCCTGTGTGGGCCTTGGTTGTCCCTGTTCGCTCCATGATGGTGTTCCTGGTCTTACTCTACACGTGCGTGACATATGCCCTAATAATCCACAACTCCAACACACCGGTGGTTCCCTACTCTGCCATGGAAAGCTCCCTGTGTTGTCCTGGTATACTGGTTGCCCGGTGGGGTAGGAATTTCTAAGTCCCCCCACCTGCTGTTGTGTGTTATATCCGTATCCTCTCCCTCTCATAATTCCTCCTCTTCCCCTGTTGTAATTATAATACCCAGCTCCTGGCATTGAGTATCCTCCTCCCATGTTGGTCGTGTATGGTTGGAGTGGCGGCACCTGTTGTGTTATAGTCTGTGAGGGTGGTATTTGGGAGGGATCTTGTGCAGCCACTACTTGTGTGGGGCTTTGGGTCATTGTTGTGGCTGTAGTTATTAGTGCCCCTTCCATTGTGTATTTAGTAAGTTTTTTCTGTACTAGTTTAGCCTCTTCCGTTTTCCTGTCCTCTTCCTTTTGTTTCATTTTTCCTTGCCATATCCTGCAATGATGCACTATTGTCAGTTGTATTTCTGGCCATGCTTTTGCTTCCATTCCCACTACTTTCTTCAGTTGTTTCTGAACTCCTTCTGGGAGCCCTTGTACTAGTATATGATAAAATATTGCTGGTGTTTTGTCCCATTGTTCTCTAGTTTCCATGCGCCATTTCTCTTGGATTTCCTGGATATAATCAACAGGATCTTCGTTCTCACACATCTTGCGTGAAGTAATTGCTCCTATGTCTGATGTGTCTGGGTTCTGCACCCTCAGTGCCTGCCATAGTGCATGTCTGCAGTTTGCGAATGGTGCCCCATCGTGCGATGTGTTTACTATTGTTACCCCAGGGAATCCCGCTCTCTTCCAAATGTCATCCGCTGCATCCCCTAATATCGATATTAGAAGGCCCTTTACATCTCCCACTGCCAGTTTCTGTCCTGCGGTGTGTTTTTCCATTTCATATATCCATTTACCCACACCTCCACTTAATGATGGGAGCCTGCACTTTATATTTTCTTTGTCTGTATGCTTCCAAGGGACGTACTGTGGTCTAACCCCTCCCCTCTCCAGAAGTGGCATTAAGTTGTGTCTCGTTTTACCCTTTGGGTTCCATAAAATCGAGTCCTCACACCCCTCCTCTTCTTCCCTCTCTCCTACATCGTCAATTTCGTCCGTATTTCCCCTGCTCGTAACTCTTTCTTCTCCATCTTTTCCCCTTCTTCCATCATTTCCTGTATTTAATGTGGGCATGTGTATTCGTCCTTCCTGCCTGCGTCTAGGGAGGCCTCTAAGCCGACCTACATAGGGTGTCAGTTCGTCTGTGAAGGGCGCAAGTTTGATTGTACGTAATGAGCGTGAGGTGGTTGAGCATGTAGGGTGGGATGGGAGAGGGTGTGATGGTGACGGTGTGGCTTGATGTGTCTGTCTTTCCGCTATTCCTTGCTCTTCCTCCTCATTTCTCTCCAGTTCATCCTTTCTCCTACGGATCCATGGTGAGTCTGTGTTGGTCCGTGTGATGTATAGTTTATCTAGCCTTTCCCTTTCACTGTTTCTTCCTTCCTTCTCCATTCCTTCTTCTTCCTCACTACAAAAGTCATTCATAAACGGCACCCCCACTCTGTCTTTTTTCCCTTGATTGTTACTGTTTTTAAGTCTATTAGGTCCGGTTCTCCCTTTTCTCCTTTACCAACCGCTCCCCTTTGCGCTGATGTTGTTGCTACTTCTGTGTCTCTATATACATACCCCCTTACTTCATTCTCCCTTCTCCTATCTTCTCTTTCCCCTTCATTTCTCTCCTCCATCTCCCTACCATTTTCCTTCCTTTTCCTTTTTAATTCCTCCATTACTTCACTACTCACCTTTTCCAATATCCTTTCATCCTCTTTCTTCCTTTCCCATCTCACCCTCTCCCTTTGTAATATACTCTCTATCACCCTCCCTTCTTCGTATTTCTTAGTCATTTCTGATAGTAATCTCTTCTTCCACATTGCCATTTCTCTTTCTTTCTCTTCTTCTTCCCTTTTCCTCTCTCGTAGCACTGCTCTTGATACCCTTTCTGCTGCTGCTTTTACCCTTTCAGCTTCTCTCCTTTGCTCCTCAGTTCGTTCCCTTATTTTTTCCAATTCGTTCTTACCTTCTTTCCTTTCCCTCGCTCTATCTCTTTCCTCCCTCTCGAGCTGTTTGATCAGTTCATTCTGCTCATCCCTTAACTCTGCTAGTCGTTCCTCCAAAATCTCTTCCTTTTGCCGTAACAGCTCTTCCCCTCTCATTCCACTCTCCCTGGTATTATCCTCGTCTGTTTTCCTTACTACCTCCTTCTCTTCTCCTGTTAATGAACCTCGTAATTTTAATAGTATCTGCGCAGCTACCCACTCATCATGTCCTATTTCCACAGTTTGTTCTTCTCCAGTCTTCCCCTCCCCTGCTGGCATCTTCCTATGAGCCACATATGGTGGCGGGCTGTATGCTGGGTTCGAGTACCCCTCAGCCGCCCTTAACTGTCCTCTTTCTATTTCTCCTAATTCTCTTAAAGGGTACAACCCCCCTCCCTCTGTTTTCACTACCTTTGCTAGGGGTATATCGTTGCTCAGTTCCTTTTTTATTTCATTTTCTTTTGAGTTATTATTCTTTTCTCCTCCCTCTTGTCCGTTCCCCGTGTTCTTTGGGTCTTCACTCCCCTTTTTCAAAACCTCTCCTTCCTCCTTAATCTCTTTTTCTTCCGGTATTTCCCCCACAGTGAACATTCCATTTGGTCCTGGTCGGGACCCTTGGAACATCCTCCATAAGTTAAACACCTCCACGTGGTTTGTCAACTTCTTCCCTTTGTATGTATTATGCAGATGGTTTAATAGTGAATGTTGGGCATATGGATCGAAGCTACCATTAGGCGGCCATGGTGTTATCATTTTGTTGTCCATCCCCTGTGTCCATTCTATGCTATACTTGATCAGTTTCTCCCTATGGGGTGACAGTGTTGTACATATGTGTTGTAGTGGGGTAGTGAGGGTGTTCCCCCACCCTCCCGATCCTGTCCCGTATGACATAGTAGCGCTTCACTTGTTAGCCTTCCCCTATTTGGTAGCTATTATCTTACTAACACTTACAATACACAGCCTTATACCTTTACCTGGCCCCGTAAGTTTGGGGACTTGCGATAGTCCGCTAAGGAAAATTATTAAAATATAGTATTTACATTTGTATATTTTCTTCTTTCTTTCTTCCTTTACACAACACCCTTACGGCCCCCTGCGGCCGAGGCGCACGTAGCCCCCTGCGGCTGCGTACCCCTTGTGAAGTTCTTATACAGTCGTCCTATTTTTATTTGCTCCTCCTCCTTCTTCTACACTTGCCGTGGCCGGCGTTCTCCGTGCGCAGCCACGTCCCCCGTTTCGCCTTTCCCTGATCAACTCGTTACCGTTTATCTCCGTTTCCACTCCCTTCCCACAGTTCTCTTCCCCACCACTCTCAGAAAGAAAAATGCCTTGTGCTCGGGATATCCTATGAAAGGCCCTACTGGTGACGTCACCGATCGCTTCAAACTACTGGTAAGTTCTTCATATATTCTTTAAGTCCAAAATACACTTGCAATCTACCCCCGTTAACCTCACAGCTGTCTTCCTGTCACTCCTGGAACAAGGTAATCAATAATATAATCGGACTGCGCACGCTGTGTCGCCTCGCGTGTGATACGCCCCTCGACAGGAGGGCTTAACCAGCCAATTATCTTCCGTATTGGGCAACTAACTAGCTACCGCCTACAGGGAAACGTCATCTACCTATCGAGTTTCTTGCTCGAACAATAGGGATCCTCATCTACTCATTGATCAATAAATGCCAACTCGTAGGAAACCACACACACACCCTTACATGTAGTCGCGACCTAGGCCAATCAGTGTCTACGAGCGGCCGCACGTGATGTTTTCGTGCTCCGCCCCCCTCTCTCGCGTAACGTAGCCGACTGCTCTCGCACTCGTTCGGCTACCATTCATTTCATTGTCTACACTAAATTGTCAAACCTTCGCCGCGCACCTGTGCAACACCTCCCACCTCCCGTATTTAATTCCTCCCCCCTCCCTCACAATTTCACATTGCTTGTTGTGCGTGGCATGCTCACCAAGTTCTCTTGATGCGGGGCCGCTCGACTGCGTGCACCCATCCAAGCGGCTCGCCACCTCCCCTCGTCTGGACCACGTCTGGACACTCGCCAACCGCGGGCGGGATACTTCTCAACCGGCTCCCGAAAGCCAATATCCGGATTGCGCTGTCCGGTCTTCTCGCAGTTCCGCGATGGTCCAGTAGTCCTCAGAAGGGGGCAACGGGAGAGGGGGCCGCGCCGCCGGGCCTCCTCGCAACAGAAGTACCTGGAAAAAAATAAAAATAAAAAAGCAGATCTTAAACAGATCTCAGCAGTGCCTCCAACTTGTCGGGGGGAAATTCTGCCGGGGTCGGCCGGGCCGTCCGCAGACCTCCGGGCAGGGAGGCCCCAACTCCTCCTGTATATCCCAAAAGAGATAGAGTATGAGACACACGCAAGAAGCAAGGTGACTCTGTTGTTTATTAGACAAAACGGCAGGGATGGGTCAAGGAGCGTACGCGTCCGTCCTGACACACACAATTGTGGGGCTCGCAGGCCCTTTTACCTTAGTATGACGCGCTACTTGCGTCACCTTGGAAAGTTTAGCAAAAAACCTATTTCCACTCTGGATTGGTTACTCGAGTGGTAGGGTTAATATAGCATACATATAGAGAACGGTGTTAGTGGTTGAGGGTTAGTCAGGTGGTATACCTGGGCTGTCCCTTCAATTTCATACATGAAAATTGTTACATGAAGACCTCTGAGGATTGGTCAATGTTAATGGCGTCAGTGATAAGAGCCCCATGTTCTGATTAGTCCGCTCGCGAGCCTCCCAGTCTGGGACTATCGCTGTTCCCAGCTCGCGGTGCACCTGTCCTTTGCAACAATGTTTTACTATGGGTAGGTGTAAACAATGTGAGGATTCATTCGTATGTTGGGAGGTCGACTACTCCCACTGCTGCAGATGTCCAATGAGTCTTTTAATTGTATCTGCCTGTGTCTTGAAACGTGGGATTCAGGCGTCTCCTTCCTCCTGGGCTTGGCGTCCTGTCAAGTTTGGCTTTGTCACGTGAGGTGGGACCGTGTTTGAGGCAAAATTCAACACAATTAATATTGTTTTTCCTACTGTGTGCCTGGTTTATCTTGCAGGTGCGACCTTGGCGTCGGCTTGCGGCGTGCGAGATTGCAACATTGTGCCCTTGGCGGTGTGCTTTCTCCGGGCTCATTTTGCAGGGTCAGCAACCAAGCTCTTGCTCATTCAATGTTCATGGAAGCTTTTGCTTGCGGCCTACTTGGGCCTGGTGCATAGGTGGAACCGTTTGATGCAGAGCGCTTTAGGTTACGGTATCATATTGCTCTATCCTCAGTATCGTGTCTCCGTTATATTCTTCATTATGGTACATGGTTCTTAGAAGAAGCGTGAGCAAGCCTTTTTAGATAAGTTCATTATGCGTCTTGCGTTTCTGCATTTTGAGAGCCTATGTGGAAAATAATAAAGATGCACGTCCGTGGGTATGTCTGTCGCCTACGTCATAGCACTGAGTATGTTCTTCGTGTGGATTGGTGTGGGAGTGTCCGGTGTGCATGTTTGCACAGGTGTGCTGACCGTTGGCTAGGTCGTCATGGCATCTCTAACGACGTGTAGGTTTAGTCGAGTTGATCCGTGCCGCAGGTGTCGGCATGGACAGGGCGGGCTGCTGGGCAGGTAGGTGGGCACATCCGTATGTTCCTGTACCAGGGTATTTGGTCGTCTGGCAGATAGGCAAACTCCTCTCGTGGCGGGTGTCTATGCCGTGATCCTCTAGGCCAAGCGCGAGAGGGGAAGGGCGGGAGCCTGTTCTTCCATTCTCCCACTTCACCCTCTTCAATAGATCCTGTTAACATGTTTTTCAACCCAATGCACTGTAAGAAACAATAGGATATATCATCATTTCATATACAAAACAATGAACGATTGGGTTTAACTATGCTCTTAGCACAAAATCAACAAACTGCAGTAGAGAAGCAGTTACATTTTGCAGAATTTGTGCATTTGACAAAAGATTTTTTTTTTGTTCCAAGATCTACATGTGATACGAAATGTATGAATTCTTGCAATGGAAACCTCATTGTATTTTACCAAGGCAGATAAAGGACATCCTTCGCACCCCTTATACTTATAAGGAGGGTTTGGTGGCTGAACATGCATTGCTTTGATAGTGATTGCATGTTGCTTCCACTTTGTACATATTACTGAATAAATAAAGGTGAACAATTCAGAAATGGGGGTATAGCTCAGGGTAGAGCATTTCACTGCACTTAAAAAAGGTCCCTAGTTCAAATCTGGGTTCCCCCTTGTCCAACTGTTTTACCTGTAAAAATATTTTTTTAATTAAATACATTGAAGTAAACATTTACAATCTTAGCATTTTATGTAATGAGCAACACATTTCTACATTTGAAATACTCCTGATCATCACCTGAAACATAGGGTAAACACCATTAAGCTGTTTAGGATTTCTTCATATGATACAAGCTGTGTTTTACATTCACCCAAGTTCTACTGGTGATATTATCAGTTTGAAATAGTCCATTGGAAGCTCATATGAATGTTATAAAACTGTGGTGGAAACCAATAATATGCCCTTAATGAAATGTATTAATTTGTACAGCTGACCATAAGTGAACTGATGTCATTAGTTCTACAAGTTCCATACAGTCACCCACTCTATCACCTTTTTAAAAAAGGGCAGTTTTCAGCATTCAAGGGTTTAACTCAGTGGTAGAACGTAGGAGTGCAGTTCAAGAAGTCCCTGTTTCATAACCATATACCCTTGTCAATAGATCCTGTTAAAATGTTTTTCAACCCAATGGACTGTAAGAAACAAAAGGATATATCATCATTTCATATAAAAAAACAATGAACAATTGGGTTTTACTATGCTCTTAGCACAAAATCAACAAACTGCAGTAGAGAAGCAGTTACGTTTTGCAGAATTTGTGCATTTGACAAAAGTTTTTTTTCCATGTTCCACGATCTACATGTGATACAAAATGTAGGAATTCTTGCAATGGAAACCTCACTGTATTTTACCAAGGCAGATAAAGGACATCTGTTGTACCCCTTATACTTATAAGGAGGGTTTGGTGGCTGAAAATGCATTGCTTTGATGGTGATTGCATGTTGCTTCCGCTTTGTACATATTACTGAATAAATAAAGGTGCACAATTCAGAAATGGGGGTATAGCTCAGGGGTAGAGCTTTTCACTGCAGAGCAAAAGGTCCCTAGTTGAAATCTGGGTGCCCCCTTGTCCAACTGTTTTACCTGTAGAAATATTTTTTAATTAAATAAATTGAAGTAAACATTTACAATGTTAGCATTTTATGTAATGAGAAACACATTTCTACATTTGAAATACTCCTGATCATCTCCTGAAACATAGTGTAAACACCATTACGCTGTTTCGGATTTCTTCGTATGATACAAGCTGTGTTTTACATTCACCCAAGTTCTACTGGTGATATTATCAGTTTGAAATAGTCCATTGGAAGCTCATATGAATGTTATAAAACTGTGGTGGAAACCAATAATATGCCCTTAATGAAATGTATTAATTTGTACAGCTGACCAGAAGTGCACTGATGTCATTAGTTCTACAAGTTCCATACAGTCACCCACTCTATCACCTTTTTAAAAAAGGGCAGTTTTCAGCATTCAAGGGTTTATGTCAGTGGTAGAGCGTAGGAGTGTAGTTCAAGAAGTCCCTGTTTCATAACCATATACCCTCGTCAATAGATCCTGTTAAAATGTTTTTCAACCCAATGTACTGTAAGAAACAAAAGGATATATCATCATTTCATATAAAAAACGATGAACAATTGGGTTTAACTATGCTCTTAGCACAAAATCAACAAACTGCAGTAGAGAAGCAGTTACGTTTTGCAGAATTTGTGCATTTGACAAAAGTTTTTTTTCCATGTTCCAAGATCTACATGTGATACGAAATGTAGGAATTCTTGCAATGGAAACTTCACTGTATTTTACCAAGGCAGATAAAGGACATCTTTTGTACCCCTTATACTTATAAGGTGCGTTTGGTGGCTGAAAATGCATTGCTTTGATGGTGATTGCATGTTGCTTGCACTTTGTACATATTACTGAATTAATAAAAGTGATCTTTTCAAAACTGGGGGTATAGCTCAGTGGTAGAGCATTTGACTGCATATCAAGAGGTTCCTAGTTCAAATCTGGGTGTCCCCTTGTTCAACTGTTTTACCTGTAGACAAAAACATTTACAATCTTAGCATTTGATGCAATGAGCAACACATTTCTACATTTGAAATACTCCTGATCATCTCCTGAAATATAGGGTAAACACCATGAAACTGTTTAGGATTTCTTCATATGATACAAGCTGTGTTTTACATTCACCCAAGTTCTACTGGTGATATTATCAGTTTGAAATAGTCCATTGGAATCTCATATGAATGTTATAAAACTGTGGTGGAAACCAATAATATGCCCTTAATGAAATGTATTAATTTGTACAGCTGACCAGAAGTGCACTGATGTCATTAGTTCTACAAGTTCCATACAGTCACCCACTCTATCACCTTTTTAAAAAAGGGCAGTTTTCAGCATTCAAGGGTTTAACTCAGTGGAAGAGCATAGGAGTGCAGTTCAAGAAGTCCCTGTTTCATAACCATATACCCTTGTCGATAGATCCTGTTAAAATGTATTTTTTAACCAAATGCACTGTAAGACAAAATAAGATATATAATCATTTCATATACAAAACAATGAACAATTGGGTTTAACTCTGCTCTTAGCACAAGATCAATAAAATGCAGCAGAGAAACAGTTACGTTTTGCAGAATTTGTGCATTTGACAAAAGTTTTTTTTCCATGTTCCAAGATCTACATGTGATATGAAATGTATGAATTAATGCAATGGAAACCTCACTGTATTTTACCAAGGCAGATAAAGGACATCTTTTGTACCCCATATACTTATCTTATAAGGAAGGTATGGTGGCTGAAAATGCATTGCTTTGTTG
Source organism: Ambystoma mexicanum (assembly GCF_040938575.1). NCBI lineage: Eukaryota > Metazoa > Chordata > Amphibia > Caudata > Ambystomatidae > Ambystoma > Ambystoma mexicanum. The sequence goes on from NC_090928.1 coordinate 433,722,950, forward strand.
GTGATTGCATGTTGCTTGCACTTTGTACATATTACTGAATTAATAAAGGTGAACTTTTCAGAACTGGGGGTATAGCTCAGTGGTAGAGCATTTGACTGCATATCAAGAGGTCCCTAGTTCAAATCTGGGTGCCCCCTTGTTCAACTGTTCTACCTGTAGAAATATTTTTTTAATTAAATAAATTGATGAAAACATTTACAATCTTAGCATTTTATGTAATGAGCAACATATTTCTACATTAGAAATACTCCTGATCATCTCCTGAAACATAGGGTAAACACCATGAAACTGTTTAGGATTTCTTCATATGATACAAGCTGTGTTTTACATTCACCCAAGTTCTACTGGTGATATGATTAGTTTGAAATAGTCCATTGGAAGCTCATATGAATGTTATAAAACTGTGGTGGAAACCAATAACATGCCCTTAATGAAATGTATTAATTTGTACAGCTGACCAGAAGTGCACTGATGTCATTAGTTCTACAAGTTCCATACAGTCACCCACTCTATCATCTTTTTAAAAAAGGGCAGTTTTCAGCATTCAAGGGTTTATGTCAGTGGTAGAGCGTAGGAGTGCTTTTCAAGAAGTCCCTGTTTCATAACCATATACCCTCTTCAATAGATCATGTTAAAATGTTTTTCAACCCAATGCACTGTAAGAAAGAATAGGATATATCATCATTTCATATACAAAACAATGAACAATTGGGTTTAACTATGCGCTTAGCACAAAATCAACAAACTGCAGTAGAGAAGAAGTTACATTTTGCAGAATTTGTGCATTTGACAAAAGATTTTTTTTCCATGTTCCAAGATCTACATGTGATACGAAATGTATGAATTCTTGCAATGGAAACCTCACTGTATTTTACCAAGGCAGATAAAGGACATCCTTTGCATCCCATATACTTATAAGGAGGGTTTGGTGGCTGAAAATGCATTGCTTTGATGGTGATTGCATGTTGCTTGCACTTTGTACATATTACTGAATTAATAAAGGTGAACTTTTCACAACTGGGACTATAGCTCAGTGGTAGAGCATTTGACTGCAGATCAAGCGTCCCTAGTTCAAATCTGGGTGCCCCCTTGTTCAACTGTTTTACCTATAGAAAAACACATTTACAATCTTAGCATTTGATGTAATGAGCAACACATTTCTACATTTGAAATACTCCTGATCATCACCTGAAACATAGGGTAAACACCGTTAAGCTGTTTAGGATTTCTTCATATGATACAAGCTGTGTTTTGCATTCACCCAAGTTCTACTGGTGATATTATCAGTTTAAAATAGTCCATTGGAAGCTCATATGAATTTTATAAAACTGTGGTGGAAACCAATAATATGCCCTTAACGAAATGTATTAATTTGTACAGCTGACCAGAAGTGCACTGATGTCATTAGTTCTACAAGTTCCATACAGTCACCCACTCTATCACCTTTTTAAAAAAGGGCAGTTTTCAGCATTCAAGGGTTTAACTCAGTGGAAGAGCATAGGAGTGCAGTTCAAGAAGTCCCTGTTTCATAACCATATACCCTTGTCAATAGATCCTGTTAAAATGTATTTTTTAACCAAATGCACTGTAAGACAAAATAAGATATATCATCATTTCATATACAAAACAATGAACAATTGGGTTTAACTCTGCTCTTAGCACAAGATCAATAAAATGCAGCAGAGAAACAGTTACGTTTTGCAGAATTTGTGCATTTGACAAAAGTTTTTTTTCCATGTTCCAAGATCTACATGTGATATGAAATGTATGAATTAATGCAATGGAAACCTCACTGTATTTTACCAAGGCAGATAAAGGACATCTTTTGTACCCCATATACTTATAAGGAAGGTATGGTGGCTGAAAATGCATTGCTTTGTTGGTGATTGCATGTTGCTTGCACTTTGTACATATTACTGAATTAATAAAGGTGAACTTTTCAGAACTGGGGGTATAGCTCAGTGGTAGAGCATTTGACTGCATATCAAGAGGTCCCTAGTTCAAATCTGGGTGCCCCCTTGTTCAACAGTTTTACCTGTAGAAATATTTTTTTAATTAAATAAATTGAAGAAAACGAATACAATCTTAGCATTTTATGTAATGAGCAACACATTTCTACATTTGAAATACTCCTGATCATCTCCTGAAACATAGGGTAAACAAACACCATTAAGCTGTTTAGGATTTCTTCATATGATACAAGCTGTGTTTTACATTCACCCAAGTTCTACTGGTGATATTATCAGTTTGAATTAGTCCATTGGAAGCTCATATGAATGTTATAAAACTTTGGTGGAAAGCAATAATATGCCCTTAATGAAATGTATTAATTTGTACAGCTGACCAGAAGTGCACTGATGTCCTTAGTTCTACAAGTTCCATACAGTCACCCACTCTATCACCTTTTTAAAAAAAAGGGCAGTTTTCAGCATTCAAGGGTTTAACTCAGTGGTAGAGCGTAGGAGTGTAGTTCAAGAAGTCCCTGTTTCATAACCATATACCCTCTTCAATAGATCCTGTTAAAATGTTTTTCAACCCAATGCACTGTAAAAAACAATAGGATATATCATCATTTCATATACAAAACAATGAACAATTGGGTTTAACTATACTCTTAGCACAAAATCAACAAACTGCAGTAGAGAAGCAGTTACATTTTGCAGAATTTGTGCATTTGACAAAAGATTTTTTTTCCATGTTCCAAGATCTACATGTGATACGAAATGTATGAATTCTTGCAATGGAAACCTCACTATATTTTACCAAGGCAGATAAAGGACATCCTTTGCACCCCATATACTTATAAGGAGGGTTTCGTGGCTGAAAATGCATTGCTTTGATGGTGATTGCATGTTGCTTGCACTTTGTACATATTACTGACTTAATAAAGGAGAACATTTCAGAACTGGGGGTATAGCTCAGTGGTAGAGCATTTGACTGCAGATCAAGAGGTCCCTAGTTCAAATCTGGGTGCCCCCTTGTTCAACTCTTTTACCTGTAGAAATATTTTTTTAATTAAATAAATTGAAGAAAATGATTACAATCTTAGCATTTGATGTAATGAGCAACACATTTCTACATTTGAAAGACTCCTGATCATCTCCTGAAACATAGGGTAAACACCATGAAACTGTTTAGGATTTCTTCATATGATACAAGCTGTGTTTTACATTCACCCAAGTTCTACTGGTGATATTATCAGTTTGAAATAGTCCATTGGAAGCTCATATGAATGTTATAAAACTGTGGTGGAAACCAATAATATGCCCTTAATGAAATGTATTAATTTGTACAGCTGACCAGAACTGCACTGATGTCATTAGTTCTACAAGTTCTATACAGTCACCCACTCTATCACCTTTTTAAAAAATGACAGTTTTCAACATTCAAGGGTTTATGTCAGTGGTAGAGCGTAGGAGTGTAGTTCAAGAAGTCCCTGTTTCATAACCATATACCCTCTTCATTAGATCCTGTTAAAATGTTTTTCAACCCAATGCACTGTAAGAAACAATAGGATATATCATAATTTCATATACAAAACAATGAACAATTGGGTTTAACTATGCTCTTAGCACACAATCAACAAACTGCAATAGAGAAGCAGTTACATTTTGCAGAATGTGTGCATTTGACAAAGATTTTTTTCCATGTTCCAAGATCTACATGTGATACGAAATGTATGAATTCTTGCAATGGAAACCTCACTGTATTTTACCAAGGCAGATAAAGGACATCTTTTGTACCCCTTATACTTATAATGAGGGTTTGGTGGCTGAAAATGAATTGCTTTGATGGTGATTACATGTTGCTTCCACTTTGTACATATTACTGAATAAATAACGGTAAACATTTCAGAAGTGGGGTTATAGCTCAGGGGTAGAGCATTTCACTGCAGATTAAGAGGTCCCTAGTTCAAATCTGGGTGCCCCCTTGTCCAACTGTTTTACCTGTAGAAATATTTATCAATTAAATAAATTGAAGTAAACATTTACAATCTTAGCATTTTATGTAATGAGCAACACTTTTCTACATTTGAAATACTCCTGATCATCACCTGAAACATAGGGTAAACACCATTAAGCTGTTTAGGATTTCTTCATATGATACAAGCTGTGTTTTACATTCACCCAAGTTCTACTGGTGATATGATCAGTTTGAAATAGTCCATTGGAAGCTCATATGAATGTTATAAAACTGTGGTGGAAACCAATAATGTGCCCTTAATGAAATGTATTAATTTGTACAGCTGACCAGAAGTGCACTGATGTCATTAGTTCTAGAAGTTCCATAGAGTCACCCACTCTATCACATTTTTAAAAAAGGGCAGTTTTCAACATTGAAGGGTTTATGTCAGTGGTAGAGCGTAGGAGTGTAGTTCAAGAAGTCCCTGTTTCATAACCATATACCCTCTTCAATAGATACAGTTAAAATGTTTTTCAACCCAATGCACTGTAAGAAACAATAGGATATATCATCATTTCATATACAAAACAATGAACAATTGGGTTCAACTATGCTCTTAGCACAACATCAACAAACTGCAGTAGAGAAGCAGTTACATTTTGCAGAATTTGTGCATTTGACAAAAGATTTTTTTTCCATGTTCCAAGATCTACGTGTGATACGAAATGTATGAATTCTTGCAATGGAAACCTCACTGTATTTTACCAAGGCAGATAAAGGACATCCTTCGCACCCCATATACTTATAAGGAGGGTTTGGTGGCTGAAAATGCATTGCTCTGATGGTGATTGCATGTTGTTTGCACTTTGTACATATTACAGAATTAATAAAGGCGAAATTTTCAGATCTGGGGGAATAGTTCAGTGGTAGAGCATTTGAATGGAGATCAAGAGGTCCCTAGTTCAAATCTGGGTGCCCCCTTGTTCAACTGTTTTACCTGTGGAAATTTGTTTTAATTAAATAAATTGAAGAAAACATTTACAATCTTAGCATTTTATGTAATGAGCAACACATTTCTACATTTGAAATACTCCTGATCATCTCCTGAAACATAGGGTAAACACCATGAAACTGTTTAGGATTTCTTCATATGCTACAAGCTGTGTTTTACATTCACCCAAGTTCTACTGGTGATATTATCAATTTGAAATAGTCCATTGGAAGCTCATATGAATGTTATAAAACTTTGGTGGAAACCAATAATATGCCCTTAATGAAATGTATTAATTTGTACAGCTGACCAGAAGTGCACTGATTTCATTAGTTCTACAAGTTCCATACAGTCACCCACTCTATCACCTTTTTAAAAAAGGACAGTTTTCAACATTCAAGGGTTTAACTCAATGGTAGAGCGTAGGAGTGTAGCTCAAGAAGTCCCTGTTTCATAACCATATACCCTCTTCAATAGATCCTGTTAAAATGTTTTTCAACCCAATGCACAGCATTGAAACAAAAGGATATATCATCATTTCATATACAAAACAATGAACAATTGGGTTTAACTATGCTCTTAGCACAAAATCAACAAACTGCAGTAGAGAAGCAGTTACATTTTGCAGAATGTGTGCATTTGACAAAGATTTTTTTTCCATGTTCCAAGATCTACATGTGATACGAAATGTATGAATTCTTGCAATGGAAACCTCACTGTATTTTACCAAGGCAGATAAAGGACATCCTTTGCACCCCATATACTTATAAGGAGGGTTTGGTGGCTGAAAATGCATTGCTTTGATGGTGATTGCATGTTGCTTGCACTTTGTACATATTACTGACTTAATAAAGGAGAACATTTCAGAACTGGGGGTATAGCTCAGTGGTAGAGCATTTGACTGGAGATCAAGAGGTCCCTAGTTCAAATCTGGGTGCCCCCTTGTTCAACTCTTTTACCTGTAGAAATATTTTTTTAATTAAATAAATTGAACAAAATGATTACAATCTTAGCATTTTATGTAATGAGCAACACATTTCTACATTTGAAATACTCCTGAACATCTCCTGAAACATAGGGTAAACACCATGAAACTGTTTAGGATTTCTTCATATGATACAAGCTGTTTTTTACATTCACCCATGTTCTACTGGTGATATTATCATTTTGAATTAGTCCATTGGAAGCTCATATGAATGTTATAAAACTTTGGTGGAAAGCAATAATATGCCCTTAATGAAATGTATGAATTTGTACAGCTGACCAGAAGTGCACTGATGTCCTTAGTTCTACAAGTTCCATACAGTCACCCACTCTATCACCTTTTTAAAAAAAAGGGCAGTTTTCAGCATTCAAGGGTTTAACTCAGTGGTAGAGCGTAGCAGTGTAGTTCAAGAAGTCCCTGTTTCATAACCATATACCCTCTTCAATAGATCCTGTTAAAATGTTTTTCAACCCAATGCACTGTAAGAAACAATAGGATATATCATCATTTCATATACAAAACAATGAACAATTGGGTTTAACTATACTCTTAGCACAAAATCAACAAACTGCAGTAGAGAAGCAGTTACATTTTGCAGAATTTGTGCATTTGACAAAAGATTTTTTTTCCATGTTCCAAGATCTACATGTGATACGAAATGTATGAATTCTTGCAATGGAAACCTCACTGTATTTTACCAAGGCAGATAAAGGACATCTTGTGTACCCCTTATAGTTATAAGAAGGGTTAGGTGGCTGAAAATGCATTGCTTTGATGGTGATTGCATGTTGCTTGCACTTTGTACATATTACTGAATTAATAAAGGTGAACAATTCAGAACTGGGGGTATAGCTGAGTGGTGGAGCATTAGACTGCAGATCAAGATGTCTCCAGTTCAAATCTGGGTGCCCCCTTGTCCAAAAGGTTTACCTGTAGAAATATTTTTTTTAAATAAATTGAAGAAAACATTTACAATCATAGCATTTTATGTAATGAGCAACACATTTCTACCTTTGAAATACTCCTGATCATCTCCTGAAACATAGGGTAAACACCATGAAACTGTTTAGGATTTCTTCGTATGATACAAGCTGTGTTTTACATTCACCCAAGTTCTACTGGTGATATTATCAGTTTGAAATAGTCCATTGGAAGCTCATATGAATGTTATAAAACTGTGGTGGAAACCAATAATATGCCCTTAATGAAATGTATTAATTTGTACAGCTGACCAGAAGTGCACTGATGTCATTAGTTCTACAAGTTCCATACAGTCACACACTCTATCACCTTTTTAAAAAAGGGCAGTTTTCAGCATTCAAGGGTTTATGTCAGTGGTAGAGCAAAGGAGTGCAATTGAAGAAGTCCCTGTTTCATAACCATATACCCTCTTCAATAGATCCTGTTAAAATGTTTTTCAACCCAATGCACTGTAAGAAACAATAGGATATATCATCATTTCATATACAAAACAATGAACAATTGGGTTTAACTATTCGCTTAGCACAAAATCAACAAACTGCAGTAGAGCAGCAGTTACGTTTTGCAGAATTTGTGCATTTGACAAAAGTTTTTTTTTTCATGTTCCAAGATCTATATGTGATACGAAATGTTTGAATTCTTGCAATGGAAACCTCACTGTATTGTACCAAGGCAGATACAGGACATCTTGTGTACCCCTTATACTTATAAGGAGGGTTTGGTGGCTGAAAATGCATTGCTTTGATGGTGATTGCATGTTGCTTGCACTTTGTACATATTACAGAATTAATAAAGTTAAACCTTTCCAAACTGGGGGTATAGCTCAGTGGTAGAGCATTTGACTGCAGATCATAGAGGTCCCTCGTTCAAATCTGGGTGCCCCCTTGTTCAACTTTTTTACCTGTAGAAAAAAACATTTACAATCTTAGCATTTGATGTAATGAGCAACACATTTCTACATTAGAAATACTCCTGATCATCTCCTGAAACATAGGGTAAACACCATGAAACTGTTTAGGATTTCTTCATATGATACAAGCTGTGTTTTACATTCACCCAAGTTCTACTGGTGATATTATCAGTTTGAAATAGTCCATTGGAAGCTCACAATGAACAATTGGGTTTAACTATGCTCTTAGCACAAAATCAACAAATTGCAGTAGAGAAGCAGTTACATTTTGCAGAATTTGTGCATTTGACAAAAGATTTGTTTTCCATGTTCCAAGATCTACATGTGATACAAAATGTATGAATTCTTGCAATGGAAACCTAACTGTATTTTACCAAGGCAGATAAAGGACATCCATTGCACCCCATATACTTATAAGGAGGTTTTGTTGGCTGAAAATGCTTTGATTTGATGGTGATTACATGTTGCTTGCACTTTGTACATATTACTGAAGTAATAAAGGTGAACTTTTCAGAACTGGGGGTATAGCTCAGTGGTAGAGCATTTGACTGCAGTTCAAGAGGTCCCTAGTTCAAATCTGGGTGCCCCCTTGTTCAACTGTTTTACCTGTAGAAATATTTTTTTATTAAATAAATTGAAGAAAACATTTACAATCTTAGCATTTTATATAATGAGCAACACATTTCTACATTTGAAATACTCCTGATCATCTCCTGAAACATAGGGTAAACACCTTGAAACTGTTTAGGATTTCTTCATATGATACAAGCTGTTTTTGACATTCACCCACGTTCTACTGGTGATATTATCAGTTTGAAATAGTCCATTGGAAGCTCACATGCATGTTATAAAACTGTGGTGGAAACCAATAATATGCCCTTAATGAAATGTATTAATTTGTACAGCTGACCAGAAGTGCACTGATGTCATTAGTTCTACAAGTTCCATACAGTTACCCACTCTATCACCTTTTTAGAAAAAGGGCAGTTTTCAGCATTCAGGGGTTTAACTCAGTGGTAGAGCATAGAAGTGCAGTTCAAGAAGTCCCTGTTTCATAACCATATACCCTCATCAATAGATCCTGTTAAAATGTTTTTCAACCCAATGCACTGTAAGAAACAATAGGATATATCATCATTTCATATAAAAAACAATGAACAATTGGGTTTAACTATACTCTTAGCACAAAATCAACAAACTGCAGTAGAGAAGCAGTTACGTTTTGCAGAATTTGTGCATTTGACAAACGTTTTTTTTCCATGTTCCAAGATCTACATGTGATACGAAATGTATGAATTCTTGCAATGGAAACCTCACTGTATTTTACCAAGGCAGATAAAGGACATCCTTGACAACCCATATACTTATAAGGAGGTTTTGGTGGCTGAAAATGCTTTGCTTTGATGGTGATTGCATGTTACTTGCACTTTGTACATATTACTGAATTAATAAAGGTGAACTTTTCAGAACTGGGGGTATAGCTCAGTGGTAGAGCATTTGACTGCAGATCAAGAGGTCCCTGGTTCAAATCCGGGTGCCCCTTTGTTCAACTGTTTTACCTGTAGAAATATTTTTTTTATTAAATAAATTGAAGAAAACATTTACAATCTTAGCATTTTATATAATGAGCAACACATTTCTACATTTGAAATACTCCTGATCATCTCCTGAAACATAGGGTAAACACCTTGAAACTGTTTAGGATTTCTTCATATGATACAAGCTGTGTTTGACATTCACCCAAGTTCTACTGGTGATATTATCAGTTTGAAATAGTCCATTGGAAGCTCACATGCATGTTATAAAACTGTGGTGGAAACCAATAATATGCCCTTAATGAAATGTATTAATTTGTACAGCTGACCAGAAGTGCACTGATGTCATTAGTTCTACAAGTTCCATACAGTCACCCACTCTATCACCTTTTTAAAAAAGGGCAGTTTTCAGAATTCAAGGTTTTATGTCAGTGGTAGAGCGCACGAGTGCTTTTCAAGAAGTTCCTGTTTCATGACCATATAGCCTCTTCAATAGATCCTGTTAAAATGTATTTTTTAACCCAATGCACTGTAAGAAACAATAGGATATATCATCATTTCATATACAAAACAATGAACAATTGGGTTTAACTATGCTCTTAGCACAAAATCAACAAACTGCAGTAGAGAAGCAGTTACATTTTGCAGAATTTGTGCATTTGACAAAAGTTTTTTTCCATGTTCCAAGATCTACATGTGATACGAAATGTATGAATTCTTGCAATGGAAACCTCACTGTATTTTACCAAGTCAGATAAAGGACATCTTTTGTACCCCTTATACTTATAAGGAGGGTTTGGTGGCTGAAAATGCATTGCTTTGATGGTGATTGCATGTTGCTTCCACTTTGTACATATTACTGAATAAATAAAGGTGAACATTTCAGAAATTGGGTTAGTGCTCAGGGGTAGAGCATGTCACTGCAGATCAAGGTGTCCCTAGTTCAAATGTGGGTGCCCCCTTGTCCAACTGTTTTACCTGGAGAAATATTGTTTTAATTAAATAAATTGAAGTAACATTTACAATCTTAGCATTTTATGTAATGAGCAACACATTTCTACATTTGAAATACTCCTGATCATCACCTGAAACATAGGGTAAACACTATTAAGCTGTTTAGGATTTCTTCATATGATACAAACTGTGTTTTACATTCACCCAAGTTCTACTGGTGATATTATCAGTTTGAAATAGTCCATTGGAAGCTCATATGAATGTTATAAAACTGTGGTGGAAACCAATAATATGCCCTTAATGAAATGTATTAATTTGTACAGCTGACCAGAAGTGCACTGATGTCATTAGTTCTACAAGTTCCATACAGTCACCCACTCTATCACCTTTTTAAAAAAGGGCAGTTTTCAGCATTCAAGGGTTTAACTCAATGGTAGAGCGTAGGAGTGCAGTTCAAGAACTCCCTGTTTCATAACCATATACCGTCTTCAATAGATCCTGTTAAAATGTTTTTCAACCCAATGCACTGTAAGAAACAATGAGATATATCATCATTTCATATACAAAACAATGAACAATTGGGTTTAACTATGCTCTTAGCACAAAATCAACAAACTGCAGTAGAGAAGCAGTTACGTTTTGCAGAATTTGTGCATTTGACAAAAGTTTTTTTTCCATGTTCCAAGATCTACATGTGATACGAAATGTATTAATTCTTGCAATGGAAACCTCACTGTATTTTACCAAGGCAGATAAAGGACATCTTGTGTACCCCTTATAGTTATAAGGAGGGTTTGGTGGCTGAAAATGCATTGCTTTGATGGTGATTGCATGTTGCTTCCACTTTGTACATATTACTGAATTAAAATAGCTGAATGTTTCAGAATTGGGGGTATAGCTCCGTGGTAGAGTGTTTGGCTGCAGATCAAGAGGTACCTAGTTCATATCTGGGTGCCCACTTGTTTAACCTGTAGAAATATTTTTTTAATTAAATAAATTGAAGAAAACATTTACAATTTTAGCATTTTATGTAATGAGCAACACATTTCTACATTTGAAATACTCCTGATCGTCACCTGAAACATAGGGTAAACACCATTAAGCTGTTTCGGATTTCTTCGTATGATACAAGCTGTGTATTATGAAGTGGGAGAATGGGAGAAAAGACTCCCCCCAATCTCCTCGCGCCCCTGACCTAGAGGATCGCGACCCAGACACCCGCCACAAGATGAATTTGCATATCTACCAGACGACCAAATACCCTGGTACAGGAACATACGGATGTGCCCATCAGCCTGCCCACCAGCCTGCCCTGCTCAAGCCGACACCTGCGGCATGGATGAACTCGACTAAACCCTTCAACAGTAAATAAACACATCGTTAGAGATGCCATGACGACCTAGCCAACTGTCAGAACACTCGTGCAACCATGCACACTGGACACCCCCACACCAATCTACATGAAGAACATACTCAGTGCTATGACGTAGATGACAGACTCACCCACTGACGCGCATCTTTATTATTTTTCACATAGGTTTTTCGAAATGCAGAAACGCAAGACGCACAAAGCACTCATCTAAATGCTTGCAGGCGCTTCTCCTAACCCTTGCATTGTGATGAAAATACAACGTAGACATGGTCCCGGCTATGAAGCAATGTGATACTGCAACTTAAAGTGCCGTGCATTAAACATCCCCACCTATGCACCAGGCCCAAGTAGGCCGCAAGCAAGAGCCTCCATGAACATTGAACGAGCAAGAGTACAATTGCTGACCCTGCAGAACGTGCCCAGCGAGAACTGACAGCCAAGGGAGCGATGTTGCAACTCGCATGCCACCAGCCAACGCCAAGGTCGCACCTGCAAGCTAAGCCAGACACACAGTGGAAAGTACAACTTAAATGTGCAAAATTCTGCCTCAACCACGGTCTCTCCTCACGTGACCAAGGCAAACCTGACAGGGTGCCAGACCCAGGAGGAAGAATTTGCCTGGATCCCACGTTTGAGACACAGGCTGCAACAATGAAATGACCTAATGGACACCTACAGCGATGGGAATGGTCTGCTCTCAGGCATATGAGCAAATTCACGCATTGTCTGCACAAACACATAGTTACATATTGTTGCAAATGACAGGTACACCGCGAGCAGGGAACAACGATGGTCCCAGGCTGGGGGGCTCGCGAGTCGACCAATCAGAACATGGGGCACTCATCACTGAAGCCACTAACATTAGCCAATCATTAGGGGTCTTTGTGTAACAATTTTCAAGTATCTAATAGAAGGGACAACCTAAGTATACCATCTGACTGACCCTTAACCACTAACAGCGTTCTCTATACGTATGCTATACTAACCCTACCACTCTAGCGACCAATCCAGAGTGGCAATAGGTTTTTTGCTAACTTTCCCAGGTGACGCAAGTAGCGCGTCATACTGAGGCAAAAAGGGGCCTGCGAGCCCTACGAATTTCGAGAGTCTGGACGGACGCGTACGATCCTAGACCCATCCCTGCCGTTATTCAATAAACAGCAGTAACACCTTGCTTCTTGTGTGTGTCTCATACTCATTTTTGGGATACGCGGGAGGAGTTGGGGCCTCCCAGCCCGGAGGTCCGCGGAAGGCACAGCCGACCCCAGGAGAAACCCCCCGACAATTACATTCACCCAAGTTCTACTGGTGATATTATCAGTTTGAAATAGTCCATTGGAAGCTCATATGAATGTTATAAAACTGTGGTGGAAACCAATAATATGCCCTTAATGAAATGTATTAATTTGAGCAGTTTTCAGCATTCAAGGGTTTATGTCAGTGGTAGAGGGAAGGCATGCAGTTCAAGAAGTTCCTGTTTCATAACCATATAATCTCTTCAATAGATCCTGATAAAATGTTTTTCAACCCAATGCACTGTAAGAAACAATAAGATACATCATCATTTCATATACAAAACAATGAACAATTGGGTTTAACTTTGCTCTTAGCACAAAATCAAAAAACTGCAGTAGAGAAGCAGTTACATTTTGCAGAATTTGTGCATTTGACAAACGTTTTTTTCCATGTTCCAAGATCTACATGTGATACGAAATCTATGAATTCCTGCAATGGAAACCTCACTGTATTTTACCAAGGCAGATAAAGGACATCTTTTGTACCCCTTATACTTATAAGGAGGGTTTGGTGGCGGCTGAAAATGCATTGCTTTGATGGTGATTGCATGTTGCTTCCACTTTGTACATATTACTGAATACATAAAGGTGAATATTTCAGAACTGGGGGTATAGCTCATTGGTAGTGCATTTGACTGCAGATCAAGAGGTCCCTAGCTCAAATCTGGGTGCCCCCTTGTCCAGCTCTTTTACCTGTAGAAATATTTTTTTAAATAAATTGAAGAAAACATTTACAATCTTAGCATTTTATGTAATGAGCAACACATTTCTACACTTGAAATACTCCTGATCATCTCCTGAAACATAGGGTAAACACCATTAAGCTGTTTAGGATTTCTTTGTATGATACAAGTTGTGTATTACATTCACCCAACTTCTACTGGTGATATTATCAGTTTGAAATAGTCCATTGGAAGCTCATATGAATGTTATAAAACTGTGGTGGAAACCAATAATATGCCCTTAATGAAATGTATTAATTTGTACAGCTGACCAGAAGTTCACTGATGTCATTAGTTTGACAAGTTCCATACAGTCATCCACTCTATCACTTTTTTAAAAAAGGGCAGTTTTCAGCATTCAAGGGTTTATGTCAGTGGTAGAGGGTAGGAGTGCAGTTCAAGAAGTCCCTGTTTCATAACCATATACCTTCTTCAATAGATCCTGTTAAAATGTTTTTGAACCCAATGCACTGTAAGAAACAATAAGATATATCATCATTTCATATACAAAACAATGAACAATTGGGTTTAACTATGCTCTTAGCACAAAATCAACAAACTGCAGTAGAGAAGCAGTTACGTTTTGCAGAATTTGTGCATTTGACAAAAGTTTTTTTTCCATGTTCCAAGATCTACATGTGATACAACATGTATGAATTCTTGCAATGGAAACCTCACTGTATTTTACCAAGGCAGATAAAGGAAATCTTTTGTACCCCTTATACTTATAAGGAGGGTTTGGTGGCTGAAATTGCATTGCTTTGATGGTGATTGCATGTTGCTTCCACTTTGTACATATTACTGAATTAATATAGCGGAATATTTCAGAATTGGGGGTATAGCTCAGTGGTAGAGCATTTGACTGCAGATCAGGAGGTCCCTAGTTCAAACCTGGATGCCCCCTTCTCCAACTGTTTTACCTGTAGAAATAAATTGAAGAAAACATTTACAATCTTAGCATTTTATGTAATGAGCAACACATTTCTGCATGTGAAAGACTCCTGATCATCTCCTGAAACATAGGGTAAACACCATTAAGCTGTTTAGGATTTCTTCATATGATACAAGCTGTTTTTTACATTCACCCAAGTTCTACTGGTGATATGATCAGTTTGAAATAGTCCATTGAAAGCTCATATGAATGTTATAAACTGTGGTGGAAACCAATAATATGCCCTTAATGAAATGTATTAATTTGTACAGCTGACCAGAAGTGCACTGATGTCATTAGTTCTACAAGTTCCATACAGTCACCCAATCTATCACCTTTTTAAAAAAGGGCAGTTTTGAGCATTCAAGGGTTTAACTCCGTGGTAGAGTGTAGGAGTGCAGTTCAAGAAGACCCTGTTTCATAATCATATACCCTCTTCAATAGATCCTGTTAAAATGTTTTTTAACCCAATGTACTGTAAGAAACAATAAGATATATCATCATTTCATGTACAAAACAATGAACAATTAGGTTTAACTATGCTCTTAGCACAAAATCAACAAACTGCAGTAGAGAAGCAGTTACGTTTTGCAGAATGTGTGCATTTGACAAAAGATTTTTTTTCCATGTTCCAAGATCTACATGTGATACGAAATGTATGAATTATTGCAATGGAAACCTCACTGTATTTTACCAAGGCAGATAAAGGACATCCTTCGCAACCCTTATACTTATAAGGAGGGTTTAGTGGCTGAATTTGCATTGCTTTGATGGTGATTGCATGTTGCTTCCACTTTGTACATATTACTGAATAAATAAATGCGAACATTTTAGAGAGGGGGTATAGCTCAGTTGTAGAGCATTTGACTGCAGATCAAGAGGTCCCTAGTTTAAATCTCGGTGCCCTCTTCTCCAACTGTTTTGCCTGTAGAAATAAATTGAAGAAAACATTTACAATCTTAGCATTTTATGTAATGAGCAACACATTTCTACATTTGAAAGACTCCTGATCATCTCCTGAAACATAGGGTAAACACCATGAAACTGTCTAGGATTTCTTCATATGATACAAGCTGTGTTTTACATTCACCCAAGTTATACTGGTGATATTATCAGTTTGAAATAGTCCATTGGAAGCTCATATGAATGTTATAAAACTGTGGTGGAAACCAATAATATGCCCTTAATGAAATGTATTAATTTGTACAGCTGACCAGAAGTGCACTGATGTCATTAGTTCTACAAGTTCCATACAGTCACCCACTCTATCAACTTTTTAAAAAGGGGCAGTTTTCAACATTCAAGGGTTTATGTCAGTGGTAGAGCGTACGAGTGCTTTTCAAGAAGTTCCTGTTTCATGACCATATACCCTCTTCAATAGATCCTGTTAAAATTTATTTTTTTAACCCAATGCACTGTAAGAAACAATAAGATATATCATAATTTCATATACAAAACAATGAACAATTGGGTTTAACTATGCTCTTAGCACAAAATCAACAAAATGCAGTAGAGAAACAGTTACGTTTTGCAGAATTTGTGCATTGACAAAAGGTTTTTTCCAGGTTCCAAGATCTACATGTGATACGAAATGTATGAATTCTTGCAATGGAAACCTCACTGTATTTTACCAAGGCAGATAAATGACATCTTTTGTACCCTTTATACTTATAAGGAGGGTTTGGTGGCTGAAAATGCATTGCTTTGATGGTGATTGCATGTTGCTTCCACTTTGTACATATTACTGAAGAAATAAAGGTGAACATTTCAGAAATTGGGTTATAACTCAGGGGTAGAGCATTTCACTGCACATCAAGAGGTCCCTAGTTCAAATCTGGGTACCCCCTTGTCCAACTCTTTTACCTGTAGAAATATTTTTTTAATTAAATAAATTGAAGTAAACATTTACAATCTTAGCATTTTATGTAATGAGCAACACATTTCTACATTTGAAATACTCCTGATCATCACCTGAAACATAGGGTAAACACTATTAAGCTGTTTAGGATTTCTTCATATGATACAAGCTGTGTTTTACATTCACCCAAGTTCTACTGGTGATATGATCAGTTTGAAATAGTCCATTGGAAGCTCATATGAATGTTATAAAACTGTGGTGGAAACTAATAATATGCCCTTAATGAAATGTATTAATTTGTACAGCTGACCAGAAGTGCACTGATGTCATTAGTTCTACAAGTTCCATAGAGTCACCCACTCTAT
The DNA here is from genome assembly GCF_040938575.1 of Ambystoma mexicanum. NCBI lineage: Eukaryota > Metazoa > Chordata > Amphibia > Caudata > Ambystomatidae > Ambystoma > Ambystoma mexicanum. The sequence goes on from NC_090928.1 coordinate 433,739,752, forward strand.
CACCTTTTTAAAAAAGGGCAGTTTTCAACATTGAAGGGTTTATGTCAGTGGTTGAGCGTAGGAGTGCTTTTCAAGAAGTCCCTGTTTCATAACCATATACCCTCTTCAATAGATCCTGTTAAAATGTTTTTCAACCCAATGCACTGTAGGAAACAATAGGATATATCATCATTTCATATAAAAAACAATGAACAATTGGGTTTAACTATGCTCTTAGCACAAATCAACAAAATGCAGTAGAGAAGCAGTTACGTTTTGCAGAATTTGTGCATTTGACAAAAGTTTTTTTCCATGTTCCAAGATCTACATGTGATACGAAATGTATGAATTCTTGCGGAAACATCACTGTATTTTACCCAGGCAGATAAAGGACATCTTTTGTACCCCTTATACTTATAAGGAGGGTTTGGTGGCTGAAATGCATTGCTTTGATGGTGATTGCATGTTGCTTGCACTTTGTGCATATTACTGAATTAATAAAGGCGAACTTTGTAGACCTGGGGGTATAGCTCAGTGGTAGAGCATTTGACTGCAGATCAAGAGATCCCTAGTTCAAATCTGGGTGCTGCCTTGTCCAACTGTTTTACCTGTAGAAATATTTTTTTAATTAAATAAATGGAAGTAAACATTTACAATCTTAGCATTTTATGTAATGAGCCACACATTTCTACATTTGAAATACTCCTGATCATCATCTGAAACATAGGGTAAACACCATTAAGCTGTTTAGGATTTCTTCATACGATACAAGCTGTGTTTTACATTCACCCAAGTTCTACTGGTGATATGATTAGTTTGAAATAGTCCATTGGAAGCTCATATGAATGTTATAAAACTGTGGTGGAAACCAATAATATGCCCTTAATGAAATGTATTATTTTGTACAGCTGACCAGAATTGCACTGATGTCATTAGTTCTACAAGTTCCATACAGTCACCCACTCTATCACCTTTATAAAAAAAGGGCAGTTTTCAGCATTCAAGGGTTTATGTCAGTGGTAGAGCGTAGGAGTGCTTTTCAAGAAGTCCCTGTTTCACAACCATATACCCTCTTCAATAGATCCTGTTAAAATGTTTTTCAACCCAATGCACTGTAAGAAACAATAGGATATATCATCATTTCATATACAAAACAATGAACAATTGAGTTTAACTATGCTCTAAGCACAAAATCAACAAACTGCAGTAGAGAAGCAATTATGTTTTGCAGAATTTGTGCATTTGACAAACGTTTTTTTCCCATGTTCCAAGATCTACATGTGATACGAAATGTATGAATTCTTGCAATGGAAACCTCACTGTATTTTACCAAGGCAGATAAAGGACATCCTTCGCACCCCATATACTTATAAGGAGGGTTTGGTGGCTGAAAATGCATTGCTTTGATGGTGATTGCATGTTGCTTCCACTTTGTACATATTACTGAATTAATAAAGGTGATCTTGTCAGAACTGGGGGTATAGCCCAGTGGTAGAGCATTTGACTGCAGATCAAGAGGTCACCTAGTTCAAATCTGGGTGCCCCCTTTTTCAACTGGTTTACCTGTAGAAATATTTTTTTAATTAAATAAATTGAAGAAAACATTTGCAATCTTAGCATCTTATGTAATGAGCAACACATTTCTACATTTGAAATACTCCTGATCATCTCCTGAAACATAGGGTAAACACCATGAAACTGTTTAGGATTTTTTCATATCATACAAGCTGTGTTTCACATTCACCCAAGTTCTACTGGTGATATTATCAGTTTGAAATAGTCCATTGGAAGCTCATATGAATGTTATAAATCTGTGGTGGAAACCAATAATATGCCCTTAATGAAATGTATTAATTTGTACAGCTGACCAGAAGTGCATTGATGTCATTAGTTCTACAAGTTCCATACAGTCACCCACTCTATCACCTTTTTAAAAAAGGGCAGTTTTCAGCATTCAAGGGTTTAACTCAGTGGTAGAGCGTAGGAGTGCAGTTCAAGAAGTCCCTGTTTCATAACCATATACCCTCGTCAATAGATCCTGTTAAAATGTTTTTCAACCCAATGCACTGTAAGAAACAATACGATATATCATCATTTCATATACAAAACAATGAACAATTGGGTTTAACTATGCTCTTAGCACAAAATCAACAAACTGCAGTAGAGAAGCAGTTACATTTTGCAAAATTTGTGCATTTGACAAAATATTTTTTTCCATGTTCCAAGATCTACATGTGATACGAAATGTATGAATTCTTGCAATGGAAACCTCACTGTATTTTACCAAGGCAGATAAAGGACATCTTGTGTACCCCTTACAGCTATAAGGAGGGTTTGGTGGCTGAAAATGCATTGCTTTGATGGTGATTGCATGTTGCTTCCACTTTGTACATATTACTGAATTAAAATACGTGAACATTTCAGAATTGGGGGTTTAGTTCCGTGGTAGAGCATTTGACTGTAAATCAAGAGGTCCCTCGTTCAAATCTGGGTGCCCCCTTGTCCAACTGTAAATTGAAGAAAACATTTACAATCTTAGCATATTATGTAATGAGCAACACATTTCTACATTTGAAATACTCCTGGTCATCTCCTGAAACAAAGGGTAAACACCATGAAACTGTTTAGGATTGCTTTGTATGATACAAGCTGTGTTTTACATTCACCCAAGTTCTACTGGTGATATTATCAGTTTGAAATAGTTCATTGGAAGCTCATATGAATGTTATAAAACTGTGGTGGAAACCAATAATATGCCCTTAATGAAATGTATTAATTTGTACAGCTGCCCAGAAGTGCACTGATGTCATTAGTTCTACAAGTTCCATAGAGTCACCCACTCTATCACCTTTTTAAAAAAGGGCAGTTTTCAGCATTCAAGGGTTTATGTCAGTGGTAGAGCGTAGGAGTGCAGTTCAAGAAGTCCCTGTTTCATAACCATATACCCTCTTCAATAGATCCTGTTAAAATGTTTTTTAACCCAATGCACTGTAAGAAACTATAAGATATATCATCATTTCATATACAAAACAATGAACAATTGGGTTTAACAATGCTCGTAGCACAAAATCAACAAACTGCAGTAGAGAAGCAGTTAGGTTTTGCAGAATTTGTGCATTTGACAAAAGTTGTTTTTCCATGTTCCAAGATCTACATGTGATAAGAAATGTATGAATTCTTGCAATGGAAACCTCACTGTATTTTACCAAGGCAGATAAAGGACATCTTGTGTACCCCTTACAGCTATAAGGAGGGTTTGGTGGCTGAAAATGCATTGCTTTGATGGTGATTGCATGTTGCTTCCACTTTGTACATATTACTGAATTAAAATACGTGAACATTTCAGAATTGGGGGTTTAGTTCCGTGGTAGAGCATTTGACTGTAAATCAAGAGGTCCCTCGTTCAAATCTGGGTGCCCCCTTGTCCAACTGTAAATTGAAGAAAACATTTACAATCTTAGCATATTATGTAATGAGCAACACATTTCTACATTTGAAATACTCCTGGTCATCTCCTGAAACAAAGGGTAAACACCATGAAACTGTTTAGGATTTCTTTGTATGATACAAGCTGTGTTTTACATTCACCCAAGTTCTACTGGTGATATTATCAGTTTGAAATAGTTCATTGGAAGCTCATATGAATGTTATAAAACTGTGGTGGAAACCAATAATATGCCCTTAATGAAATGTAGTAATTTGTACAGCTGCCCAGAAGTGCACTGATGTCATTAGTTCTACAAGTTCCATAGAGTCACCCACTCTATCACCTTTTTAAAAAAGGGCAGTTTTCAGCATTCAAGGGTTTATGTCAGTGGTAGAGCGTAGGAGTGCAGTTCAAGAAGTCCCTGTTTCATAACCATATACCCTCTTCAATAGATCCTGTTAAAATGTTTTTTAACCCAATGCACTGTAAGAAACTATAAGATATATCATCATTTCATATACAAAACAATGAACAATTGGGTTTAACTATGCTCGTAGCACAAAATCAACAAACTGCTGTAGAGAAGCAGTTACGTTTTGCAGAATTTGTGCATTTGACAAAAGTTTTTTTTCCATGTTCCAAGATCTACATGTGATACTAAATGTATGAATTCTTGCAATGGAAACCTCACTGTATTTTACCAAGGCAGATAAAGGTCATCATTTGTACCCCTTATACTTATAAGGAGGGTTTGGTGGCTGAAAATGCATTGCTTTGATGGTGATTGCATGTTGCTTCCACTTTGTACATATTACTGAATAAATAAAGATCAACATTTCAGAAATGGGGCTATAGCTCAGGGGTAGAGCATTTCACTGCAGATCAAGAGGTCCCTAGTTCAAATCTGGGTGCCTCTTTGCCCAACTGTTTTACATGTAGAAATATTTGTTAATTAAATAAATTGAAGTAAACATTCACAATCTTAGCATTTTATGTAATGAGCAACACATTTCTACATTTCAAATACTCCTGATCATCACCTGAAACATAGGGTAAACACCATTAAGCTGTTTAGGATTTCTTCATATGATACAAGCTGTGTTTTACATTCACCCAAGTTCTACTGGTGATATGATCAGTTTGAAATAGTCCATTGGAAGCTCATATGAATGTTATAAAACTGTGGTGGAAACCAATAATATGCCCTTAATGAAATGTATTAATTTTTACAGCTGACCAGAAGTGCACTGATGTCATTAGTTCTGCAAGTTCCATCCAGTCACCCACTCTATCCCTTTTTTAAAAAAGGGCAGTTTTCAGCATTCAAGGGTTTATGTCAGTGGTGGAGGGTAGGAAGCAGTTCAAGAAGTCCCTGTTTCATAACCATATAGACTCTTCAATAGATCATGTTCTAATGTTTTTCAACCCAATGCACTGTAAGAAACAATAGGATATATCATCAGTTCATATACAAAACAATGAACAATTGGGTTTAACTATGCTCTTAGCACAAAATCAACAAAATGCAGTAGAGAAGCAGTGACGTTTTGCAGAATTTGTGCATTTGACAAACGTTTTTTTCCATGTTCCAAGATCTTCATGTGATACGAAATGTATGAATTCTTGCAATGGAAACCTCACTGTATTTTACCAAGGCAGATAAAGGACATATTTTGTACCCCTTATACTTATAAGGAGGTTTTGGTGGCTGAAAAAACATTGCTTTGATGGTGATTGCATGTTGTTCCACTTTGTACATATTACTGAATAAATAAAGGTGAACATTTCAGAACTGTGGGTATAGCTCAGTGGTAGTGCGTTTGACTGCAGATCAAGAGGTCGTTAGTTCAAATCTGGGTGCCCCCTTGTCCAACTGTTTTACCTGTAGAGATAAATTGAAGAAAACATTTACAATCTTAGCATTTTATGTAATGAGCAACACATTTCTACATTTGAAAAACTCCTGATCATCTCCTGAAACATAGTGTAAACACCATTAAGCTGTTTCGGATTTGTTCGTATGATACAAGCTGTGTATTACATTCACTCAAGTTCTACTGGTGATATTATCAGTTTGAAATAGTCCATTGGAAGCTCATATGAATGTTATAAAACTGTGGTGGAAACCAATAATATGCCCTTAATGAAATGTATTAATTTGTAGAGCTGACCAGAAGTGCACTGATGTCATTAGTTCTACAAGTTCCATACAGTCACCCACTCTATCACCTTTTTTAAAAAGGGCAGTTTTCAGCATTCAAGGGTTTAACTCAGTGTTAGAGCGTAGGAGTGCAGTTCAAGAAGTCCCTGTTTCATAACCATATACCCTCTTCAATAGATCATGTTAAAATGTTTTTCAACCCAATGCACTGTAAGAAACAATAAGATATATCATCATTTCATATACAAAACAATGAACAATTGGGTTTAACTATGCTCTTAGCACAAAATCAAAAAACTGCAGTAGAGAAGCAGTTACGTTTTGCAGAATTTGTGCATTTGACAAAAGTTTTTGTTCCATGTTCCAAGATCTACATGTGATACGAAATCTATGAATTCTTGCAATGGAAACCTCACTGTATTTTACCAAGGCAGATAAAGGACATCTTTCGTACCCTTTATACTTATAAGAAGGGTTTGGTGGCGTCTGAAAATGCATTGCTTTGATGGTGATTGCATGTTGCTTCCACTTTGTACATATTACTGAATAAATAAAGGTAAATGTTTTAGAACTGGGGTATAGCTCAGTGGTAGAGCATTTGACTGCAGATCAAAAGGTCTCTAGCTCAAATCTGGGTGCCCCCTTGTCCAGCTCTTTTACCTGTAGAAATATTTTTTTAATTAAATCGATTGAAGAAAACATTTACAATCTTAGCATTTTACGTAATGAGCAACACATTTCTACATTTGAAATACTCCTGAAGCATAGGGTAAACACCATTAAGCTGTTTCAGATTTCTTTGTATGATACAAGTTGTGTATTACATTCACCCAAGTTCTACTGGTGATATTATCAGTTTGAAATAGTCCATTGGAAGCTCATATGAATGTTATAAAACTGTGGTGGAAACCAATAATATGCCCTTAATGAAATGTTTTAATTTGTACAGCTGAGCAGAAGTTCACTGATGTCATTAGTTCGACAAGTTCCATACAGTCACCAACTCTATCACTTTTTTAAAAAAGGGCAGTTTTCAGCATTCAAGGGTTTATGTAAGTGGTAGAGGGTAGGAGTGCAGTTCAAGAAGTCCCTGTTTCATAACCATATACCCTCTTCAATAGATCCTGTTAAAATGTTTTTCAACCCAATGCACTGTAAGAAACAATAAGATATATCATCATTTCATATACAAAACAATGAACAATTGGGTTTAACTATGCTCTTAGCACAAAATCAACAAACTGCAGTAGAGAAGCAGTTACGTTTTGCAGAATTTGTGCATTTGACAAAGGTTTTTTTTCCATGTTCCAAGATCTACATGTGATACAAAATGTATGAATTCTTGCAATGGAAACCTCACTGTATTTTACCAAGGCAGATAAAGGACATCTTTTCTACCACTTATTCTTATAAGGAGGGTTTGGTGGCTGAAATTGCATTGATTTGATGGTGATTGCATGTTGCTTCCACTTTGTACATATTACTGAATAAATAAAGGTGAACATTTCAGAAAGGGGGATATAGCTCAGTGGTAGAGCATTTGACTGCAGATCAAGAGGTTCCTAGTTCAAATCTGGGTGCCCCCTTGTCTAACTGTTTTACCTGTAGAAATAAATTGAAGAAAACATTTACAATCTTAGCATTTTATGTAATGAGCAACACATTTCTACATTTGAAATACTCCTGATCATCTCCTGAAACATAGGGTAAACACCATTAAGCTGTTTAGGATTTCTTCATATGATACAAGCTGTGTTTTACATTCACCCAAGTTCTACTGGTCATATTATCAGTTTGAAATAATCCATTGGAAGCTCATATGAATGTTATAAAACTGTGGTGGAAACCAATAATATGCCCTTAATGAAATGTATTAATTTGTACAGCTGACCAGAAGTGCACTGATGTCATTAGTTCTACAAGTTCCATGCAGTCACCCACTCTATCACCTTTTTAAAAAAGGGCAGTTTTCAACATTCAAGGGTTTATGTCAGTGGTAGAGCGTAGGAGTGTAGTTCAAGAAGTCCCTGTTTCATACCCATATACCCTCTTCAATAGATCATGTTCTAATGTTTTTCAACCCAATGCACTGTAAGAAACAATAGGATATATCATCATTTCATATACAAAACAATGAACAATTGGGTTTAACTATGCTCTTAGCACAGAATCAACAAACTGCAGTAGAGAAGCAGTTACATTTTGCAGAATTTGTGCATTTGAGAAAAGATTTTTTTCCATGTTCCAAGATCTACATGTGATATGAAATGTATGAATTCTTGCAATGGAAACTTCACTGGATTTTACCAAGGCAGATAAAGGACATCTTGTGTACCCCATATAGTTATAAGGAGAGTTTGGTGGCTGAAAATGCATTGCTTTGATGGTGATTGCATGTTGCTTCCACTTAGTACATATTACTGAATTAATATTGGTGAACATTTCACAACTGGGGGTATAGCTCAGTGGTAGAGCATTTGACTGCAGATCAAGAGATCCCTAGTTCAAATCTGGGTGCTCCCTTGTCCAACTGTTTTACCTGTAGAAATATTTTTTTTATTTAAATAAATTGAAGAAAACATTTAAAATCATAGCATTTTATGTAATGAGCAACACATTTCTACATTTGAAATACTCCTGATCATCTCCTGAAACATAGGGTAAACACCATGAAACTGGTTAGGATTTCTTCGTATGATACAAGCTGTGTTTTACATTCACCCAAGTTCTACTGGTGATATTATCAGTTTGAAATAGTCCATTGGAAGCTCATATGATTGTTATAAAACTGTGGTGGAAACCAATAATATGCCCTTAATGAAATGTATTAATTTGTACAGCTGACCAGAATTGCACTGATGTCATTAGTTCTACAAGTTCCATACAGTCATCCACTCTATCACCTTTTTAAAAAAAGGGCAGTTTTCAGCATTCAAGGGTTTATGTCAGTGGTAGAGCGTAGGAGTGCAGTTCAAGAAGTCCCTGTTTCATAACCATATACCCTCTTCAATAGATCCTGTTAAAATGTTTTTCAACCCAATGCAATGTAAGAAACAATAAGATATATCATCATTTCATATACACAATAATGAACAATTGGGTTTAACTATGCTCTTAGCAGAAAATCAACAAACTGCAGTAGAGAAGGAGTTAGGTTTTGCAGAATTTGTGCATTTGACAAAAGTTTTTTTTCCATGTTCCAAGATCTACATGTGATAAGAAATGTATGACTTCTTGCAATGGAAACCTCACTGTATTTTACCAAGGTAGATAAAGGACATCTTGTGTACCCCTTATAGTTATAAGGGGAGTTTGGTTGCTGAAAATGCATTGCTTTGATGGTGATTGCATGTTGCTTCCACTTTGTACATATTACTGAATAAATAAAGGTGAACCTTTCAGAAATGGGGCTATAGCTCAGGGGTAGAGCATTTCACTGCAGATCAAGAAGTCCCTAGTTCAAATCTGGGTGCCCCCTTGTCCAACTGATTTACCTGTAGAAATATTTTTTTAAATAAATTGAAGAAAACATTTACAATCTTAGCATTTTATGTAATGAGAAACACATTTCTACATTTGAAATATTCCTGATCATCACCTGAAACATAGGGTAAACACCATTAAGCTGTTTAGGATTTCTTCGTATGATACAAGCTGTGTTTTACATTCACCCAAGTTCTACTGGTGATATTATCAGTTTGAAATAATCCATTGGAAGCTCATATGAATGTTATAAAACTGTGGTGGAAACCAATAATATGCCCTTAATGAAATGTATTAATTTGTACAGCTGACCAGAAGTGCACTGATGTCATTAGTTCTGCAAGTTCCATCCAGTCACCCACTCTATCCCTTTTTTAAAAAAGGGCAGTTTTCAGCATTCAAGGGTTTATATCAGTGGTGGAGGGTAGGAAGCAGTTCAAGAAGTCCCTGTTTCATAACCATATACCCTCTTCAATAGATCCTGTTAAAATGTTTTTCAACCCAATGAACTGTAAGAAAATATAAGATATATCATCATTTAATATACAAAACAATGAACAATTGGGTTTAGCTATGCTCTTAGCACAAAATCAACAAAATGCAGTAGAGAAGCAGTGACGTTTTGCAGAATTTGTGCATTTGACAAACGTTTTTTTTCCATGTTCCAAGATCTTCATGTGATACGAAATGTATGAATTCTTGCAATGGAAACCTCACTGTATTTTACCAAGGCAGATAAAGGACATATTTTGTACCCCTTATACTTATAAGGAGGGTTTGGTGGCTGAAAATGCATTGCTTTGATGGTGATTGCATGTTGCTTTAACTTTGTACATATTACTGAATTAATAAAGGTGAAAATTTCAGAACTGGGCATATAGTTCAGTGGTAGAGCATTTGACTGCAGATCAAAAGGTCCCTAGTTGAAATCTGGGTGCCCCCTTGTCCAACTGTTTTACCTGTAGAAATATTTTTTTAATTAAATAAATTGAAGAAAACATTTACAATCTTAGCATTTTATGTAATGAGCAACACATTTCTACATTTGAAATACTCCTGATCATCTCCTGAAACATAGGGTAAACAAACACCATTAAGCTGTTTAGGATTTCTTCATATGATGCAAGCTGTGTTTTACATTCGCCCAAGTTCTATTGGTGATATTATCAGTTTGAAATAGTCCATTGGAAGCTCATATGAATGTTATAAAACTGTGGTGGAAACCAATAATATGCCCTTAATGAAATGTATTAATTTGTAGAGCTGACCAGAAGTGCACTGATGTCATTAGTTCTACAAGTTCCATACAGTCACCCACTCTATCACCTTTTTTAAAAAGGGCAGTTTTCAGCATTCAAGGGTTTAACTCAGTGGTAGAGCGTAGGAGTGCAGTTCAAGAGGTCCCTGTTTCATAACCATATACCCTCTTCAATAGATCCTGTTAAAATGTTTTTCAACCCAATGCACTGTAAGTAAAAATATGATATATCATCATTTCATATAAAAAACAATGAAAAATTGGGTTTAACTATGCTCTTAGCACAAAATCAACACACTGCAGTAGAGAAGCAGTTAGGTTTTGCAGAATTTGTGCATTTGACAAAAGTTTTCTTTCCATGTTCCAAGATCTACATGTGATAAGAAATGTATGAATTCTTGCAATGGAAACCTCACTGTATTTTACCAAGGCAGATAAAGGACCTCTTGTGTACCCCTTATAGTTATAAGGAGGGTTTGGTGGCTGAAAATGCATTGCTTTGATGGTGATTGCATGTTGCTTCCACTTTGTACATATTACTGAATAAATAAAGGTGAACATTTCAGAAATGGGGCTGTAGCTCAGGGGTAGAGCGTTTCACTGCAGATCAAGAGGTCCCTCGTTCAAATCTGGGTGCCCCCTTGTCCAACTGATTTACCTGTAGAAATATTCTTTTAAATAAATTGAAGAAAACATTTACAATCTTAGCATTTTATGTAATGAGAAACACATTTCTACATTTGAAATACTCCTGATCATCTCCTGAAACATAGGGTAAACACCATTAAGCTGTTTCGGATTTCTTCGTATGATACAAGCTGTGTATTACATTCACCCAAGTTCTACTGGTGATATTATCAGTTTCAAATAGTCCATTGGAAGCTCATATGAATGTTATAAAACTGTGGTGGAAACCAATAATATGCCTTTAATGAAATGTATTAATTTGTACAGCTGACCAGAAGTGCACTGATGTCATTAGTTCTGCAAGTTCCATCCAGTCACCCACTCTATCCCTTTTTTAAAAAAGGGCAGTTTTCAGCATTCAAGGGTTTATGTCAGTGGTGGAGGGTAGGAAGCAGTTCAAGAAGTCCCTGTTTCATAACCATATACCCTCTTCAATAGATCCTGTTAAAATGTTTTTCAACCCAATGAACTGTAAGAAAATATAAGATATATCATCATTTAATATACAAAACAATGAACAATTGGGTTTAGCTATGCTCTTAGCACAAAATCAACAAAATGCAGTAGAGAAGCAGTGACGTTTTGCAGAATTTGTGCATTTGACAAACGTTTTTTTTCCATGTTCCAAGATCTTCATGTGATACGAAATGTATGATTTCTTGCAATGGAAACCTCACTGTATTTTACCAAGGCAGATAAAGGACATATTTTGTACCCCTTATACTTATAAGGAGGGTTTGGTGGCTGAAAATGCATTGCTTTGATGGTGATTGCATGTTGCTTTAACTTTGTACATATTACTGAATTAATAAAGGTGAAAATTTCAGAACTGGGCATATAGTTCAGTGGTAGAGCATTTGACTGCAGATCAAAATGTCCCTAGTTTAAATCTGGGTGCCCCCTTGTCCAACTGTTTTACCTGTAGAAATATTTTTTTAATTAAATAAATTGAAGAAAACATTTACAATCTTAGCATTTTATGTAATGAGCAACACATTTCTACATTTGAAATACTCCTGATCATCTCCTGAAACATAGGGTAAACAAACACCATTAAGCTGTTTAGGATTTCTTCATATGATGCAAGCTGTGTTTTACATTCACCCAAGTTCTATTGGTGATATTATCAGTTTGAAATAGTCCATTGGAAGCTCATATGAATGTTATAAAACTGTGGTGGAAACCAATAATATGCCCTTAATGAAATGTATTAATTTGTAGAGCTGACCAGAAGTGCACTGATGTCATTAGTTCTACAAGTTCCATACAGTCACCCACTCTATCACCTTTTTTAAAAAGGGCAGTTTTCAGCATTCAAGGGTTTAACACAGTGGTAGAGCGTAGGAGTGCAGTTCAAGAAGTCCCTGTTTCATAACCATATACCCTCTTCAATAGATCCTGTTAAAATGTTTTTCAACCCAATGCACTGTTAGTAAAAATATGATATATCATCATTTCATATAAAAAACAATGAACAATTGGGTTTAACTATGCTCTTAGCACAAAATCAACAAACTGCAGTAGAGAAGCAGTTAGGTTTTGCAGAATTTGTGCATTTGACAAAAGTTTTCTTTCCATGTACCAAGATCTACATGTGATAAGAAATGTATGAATTCTTGCAATGGAAACCTCACTGTATTTTACCAAGGCAGATAAAGGACATCTTGTGTACCCCTTATAGTTATAAGGAGGGTTTGGTGGCTGAAAATGCATTGCTTTGATGGTGATTGCATGTTGCTTCCACTTTGTACATATTACTGAATAAATAAAGGTGAACGTTTCAGAAATGGGGCTTTAGCTCAGGGGTAGAGCATTTCACTGCAGATCAAGAGGTCCCTAGTTCAAATCTGGGTGCTCCCTTGTCCAACTGATTTACCTGTAGGAATATTTTTTAAATAAATTGAAGAAAACATTTACAATCTTAGCATTTTATGTAATGAGAAACACATTTCTACATTTGAAATACTCCTGATCATCTCCTGAAACATAGGGTAAACACCATTAAGCTGTTTCGGATTTCTTCGTATGATACAAGCTGTGTATTCCATTCACCCAAGTTCTACTGGTGATATTATCAGTTTCAAATAGACCATTGGAAGCTCATATGAATGTTATAAAACTGTGGTGGAAACCAATAATATGCCCTTAATGAAATGTATTAATTTGTACAGCTGACCAGAAGTGCACTGATGTCATTAGTTCTGCAAGTTCCATCCAGTCACCCACTCTATCTCTTTTTTAAAAAAGGGCAGTTTTCAGCATTCAAGGGTTTATGTCAGTGGTGGAGGGTAGGAAGCAGTTCAAGAAGTCCCTGTTTCATAACCATATACCCTCTTCAATAGATCCTGTTAAAATGTTTTTCAACCCAATGAACTGTAAGAAAATATAAGATATATCATCATTTAATATACAAAACAATGAACAATTGGGTTTAGCTATGCTCTTAGCACAAAATCAACAAAATGCAGTAGAGAAGCAGTGACGTTTTGCAGAATTTGTGCATTTGACAAACGTTTTTTTTTTCCATGTTCCAAGATCTTCATGTGATACGAAATGTATGAATTCTTGCAATGGAAACCTCACTGTATTTTACCAAGGCAGATAAAGGACATATTTTGCACCCCTTATACTTATAAGGAGGGTTTGGTGGCTGAAAATGCATTGCTTTGATGGTGATTGCATGTTGCTTTAACTTTGTACATATTACTGAATTAATAAAGCTCAAAATTTCAGAACTGGGCATATAGTTCAGTGGTAGAGCATTTGACTGCAGATCAAAAGGTCCCTAGTTGAAATCTGGGTGCCCCCTTGTCCAACTGTTTTACCTGTAGAAATATTTTTTTAATTAAATAAATTGAAGAAAACATTTACAATCTTAGCATTTTATGTAATGAGCAACACATTTCTACATTTGAAATACTCCTGATCATCTCCTGAAACATAGGGTAAACAAACACCATTAAGCTGTTTAGGATTTCTTCATATGATGCAAGCTGTGTTTTACATTCACCCAAGTTCTATTGGTGATATTATCAGTTTGAAATAGTCCATTGGAAGCTCATATGAATGTTATAAAACTGTGGTGGAAACCAATAATATGCCCTTAATGAAATGTATTAATTTGTAGAGCTGACCAGAAGTGCACTGATGTCATTAGTTCTACAAGTTCCATACAGTCACCCACTCTATCACCTTTTTTAAAAAGGGCAGTTTTCAGCATTCAAGGGTTTAACTCAGTGGTAGAGCGTAGGAGTGCAGTTCAAGAGGTCCCTGTTTCATAACCATATACCCTCTTCAATAGATCCTGTTAAAATGTTTTTCAACCCAATGCACTGTAAGTAAAAATATGATATATCATCATTTCATATAAAAAACAATGAAAAATTGGGTTTAACTATGCTCTTAGCACAAAATCAACACACTGCAGTAGAGAAGCAGTTAGGTTTTGCAGAATTTGTGCATTTGACAAAAGTTTTCTTTCCATGTTCCAAGATCTACATGTGATAAGAAATGTATGAATTCTTGCAATGGAAACCTCACTGTATTTTACCAAGGCAGATAAAGGACCTCTTGTGTACCCCTTATAGTTATAAGGAGGGTTTGGTGGCTGAAAATGCATTGCTTTGATGGTGATTGCATGTTGCTTCCACTTTTTACATATTACTGAATAAATAAAGGTGAACATTTCAGAAATGGGGCTGTAGCTCAGGGGTAGAGCGTTTCACTGCAGATCAAGAGGTCCCTCGTTCAAATCTGGGTGCCCCCTTGTCCAACTGATTTACCTGTAGAAATATTCTTTTAAATAAATTGAAGAAAACATTTACAATCTTAGCATTTTATGTAATGAGAAACACATTTCTACATTTGAAATACTCCTGATCATCTCCTGAAACATAGGGTAAACACCATTAAGCTGTTTCGGATTTCTTCGTATGATACAAGCTGTGTATTACATTCACCCAAGTTCTACTGGTGATATTATCAGTTTCAAATAGTCCATTGGAAGCTCATATGAATGTTATAAAACTGTGGTGGAAACCAATAATATGCCTTTAATGAAATGTATTAATTTGTACAGCTGACCAG
Source organism: Ambystoma mexicanum (assembly GCF_040938575.1). Classification (NCBI taxonomy): domain Eukaryota; kingdom Metazoa; phylum Chordata; class Amphibia; order Caudata; family Ambystomatidae; genus Ambystoma; species Ambystoma mexicanum. Next base: position 433,754,833 of record NC_090928.1, read on the forward strand.
AAGTGCACTGATGTCATTAGTTCTGCAAGTTCCATCCAGTCACCCACTCTATCCCTTTTTTAAAAAAGGGCAGTTTTCAGCATTCAAGGGTTTATGTCAGTGGTGGAGGGTAGGAAGCAGTTCAAGAAGTCCCTGTTTCATAACCATATACCCTCTTCAATAGATCCTGTTAAAATGTTTTTCAACCCAATGAACTGTAAGAAAATATAAGATATATCATCATTTAATATACAAAACAATGAACAATTGGATTTAGCTATGCTCTTAGCACAAAATCAACAAAATGCAGTAGAGAAGCAGTGACGTTTTGCAGAATTTGTGCATTTGACAAACGTTTTTTTTCCATGTTCCAAGATCTTCATGTGATACGAAATGTATGATTTCTTGCAATGGAAACCTCACTGTATTTTACCAAGGCAGATAAAGGACATATTTTGTACCCCTTATACTTATAAGGAGGGTTTGGTGGCTGAAAATGCATTGCTTTGATGGTGATTGCATGTTGCTTTAACTTTGTACATATTACTGAATTAATAAAGGTGAAAATTTCAGAACTGGGCATATAGTTCAGTGGTAGAGCATTTGACTGCAGATCAAAATGTCCCTAGTTTAAATCTGGGTGCCCCCTTGTCCAACTGTTTTACCTGTAGAAATATTTTTTTAATTAAATAAATTGAAGAAAACATTTACAATCTTAGCATTTTATGTAATGAGCAACACATTTCTACATTTGAAATACTCCTGATCATCTCCTGAAACATAGGGTAAACAAACACCATTAAGCTGTTTAGGATTTCTTCATATGATGCAAGCTGTGTTTTACATTCACCCAAGTTCTATTGGTGATATTATCAGTTTGAAATAGTCCATTGGAAGCTCATATGAATGTTATAAAACTGTGGTGGAAACCAATAATATGCCCTTAATGAAATGTATTAATTTGTAGAGCTGACCAGAAGTGCACTGATGTCATTAGTTCTACAAGTTCCATACAGTCACCCACTCTATCACCTTTTTTAAAAAGGGCAGTTTTCAGCATTCAAGGGTTTAACCCAGTGGTAGAGCGTAGGAGTGCAGTTCAAGAAGTCCCTGTTTCATAACCATATACCCTCTTCAATAGATCCTGTTAAAATGTTTTTCAACCCAATGCACTGTAAGTAAAAATATGATATATCATCATTTCATATAAAAAACAATGAACAATTGGGTTTAACTATGCTCTTAGCACAAAATCAACAAACTGCAGTAGAGAAGCAGTTAGGTTTTGCAGAATTTGTGCATTTGACAAAAGTTTTCTTTCCATGTACCAAGATCTACATGTGATAAGAAATGTATGAATTCTTGCAATGGAAACCTCACTGTATTTTACCAAGGCAGATAAAGGACATCTTGTGTACCCCTTATAGTTATAAGGAGGGTTTGGTGGCTGAAAATGCATTGCTTTGATGGTGATTGCATGTTGCTTCCACTTTGTACATATTACTGAATAAATAAAGGTGAACATTTCAGAAATGGGGCTTTAGCTCAGGGGTAGAGCATTTCACTGCAGATCAAGAGGTCCCTAGTTCAAATCTGGGTGCCCCCTTGTCCAACTGATTTACCTGTAGGAATATTTTTTAAATAAATTGAAGAAAACATTTACAATCTTAGCATTTTATGTAATGAGAAACACATTTCTACATTTGAAATACTCCTGATCATCTCCTGAAACATAGGGTAAACACCATTAAGCTGTTTCGGATTTCTTCGTATGATACAAGCTGTGTATTCCATTCACCCAAGTTCTACTGGTGATATTATCAGTTTCAAATAGACCATTGGAAGCTCATATGAATGTTATAAAACTGTGGTGGAAACCAATAATATGCCCTTAATGAAATGTATTAATTTGTACAGCTGACCAGAAGTGCACTGATGTCATTAGTTCTGCAAGTTCCATCCAGTCACCCACTCTATCTCTTTTTTAAAAAAGGGCAGTTTTCAGCATTCAAGGGTTTATGTCAGTGGTGGAGGGTAGGAAGCAGTTCAAGAAGTCCCTGTTTCATAACCATATACCCTCTTCAATAGATCCTGTTAAAATGTTTTTCAACCCAATGAACTGTAAGAAAATATAAGATATATCATCATTTAATATACAAAACAATGAACAATTGGGTTTAGCTATGCTCTTAGCACAAAATCAACAAAATGCAGTAGAGAAGCAGTGACGTTTTGCAGAATTTGTGCATTTGACAAACGTTTTTTTTTCCATGTTCCAAGATCTTCATGTGATACGAAATGTATGAATTCTTGCAATGGAAACCTCACTGTATTTTACCAAGGCAGATAAAGGACATATTTTGCACCCCTTATACTTATAAGGAGGGTTTGGTGGCTGAAAATGCATTGCTTTGATGGTGATTGCATGTTGCTTTAACTTTGTACATATTACTGAATTAATAAAGGTGAAAATTTCAGAACTGGGCATATAGTTCAGTGGTAGAGCATTTAACTGCAGATCAAAAGGTCCCTAGTTGAAATCTGGGTGCCCCCTTGTCCAACTGTTTTACCTGTAGAAATATTTTTTTAATTAAATAAATTGAAGAAAACATTTACAATCTTAGCATTTTATGTAATGAGCAACACATTTCTACATTTGAAATACTCCTGATCATCTCCTGAAACATAGGGTAAACAAACACCATTAAGCTGTTTAGGATTTCTTCATATGATGCAAGCTGTGTTTTACATTCACCCAAGTTCTATTGGTGATATTATCAGTTTGAAATAGTCCATTGGAAGCTCATATGAATGTTATAAAACTGTGGTGGAAACCAATAATATGCCCTTAATGAAATGTATTAATTTGTAGAGCTGACCAGAAGTGCACTGATGTCATTAGTTCTACAAGTTCCATACAGTCACCCACTCTATCACCTTTTTTAAAAAGGGCAGTTTTCAGCATTCAAGGGTTTAACTCAGTGGTAGAGCGTAGGAGTGCAGTTCAAGAGGTCCCTGTTTCATAACCATATACCCTCTTCAATAGATCCTGTTAAAATGTTTTTCAACCCAATGCACTGTAAGAAACAATAAGATATATAATCATTTCATATACAAAACAATGAACAATTGGGTTTAATTATGCTCTTAGCACAACATCAACAAACTGCAGTAGAGAAGCAGTTACATTTTTCAGAATTTGTGCATTTGACAAAAGATTTTTTTTCCATGTTCCAAGATCTACATGTGATACGAAATGTATGAATTTTTGCAATGGAAACCTCACTGTATTTTACCAAGGCACATACAGGACATCCTTCGCACCCCATATACTTATAAGGAGGGTTTGGTGTCTGAAAATGCTTTGCTTTGATGGTGATTGCATGTTGCTTCCACTTTGTACATATTACTGAATAAATAAAGGTGAGCATTTCAGAAATGGGGGTATTGCTCCGGAGTAGAGCATTTCACTGCAGATCAAAAGGTCACTTGTTCAAATCTGGGTGCCCCCTTGTCCAACTGTTTTACCTGTAGAAATATGTTTTTAATTAAATAAATTGAAGTAAACATTTACAATCTTAGCATTTTATGTAATGAGCAACACATTTCTACATTTGAAATACTCCTGATCATCACCTGAAACATAGGGTAAACACCATTAAGCTGTTTAGGATTTCTTCATATGATCAAGCTGTGTTTTACATTCACCCAAGTTCTACTGGTGATATGATCAGTTTGAAATAGTCCATTGGAAGCTCTTATGAATGTTATAAAACTGTGGTGGAAACCAATAATATGCCCTTAATGAACTGTATTAATTTGTACAGCTGACCAGAAGTGCACTGATGTCATTAGTTCTACAAGTTCCATACAGTCACCCACTCTATCACCTTTTTAAAAAAAGGGCAGTTTTCAGCATTCAAGGGTTTAACTCAGTGGTAGAACATAGGAGTGCAGTTCAAGAAGTCCCTGTTTCATAACTATATACCCTCTTCAATAGATCCTGTTAAAATGTTTTTCAACCCAATGCACTGTAGGAAACAAAAGGATATATCAACATTTCATATACAAAACAATGAACAATTGGGTTTAACTATGCTCTTAGCACAAAATCAACAAACTGCAGTAGAGAAGCAGTTACATTTTGCAGAATTTGTGCATTTGACAAAAGATTTTTTTTCCATGTTCCAAGATCTACATGTGATACGAAATGGATGAATTTTTGCAATGGAAACCTCACTGTATTTTACCAAGGCAGATAAAGGACATCCTTCGCACCCCATATACTTATAAGGAGGGTTTGGTGGCTGAAAATGCATTGCTTTGATGGTGATTGCATGTTGCTTGCACTTTGTACATATTACTGAATTAATAAAGGTGAACGTTTCAGAACTGGGGGTATCGCTCAGTGGTAGAGCATTTGACTGCAGATCAAAAGGTTCCTAGTTCAAATCTGGGTGCCCCCTTGTCCAACTGTTTTACCTGTAGAAATATGTTTTTAATTAAATAAATTGAAGTAAACATTTACAATCTTAGCATTTTATATAATGAGCATCATATTTCTACATTTGAAATACTCCTGATCATCACCTGAAACATAGGGTAAACACCATTAAGCTGTTTAGGATTTCTTCATATGATCAAGCTGTGTTTTACATTCACCCAAGTTCTACTGGTGATATGATCAGTTTGAAATAGTCCATTGGAAGCTCTTATGAATGTTATAAAACTGTGGTGGAAACCAATAATATGCCCTTAATGAAATGTATTAATTTGTACAGCTGACCAGAATTGCACTGATGTCATTAGTTCTACAAGTTCCATAGAGTCACCCACTCTATCACCTTTTTAAAAAAGGGCAGTTTTCAACATTCAAGGATTTATGTCAGTGGTAGAGCGTAGGAGTGTAGTTCAAGAATTTCCTGTTTCATAACTATATACCCTCTTCAATAGATCCTGTTAAAATGTTTTTCAACCCAATGCACTGTAAGGAACAATCAGATATATCATCATTTCATATACAAAACAATGAACAATTGGGATTAACTATGCTCTTAGCACAAAATCAACAAACTGCAGTAGAGAAGCAGTTACATTTTGCAGAATTTGTGCATTTGACAAAAGATTTTTTTTCCATGTTCCAAGATCTACATGTGATACGAAATGTATGAATTCTTGCAATGGAAACCTCACTGTATTTTACCAAGGCAGATAAAGGACATCTTTTTTACCCCATATACTTATAAGGAGGGGTTGGTGGCTGAAAATGCTTTGCTTTGATGGTGATTGCATGTTGCTTCCACTTTGTACATATTACTGAATAAATAAAGGTGAACTTTTCAGAAATGGGGGTATATAGCTCAGGGGTAGAGCATTTCACTGCAGATCAAAAGGATCCTAGTTCATATCTGGGTGCCCCCTTGTCCAACTGTTTTACCTCTAGAAATATGTTTTTAATTAAATAAATTAAAGTACACATTTACAATCTTAGCATTTTATGTAATGAGCAACATATTTCTACATTTGAAATACTCCTGATCATCACCTTGAACATAGGGTAAACACCATTACGCTGTTTAGGATTTCTTCATATGATACAAGCTGTGTTTTACATTCACCCAAGTTCTACTGGTGATATGATCAGTTTGAAATAGTCCATTGGAAGCTCTTATGAATGTTATAAAACTGTGGTGGAAACCAATAATATGCCCTTAATGAAATGTATTAATTTGTACAGCTGACCAGAAGTGCACTGATGTCATTAGTTCTACAAGTTCCATAAAGTCACCCACTCTATCATATTTTTTAAAAAGGGCAGTTTTCAACATTCAAGGGTTTATGTCAGTGGTAGAGCGTAGGAGTGTAGTTCAAGACGTCCCTGTTTCATAACCATATACCCTCTTCAATAGATCCTGTTAAATGTTTTTCAACCCAATGCACTGTAAGAAACAATAAGATATATTATCATTTCATATACAAAACAATGAACAATTGGGTTTAACTATGCTCTTAGCACAAAATCAAAAAAATGCAGTAGAGAAACAGTTACGTTTTGCAGAATTTGTGCATTTGGCAAAATATTTTTTTTCCATGTTCCAAGATCTACATGTGATACGAAATGTATGAATTCTTGCAATGGAAACCTCACTGTATTTTACCAAGGCAGATAAAGGACATCCTTCGCACCCCTTATACTTATAGGGAGGGTTTAGTGGCTGAGCATGCATTGCTTTGATGGTGATTTCATGTTGCTTCCACTTTGTACATATTACTGAATAAATAAAGGTGAACATTTCAGAAATGGGGGTATAGCTCTGGGGTAGAGCATTTCACTGCAGATCAAGAGGTCCCTAGTTCAAATCTGGGTGCCCCCTTGTCCAACTGTTTTACCTGTAGAAATATGTTTTTAATTGAAGAAAACATTTACAATCTTAGCATTTTATGTAATGAGCAACACATTTCTACATTAGAAATACTCCTGATCATCTCCTGAAACATAGGGTAAACACCATGAAACTGTTTAGGATTTCTTCATATGATACAAGCTGTGTTTGACATTCACCCAAGTTCTACTGGTGATATTACCAGTTTGAAATAGTCCATTGGAAGCTCATATGAATGTTATAAAACTGTGGTGGAAACCAATAATATGCCCTTAATGAAATGTATTAATTTGTACAGCTGACCAGAAGTGCACTGATGCCATTAGTTCTACAAGTTCCATAGAGTCACCCACTCTATCACCTATTTAAAAAAGGGCAGTTTTCAACATTCAAGGATTTATGTCAGTGGTAGAGCGTAGGAGTGTAGTTCAAGAATTTCCTGTTTCATAACTATATACCCTCTTCAATAGATCCTGTTAAAATGTTTTTCAACCCAATGCACTGTAAGAAACAATCAGATATATCATCATTTCATATACAAAACAATGAACAATTGGGATTAACTATGCTCTTAGCACAAAATCAACAAACTGCAGTAGAGAAGCAGTTACATTTTGCAGAATTTGTGCATTTGACAAAAGATTTTTTTTCCATGTTCCAAGATCTACATGTGATACGAAATGTATGAATTCTTGCAATGGAAACCTCACTGTATTTTACCAAGGCAGATAAAGGACATCTTTTGTACCCCATATACTTATAAGGAGGGGTTGGTGGCTGAAAATGCTTTGCTTTGATGGTGATTGCATGTTGCTTCCACTTTGTACATATTACTGAATAAATAAAGGTGAACGTTTCAGAAATGGGGGTATATAGCTCAGGGGTAGAGCATTTCACTGCAGATCAAAAGGATCCTAGTTCATATCTGGGTGCCCCCTTGTCCAACTGTTTTACCTCTAGAAATATGTTTTTAATTAAATAAATTAAAGTACACATTTACAATCTTAGCATTTTATGTAATGAGCAACATATTTCTACATTTGAAATATTCCTGATCATCACCTTGAACATAGGGTAAACACCATTACGCTGTTTAGGATTTCTTCATATGATACAAGCTGTGTTTTACATTCACCCAAGTTCTACTGGTGATATGATCAGTTTGAAATAGTCCATTGGAAGCTCTTATGAATGTTATAAAACTGTGGTGGAAACCAATAATATGCCCTTAATGAAATGTATTAATTTGTACAGCTGACCAGAAGTGCACTGATGTCATTAGTTCTACAAGTTCCATAAAGTCACCCACTCTATCATATTTTTTAAAAAGGGCAGTTTTCAACATTCAAGGGTTTATGTCAGTGGTAGAGCGAAGGAGTGTAGTTCAAGACGTCCCTGTTTCATAACCATATACCCTCTTCAATAGATCCTGTTAAATGTTTTTCAACCCAATGCACTGTAAGAAACAATAAGATATATTATCATTTCATATACAAAACAATGAACAATTGGGTTTAACTATGCTCTTAGCACAAAATCAAAAAAATGCAGTAGAGAAACAGTTACGTTTTGCAGAATTTGTGCATTTGGCAAAATATTTTTTTTCCATGTTCCAAGATCTACATGTGATACGAAATGTATGAATTCTTGCAATGGAAACCTCACTGTATTTTACCAAGGCAGATAAAGGACATCCTTCGCACCCCTTATACTTATAGGGAGGGTTTAGTGGCTGAGCATGCATTGCTTTGATGGTGATTTCATGTTGCTTCCACTTTGTACATATTACTGAATAAATAAAGGTGAACATTTCAGAAATGGGGGTATAGCTCCGGGGTAGAGCATTTCACTGCAGATCAAGAGGTCCCTAGTTCAAATCTGGGTGCCCCCTTGTCCAACTGTTTTACCTGTAGAAATATGTTTTTAATTGAAGAAAACATTTACAATCTTAGCATTTTATGTAATGAGCAACACATTTCTACATTAGAAATACTCCTGATCATCTCCTGAAACATAGGGTAAACACCATGAAACTGTTTAGGATTTCTTCATATGATACAAGCTGTGTTTGACATTCATCCAAGTTCTACTGGTGATATTACCAGTTTGAAATAGTCCATTGGAAGCTCATATGAATGTTATAAAACTGTGCTGGAAACCAATAATATGCCCTTAATGAAATGTATTAATTTGTACAGCTGACCAGAAGTGCACTGATGCCATTAGTTCTACAAGTTCCATAGAGTCACCCACTCTATCACCTATTTAAAAAAGGGCAGTTTTCAACATTCAAGGGTTTATGTCAGTGGTAGAGCGTAGGAGTGTAGTTCAAGAAGTCCCTGTTTCATAACCATATACCCTCTTCAATAGATCCTGTTAAATGTTTTTCAACCCAATGCACTGTAAGAAACAATAAGATATATAATCATTTCATATACAAAACAATGAACAATTGGGTTTAACTATGCTCTTAGCACAAAATCAACAAACTGCAGTAGAGAAGCAGTTACATTTTTCAGAATTTGTGCATTTGACAAAAGATTTTTTTTCCATGTTCCAAGATCTACATGTGATACGAAATGTATGAATTTTTGCAATGGAAACCTCACTGTATTTTACCAAGGCACATAAAGGACATCCTTCGCACCCCATATACTTATAAGGAGGGTTTGGTGTCTGAAAATGCTTTGCTTTGATGGTGATTGCATGTTGCTTCCACTTTGTACATATTACTGAATAAATAAAGGTGAGCATTTCAGAAATGGGGGTATTGCTCCGGAGTAGAGCATTTCACTGCAGATCAAAAGGTCACTTGTTCAAATCTGGGTGCCCCCTTGTCCAACTGTTTTACCTGTAGAAATATGTTTTTAATTAAATAAATTGAAGTAAACATTTACAATCTTAGCATTTTATGTAATGAGCAACACATTTCTACATTTGAAATACTCCTGATCATCACCTGAAACATAGGGTAAACACCATTAAGCTGTTTAGGATTTCTTCATATGATCAAGCTGTGTTTTACATTCACCCAAGTTCTACTGGTGATATGATCAGTTTGAAATAGTCCATTGGAAGCTCTTATGAATGTTATAAAACTGTGGTGGAAACCAATAATATGCCCTTAATGAACTGTATTAATTTGTACAGCTGACCAGAAGTGCACTGATGTCATTAGTTCTACAAGTTCCATACAGTCACCCACTCTATCACCTTTTTTAAAAAAGGGCAGTTTTCAGCATTCAAGGGTTTAACTCAGTGGTAGAACATAGGAGTGCAGTTCAAGAAGTCCCTGTTTCATAACTATATACCCTCTTCAATAGATCCTGTTAAAATGTTTTTCAACCCAATGCACTGTAGGAAACAAAAGGATATATCAACATTTCATATACAAAACAATGAACAATTGGGTTTAACTATGCTCTTAGCACAAAATCAACAAACTGCAGTAGAGAAGCAGTTACATTTTGCAGAATTTGTGCATTTGACAAAAGATTTTTTTTCCATGTTCCAAGATCTACATGTGATACGAAATGGATGAATTTTTGCAATGGAAACCTCACTGTATTTTACCAAGGCAGATAAAGGACATCCTTCGCACCCCATATACTTATAAGGAGGGTTTGGTGGCTGAAAATGCATTGCTTTGATGGTGATTGCATGTTGCTTGCACTTTGTACATATTACTGAATTAATAAAGGTGAACGTTTCAGAACTGGGGGTATCACTCAGTGGTAGAGCATTTGACTGCAGATCAAAAGGTTCCTAGTTCAAATCTGGGTGCCCGCTTGTCCAACTGTTTTACCTGTAGAAATATGTTTTTAATTAAATAAATTGAAGTAAACATTTACAATCTTAGCATTTTATGTAATGAGCATCACATTTCTACATTTGAAATACTCCTGATCATCACCTGAAACATAGGGTAAACACCATTAAGCTGTTTAGGATTTCTTCATATGATACAAGCTGTGTTTTACATTCACCCAAGTTCTACTGGTGATATGATCAGTTTGAAATAGTCCATTGGAAGCTCTTATGAATGTTATAAAACTGTGGTGGAAACCAATAATATGCCCTTAATGAAATGTATTAATTTGTACAGCTGACCAGAATTGCACTGATGTCATTAGTTCTACAAGTTCCATAGAGTCACCCACTCTATCACCTTTTTAAAAAAGGGCAGTTTTCAACATTCAAGGATTTATGTCAGTGGTAGAGCGTAGGAGTGTAGTTCAAGAATTTCCTGTTTCATAACTATATACCCTCTTCAATAGATCCTGTTAAAATGTTTTTCAACCCAATGCACTGTAAGAAACAATCAGATATATCATCATTTCATATACAAAACAATGAACAATTGGGATTAACTATGCTCTTAGCACAAAATCAACAAACTGCAGTAGAGAAGCAGTTACATTTTGCAGAATTTGTGCATTTGACAAAAGATTTTTTTTCCATGTTCCAAGATCTACATGTGATACGAAATGTATGAATTCTTGCAATGGAAACCTCACTGTATTTTACCAAGGCAGATAAAGGACATCTTTTGTACCCCATATACTTATAAGCAGGGGTTGGTGGCTGAAAATGCTTTGCTTTGATGGTGATTGCATGTTGCTTCCACTTTGTACATATTACTGAATAAATAAAGGTGAACGTTTCAGAAATGGGGGTATATAGCTCAGGGGTAGAGCATTTCACTGCAGATCGAAAGGATCCTAGTTCATATCTGGGTGCCCCCTTGTCCAACTGTTTTACCTCTAGAAATATGTTTTTAATTAAATAAATTAAAGTAAACATTTACAATCTTAGCATTTTATGTAATGAGCAACATATTTCTACATTTGAAATACTCCTGATCATCACCTTGAACATAGGGTAAACACCATTAAGCTGTTTAGGATTTCTTCATATGATACAAGCTGTGTTTTACATTCACCCAGGTTCTACTGGTGATATGATCAGTTTGAAATAGTCCATTGGAAGCTCTTATGAATGTTATAAAACTGTGGTGGAAACCAATAATATGCCCTTAATGAAATGTATTAATTTGTACAGCTGACCAGAAGTGCACTGATGTCATTAGTTCTACAAGTTCCATAAAGTCACCCACTCTATCATCTTTTTTAAAAAGGGCAGTTTTCAACATTCAAGGGTTTATATCAGTGGTAGAGCGTAGGAGTGTAGTTCAAGAATTTCCTGTTTCATAACTATATACCCTCTTCAATAGATCCTGTTAAAATGTTTTTCAACCCAATGCACTGTAAGAAACAATCAGATATATCATCATTTCATATACAAAACAATGAACAATTGGGATTAACTATGCTCTTAGCACAAAATCAACAAACTGCAGTAGAGAAGCAGTTACGTTTTGCAGAATTTGTGCATTTGACAAAAGATTTTTTTTCCATGTTCCAAGATCTACATGTGATACGAAATGTATGAATTCTTGCAATGGAAACCTCACTGTATTTTACCAAGGCAGATAAAGGACATCTTTTGTACCACTTATACTTATAAGGAGGGTTTGGTGGCTGAAAATGCATTGTTTTGATGGTGATTGCATGTTGCTTGCACTTTGTACATATTACTGAATTAATAAAGGTGAACTTTTCAGAAATGGGGGTATAGCTCAGTGGTAGAGCATTTGACTGCAGATCAAGAGGTCCATAGTTCAAAACTGGGTGCCCCCTTGTTCAACTGTTTTACCTGTAGAAATATGTTTTTAATTGAAGAAAACATTTACAATCTTAGCATTTTATGTAATGAGCAACACATTTCTACATTAGAAATACTCCTGATCATCTCCTGAAACATAGGGTAAACACCATGAAACTGTTTAGGATTTCTTCATATGATACAAGCTGTGTTTGACATTCACCCAAGTTCTACTGGTGATATTAGCAGTTTGAAATAGTCAATTAGAAGCTCATATGAATGTTATAAAACTGTGGTGGAAACCAATAATATGCTCTTAATGAACTGTATTAATTTGTACATCTGACCAGAAGTGCACTGATGTCATTAGTTCTACAAGTTCCATACAGTCACCCACTCTATCACCTTTTTAAAAAAGGGCAGTTTTCAGCATTCAAGGGTTTAACTCAGTGGTAGAATATAGGAGTGCAGTTCAAGAAGTCCCTGTTTCATAACTATATACCCTCTTCAATAGATCCTGTTAAAATGTTTTTCAACCCAATGCACTGTAGGAAACAAAAGGATATATCAACATTTCATATACAAAACAATGAACAATTGGGTTTAACTATGCTCTTAGCACAAAATCAACAAACTGCAGTAGAGAAGCAGTTACATTTTGCAGAATTTGTGCATTTGACAAAATATTTTTTTCCATGTTCCAAGATCTACATTTGATACAAAATGGATGAATTCTTGCAATGGAAACCTCACTGTATTTTACCAAGGCAGATAAAGGACATCCTTCGCACCCCATATACTTATAAGGAGGGTTTGGTGGCTGAAAATGCATTGCTTTGATGGTGATTGCATGTTGCTTGCACTTTGTACATATTACTGAATTAATAAAGGTGAACTTTTCAGAACTGGGGGTATCGATCAGTGGTAGAGCATTTGACTGCAGATCAAAAGGTTCCTAGTTCAAATCTGGGTGCCCCCTTGTCCAACTGTTTTACCTGTAGAAATATGTTTTTAATTAAATAAATTGAAGTAAACATTTACAATCTTAGCATTTTATGTAATGAGCATCACATTTCTACATTTGAAATACTCCTGATCATCACCTGAAACATAGGGTAAACACCATTAAGCTGTTTAGGATTTCTTCATATGATACAAGCTGTGTTTTACATTCACCCAAGTTCTACTGGTGATATGATCAGTTTGAAATAGTCCATTGGAAGCTCTTATGAATGTTATAAAACTGTGGTGGAAACCAATAATATGCCCTTAATGAAATGTATTAATTTGTACAGCTGACCAGAATTGCACTGATGTCATTAGTTCTACAAGTTCCATAGAGTCACCCACTCTATCAGCTTTTTAAAAAAGGGCAGTTTTCAACATTTCTAGGATTTATGTCAGTGGTAGAGCGTAGGAGTGTAGTTCAAGAAGTCCCTGTTTCATAACCATATACCCTATTCAATAGATCCTGTTAAAATGTTTTTCAACCCAATGCACTGTAAGAAACAATCTGATATATCATCATTTCATATACAAAACAATGAACAATTGGGATTAACTATGCTCTTAGCACAAAATCAACAAACTGCAGTAGAGAAGCAGTTACATTTTGCAGAATTTGTGCATTTGACAAAAGATTTTTTTTCCATGTTCCAAGATCTACATGTGTTACGAAATGTATGAATTCTTGCAATGGAAACCTCACTGTATTTTACCAAGGCAGATAAAGGACATCTTTTGTACCACTTATACTTATAAGGAGGGTTTGGTGGCTGAAAATGCATTGTTTTGATGGTGATTGCATGTTGCTTGCACTTTGTACATATTATTGAATTAATAAAGGTGAACTTTTCAGAAATGGGGGTATAGCTCAGTGGTAGAGCATTTGACTGCAGATCAAGAGGTCCCTAGTTCAAAACTGGGTGCCCCCTTGTTCAACTGTTTTACCTGTAGAAATATGTTTTTAATTGAAGAAAACATTTACAATTTTAGCATTTTATGTAATGAGCAACACATTTCTACATTAGAAATACTCCTGATCATCTCCTGAAACATAGGGTAAACACCATGAAACTGTTTAGGATTTCTTCATATGATACAAGCTGTGTTTGACATTCAGCCAAGTTCTACTGGTGATATTACCAGTTTGAAATAGTCCATTGGAAGCTCATATGAATGTTATAAAACTGTGGTGGAAACCAATAATATGCCCTTAATGAAATGTATTAATTTGTACAGCTGACCAGAAGTGCACTGATGCCATTAGTTCTACAAGTTCCATAGAGTCACCCACTCTATCACCTTTTTAAAAAAGGGCAGTTTTCAACATTCAAGGGTTTATGTCAGTGGTAGAGTGTAGGAGTGTAGTTCAAGAAGTCCCTGTTTCATAACCATATACCCTCTTCAATAGATCCTGTTAAATGTTTTTCAACCCAATGCACTGTAAGAAACAATAAGATATATAATCATTTCATATACAAAACAATGAACAATTGGGTTTAACTATGCTCTTAGCACAAAATCAACAAACTGCAGTAGAGAAGCAGTTACATTTTTCAGAATTTGTGCATTTGACAAAAGATTTTTTTTCCATGTTCCAAGATCTACATGTGATACGAAATGTATGAATTTTTGCAATGGAAACCTCACTGTATTTTACCAAGGCACATAAAGGACATCCTTCGCACCCCATATACTTATAAGGAGGGTTTGGTGTCTGAAAATGCTTTGCTTTGATGGTGATTGCATGTTGCTTGCACTTTGTACATATTACTGAATTAATAAAGGTGAATGTTTCAGAACTGGGGGTATCGCTCAGTGGTAGAGCATGTGACTGCAGATCAAAAGGTTCCTAGTTCAAATCTGGGTGCCCCCTTGTCCAACTGTTTTACCTGTAGAAATATGTTTTTAATTAAATAAATTGAAGTAAACATTTACAATCTTAGCATTTTATGTAATGAGCATCACAGTTCTACATTTGAAATACTCCTGATCATCACCTGAAACATAGGGTAAACACCATTAAGCTGTTTAGGATTTCTTCATATGATACAAGCTGTGTTTTACATTCCCCCAAGTTCTACTGGTGATATGATCAGTTTGAAATAGTCCATTGGAAGCTCTTATGAATGTTATAAAACTGTGGTGGAAACCAATAATATGCCCTTAATGAAATGTATTAATTTGTACAGCTGACCAGAATTGCACTGATGTCATTAGTTCTACAAGTTCCATAGAGTCACCCACTCTATCACCTTTTTAAAAAAGGGCAGTTTTCAACATTCAAGGATTTATGTCAGTGGTAGAGCGTAGGAGTGTAGTTCAAGAATTTCCTGTTTCATAACTATATACCCTCTTCAATAGATCCTGTTAAAATGTTTTTCAACCCAATGCACTGTAGGAAACAAAAGGATATATCAACATTTCATATACAAAACAATGAACAATTGGGTTTAACTATGCTCTTAGCACAAAATCAACAAACTGCAGTAGAGAAGCAGTTACATTTTGCAGAATTTGTGCATTTGACAAAAGATTTTTTTTCCATGTTCCAAGATCTACATGTGATACGAAATGTATGAATTCTTGCAATGGAAACCTCACTGTATTTTACCAAGGCAGATAAAGGACATCTTTTGTACCCCATATACTTATAAGGAGGGGTTGGTGGCTGAAAATGCTTTGCTTTGATGGTGATTGCATGTTGCTTCCACTTTGTACATATTACTGAATAAATAAAGGTGAACGTTTCAGAAATGGGGGTATATAGCTCAGGGGTAGAGCATTTCACTGCAGATCGAAAGGATCCTAGTTCATATCTGGGTGCCCCCTTGTCCAACTGTTTTACCTCTAGAAATATGTTTTTAATTAAATAAATTAAAGTAAACATTTACAATCTTAGCATTTTATGTAATGAGCAACATATTTCTACATTTGAAATACTCCTGATCATCACCTTGAACATAGGGTAAACACCATTACGCTGTTTAGGATTTCTTCATATGATACAAGCTGTGTTTTACATTCACCCAGGTTCTACTGGTGATATGATCAGTTTGAAATAGTCCATTGGAAGCTCTTATGAATGTTATAAAACTGTGGTGGAAACCAATAATATGCCCTTAATGAAATGTATTAATTTATACAGCTGACCAGAAGTGCACTGATGTCATTAGTTCTACAAGTTCCATAAAGTCACCCACTCTATCATCTTTTTTAAAAAGGGCAGTTTTCAACATTCAAGGGTTTATGTCAGTGGTAGAGCGTAGGAGTGTAGTTCAAGACGTCCCTGTTTCATAACCATATACCCTCTTCAATAGATCCTGTTAAATGTTTTTCAACCCAATGCACTGTAAGAAACAATAAGATATATTATCATTTCAGATACAAAACAATGAACAATTGGGTTTAAATATGCTCTTAGCACAAAATCAAAAAAATGCAGTAGAGAAACAGTTACGTTTTGCAGAATTTGTGCATTTGGCAAAATATTTTTTTTCCATGTTCCAAGATCTACATGTGATACGAAATGTATGAATTCTTGCAATGGAAACCTCACTGTATTTTACAAAGGCAGATAAAGGACATCCTTCGCACCCCTTATACTTATAGGGAGGGTTTAGTGGCTGAGCATGCATTGCTTTGATGGTGATTTCATGTTGCTTCCACTTTGTACATATTACTGAATAAATAAAGGTGAACATTTCAGAAATGGGGGTATAGCTCCGGGGTAGAGCATTTCACTGTAGATCTAAAGGTCGCTAGTTCAAATCTGGGTGCCCCCTTGTCCAACTGTTTTACCTGTAGAAATATGTTTTTAATTGTAGAAAACATTTACAATCTTAGCATTTTATGTAATGAGCAACACATTTCTACATTAGAAATACTCCTGATCATCTCCTGAAACATAGGGTAAACACCATGAAACTGTTTAGGATTTCTTCATATGATACAAGCTGTGTTTGACATTCACCCAAGTTCTACTGGTGATATTACCAGTTTGAAATAGTCCATTGGAAGCTCATATGAATGTTAGAAAACTGTGGTGGAAACCAATAATATGCCCTTAATGAAATGTATTAATTTGTACAGCTGACCAGAAGTGCACTGATGCCATTAGTTCTACAAGTTCCATAGAGTCACCCACTCTATCACCTTTTTAAAAAAGGGCAGTTTTCAACATTCAAGGGTTTATGTCAGTGGTAGAGCGTAGGAGTGTAGTTCAAGAAGTCCCTGTTTCATAACCATATACCCTCTTCAATAGATCCTGTTAAATGTTTTTCAACCCAATGCACTGTAAGAAACAATAAGATATATAATCATTTCATATACAAAACAATGAACAATTGGGTTTAACTATGCTCTTAGCACAAAATCAACAAACTGCAGTAGAGAAGCAGTTACATTTTTCAGAATTTGTGCATTTGACAAAAGATTTTTTTTTCCATGTTCCAAGATCTACATGTGATACGAAATGTATGAATTCTTGCAATGGAAACCTTACTGTATTTTACCAAGGCAGATAAAGGACATCCTTCGCACCCCATATACTTATAAAGAGGGTTTGGTGGCTGAAAATGCATTGCTTTGATGGTGATTGCATGTTGCTTCCACTTTGTACATATTACTGAATAAATAAAGGTAAACATTTCAGAAATGGGCTATAGCTCAGGGGTAGAGCATTTCACTGCAAATCAGAAGGTTCCTAGTTCAAATCTGGGTGCCCCCTTGTCCAACTGTTTTACCTGTAGAAATATGTTTTTAATTAAATAAATTGAAGTAAACATTTACAATCTTAGCATTTTATGTAATGAGCAACACATTTCTACATTTGAAATACTCCTGATCATCTCCTGAAACATAGGGTAAACACCATGAAACTGTTTAGGATTTCTTCGTATGATACAAGCTGTGTTTTACATTCACCCAAGTTCTACTGGTGATATTATCAGTTTGAAATAGTCCATTGGAAGCTCATATGAATGTTATAAAACTGTGGTGGAAACCAATAATATGCCCTTAATGAACTGTATTAATTTGTACAGCTGACCAGAAGTGCACTGATGTCATTAGTTCTACAAGTTCCATACAGTCACCCACTCTATCACCTTTTTAAAAAAAGGGCAGTTTTCAGCATTCAAGGGTTTAACTCAGTGGTAGAACATAGGAGTGCAGTTCAAGAAGTCCCTGTTTCATAACTATATACCCTCTTCAATAGATCCTGTTAAAATGTTTTTCAACCCAATGCACTGTAGGAAACAAAAGGATATATCAACATTTCATATGCAAAACAATGAACAATTGGGTTTAACTATGCTCTTAGCACAAAATCAACAAACTGCAGTAGAGAAGCAGTTACATTTTGCAGAATTTGTGCATTTGACAAAAGATTTTTTTTCCTTGTTCCAAGATCTACATGTGATACGAAATGGATGAATTTTTGCAATGGAAACCTCACTGTATTTTACCAAGGCAGATAAAGGACATCCTTCGCACCCCATATACTTATAAGGAGGGTTTGGTGGCTGAAAATGCATTGCTTTGATGGTGATTGCATGTTGCTTGCACTTTGTACATATTACTGAATTAATAAAGGTGAACGTTTCCGAACTGGGGGTATCGCTCAGTGGTAGAGCATTTGACTACAGATCAAAAGGTTCCTAGTTCAAATCTGGGTGTCCCCTTGTCCAACTGTTTTACCTGTAGAAATATGTTTTTAATTAAATAAATTGAAGTAAACATTTACAATCTTAGCATTTTATGTAATGAGCATCACATTTCTACATTTGAAATACTCCTGATCATCACCTGAAACATAGGGTAAACACCATTAAGCTGTTTAGGATTTCTTCATATGATACAAGCTGTGTTTTACATTCACCCAAGTTCTACTGGTGATATGATCAGTTTGAAATAGTCCATTGGAAGCTCTTATGAATGTTATAAAACTGTGGTGGAAACCAATAATATGCCCTTAATGAAATGTATTAATTTGTACAGCTGACCAGAATTGCACTGATGTCATTAGTTCTACAAGTTCCATAGAGTCACCCACTCTATCACCTTTTTAAAAAAGGGCAGTTTTCAACATTCAAGGATTTATGTCAGTGGTAGAGCGTAGGAGTGTAGTTCAAGAATTTCCTGTTTCATAACTATATACCCTCTTCAATAGATCCTGTTAAAATGTTTTTCAACCCAATGCACTGTAAGAAACAATCAGATATATCATCATTTCATATACAAAACAATGAACAATTGGGATTAACTATGCTCTTAGCACAAAATCAACAAACTGCAGTAGAGAAGCAGTTACATTTTGCAGAATTTGTGCATTTGACAAAAGATTTTTTTTCCATGTTCCAAGATCTACATGTGATACGAAATGTATGAATTCTTGCAATGGAAACCTCACTGTATTTTACCAAGGCAGATAAAGGATATCTTTTGTACCCCATATACTTATAAGGAGGGGTTGGTGGCTGAAAATGCTTTGCTTTGATGGTGATTGCATGTTGCTTCCACTTTGTACATATTACTGAATAAATAAAGGTGAACTTTTCAGAAATGGGGGTATATAGCTCAGGGGTAGAGCATTTCACTGCAGATCGAAAGGATCCTAGTTCATATCTGGGTGCCCTCTTGTCCAACTGTTTTACCTCTAGAAATATGTTTTTAATTAAATAAATTAAAGTAAACATTTACAATCTTAGCATTTTATGTAATGGGCAACATATTTCTACATTTGAAATACTCCTGATCATCACCTTGAACATAGGGTAAACACCATTACGCTGTTTAGGATTTCTTCATATGATACAAGCTGTGTTTTACATTCACCCAGGTTCTACTGGTGATATGATCAGTTTGAAATAGTCCATTGGAAGCTCTTATGAATGTTATAAAACTGTGGTGGAAACCAATAATATGCCCTTAATGAAATGTATTAATTTGTACAGCTGACCAGAAGTGCACTGATGTCATTAGTTCTACAAGTTCCATAAAGTCACCCACTCTATCATCTTTTTTAAAAAGGGCAGTTTTCAACATTCAAGGGTTTATGTCAGTGGTAGAGCGTAGGAGTGTAGTTCAAGAATTTCCTGTTTCATAACTATATACCCTCTTCAATAGATCCTGTTAAAATGTTTTTCAACCCAATGCACTGTAAGAAACAATCAGATATATCATCATTTCATATACAAAACAATGAACAATTGGGATTAACTATGCTCTTAGCACAAAATCAACAAACTGCAGTAGAGAAGCAGTTACATTTTGCAGAATTTGTGCATTTGACAAAAGATTTTTTTTCCATGTTCCAAGATCTACATGTGATACGAAATGTATGAATTCTTGCAATGGAAACCTCACTGTATTTTACCAAGGCAGATAAAGGACATCTTTTGTACCACTTATACTTATAAGGAGGGTTTGGTGGCTGAAAATGCATTGTTTTGATGGTGATTGCATGTTGCTTGCACTTTGTACATATTACTGAATTAATAAAGGTGAACTTTTCAGAAATGGGGGTATATCTCAGTGGTAGAGCATTTGACTGCAGATCAAGAGGTCCATAGTTCAAAACTGGGTGCCCCCTTGTTCAACTGTTTTACCTGTAGAAATATGTTTTTTATTAAATAAATTAAAGACAACATTTACAATCTTAGCATTTTATGTAATGAGCAACACGTTTCTACATTTGAAATACTCCTGATCATCTCCTGAAACATAGGGTAAACACCATGAAACCTTTTAGGATTTCTTCATATGATACAAGCTGTGTTTTACATTCACCCAAGTTCTACTGGTGATATTATCAGTTTGAAATAGTCAATTAGAAGCTCATATGAATGTTATAAAACTGTGGTGGAAACCAATAATATGCCCTTAATGAACTGTATTAATTTGTACATCTGACCAGAAGTGCACTGATGTCATTAGTTCTACAAGTTCCATACAGTCACCCACTCTATCACCTTTTTTAAAAAAGGGCAGTTTTCAGCATTCAAGGGTTTAACTCAGTGGTAGAATATAGGAGTGCAGTTCAAGAAGTCCCTGTTTCATAACTATATACCCTCTTCAATAGATCCTGTTAAAATGTTTTTCAACCCAATGCACTGTAGGAAACAAAAGGATATATCAACATTTCATATACAAAACAATGAACAATTGGGTTTAACTATGCTCTTAGCACAAAATCAACAAACTGCAGTAGAGAAGCAGTTACATTTTGCAGAATTTGTGCATTTGACAAAAGATTTTTTTTCCATGTTCCAAGATCTACATGTGATACGAAATGTATGAATTCTTGCAATGGAAACCTCACTGTATTTTACCAAGGCAGATAAAGGACATCTTTTGTACCACTTATACTTATAAGGAGGGTTTGGTGGCTGAAAATGCATTGTTTTGATGGTGATTGCATGTTGCTTGCACTTTGTACATATTACTGAATTAATAAAGGTGAACTTTTCAGAAATGGCGGTATAGCTCAGTGGTAGAGCATTTGACTGCAGATCAAGAGGTCCCTAGTTCAAATCTGGGTGCTCCCTTGTTCAACTGTTTTACCTGTAGAAATATATTTGTAATTAAATAAATTGAAGAAAACATTTACAATCTTAGCATTTTATGTAATGAGCAACACATTTCTACATTAGAAATACTCCTGATCATCTCCTGAAACATAGGGTAAACACCATGAAACTGTTTAGGATTTCTTCGTATGATACAAGCTGTGTTTTACATTCACCCAAGTTCTACTGGTGATATTATCAGTTTGAAATAGTCCATTGGAAGCTCATATGAATGTTATAAAACTGTGGTGGAAACCAATAATATTCCCTTAATGAAATGTATTAATTTGTACAGCTGACCAGAAGTGCACTGATGTCATTAGTTCTACAAGTTCCATACAGTCACCCACTCTATCACCTTTTTAAAAAAGGGCAGTTTTCAGCATTCAAGGGTTTAACTCAGTGGTAGAGCGTAGGAATGCAGTTCAAGAAGTCCCCGTTTCATAACCATATACCCTCTTCAATAGATCCTGTTAAATGTTTTTCAACCCAATGCATGGTAAGAAACAATAAGATATATTATCATTTCATATACAAAACAATGAACAATTGGGTTTAACTGTGCTCTTAGCACAAAATCAACAAACTGCAGTAGAGAAGCAGTTACGTTTTGCAGAATTTGTGCATTTGGCAAAATATTTTTTTTCCATGTTCCAAGATCTACATGTGATACGAAATGTATGAATTCTTGCAATGGAAACCTCACTGTATTTTACCAAGGCAGATAAAGGACATCCTTCGCACCCCTTATACTTATAAGGAGGGTTTAGTGGCTGAGCATGCATTGCTTTGATGGTGATTTCATGTTGCTTCCACTTTGTACATATTACTGAATAAATAAAGGTAAACATTTCAGAAATGGCGGTATAGCTCAGGGGTAGAGCATTTCACTGCAGATCTAAAGGTCCCTGGTGCAAATCTGGGTGCCCCCTTGTCCAACTGTTTTACCTGTAGAAATATGTTTTTAATTAAATAAATTGAAGTAAACATTTACAATCTTAGCATTTTATGTAATGAGCAACACATTTCTACATTTGAAATACTCCTGATCATCACCTGAAACATAGGGTAAACACCATTAAGCTGTTTAGGATTTCTTCATATGATACAAGCTGTGTTTTACATTCACCCAAGTTCTACTGGTGATATGATCAGTTTGAAATAGTCCATTGGAAGCTCTTATGAATGTTATAAAACTGTGGTGGAAACCAATAATATGCCCTTAATGAAATGTATTAATTTGTACAGCTGACCAGAAGTGCACTGATGTCATTAGTTCTACAAGTTCCATAGAGTCACCCACTCTATCACATGTTTTTCAACCCAATGCACTGTAAGAAACAATAAGATATATCATCATTTCATATACAAAACAATGAACAATTGGGTTTAACTATGCTCTTAGCACAAAATCAACAAACTGCAGTAGAGAAGCAGTTACATTTTTCAGAATTTGTGCATTTGACAAAAGATTTTTTTCCATGATCCAAGATCTACATGTGATACGAAATGTATTAATTCTTGCAATGGAAACCTTACTGTATTTTACCAAGGCAGATAAAGGACATCCTTCGCACCCCATATACTTATAAGGAGGGTTTGGTGGCTGAAAATGCATTGCTTTGATGGTGGTTGCATGTTGCTTGCACTTTGTACATATTACTGAATGAATAAAGGTCAACTTTTAAGAACTGGGGTATAGCTCAGTGGTAGAGCATTTGACTGCAGATCAAGAGGTCCCTAGTACAAATCTGGGTGCCCCCTGTTTCACCTGTAGAAATATTTTTTTAATTAAATAAATTGAAGAAAACATTTACAATCTTAGCATTTTATGTAATGAGCAACACATTTCTACATTAGAAATACTCCTGATCATCTCCTGAAACATAGGGTAAACACCATGAAACTGTTTAGGATTTCTTCATATGATACAAGCTGTGTTTTACATTCACCCAAGTTCTACTGGTGATATGATCAGTTTGAAATAGTCCATTGGAAGCTCATATGAATGTTATAAAACTGTGGTGGAAACCAATAATATGCCCTTAATGAAATGTATTAATTTGTACAGCTGACCAGAAGTGCACTGATGTCATTAGTTCTACAAGTTCCATGCAGTCACCCACTCTATCACCTTTTTAAAAAAGGGCAGTTTTCAGCATTCAAGGGTTTAACTCAGTGGTAGATCTAGGAATGCAGTTCAAGAAGTCCCTGTTACATAACCATATATCCTCTTCAATAGATCCTGTTCAAATGTTTTTCAACCCAATGCACTGTAAGAAACAATAAGATATATCATCATTTCATATACAAAAGAATGAACAATTGGGTTTAACTATGCTCTTAGCACAAAATCAACAAACTGCAGTAGAGAAGCAGTTACATTTTGCAGAATTTGTGCATTTGACAAAAGATTTTTTTCCATGTTCCAAGATCTACATGTGATACGAAATGTATGAATTCTTGCAATGGAAACCTCACTGTATTTTACCAAGGCAGATAAAGGACATCCTTCGCACCCCATATACTTATAAGGAGGGTTTGGTGGCTGAAAATGCTTTGCTTTGATGGTGATTGCATGTTGCTTCCACTTTGTACATATTACTGAATAAATAAAGGTGAACATTTCAGAAATGGGGGTATAGCTCAGAGGTAGAGTATTTCACTGCAGATCAAAAGGTCCCTAGTTCAAATCTGGGTGCCCCCTTGTCCAACTGTTTTACCTGTAGAAATGTGTTTTTAATTAAATAAATTGAAGTAAACATTTACAATCTTAGCATTTTATGTAATGAGCAACACATTTCTACATTTGAAATACTCCTGATCATCACCTGAAACATAGGGTAAACACCATTAAGCTGTTTAGGATTTCTTCATATGATACAAGCTGTGTTTTACATTCACCCAAGTTCTACTGGTGATATGATCAGTTTGAAATAGTCCATTGGAAGCTCTTATGAATGTTATAAAACTGTGGTGGAAACCAATAATATGCCCTTAATGAAATCTATTAATTTGTACAGCTGACCAGAAGTGCACTGATGTCATTAGTTCTACAAGTTCCATAGAGTCACCCACTCAATAACCTTTTTAAAAAAGGGCAGTATTCAACATTCAAGGGTTTATGTCAGTGGTGGAGTGTAGTTCAAGACGTCCCTGTTCCATAACCATATACCCTCTTCAATAGATCCTGTTAAATGTTTTTCAACCCAATGCACTGTAAGAAACAATAAGATATATTATCATTTCATATACAAAACAATGAACAATTGGGTTTAACTATGCTCTTAACACAACATCAAAAAAATGCAGTAGAGAAACAGTTACGTTTTGCAGAATTTATGCATTTGACAAACTTTTTTTTCCATGTTCCAAGATCTACATGTGATACGAAATGTATGAATTCTTGCAATGAAAACCTCACTGTATTTTACCACGGCAGATAAAGGACATCTTTTGTACCCCTTATACTTATAAGGAGGGTTTGGTGGCTGAAAATGCATTGATTTGATGGTGATTGCATGTTGCTTCCACTTTGTACATATTACTGAATAAATAAAGGTGAACATTTCAGAAATGGGGGTATAGCTCAGGGGTAGAGCATTTCACTGCAGATCAAAAGGTCACCAGTTCAAATCTGGGTCCCCCCTTGTCCAACTGTTTTACCTATAGAAATATTTTTTTAATTAAATAAATTGAAGTAAACATTTACAATCTTAGCATTTTATGTAATAAGCAACACATTTCTACATTTGAAATACTCCTGATCATCACGTGAAACATAGGGTAAACACCATTAAGCTGTTTAGGATTTCTTCATATGATACAAGCTGTGTTTTACATTCACCCAAGTTCTACTGGTGATATGATCAGTTTGAAATAGTCCATTGGAAGCTCATATGAATGTTATAAAACTGTGGGTGAAACCAATAATATGCCCTTAATGAAATGTATTAATTTGTACAGCTGACCAGAAGTGCACTGATGTCATTAGTTCTACAAGTTCCATAGAGTCACCCACTCTATCACCTTTTTTAAAAAGGCCAGTTTTCAACATTCAAGGGTTTATGTCAGTGGTAGAGCGTAGGAGTGTAGTTCAAGAGGTCCCTGTTTCATAACCATATACCCTCTCCAATAGATCCTGTTAAAATGTTTTTCAACCCAATGCACTGTAAGAAACAGTAGGATTTATCATCATTTCATATACAAAACAATTAACAATTGGGTTTAACTATGCTCTTAGCACAAAATCAACAAACTGCAGTAGAGAAGCAGTTACATTTTGCAGAATTTGTGCATTTGGCAAAATATTTTTTTTCCATGTTCCAAGATCTACATGTGATACGAAATGTATGAATTCTTGCAATGGAAACCTCACTGTATTTTACCAAGGCAGATAAAGGACATCCTTCGCAGCTCATATACTTATAAGGAGGGTTTGGTGGCTGAAAATGCATTGCTTTGATGGTGATTGCATGTTGCTTGCACTTTGTACATATTACTGAATTAATAAAGGGGAACTTTTCAGAACTGGGGGTATAGCTCAGTGGTAGAGCATTTGACTGCAGATCAAGAGGTCCCTAGTTCTAATCCGGGTGCCCCCTTGTTCAACTGTTTTACCTTTAGAAATATTTCTTTAATTAAATAAATTGAAGAAAACATTTACAATCTTAGCATTTTATGTAATGAGCAACACATTTCTACATTTGAAATACTCCTGATCATCACCTGGAACATAGGGTAAACACCATTACGCTGTTTAGGATTTCTTCATATGATACAAGCTGTGTTTTACATTCACCCAAGTTCTACTGGTGATATGATCAGTTTGAAATAGTCCATTGGAAGCTCTTATGAATGTTATAAAACTGTGGTGGAAACCAATAATATGCCCTTAATGAAATGTATTAATTTGTACAGCTGACCAGAAGTGCACTGATGTCATTAGTTCTACAAGTTCCATACAGTCACCCACTCTATCATCTTTTTTAAAAAGGGCAGTTTTCAACATTCAAGGGTTTATGTCAGTGGTAGAGCATAGGAGTGTAGTTCAAGAAGTCCCAGTTTCATAACCATATACCCTCTTCAATAGATCCTGTTAAAATGTTTTTCAACCCAATGCACTGTAAGAAACAATAGGATATATCATCATTTCATATACAAAACAATGAACATTGGGTTTAACTATGCTCTTAGCCCAAAATCAACAAACTGCAGTAGAGAAGCAGTTACGTTTTCCAGAATTTGTGCATTTGACAAAAGTTTTTTTTCCATGTTCCAAGATCTACATGTGATACGAAATGTATGAATTCTTGCAATGGAAACCTCACTGTATTTTACCAAGGCAGATAAAGGACATCCTTTGCACCTCATATACTTATAAGGAGGGTTTGGTGGCTGCAAATGCATTGCTTTGATGGTGATTGCATGTTGCTTGCACTTTGTACATATTACTGAATTAATAAAGGGGAACTTTTCAGAACTGAAGGTATAGCTCAGTGGTAGAACATTTGACTCCAGATCTAGAGGTCCCTAGTTCAAATCTGGGTGACCCCTTGTTCAACTTTTTTACCTGTAGAAATATTTTTTTAATTAAATAAATTGAAGAAAACATTTACAATCTCAGCATTGTATGTAATGAGCAACACATTTCTACATTTGAAATACTCCTGATCATCTATGGAAACATAGGGTAAACACCATGAAACTGTTTAGGATTTCTTCATATGATATAAGCTGTGTTTTACATTCACCCAAGTTCTACTGGTGATATTATCAGTTTGAAATAGTCCATTGGAAGCTCATATGAATGTTATAAAACTGTGGTGGAAACCAATAATATGCCCTTAATGAAATGTATTAATTTATACAGCTGACCAGAAGTGCACTGATGTCATTGGTTCTACAAGTTCCATAGAGTCACCCACTCTATCACCTTTTTAAAAAAGGGCAGTTTTCAGCATTCAAGGGTTTAACTCAGTGGTAGAGCATAGGAATGCAGTTCAAAAAGTCCCTGTTTAATAACCATATACCCTCTTCAATAGATCCTGTTAAAATGTTTTTCAACCCAATGCACTGTAAGAAACAATAAGATATATCATCATTTCATATACAAAACAATGAACAATTGGGTTTAACTATGCTCTTAGCCCAAAATCAACAAACTGCAGTAGAGAAGCAGTTACGTTTTCCAGAATTTGTGCATTTGACAAAAGTTTTTTTTCCATGTTCCAAGATCTACATGTGATACGAAATGTATGAATTCTTGCAATGGAAACCTCACTGTATTTTACCAAGGCAGATAAAGGACATCCTTTGCACCTCATATACTTATAAGGAGGGTTTGGTGGCTGCAAATGCATTGCTTTGATGGTGATTGCATGTTGCTTGCACTTTGTACATATTACTGAATTAATAAAGGGGAACTTTTCAGAACTGAAGGTATAGCTCAGTGGTAGAACATTTGACTCCAGATCTAGAGGTCCCTAGTTCAAATCTGGGTGACCCCTTGTTCAACTTTTTTACCTGTAGAAATATTTTTTTAATTAAATAAATTGAAGAAAACATTTACAATCTCAGCATTGTATGTAATGAGCAACACATTTCTACATTTGAAATACTCCTGATCATCTATGGAAACATAGGGTAAACACCATGAAACTGTTTAGGATTTCTTCATATGATATAAGCTGTGTTTTACATTCACCCAAGTTCTACTGGTGATATTATCAGTTTGAAATAGTCCATTGGAAGCTCATATGAATGTTATAAAACTGTGGTGGAAACCAATAATATGCCCTTAATGAAATGTATTAATTTATACAGCTGACCAGAAGTGCACTGATGTCATTGGTTCTACAAGTTCCATAGAGTCACCCACTCTATCACCTTTTTAAAAAAGGGCAGTTTTCAGCATTCAAGGGTTTAACTCAGTGGTAGAGCATAGGAATGCAGTTCAAAAAGTCCCTGTTTAATAACCATATACCCTCTTCAATAGATCCTGTTAAAATGTTTTTCAACCCAATGCACTGTAAGAAACAATAAGATATATCATCATTTCATATACAAAACAATGAACAATTGGGTTTAACTATGCTCTTAGCACAAAATCAACAAACTGCAGTAGAGAAGCAGTTACATTTTGCAGAATTTGTGCATTTGACAAAAGATTGTTTTTCCATGTTCCAAAATCTACATGTGATACGAAATGTATGAATTCTTGCAATGGAAACCTCACTGTATTTTACCAAGGCAGATAAAGGACATCCTTTGCACCCCATATACTTATAAGGAGGGTTTGGTGGCTGAAAATGCATTGCTTTGATGGTGATTGCATGTTGCTTCCACTTTGTACATATTACTGAATAAATAAAGGGGAACATTTCAGGAATGGGGGTATAGCTCAGGGGTAGAGAATTTCACTGCAGGTCAAAATGTCCCTAGTTCAAATCTGGGTGCCCCCTTGTCCAACTGTTTTACCTGTAGAAATATGTTTTTAATTAAATAAATTGAAGTAAACATTTACAATCTTAGCATTTTATATAAAGAGCAACACATTTCTACATTTGAAATACTCCTGATCATCTCCTGAAACATAGGGTAAACACCATGAAACTGTTTAGGATTTCTTCGTATGATACAAGCTGTGTTTTACATTCACCCAAGTTCTACTGGTGATATTATCAGTTTGAAATAGTCCATTGGAAGCTCATATGAATGTTATAAAACTGTGGTGGAAACCAATAATATGCCCTTAATGAAATGTATTAATTTGTACAGCTTCCCAGAAGTGCACTGATGTCATTAGTTCTACACGTTCCATACAGTCACCCACTCTATCACTTTTTTTAAAAAGGGCAGTTTTCAGCATTCAAGGGTTTAACTCAGTGGTAGAGCGTAGGAATGCAGTTCAAGAAGTCCCTGTTTCATAACCATCTACCCTCTTCAATAGATCCTGTTAAAATGTTTTTCAACCCAATGTACTGTAAGAAACAATAGGATATATCATCATTTCATATAAAAACAATGAACAATTGGGTTTAACTATGCTCTTAGCACAAAATCAACAAACTGCAGTAGAGAAGCAGTTACGTTTTGCAGAATTTGTGCATTTGACAA
Source organism: Ambystoma mexicanum (assembly GCF_040938575.1). Lineage (NCBI taxonomy): Eukaryota > Metazoa > Chordata > Amphibia > Caudata > Ambystomatidae > Ambystoma > Ambystoma mexicanum. The sequence goes on from NC_090928.1 coordinate 433,784,549, forward strand.
AAGTTTTTTTTCCATGTTCCAAGATCTACATGTGATATGAAATGTATGAATTCTTGAAATGGAGACCTCACTGTATTTTACCAAGGCAGATAAAGGACATCCTTCGCACCCCTTATACTTATAAGGAGGGTTTGGTGGCTGAAAATGCATTGTTTTGATGGTGATTGCATGTTGCTTCCACTTTGTACATATTACTGAATAAATAAAGGTGAACATTATCGAATTGGGGGTATAGCTCAGTGGTAGAGCATTTGACTGCAGATCAAGGGGTCCCTAATTCAAATCTGGGTGCCCCCTGGTCCAACTGTTGTACCTGTAGAAATATTGTTTTAAATAAATTGAAGAAAACATTTACAATCTAAGCATTTTATCTAATGAGCAACACATTTCTACATTTGAAATACTCCTGATCATCTCCTGAAACATAGTGTAAACACCATTAAGCTGTTTCGGATTTCTTCGTATGATACAAGCTGTGTATTACATTCACCCAAGTTCTACTGGTGATATTATCAGTTTGAAATAGTCCATTGGAAGCTCATATGAATGTTATAAAACTGTGGTAGAAACCAATAATATGCTCTTAATGAAATGTATTAATTTGTACAGCTGCCCAGAAGTGCACTGATGTCATTAGTTCTACAAGTTCCATACAGTCACCCACTCTCTCACTTTTTTAAAAAAAGGGCAGTTTTCAGCATTCAAGGGTTTATGTCAGTGGTAGAGCGTAGGAGTGCAGTTCAAGAAGTCCCTGTTTCATAACCATATACCCTCTTCAATAGATCCTGTTAAAATGTTTTTCAACCCAATGAACTGTAAGAAACAATAGGATATATCATCATTTCGTGTAAAAAACAATGAACAATTGTGTTTAACTATGCTCTTAGCACAAAATCAACAAACTGCAGTAGAGAAGCAGTTGCGTTTTGCAGAATTTGTGCATTTGACAAAAGTTTTTTTTCCATGTTCCAAGATCTACATGTGATACGAAATGTATGAATTCTTGCAATGGAAACCTCACTGTATTTTACCAAGGCAGATAAAGGACATCCTTCGCACCCCATATACTTATAAAGAGGGTTTGGTGGCTGAAAATGCATTGCTTTGATGGTGATTGCATGTTGCTTGCACAATGTACATATTACTGAATTAATAAAGGTGAATATTTTAGAAGTGCGGGTATAGCTCAGTGGTAGAGCATTTGACTGCGGATCAAGAGGTCCCTAGTTCATATCTGAGTGCTCCCTGGTCCAACTGTTGCATGTGTAGAAATATTTTTTTAATTAAATAAATTGAAGAAAACATTTACAATCTTAGCATTTTATGTAATGAGCAACACATTTCTACATTTGAAATACTCCTGATCATCTCCTGAAACATAGGGTAAACACCATTAAGCTGTTTCGGATTTCTTCATATGATACAAGCTGTGTATTACATTCACCCAAGTTCTACTGGTGATATTATCAATTTGAAATAGTCCACTGGAAGCTCATATGAATGTTATAAAACTGTGGTGGAAACCAATAATATGCCCTTAATGAAATGTATTAATTTGTACAGCTGACCAGAAGTGCACTGATGTCATTAGTTCTACAAGTTCCATACAGTCACGCACTCTATCACTTTTTTTAAAAAAGGGCAGTTTTCAACACTCAAGGGTGTATGTCAGTGGTAGAGCGTAGGAGTGTAGTTCAAGAAGTCCCTGTTTCATAACCATATACCCTCTTCAATAGATCCTGTTAAAATGTTTGTTAACCCAATGCACTGTAAGAAACAATAGGATATATCATCATTTCATATATAAAACAATGAACAATTGGGTTTAACTATGATCTTAGCACAAAATCAACAAACTGCAGTAGAGAAGCAGTTACATTTTGCAGAATTTGTGCATTTGACAAAAGTTTTTTTTTTCCATGTTCCAAGATCTACATGTGATACGAAATGTATGAATTCTTGCACTGGAAACCTCACTGTATTTTACGAAGGCAGATAAAGGACATCTTTTGTACCCCTTATACTTATAAGGAGGGTTTGGTGGCTGAAAATGCATTGCTTTGATGGTGATTGCATGTTGCTTGCACTTTGTACATATTACTGAATGAATACAGGTGAACATTTTAGAACTGGGGCTATAGCTCAGTGGTAGAGCATTTGACTGCAGATCAAGAGATCCCTAGTTCAAATCTGGGTGCCCCCTTGTCCAACTGTTTTACCTGTAGAAATATTTTTTTAATTAAATAAATTGAAGAACACATTTACAATCTTAGCATTTTATGTAATGAGCAACACATTTCTACATTTGAAATACTCCTGATCATCTCTGGAAACATAGGGTAAAAACCATTAAGCTGTTTCGGATTTCTTCGTATGATACAAGCTGTGTATTACATTCACCCAAGTTCTACTGGTGATATTACCAGTTTGAAATAGTCCATTGGAAGCGCATATGAATGTTATAAAACTGTGGTGGAAACCAATAATATGCCCTTAATGAAATGTATTAATTTGTACAGCTGACCAGAAGTGCACTGATGTCATTAGTTCTACAAGTTCCATACAGTCACCCACTCTATCACCTTTTTAAAAAAGGTCAGTTTTCATCATTCAAGGGTTTATGTCAGTGGTAGAGCGTAGGAGTGTAGTTCAAGAAGTCCCTGTTTCATAACCATATACCCTCTTCAATAGATCCTGTTAAAATGTTTTTCAACCCAATGCACTGGAAGAAACAATAGGATATATCATCATTTCATATACAAAACAATGAACAATTGGGTTTAACTATGCTCTTAGCACAAAATCAACAAAATGCAGTAGAGAAACAGTTACGTTTTGCAGAATTTGTGCATTTGACAAAAGTTTTTTTTCCATGTTCCAAGATCTACATGTGATACGAAATGTATGAATTCTTGCAATGGAAACCTCACTGTATTTTACCAAGGCAGATAAAGGACATCCTTCGCACCCCATATACTTATAAGGAGGGTTTGGTGGCTGAAAATGCATTGCTTTGATGGTGATTGCATGTTGCTTGCACTTTGTACATATTACTGAATTAATAAAGATGAACATTTAAGAACTGAGGGTATAGCTCAGTGGTAGAGCATTTGACTGCAGATCAAGAGGTCCCTAGTTCAAATCTGGGTGCCCCCTTGTCCAACTGTTTTACCTGTAGAAATATTTTTTAATTAAATAAATTGAAGAAAACATTTACAATCTTAGCATTTTATGTAATGAGCAACACATTTCTACATTTGAAATACTCCTGATCATCACCTGGAACATAGGGTAAACACCATTACGCTGTTTAGGATTTCTTCATATGATACAAGCTGTGTTTTACATTCACCCAAGTTCTACTGGTGATATGATCAGTTTGAAATAGTCCATTGGAAGCTCTTATGAATGTTATAAAACTGTGGTGGAAACCAATAATATGCCCTTAATGAAATGTATTAATTTGTACAGCTGACCAGAAGTGCACTGATGTCATTAGTTCTACAAGTTCCAAAGAGTCACCCACTCTATCATCTTTTTTAAAAAGGGCAGTTTTCAACATTCAAGGGTTTATGTCAGTGGTAGAGCGTAGGAGTGTAGTTCAAGAAGTCCCAGTTTCATAACCATATACCCTCTTCAATAGATCCTGTTAAAATGTTTTTCAACCCAATGCACTGTAAGAAACAATAGGATATATCATCATTTCATATACAAAACAATGAACATTGGGTTTAACTATGCTCTTAGCCCAAAATCAACAAACTGCAGTAGAGAAGCAGTTACGTTTTCCAGAATTTGTGCATTTGACAAAAGTTTTTTTTCCATGTTCCAAGATCTACATGTGATACGAAATGTATGAATTCTTGCAATGGAAACCTCACTGTATTTTACCAAGGCAGATAAAGGACATCCTTTGCACCTCATATACTTATAAGGAGGGTTTGGTGGCTGCAAATGCATTGCTTTGATGGTGATTGCATGTTGCTTGCACTTTGTACATATTACTGAATTAATAAAGGGGAACTTTTCAGAACTGAAGGTATAGCTCAGTGGTAGAACATTTGACTCCAGATCTAGAGGTCCCTAGTTCAAATCTGGGTGACCCCTTGTTCAACTTTTTTACCTGTAGAAATATTTTTTTAATTAAATAAATTGAAGAAAACATTTACAATCTCAGCATTGTATGTAATGAGCAACACATTTCTACATTTGAAATACTCCTGATCATCTATGGAAACATAGGGTAAACACCATGAAACTGTTTAGGATTTCTTCATATGATATAAGCTGTGTTTTACATTCACCCAAGTTCTACTGGTGATATTATCAGTTTGAAATAGTCCATTGGAAGCTCATATGAATGTTATAAAACTGTGGTGGAAACCAATAATATGCCCTTAATGAAATGTATTAATTTATACAGCTGACCAGAAGTGCACTGATGTCATTGGTTCTACAAGTTCCATAGAGTCACCCACTCTATCACCTTTTTAAAAAAGGGCAGTTTTCAGCATTCAAGGGTTTAACTCAGTGGTAGAGCATAGGAATGCAGTTCAAAAAGTCCCTGTTTAATAACCATATAGCCTCTTCAATAGATCCTGTTAAAATGTTTTTCAACCCAATGCACTGTAAGAAACAATAAGATATATCATCATTTCATATACAAAACAATGAACAATTGGGTTTAACTATGCTCTTAGCACAAAATCAACAAACTGCAGTAGAGAAGCAGTTACATTTTGCAGAATTTGTGCATTTGACAAAAGATTGTTTTTCCATGTTCCAAAATCTACATGTGATACGAAATGTATGAATTCTTGCAATGGAAACCTCACTGTATTTTACCAAGGCAGATAAAGGACATCCTTTGCACCCCATATACTTATAAGGAGGGTTTGGTGGCTGAAAATGCATTGCTTTGATGGTGATTGCATGTTGCTTCCACTTTGTACATATTACTGAATAAATAAAGGGGAACATTTCAGAAATGGGGGTATAGCTCAGGGGTAGAGAATTTCACTGCAGGTCAAAAGGTCCCTAGTTCAAATCTGGGTGCCCCCTTGTCCAACTGTTTTACCTGTAGAAATATGTTTTTAATTAAATAAATTGAAGTAAACATTTACAATCTTAGCATTTTATATAAAGAGCAACACATTTCTACATTTGAAATACTCCTGATCATCTCCTGAAACATAGGGTAAACACCATGAAACTGTTTAGGATTTCTTCGTATGATACAAGCTGTGTTTTACATTCACCCAAGTTCTACTGGTGATATTATCAGTTTGAAATAGTCCATTGGAAGCTCATATGAATGTTATAAAACTGTGGTGGAAACCAATAATATGCCCTTAATGAAATGTATTAATTTGTACAGCTTCCCAGAAGTGCACTGATGTCATTAGTTCTACACGTTCCATACAGTCACCCACTCTATCACTTTTTTTAAAAAGGGCAGTTTTCAGCATTCAAGGGTTTAACTCAGTGGTAGAGCGTAGGAATGCAGTTCAAGAAGTCCCTGTTTCATAACCATCTACCCTCTTCAATAGATCCTGTTAAAATGTTTTTCAACCCAATGCACTGTAAGAAACAATAGGATATATCATCATTTCATATAAAAACAATGAACAATTGGGTTTAACTATGCTCTTAGCACAAAATCAACAAACTGCAGTAGAGAAGCAGTTACGTTTTGCAGAATTTGTGCATTTGACAAAAGTTTTTTTTCCATGTTCCAAGATCTACATGTGATATGAAATGTATGAATTCTTGAAATGGAGACCTCACTGTATTTTACCAAGGCAGATAAAGGGCATCCTTCGCACCCCTTATACTTATAAGGAGGGTTTGGTGGCTGAAAATGCATTGCTTTGATGGTGATTGCATGTTGCTTCCACTTTGTACATATTACTGAATAAATAAAGGTGAACATTATCGAATTGGGGGTATAGCTCAGTGGTAGAGCATTTGACTGCAGATCAAGGGGTCCCTAATTCAAATCTGGGTGCCCCCTGGTCCAACTGTTGTACCTGTAGAAATATTGTTTTAAATAAATTGAAGAAAACATTTACAATCTAAGCATTTTATCTAATGAGCAACACATTTCTACATTTGAAATACTCCTGATCATCTCCTGAAACATAGTGTAAACACCATTAAGCTGTTTCGGATTTCTTCGTATGATACAAGCTGTGTATTACATTCACCCAAGTTCTACTGGTGATATTATCAGTTTGAAATAGTCCATTGGAAGCTCATATGAATGTTATAAAACTGTGGTAGAAACCAATAATATGCTCTTAATGAAATGTATTAATTTGTACAGCTGCCCAGAAGTGCACTGATGTCATTAGTTCTACAAGTTCCATACAGTCACCCACTCTCTCACTTTTTTAAAAAAAGGGCAGTTTTCAGCATTCAAGGGTTTATGTCAGTGGTAGAGCGTAGGAGTGCATTTCAAGAAGTCCCTGTTTCATAACCATATACCCTCTTCAATAGATCCTGTTAAAATGTTTTTCAACCCAATGCACTGTAAGAAACAATAGGATATATCATCATTTCATATATAAAACAATGAACAATTGGGTTTAACTATGATCTTAGCACAAAATCAACAAACTGCAGTAGAGAAGCAGTTACATTTTGCAGAATTTGTGCATTTGACAAAAGTTTTTTTTTTCCATGTTCCAAGATCTACATGTGATACGAAATGTATGAATTCTTGCACTGGAAACCTCACTGTATTTTACGAAGGCAGATAAAGGACATCTTTTGTACCCCTTATACTTATAAGGAGGGTTTGGTGGCTGAAAATGCATTGCTTTGATGGTGATTGCATGTTGCTTGCACTTTGTACATATTACTGAATGAATACAGGTGAACATTTTAGAACTGGGGGTATGGCTCAGTGGTAGAGCATTTGACTGCAGATCAAGAGATCCCTAGTTCAAATCTGGGTGCCCCCTTGTCCAACTGTTTTACCTGTAGAAATATTTTTTTAATTAAATAAATTGAAGAACACATTTACAATCTTAGCATTTTATGTAATGAGCAACACATTTCTACATTTGAAATACTCCTGATCATCTCTGGAAACATAGGGTAAAAACCATTAAGCTGTTTCGGATTTCTTCGTATGATACAAGCTGTGTATTACATTCACCCAAGTTCTACTGGTAATATTATCAGTTTGAAATAGTCCATTGGAAGTGCATATGAATGTTATAAAACTGTGGTGGAAACCAATAATATGCCCTTAATGAAATGTATTAATTTGTACAGCTGACCAGAAGTGCACTGATGTCATTAGTTCTACAAGTGCCATACAGTCACCCACTCTATCACCTTTTTAAAAAAGGTCAGTTTTCATCATTCAAGGGTTTATGTCAGTGGTAGAGCGTAGGAGTGTAGTTCAAGAAGTCCCTGTTTCATAACCATATACCCTCTTCAATAGATCCTGTTAAAATGTTTTTCAACCCAATGCACTGGAAGAAACAATAGGATATGTCATCATTTCATATACAAAACAATGAACAATTGGGTTTAACTATGCTCTTAGCACAAAATCAACAAAATGCAGTAGAGAAACAGTTACGTTTTGCAGAATTTGTGCATTTGACAAAAGTTTTTTTTCCATGTTCCAAGATCTACATGTGATACGAAATGTATGAATTCTTGCAATGGAAACCTCACTGTATTTTACCAAGGCAGATAAAGGACATCCTTCGCACCCCATATACTTATAAGGAGGGTTTGGTGGCTGAAAATGCATTGCTTTGATGGTGATTGCATGTTGCTTGCACTTTGTACATATTACTGAATTAATAAAGATGAACATTTAATAACTGGGGGTATAGCTCAGTGGTAGAGCATTTGACTGCAGATCAAGAGGTCCCTAGTTCAAATCTGGGTGCCCCCTTGTCCAACTGTTTTACCTGTAGAAATATTTTTTAATTAAATAAATTGAAGAAAACATTTACAATCTTAGCATTTTATGTAATGAGCAACACATTTCTACATTTGAAATACTCCTGATCATCACCTGGAACATAGGGTAAACACCATTACGCTGTTTAGGATTTCTTCATATGATACAAGCTGTGTTTTACATTCACCCAAGTTCTACTGGTGATATGATCAGTTTGAAATAGTCCATTGGAAGCTCTTATGAATGTTATAAAACTGTGGTGGAAACCAATAATATGCCCTTAATGAAATGTATTAATTTGTACAGCTGACCAGAAGTGCACTGATGTCATTAGTTCTACAAGTTCCATAGAGTCACCCACTCTATCATCTTTTTTAAAAAGGGCAGTTTTCAACATTCAAGGGTTTATGTCAGTGGTAGAGCGTAGGAGTGTAGTTCAAGAAGTCCCAGTTTCATAACCATATACCCTCTTCAATAAATCCTGTTAAAATGTTTTTCAACCCAATGCACTGTAAGAAACAATAGGATATATCATCATTTCATATACAAAACAATGAACATTGGGTTTAACTATGCTCTTAGCCCAAAATCAACAAACTGCAGTAGAGAAGCAGTTACGTTTTCCAGAATTTGTGCATTTGACAAAAGTTTTTTTTTCCATGTTCCAAGATCTACATGTGATACGAAATGTATGAATTCTTGCAATGGAAACCTCATTGTATTTTACCAAGGCAGATAAAGGACATCCTTTGCACCTCATATACTTATAAGGAGGGTTTGGTGGCTGCAAATGCATTGCTTTGATGGTGATTGCATGTTGCTTGAACTTTGTACATATTACTGAATTAATAAAGGGGAACTTTTCAGAACTGAAGGTATAGCTCAGTGGTAGAACATTTGACTCCAGATCTAGAGGTCCCTAGTTCAAATCTGGGTGACCCCTTGTTCAACTTTTTTACCTGTAGAAATATTTTTTTAATTAAATAAATTGAAGAAAACATTTACAATCTCAGCATTGTATGTAATGAGCAACACATTTCTACATTTGAAATACTCCTGATCATCTCTGGAAACATAGGGTAAACACCATGAAACTGTTTAGGATTTCTTCATATGATATAAGCTGTGTTTTACATTCACCCAAGTTCTACTGGTGATATTATCAGTTTGAAATAGTCCATTGGAAGCTCATATGAATGTTATAAAACTGTGGTGGAAACCAATAATATGCCCTTAATGAAATGTATTAATTTATACAGCTGACCAGAAGTGCACTGATGTCATTGGTTCTACAAGTTCCATACAGTCACCCACTCTATCACCTTTTTAAAAAAGGGCAGTTTTCAGCATTCAAGGGTTTAACTCAGTGGTAGAGCATAGGAATGCAGTTCAAAAAGTCCCTGTTTAATAACCATATACCCTCTTCAATAGATCCTGTTAAAATGTTTTTCAACCCAATGCACTGTAAGAAACAATAAGATATATCATCATTTCATATACAAAACAATGAACAATTGGGTTTAACTATGCTCTTAGCACAAAATCAACAAACTGCAGTAGAGAAGCAGTTACATTTTGCAGAATTTGTGCATTTGACAAAAGATTGTTTTTCCATGTTCCAAAATCTACATGTGATACGAAATGTATGAATTCTTGCAATGGAAACCTCACTGTATTTTACCAAGGCAGATAAAGGACATCCTTTGCACCCCATATACTTATAAGGAGGGTTTGGTGGCTGAAAATGCATTGCTTTGATGGTGATTGCATGTTGCTTCCACTTTGTACATATTACTGAATAAATAAAGGGGAACATTTCAGAAATGGGGGTATAGCTCAGGGGTAGAGAATTTCACTGCAGGTCAAAAGGTCCCTAGTTCAAATCTGGGTGCCCCCTTGTCCAACTGTTTTACCTGTAGAAATATGTTTTTAATTAAATAAATTGAAGTAAACATTTACAATCTTAGCATTTTATATAAAGAGCAACACATTTCTACATTTGAAATACTCCTGATCATCTCCTGAAACATAGGGTAAACACCATGAAACTGTTTAGGATTTCTTCGTATGATACAAGCTGTGTTTTACATTCACCCAAGTTCTACTGGTGATATCATCAGTTTGAAATAGTCCATTGGAAGCTCATATGAATGTGATAAAACTGTGGTGGAAACCAATAATATGCCCTTAATGAAATGTATTAATTTGTACAGCTTCCCAGAAGTGCACTGATGTCATTAGTTCTACACGTTCCATACAGTCACCCACTCTATCACTTTTTTTAAAAAGGGCAGTTTTCAGCATTCAAGGGTTTAACTCAGTGGTAGAGCGTAGGAATGCAGTTCAAGAAGTCCCTGTTTCATAACCATCTACCCTCTTCAATAGATCCTGTTAAAATGTTTTTCAACCCAATGCACTGTAAGAAACAATAGGATATATCATCATTTCATATAAAAACAATGAACAATTGGGTTTAACTATGCTCTTAGCACAAAATCAACAAACTGCAGTAGAGAAGCAGTTACGTTTTGCAGAATTTGTGCATTTGACAAAAGTTTTTTTTCCATGTTCCAAGATCTACATGTGATATGAAATGTATGAATTCTTGAAATGGAGACCTCACTGTATTTTACCAAGGCAGATAAAGGACATCCTTCGCACCCCTTATACTTATAAGGAGGGTTTGGTGGCTGAAAATGCATTGCTTTGATGGTGATTGCATGTTGCTTCCACTTTGTACATATTACTGAATAAATAAAGGTGAACATTATCGAATTGGGGCTATAGCTCAGTGGTAGAGCATTTGACTGCAGATCAAGGGGTCCCTAATTCAAATCTGGGTGCCCCCTGGTCCAACTGTTGTACCTGTAGAAATATTGTTTTAAATAAATTGAAGAAAACATTTACAATCTTAGCATTTTATCTAATGAGCAACACATTTCTACATTTGAAATACTCCTGATCATCTCCTGAAACATAGTGTAAACACCATTAAGCTGTTTCGGATTTCTTCGTATGATACAAGCTGTGTATTACATTCACCCAAGTTCTACTGGTGATATTATCAGTTTGAAATAGTCCATTGGAAGCTCATATGAATGTTATAAAACTGTGGTAGAAACCAATAATATGCCCTTAATGAAATGTATTAATTTGTACAGCTTCCCAGAAGTGCACTGATGTCATTAGTTCTACAAGTTCCATACAGTCACCCACTCTATCACTTTTTTTTTAAAAAGGGCAGTTTTCAGCATTCAAGGGTTTATGTCAGTGGTAGAGCGTAGGAGTGCAGTTCAAGAAGTCCCTGTTTCATAACCATATACCCTCTTCAATAGATCCTGTTAAAATGTTTTTCAACCCAATGAACTGTAAGAAACAATAGGATATATCATCATTTCGTGTAAAAAACAATGAACAATTGGGTTTAACTATGCTCTTAGCACAAAATCAACAAACTGCAGTAGAGAAGCAGTTACGTTTTGCAGAATTTGTGCATTTGACAAAAGTTTTTTTTCCATGTTCCAAGATCTACATGTGATACGAAATGTATGAATTCTTGCAATGGAAACCTCACTGTATTTTACCAAGGCAGATAAAGGACATCCTTCGCACCCCATATACTTATAAGGAGGGTTTGGTGGCTGAAAATGCATTGCTTTGATGGTGATTGCATGTTGCTTGCACAATGTACATATTACTGAATTAATAAAGGTGAACATTTTAGAAGTGCGGGTATAGCTCAGTGGTAGAGCATTTGACTGCCGATCAAGAGGTCCCTAGCTCAAATCTGAGTGCCCCCTGGTCCAACTGTTGCACCTGTAGAAATATTTTTTTAATTAAATAAATTGAAGAAAACATTTACAATCTTAGCATTTAATGTAATGAGCAACACATTTCTACATTTGAAATACTCCTGATCATCTCCTGAAACATAGGGTAAACACCATTAAGCTGTTTCGGATTTCTTCATATGATACACGCTGTGTATTACATTCACCCAAGTTCTACTGGTGATATTATCAATTTGAAATAGTCCACTGGAAGCTCATATGAATGTTATAAAACTGTGGTGGAAACCAATAATATGCCCTTAATGAAATGTATTAATTTGTACAGCTGACCAGAAGTGCACTGATGTCATTAGTTCTACAAGTTCCATACAGTCACGCACTCTATCACTTTTTTTAAAAAAGGGCAGTTTTCAACACTCAAGGGTGTATGTCAGTGGTAGAGCGTAGGAGTGTAGTTCAAGAAGTCCCTGTTTCATAACCATATACCCTCTTCAATAGATCCTGTTAAAATGTTTGTTAACCCAATGCACTGTAAGAAACAATAGGATATATCATCATTTCATATATAAAACAATGAACAATTGGGTTTAACTATGATCTTAGCACAAAATCAACAAACTGCAGTAGAGAAGCAGTTACATTTTGCAGAATTTGTGCATTTGACAAAAGTTTGTTTTTCCATGTTCCAAGATCTACATGTGATACGAAATGTATGAATTCTTGCACTGGAAACCTCACTGTATTTTACGAAGGCAGATAAAGGACATCTTTTGTACCCCTTATACTTATAAGGAGGGTTTGGTGGCTGAAAATGCATTGCTTTGATGGTGATTGCATGTTGCTTGCACTTTGTACATATTACTGAATGAATACAGGTGAATATTTTAGAACTGGGGGTATAGCTCAGTGGTAGAGCGTTTGACTGCAGATCAAGAGATCGCTAGTTCAAATCTGGGTGCCCCCTTCTCCAACTGTTTTACCTGTAGAAATATTTTTTTAATTAAATAAATTGAAGAACACATTTACCATCTTAGCATTTTATGTAATGAGCAACACATTTCTACATTTGAAATACTCCTGATCATCTCTGGAAACATAGGGTAAAAACCATTAAGCTGTTTCGGATTTCTTCGTATGATACAAGCTGTGTATTACATTCACCGAAGTTCTACTGGTGATATTATCAGTTTGAAATAGTCCATTGGAAGCTCATATGAACGTTATAAAACTGTGGTGGAAACCAGAAATATGCCCTTAATGAAATGTATTAATTTCTCCAGCTGACCAGAAGTTCACTGATGTCATTAGTTCTACAAGTTCCATACAGTCACCCACTCGATCACCTTTTTAAAAAGGGCAGTTTTCAGCATTCAAGGGTTTAACTCAGTGGTAGAGCGTAGGAATGCAGTTCAAGAAGTCCCTGATTCATAACCATATATCCTCTTCAATAGATCCTGTTAAAATGTTTTTCAACCCAATGCACTGTAAGAAACAATAGGATATATAATCATTTCATATAAAAAACAATGAACAATTGGGTTTAACTATGCTCTTAGCACAAAATCAACAAACTGCAGTAGAGAAGCAGTTACGTTTTGCAGAATTTGTGCATTTGACAAAAGTTTTTTTTCCATGTTCCAAGATCTACATGTGATACAAAATGTATGAATTCTTGCAATAGAAACCTCACTGTATTTTACCAAGGCAGATAAAGGACATCCTTCGCACCCCATATACCTATAAGGAGGGTTTGGTGGCTGAAAATGCTTTGCTTTCATGGTGATTGCATGTTGCTTGCACTTTGTACATATTACTGAATTAGTAAAGGTGAACATTTCAGAACTGGGGGTATAGCTCAGTGGTAGAGCATTTGACTGCAGTTCAAGAGGTCCCTAGTTCGAATCTGGGTGCCCCCTGGTCCAACTGTTGTACCTGTAGAAATATTGTTTTAAATAAATTGAAGAAAACATTTACAATCTTAGCATTTTATGTAATGAGCAACGCATTTCTACATTTGAAATACTCCTGATCATCTTCTGAAACATAGTGTAAACACCATTAAGCTGTTTCTGATTTCTTCGTATGATACAAGCTGTGTATTACCTTCACCCAAGTTCTACTGGTAATATTATCAGTTTGAAATAGTTCATTGGAAGCTCATATGAAAGTTATAAAACTGTGGTAGAAACCAATAATATGCCATTAATAACATGTATTAATTTGTACAGCTGCCCAGAAGTGCACTGATGTCATTAGTTCTACAAGTTCCATACAGTCACCCACTCTATCACTTTTTTTAAAAAGGGCAATTTTCAGCATTCAAGGGTTTATGTCAGTGGTAGAGCGTAGGAGTGCAGTTCAAGAAGTCCCTGTTTCATAACCATATACCCTCTTCAATAGATCCTGTAAAATATTTTTGAACCCAATGCACTGTAAGAAACAATAGGATATATCATCATTTTGTGTAAAAAACAATGAAATATTGGGTTTAACTATGCTCTTAGCACAAAATCAACAAACTGCAGTAGAGAAGCAGTTACGTTTTGCAGAATTTGTGCATTTGACAAAATTTTTTTTCCATGTTCCAAGATCTACATGTGATACGAAATGTATGAATTCTTGCAATGGAAACCTCACTGTATTTTACCAAGGCAGATAAAGGACATCCTTCGCACCCCATATACTTATATGGAGGGTTTGGTGGCTGAAAATGCATTGCTTTGATGGTGATTGCATGTTGCTTGCACTTTGTACATATTACTGAATTAATAAAGGTGAACATTTTAGAACTGCAGGTATAGCTCAGTGGTAGAGCATTTGACTGCAGATCAAGAGGTCCCTCGTTCAAATCTGAGTGCCCCCTGGTCCAACTGTTGCACCTGTAGAAATATTTTTTTAATTGAAGAAAATATTTACAATCTTAGCATTTTATGTAATGAGCAACACGTTTCTATATTTGAAATACTCCTGATCATCTCCGGAAACATAGGGTAAACACCATTAAGCTGTTTCGGATTTCTTCGTATGATACAAGCTGTGTATTACATTCACCCAAGTTCTACTGGTGATATTATCAGTTTGAAATAGTCCATTGGAAGCGCATATGAATGTTATAAAACTGTGGTGGAAACCAATAATATGCCATTAATGAAATGTATTAATTTGTACAGCTGACCAGAAGTGCACTGATGTCATTAGTTCTACAAGTTCCATACAGTCACCCACTCTATCACCTTTTTAAAAAGAGCAGTTTTCAGCATTCAAGGGTTTATGTCAGTGGTAGAGGGTAGGAGTGCAGTTCAAGGAGTCCCTGTTTCATAACCATATACCCTCTTCAATAGATCCTGTTCAAATGTTTTTCAACCCAATGCACTGTAAGAAACAATAGGATATATCATCATTTCATATAAAAAAAAAAGAATGAACAATTGGGTTTAACTATGCTCTTAGCACAAAATCAACAAACTGCAGTAGAGAAGCAGTTAAGTTTTGCAGAATGTGTGCATTTTACAAAAGTTTTTTTTTCCATGTTCCAAGATCTACATGTGATACGAAATGTATGAATTCTTGCAATGGAAACCTCACTGTATTTTACCAAGGCAGATAAAGGACATCCTTCGCACCCCATATACTTATAAGGAGGGTTTGGTGGCTGAAAATGCATTGCTTTGATGGTGATTGCATGTTGCTTCCACTTTGTACATATTACTGAATTAATAAAGGTGAATATTTTAGAACTGGGTGTATAGCTCAGTGGTAGAGCATTTGACTGGAGATCAAGAGGTCCCTACTTCAAATCTGGGTGCCCCGTGGTCCAACTGTTGTACCTGTAGAGTTTGTTTTTAATTAAATAAATTAAAGAAAACATTTACAATCTTAGCATTTTATGTAATGAGCAACACATTTCTACAATTGAAATACTCCTGATCATCTCCTGAAACATAGGGTAAACACCATTAAGCTGTTTCAGATTTCTTCGTATGATACAAGCTGTGTATTACATTCACCCAAGTTCTACTGGTGATATTATCAGTTTGAAATAGTCCATTGGAAGCTCATATGAATGTTATAAAACTGTGGTGGAAACCAATAATATGCCCTTAATGAAATGTATTAATTTGTACAGCTGACCAGAAGTGCACTGATGCCATTAGTTCTACAAGTTCTATACAGTCACCCACTCTATCACTTTTTTAAAAAAGGGCAGTTTTCAGCATTCAAGGGTTTATGTCAGTGGTAGAGGGTAGGAGTGCAGTTCAAGAAGTCCCTGTTTCATAACCATATAACCTCTTCAATAGATCCTGTTAAAACTTTTTTCAACCCAATGCACGGTAAGAAACAATAAGATATATCATAATTTCATATACAAAACAATGAACAATTGGGTTTAACTATGCTCTTAGCACAAAATCAACACACTGCAGTAGAGAAGCAGTTACGTTTTGCAGAATTTGTGCATTTGACAAAAGTTTTTTTTTCCATGTTCCAAGATCTACATGTGATACGAAATGTATGAATTCTTGCAATGGAAACCTCACTGTATTTTAGCAAGGCAGATAAAGGACATCTTGTGTACCCCTTATAGTAATAAGGAGGGTTTGGTGGCTGAAAATGCATTGCTTTGATGGTGATTGCATGTTGCATCCACTTTGTACATATTCCTGAATTAATATAGGTAAACATTTTAGAACTCAGGGTATAGCTCGGTGGTTGAGCATTTGACTGCAGATTAAGAGGTCCCTAGTTCATATCTGGGTGCCCCCGGGTCCAACTGTTTTACCTGTAGAAATATTTTTTTAATTAAATAAATTGAAGAAAACATTTACAATTTTAGCATTTTATGTAATGAGCAACACATTTCTACATTTGAAATACTCCTGATCATCTCCTGAAACATAGGGTAAACACCTTGAAACTGTTTAGGATTTCTTCATATGATACAAGCTGTGTTTGACATTCACCCAAGTTCTACTGGTGATATGATCAGTTTGAAATAGTCCATTGGAAGCTCACATGAATGTTATGAAACTGTGGTGGAAACCAATAATATGCCCTTAATGAAATGTATTAATTTGTTCAGCTGCCCAGAAGTGCACTGATGTCAATAGTTCTACAAGTTCCATACAGTCACCCACTCTATCACTTTTTTAAAAAAGGGCAGTTTTCAGCATTCAAGGGTTTATGTCAGAGGTAGAGCGTAGGAGTACAGTTCAAGAAGTCCCTGTTTCATAACCACATACCCTCTTCAATAGATCCTGTTAAAATGTTTTTCAACCCAATGCACTGTAAGAAACAATAAGATATGTCATCATTTCATATACAAAACAATGAACAATTAGGTTTAACTATGCTCTTAGCACAAAATCAACAAACTGCAGTAGAGAAGCAGTTACGTATTGCAGAATTTGTGCATTTGACAAAAGTTTTTTTCCATGTTCCAAGATCTACATGTGATACGAAATGTATGAATTCTTGCACTGGAAACCTCACTGTATTTTACCAAGGCAGATAAAGGGCATCTTTTGTACCCCTTATACTTATAAGGAGGGTTTGGTGGCTGAAAATGCATTGCTTTGATGGTGATTGCATGTTGCTTCCACTGTGTACATATTACTGAATAAAAAAAAGTTAACATTTTAGAACTGGGGGTATAGCTCAGTGGTAGAGCATTTGACTGCAGATCAAGAGGTCCCTAGTTCAAATCTGTGTGCCCTCTTGTCCAACTGTTTTACCTGTAGAAATATTTTTTTAAATAAATTGAAGAAAACATTTACAATCTTAGCATTTTATGTAATGTGCAACACATTTCTACATTTGAAATACTCCTGATCATCTCCTGAAACATAGGGTAAACACTATTAAGCTGTTTCGGATTTCTTTGTATGATACAAGCTGTGTATTACATTCATCCAAGTTCTACTGGTCATATTATCAGTTTGAAATAGTCAATTGAAAGCTCATATGAAGGTTATAAAACTGTGGTGGAAACCAATAATATGCCCTTAACGAAATGTATTAATTTGTACAGCTGACCAGAAGTGCACTGATGTCATTAGTTCTACACGTTCCATCGAGTCACCCACTCTATCACCTTTTTAAAAAAGGGCAGTTTTCAACATTCAAGGGTTTAACTCAGTGGTAGAGCGTAGGAGTGCAATTCAAGAAGTCCCTGTTTCATAACCATATACCCTTGTCAATAGATCCTGTTAAAATGTTTTTCAACCCAATGTACTGTAAGAAACAAAAGGATATATCATCATTTCATATAAAAAACAATGAGCAATTGGGTTTAACTATGCTCTTAGCACAAAATCAACAAACTCTAGTAGAGTAGCAGTTACGTTTTGCAGAATTTGTGCATTTGACAAAAGTTTTTTTCCATGTTCCAAGATCTACATGTGATATGAAATGTATGAATTCTTGCAATGGAAACCTCACTGTATTTTACCAAGGCAGATAAAGGACATCTTTTGTGCCCCTTATACTTATAAGGAGGGTTTGGTGGCTGAAAATGCATTGCTTTGATGGAGATTGCTTGTTGCTTCCACTTTGTACATATTTTCTGAATGAATAAAGGTGAACATTTCAGAAATGGGGTATAGCTCATGGGTAGAGGATTTCACTGCAGATCAACAAGTCCATAGTTCAAATCTTGGTGCTCTCTTGTTCAACTGTTTTACCTGTAGAAATATTTTTTTAATTAAATAAATTGAAGAAAACATTTACAATCTTAGCATTTTATGTAATGAGCAACACATTTCTACATTTGAAATACTCCTGATCATCTCCTGATACATAGGGTAAACACCATGAAACTGTTTAGGATTTCTTCATATGATACAAGCTGTGTTTTACATTCACCCAAGTTCTACTGGTGATATTATCAGTTTGAAATAGTCCATTGGAAGCTCATATGAATGTTATAAAACTGTGGTGGAAACCAATAATATGCCCTTAATTAAATGTATTAATTTGTACAGCTGACCAGAAGTGCACTGATGTCATTAGTTCTACAAGTTCCATACAGTCACCTACTCTATCACCTTTTTAAAAAAGGGCAGTTTTCAGCATTCAAGGGTTTAACTCAGTGGTAGAGCATAGGAGTGCAGTTCAAGAAGTCCCTGTTTCATAACAATATACCCTCGTCAATAGATCCTGTTAAAATGTTTTTCAACCCAATGTACTGTAAGAAACAAAAGGATATATCATCATTTCATATAAAAAACAATGAACAATTGGGTTTAACTATGCTCTTAGCACAAAATCAACAAACTGCAGTAGAGAAGCAGTTACGTTTTGCAGAATTAGTGCATTTGACAAAAGTTTTTTTCCATGTTCCAAGATCTACATGTCATACGAAATGTATGAATTCTTGCAATGGAAATCTCACTGTATTTTACCAAGGCAGATAAAGGACATCTTTTGTACCCCTTATACTTATAAGGAGGGTTTGGTGGCTGAAAATGCATTGCTTAGATGGTGATTGCATGTTGCTTCCACTTTGTACATATTACTGAATAAATAAAGGTGAACATTTCAGAAATGGGGGTATAGCTCAGGGGTAGAGGAATTCACTGCAGATCAAAAGGTCCCTAGTTCAAATCTCGGTGCCCCCTTGTCTAACTGTTTTACCTGTAGAAATATTTTTTTAACTAAATAAATTGAAGTAAACATTTACAATGTTAGAATTTTATGTAATGAGCAACACATTTCTACATTTGAAATACTCCTGATCATCACCTGAAACATAGGGTAAACACCATTAAGCTGTTTAGGATTTCTTCCTATGATACAAGCTGTGTTTTACATTCACCCAAGTTCTACTGGTGATATTATCAGTTTGAAATAGTCCACTGGAAGCTCATATGAATGTTATAAAACTGTGGTGGAAACCAATAATATGCCCTTAATGAAATGTATTAATGTGTACAGCTGACCAGAAGTGCACTGATGTCATTAGTTCTACAAGTTCCATAGAGTCACCCACTCTATCACCTTTTTATAAAAGGGCAGTTTTCAACATTGAAGGGTTTATGTCAGTGGTAGAGCGTAGGAGTGTAGTTCAAGAAGTCCCTGTTTCTTAACCATATACCCTCTTCAATAGATCCTGTTAAAATGTATTTCAACCCAATGCACTGTAAGAAACAATAGGATATATCATCATTTAGTATAAAAAACAATGAACAATTGGGTTTAACTATGCTCTTAGCACAAAATCAACAAACTGCAGTAGGGAAGGAGTTACATTTTGCAGAATTTGTGCATTTGACAAAAGATTTTTTTTCCATGTTCCAAGATCTACATGTGATATGAAATGCATGAATTCTTGCAATGGAAACCTCACTGTATTTTACCAAGGCAGATAAAGGACATCTTTTGTACCCCTTATACCTATAAGGAGGGTTTGGTGGCTGAAAATGCATTGCTTTGATGGTGATTGGATGTTGCTTCCACTTTGTACATATTACTGAATAAATAAAGGTGAACATTTCAGAAAGGGGGCTGTAGCTCAGGGTTAGAGGATTTCACTGCAGATCAAAAGGTCCCTAGTTCAAATCTGGGTGCCCCCTTGTCCAACTGCTTTACCTGTAGAAATATTTTTTAACTAAAGAAATTTAAGTAAACATTTACAATCTTAGCATTTTATGTAATGAGCAACACATTTCTACATTTGAAATACTCCTGATCATCACCTGAAACATAGGGTATACACAATTAAGCTGTTTAGGATTTCTTCATATGATACAAGCTGTGTTTTACATTCACCCAAGTTCTACTGGTGATATGATCAGTTTGAAATAGTCCATTGGAAGCTCATATGAATGTTATAAAACTGTGGTGGAAACAAATAATATGCCTTAAATGAAATGTAATATTTGTACAGCTGACCAGAAGTGCACTGATGTCATTAGTTCTACAAGTTTCATCGAGTCACCCACTCTATCACCTTTTTAAAAAAGGGCAGTTTTCAACATTGAAGGGTTTATGTCAGTGGTAGAGCGTAGGAGTGTAGTTCAAGAAGTCCCTGTTTCATAACCATATACCCTCTTCAATAGATCCTGTTAACATGTTTTTAAACCCAATGCACTGTAAGAAACAATAGGATATCATCATTTCATATACAAAACAATGAACGATTGGGTTTAAATATGCTCTTAGCACAAAATCAACAAACTGCAGTAGAGAAGCAGTTACATTTTGCAGAATTTGTGCATTTGACAAAAGATTTTTTTTCCATGTTCCAAGATCTACATGTGATACGAAATGTATGAATTCTTGCAATGGAAACCTCACTGTATTTTACCAAGGCAGATAAAGGACATCCTTCGCACCCCTTATACTTAGAAGGAGGGTTTGGTGGCTTAACATGCATTGCTTTGATAGTGATTGCATGTTGCTTCCACTTTGTACATATTACTGAATAAATAAAGGTGAACAATTCAGAAATGGGGGTATAGCTCAGGGATAGAGCATTTCACTACAAGTCAAACGGTCCCTAGTTCAAATCTGGGTGCCCCCTTGTCCAACTGTTTTACCTGTAGAAATATTTTTTTAATTAAATAAATTGAAGTAAACATTTGCAATCTTAGCATTTTATGTAATGAGCAACACATTTCTACATTTGAAATACTCCTGATCATCATCTGAAACATAGGGTAAACACCATTAAGCTGTTTAGGATTTCTTCATATGATAGAAGCTGTGTTTTACATTCACCCAAGTTCTACTGGTGATATGATCAGTTTGAAATAGTCCATTGGAAGCTCATATGAATGTTATAAAACTGTGGTGGAAACAAATAATATGCCTTAAATGAAATGTAATCATTTGTTCAGCTGACCAGAAGTGCACTGATGTCATTAGTTCTACAAGTTCCATCGAGTCACCCACTCTATCACCTTTTTAAAAAAGGGCAGTTTTCAACATTGAAGGGTTTATGTCAGTGGTAGAGCGTAGGAGTGTAGTTCAAGAAGTCCCTGTTTCATAACCATATACCCTCTTCAATAGATCCTGTTAACATGTTTTTCAACCCAATGCACTGTAAGAAACAATAGGATATCATCATTTCATATACAAAACAATGAACGATTGGGTTTAAATATGCTCTTAGCACAAAATCAACAAACTGCAGTAGAGAAGCAGTTACATTTTGCAGAATTTGTGCATTTGACAAAATATTTTTTTTCCATGTTCCAAGAGCTACATGTGATATGAAATGCATGAATTCTTGCAATGGAAACCTCACTGTATTTTACCAAGGCAGATAAAGGACATCTTTTGTACCCCTTATACTTATAAGGAGGGTTTGGTGGCTGAAAATGCATTGCTTTGATGGTGATTGCATGTTGCTTCCACTATGTACATATTACTGAATAAATAAAGGTGAACATTTCAGAAATGGGGCTGTAGCTCAGGGTTAGAGGATTTCACTGCAGATCAAAAGGTCCCTAGTTCAAATCTGGGTGCCCCCTTCTCCAACTGTTTTACCTGTAGAAATATTTTTTTAATTAAATAAATTGAAATAAACATTCACAATCTTAGCATTTTATGTAATGAGCAACACATTTCTACATTTGAAATACTCCTGATCATCATCTGAAACATAGGGTAAACACCATTAAGCTCTTTAGGATTTCTTCATATGATAGAAGCTGTGTTTTACATTCACCCAAGTTCTACTGGTGATATGATCAGTTTGAAATAGTCCATTGGAAGCTCATATGAATGTTATAAAACTGTGGTGGAAACAAATAATATGCCTTAAATGAAATGTAATCATTTGTTCAGCTGACCAGAAGTGCACTGATGTCATTAGTTCTACAAGTTCCATCGAGTCACCCACTCTATCACCTTTTTAAAAAAGGGCAGTTTTCAACATTGAAGGGTTTATGTCAGTGGTAGAGCGTAGGAGTGTAGTTCAAGAAGTCCCTGTTTCATAACCATATACCCTCTTCAATAGATCCTGTTAACATGTTTTTCAACCCAATGCACTGTAAGCAACAATAGGATATCATCATTTCATATACAAAACAATGAACAATTGGGTTTGAATATGCTCTTAGCACAAAATCAACGAACTGCAGTAGAGAAGCAGTTACATTTTGCAGAATTTGTGCATTTGACAAAAGATTATTTTTCCATGTTCCAAGATCTACATGTGATACGAAATGTATGAATTCTTGCAATGGAAACCTCACTGTATTTTACCAAGGCAGATAAAGGACATCCTTCGCACCCCTTATACTTAGAAGGAGGGTTTGGTGGCTTAACATGCATTGCTTTGATAGTGATTGCATGTTGCTTCCACTTTGTACATATTACTGAATAAATAAAGGTGAACGATTCAGAAATGGGGGTATAGCTCAGGGGTAGAGCATTTCACTACAAGTCAGACGGTCCCTAGTTCAAATCTGGGTGCACCCTTGTCCAACTGTTTTACCTGTAGAAATATTTTTTTAATTAAATAAATTGAAGTAAACATTTACAATCTTAGCATTTTATGTAATGAGCAACACTTTTCTACATTTGAAATACTCCTGATCATCATCTGAAACATAGGGTAAACACCATCAAGCTGTTTAGGATTTCTTCATATGATAGAAGCTGTGTTTTACATTCACCCAAGTTCTACTGGTGATATGATTAGTTTGAAATAGTCCATTGGAAGCTCATATGAATGTTATAAAACTGTGGTGGAAACCAATAATATGCCCTTAATGAAATGTATTGATTTGTACAGCTGACCAGAAGTGCACTGAGGTCATTAGTTCTACAAGTTCCATACAGTCACCCACTCTATCACCTTTTTAAAAAGGGGCAGTTTTCAGCATTCAAGGGTTTATGTCAGTGGTAGAGCGTAGGAGTGCTTTTCAAGAAGTTCCTGTTTCATAACCATATACCCTCTTCAATAGATCCTGTTAAAATGTTTTTCAACCCAATGCACTGTAAGAAACAAAAGGATATATCATCATTTCATATACAAAACAATGAACAATTGGGTTTAACTATACTCTTAGCACAAAATCAACAAACTGCAGTAGAGAAGCAGTTACATTTTGCAGAATTTGTGCATTTGACAAAATATTTTTTTTTCCATATTCCAAGATCTACATGTGATACGAAATGTATGAATTCTTGCAATGGAAACCTCACTGTATTTTACCAAGGCAGATAAAGGACATCCTTCGCACCCCATATACTTATAAGGAGGGTTTGGTGGCTGAAAATGCATTGCTTTGATGGTGATTGCATGTTGCTTGCACTTTGTACATATTACTGAATTAATAAAGGTAAAATTTTCAGAACTGGGGGTATAGCTCAGTGGTAGAGCATTTGACTGCAGATCAAGAAGTCCATAGTTCAAATCTTGGTGCTCTCTTGTTCAACTGTTTTACCTGTAGAAATATTTTTTTAATTAAATAAATTGAAGAAAACATTTACAATCTTAGCATTTTATGTAATGAGCAACACATTTCTACATTTGAAATACTCCTGATCATCTCCTGATACATAGGGTAAACACCATGAAACTGTTTAGGATTTCTTCATATGATACAAGCTGTGTTTTACATTCACCCAAGTTCTACTGGTGATATTATCAGTTTGAAATAGTCCATTGGAAGCTCATATGAATGTTATAAAACTGTGGTGGAAACCAATAATATGCCCTTAATTAAATGTATTAATTTGTACAGCTGACCAGAAGTGCACTGATGTCATTAGTTCTACAAGTTCCATACAGTCACCTACTCTATCACCTTTTTAAAAAAGGGCAGTTTTCAGCATTCAAGGGTTTAACTCAGTGGTAGAGCATAGGAGTGCAGTTCAAGAAGTCCCTGTTTCATAACAATATACCCTCGTCAATAGATCCTGTTAAAATGTTTTTCAACCCAATGTACTGTAAGAAACAAAAGGATATATCATCATTTCATATAAAAAACAATGAACAATTGGGTTTAACTATGCTCTTAGCACAAAATCAACAAACTGCAGTAGAGAAGCAGTTACGTTTTGCAGAATTAGTGCATTTGACAAAAGTTTTTTTCCATGTTCCAAGATCTACATGTCATACGAAATGTATGAATTCTTGCAATGGAAATCTCACTGTATTTTACCAAGGCAGATAAAGGACATCTTTTGTACCCCTTATACTTATAAGGAGGGTTTGGTGGCTGAAAATGCATTGCTTAGATGGTGATTGCATGTTGCTTCCACTTTGTACATATTACTGAATAAATAAAGGTGAACATTTCAGAAATGGGGGTATAGCTCAGGGGTAGAGGAATTCACTGCAGATCAAAAGGTCCCTAGTTCAAATCTCGGTGCCCCCTTGTCTAACTGTTTTACCTGTAGAAATATTTTTTTAACTAAATAAATTGAAGTAAACATTTACAATGTTAGAATTTTATGTAATGAGCAACACATTTCTACATTTGAAATACTCCTGATCATCACCTGAAACATAGGGTAAACACCATTAAGCTGTTTAGGATTTCTTCATATGATACAAGCTGTGTTTTACATTCACCCAAGTTCTACTGGTGATATGATCAGTTTGAAATAGTCCATTGGAAGCTCATATGAATGTTTTAAAACTGTGGTGGAAACCAATAATATGCCCTTAATGAAATGTATTAATTTGTACAGCTGACCAGAAGTGCACTGATGTCATTAGTTCTACAAGTTCCATAGAGTCACCCACTCTATCACCTTTTTAAAAAAGGGCAGTTTTCAACATTGAAGGGTTTATGTCAGTGGTAGAGCGTAGGAGTGTAGTTCAAGAAGTCCCTGTTTCATAACCATATACACTTGTCGGGGGGAAATTCTGCCGGGGTCGGCCGGGCCGTCTGCAGACCTCCGGGCAGGGAGGCCCCAACTCCTCCCGTATTTCCCAAAAGAGATAGAGTATGAGACACACGCAAGAAGCAAGGTGACTCTGCTGTTTATTAGACAAAACGGCAGTGATGGGTCAAGGAGCGTACGCGTCCGTCCTGACACACACAATTGTGGGGCTCGCAGGCCCTTTTTACCTTATTCTGACGCGCTACTTGCGTCACCTTGGAGTGTTTAGCAAAACACCTTTTTCCACTCTGGATTGGTTACTCGAGTGGTAGGGTTAATATAGCATACATATAGAGAACGGTGTTAGTGGTTGAGGGATAGTCAGGTGGTATACCTGGGCTGTCCCTTCAATGTGATACATGAAAATTGTTACATGAAGACCTCTGAGGATTGGTCAATGTTAATGGCGTCAGTGATAAGAGCCCCATGTTCTGATTGGTCCGCTCGCGAGCCTCCCAGTCTGGGACTATCGCTGTTCCCAGCTCGCGGTGCACCTGTCCTTTGCAACAATGTTTTACTATGGGTAGGTGTAAACAATGTGAGGATTCATTCGTATGTTGGGAGGTCGACTACTCCCACTGCTGCAGATGTCCAATGAGTCTTTTAATTGTATCTGCCTGTGTCTTGAAACGTGGGATTCAGGTGTCTCCTTCCTCCTGGGCTTGGCGTCCTGTCAAGTTTGGCTTTGTCACGTGAGGTGGGACCGTGTTTGAGGCAAAATTCAACACAATTAATATTGTTTTTCCTACTGTGTGCCTGGTTTATCTTGCAGGTGCGACCTAGGTGTCGGCTTGCGGCGTGCGAGATTGCAACATCGTGCCCTTGGCGGTGTGCTTTCGCCGGGCTCATTTTGCAGGGTCAGCAACCAAGCTCTTGCTCATTCAATGTTCATGGAAGCTTTTGCTTGCGGCCTACTTGGGCCTGGTGCATAGGTGGAACCGTTTGATGCAGAGCGTTTTAGGTTACGGTATCATATTGCTCTATCCTCAGTATCGTGTCTCCGTTATATTCTTCATTATGGTACATGGTTCTTAGAAGAAGCGTGAGCAAGCCTTTTTAGATAAGTTCATTATGCGTCTTGCGTTTCTGCATTTTGAGAGCCTATGTGGAAAATAATAAAGATGCACGTCCGTGGGTATGTCTGTCACCTACGTCATAGCACTGAGTATGTTCTTCGTGTGGATTGGTGTGGGAGTGTCCGGTGTGCATGTTTGCACAGGTGTGCTGACCGTTGGCTAGGTCGTCATGGCATCTCTAACGACGTGTAGGTTTAGTCGAGTTGATCCGTGCCGCAGGTCTCGGCATGGACAGGGCGGGCTGCTGGGCAGGTAGGTGGGCACATCCGTATGTTTTGTACCAGGGTATTTGGTCGTCTGGTAGATAGGCAAACTCCTCTCGTGGCGGGTGTCTAGGCCGTGATCCTCTAGGCCAAGCGCGAGAGGGGAAGGGCGGGAGCCTGTTCTTCCATTCTCCCACTTCAGTCCCCCCTCTGGTCGACTTGTCGACCACAAACATATCCTTTTCTTTATCTCCTCTTACTCTCCATATTTTAGTTATTACTCCCAAATGTCCATAGTGGTTAACATGGTCTTCAAATGACCAATACATATATTCACAGGTTCCTCCAGGAGTGCAGTATACCCATTTCCCTATGTAGCTCCTTGGGTTTCTTGGGTTTTCGAGCTTCACAGATGGTGGGTCCAGGTGGTTGGTGATGATCTGGTTGCGCAACTTCTCTCTCTCTTTTATGATTGTGCCTGTGTGTTGGCCGTCATCTGTTGGCATCAAGAGGTGTATACCAACCATTTCGATCATCTCGTCTGTGGTGCGTGCCTTCGGGCCTTCCAAAATCTTATTATGATCAGTGTAGCTCCAGCCAAAATAGTACATCCAACTATAATCTTCAGTCCATCTGACAGCCAAGATGGCATCCATGACCATAATATTGAAAACCAGCTCTCATCCTTTTTCACACCTTTACTTTCATCCATCATTTTTGAGTGCATCTGGGCCAATTGTAAAACTGCTTCTGTCAGTGTACCATTGTCAGCATCGTTAGCAGGAATGAATGTGCAGCATGATTGTCCTATCTTTGCGCAAACTCCTCCTTCCATTGCTGTGAGGACGTCCAGTACATATCTGTTCTGTAGTGCAACCATTCTTACTGCTCGCAATTCCTCTTTTATTGCGTTGAATCAATTTACTGTAGAGTTAATTGTCATCATTAGTTCCCACCTAGTTATCTGGAGCCATTTTGCGTTTGCGTAGGCCTGCAGTCCAGGATGTATTATTGAGGAGAAGAACATAGCTGCTCTGCTGAATAGTCTGTGTTCCGGCGGAATTGAGGTGAGTGCTGTTTCCGACCTTCCCCACAGGTAATTTCCTGTCAGAGGTTCTCCTTGTCTTTTCCTTCTGTTGAGGACAGTGTTGTTGCCGTTGTGTCGGTTCTCTGGCCCTTTCCGAGGCTGTGCATATCTCTTCTTCCTTTTGTTCCCTTCATCCATCTTGGGGAAATTCGCCATATTCACATGTTTCTGGGGCACCACTAGTGATGGTACATTAACGTGCACCATTGTGCATATACCATTCCACAAAGGGGGCAGTGTGTGGTACTCCTTGTCTCCACAGGCCCAGTAATGGTCCATTACTACTGCTGTTCCTGCTCCCCCCTCAGGTAACTCCATCACGCTTTCACAGTTGGTGTTGTATCCTACGTCCACCTCTCCTTTATGTTGGTAGCATACCTTAGGCGCAGTTAGCGGCAGTATTGTTATTGGGTCTTCATCCTTCTCCATTCAAGTGAGCATGGGTACGTACTTGACCCAAGTCATCCAACATCTATGGTTGTGTCCATCAATAGTTGAAATATTTTCTCTTGTTACCATGTTGCTGCCAACCACTCCTATGTCCCATTTGTTGTTCATGTACACCTTCCCTGTTATTATCATCAGTGGTCTTTCCCAACATCCGTTTTTACCAGGGACTTCAGAGGCGTACCAATCACATGGTAGGTACTTTAGTGTTACTTTCTTTGTTTCACCTTTTTCAGGACCACTTGTTAGGTATCTGAATCCTTCAGCATATAAACTGCTCTTGTGGTAACTCAAATAAGTCTTGAGGAAGTTGTTTTCATATGGATATGTATCTCGTGTTTTCCACACCAGTTTCACCACTGTCCCTTGAAATCTTCCTTTCGTCTGGAACAGTGCCAGGTATATTATACATCGTGCTATTTTTTCATCTATCTCCGTGGCAACAAATGTTCGAGAAGCGCTCATGGCGTCTGGGATCAATGAGCAAACGTAGCAGCTGTCTTCTGTTGTCTGCTTACCTATGTGGGTCATGTGTTGGTACCATATGTTGTTTGAGATGTGTGCTGAATCTTGTATGTAGTTGTCAATACCTTTATTATCTGAGTATGTGCTGCGTTTAACTCTATTTTCCTTGTGTGGGATTTTACTAGTACCACCTGACGTAACACCTGTTGCAGCTGGGGGTGGGGGTGTATTAGGTTTGGGTACAGCAATAATATTGATAGCATAGCTGTACTGCCATACAGAGGCAGCCAAGAACCCGGTGATCATTAAAATCCCTATCAATTTTATTACAAATGCTAATTTCACCGGCATTTTGCTCTTACCTTGCTGCAGTCCGGCAGCTTATTCTTGCGACGTTACAGTTGCCCGCCTGAACATTCTTAATATGCTTGTTATTAGTGTTAGTTGTCGTTTTTAAGCTCTCCCTATCAAGTAGTCATTCAGTGCCCAGGTGAAGAGCTGTTCCCACGCCAATCTAAGCGATCTATCTCTTAGGGCAGGCAAGTATGGTTGGAGGTGGGGCATTGAATGTTCTATGGCCAAGAGGAATGCTGTGTAGTAGACACGTACCCTCCTTCTTTTCAGGTACGTTGGCCTTTTTATTTCATATACAAATTGGTGTGACAATTCTTCCAGGTAATTATCGTCTGAGGGTACCATCTACTCATGGGCAGTGAATTGGTTAGTTATCTACTTTCTTAGTAGTACAATAATACGCTGTACCTGCATGTGTGAGAGAAAAGAAAGAGAACATTCAGGTGTTTACATGTGTATATGTGTAAGACAATGTCCTTCAGTTCAGTTATTACTACAGTGGGTAGGGGGTCAATGGGCAGAGGGTTTGGGGCTCAACTGGCGGAAGTCTCTTTACTCTTTAATCGTGTAACCATGGGGTGGGCGGTATGGGGATCACCCCTTTTTTTTCTAGTAGTTGTCTCTGGGGAATCTGAGGGGTGGCGGGGTATGGGGACACTTAGGCCGTTAGTTGTGGTAGAAATCTCTTCCTCCGTTGGTGACGCTGTTGTTGTTCTTCCAGTGGCCCTGTCGGTGGCGCTGGGGCGGGTCTGGAGTTTGTAGATCTTTACGTCGTGTAGGTGGTTCCAGGCACGTTTGTCCTGTAGCTTTACTGCTCTCGTTGATACCTCCTCTACCAGATGGGGGCCAGTGAAGCATGGGCTGTTCCACTTTCTGTTGAAATTGCGAAGTAGTACGTGGTCACCTTTAGCAACTTTGCACAGTCTTTCCTTTTCCAATTCTTTATCCACGTCTTCTTGTTGATCGCTGTTAGACCCGCCCCGCGTGCGCTCGAGCTGTTGAGACACAAAAACTACACTAGTAATCAAAGAAGACACATATTGGTACATTTCATCACCAAGGACATTTGCAGTACTCTCGTGGTCGGTAAATGCTCTTGATGTTGGCGTTAGGGGAAGGCGCATTTGACGTCCGGTAACCACCTCGTGAGGGGTGAGGTGGTGGTCGGAACCTGGTCTATTCCTTAGCTCAAATAGGGCTAATGGAAGGCAATACAACCAACTCTTCTTTGTTGTTTGCTGTATTTTTGCAATTGCCTCCTTTAATAGGCCATTCAGGCGTTCACATAAACCGTTGGCCTGTGGGTGGTATGCACATGCAAATTTATGCTTGATGTTCAGCAAGGATGTGATGTGCTGGAACATTTCGTTTGCGAAATGTGGGCCATTGTCTGACCGCAGTACCTCGCACACTCCCCACCTGGGGAAGACCTCCCTCACTAGGAATTTAGCTGCTCTGAATGCATCTGGGTGTGAACAGGGCCCTGCTTCAATCCACCTCGAGAATGGGCATACTACTACAATCATATACCTATTTCCTTGACATACGTTGATCATATCAACATAGTCAATATGGAGATGTCGGAAGGGTCCCTCTGGCCGGGGTATAGTACCTCTTATCACCTTCAGAGTGTGACCGGCCGTAAACTGTTGACATGTGAGACAAATGCTGATAAAATTTGACACATGAGAATTTAACTCGGGGCAGAACCAGTCTTCCCTAATTCAGGCTGCAATTACTTCCTTGCCTGTGTGGGCTGGGTGATGTAGTTGGCTCAGGGCGGTGTTCAATAGTGCCAGTGGTATTACAATCTTTCCAGTGTCACCCTGGCGCCATAGTGCGTCAGTTGGTGACATTGTGCATCCTCATTTTAACCCATATTTCTTTTTCTGCCATTGGTGCAGCCGCTTGTAGCTCCATTATCTGTGTGGCTGGGAGATGGGTGTACCCTTCTCTTATCAACATCTCCTTAGCCATTCCCCTCCCTCTCCCTCTCTGTGACTCTGGGGGGTTCCATATCTCACCAAAATATGCAGCATACTTCGCATGTGCGTCCGCTGTTGCATTCCCTTTTGAGATGTGGTCTTCACCATTGGTGTGTGCGGTGCATTTGACCAAAGCTAATTCTTGGGGGTCATTTATTGCTTCAATTAGTTCAGCCAATAGGAGGGCATGTTGCACTGGAGTGCCATCAGCTCTCCTAAACCCTCTTCTTCTCCATTTCGACAGCCCTGAGTGGACAGTGGACGTAACATATGCGCTGTCGGAATATATGGTCACTCGTTTGTCAAAGCTTTCCTTCAACGCCAAAATCAGTGCAATTAATTCTGTTGCTTGAGCGGAATAATGCTGTGGTAGTTGTACACATTTCATTGCCACACACACCGGTACCTCCATCATTTTTACCACTGCTGCCCCAGTCCTCCTTATACCATCTCTTTGGTCGATAGTTGATGACCCATCAATGAACAGGAGCTCACCTCCCTCTAGTGCGTTCTCTTCAATCTTTCTAGTACATGAGTACATTTCAGTTATTTGCGTACAGTCGTGGGCATAATCTCCTTCCTCAATTACTTCTGCTAGGAACCTTGCAGGGTTGACCGTGCTACATCTAACAATTGATAGTTCAGCTCTGGATAAGATGATCTCATAACCTGATGCCCTTTGCGTGGTTAGGGTGGACTTAGGTTTATTCAATATTGCAAATAGTGCATGTTCCACAAACAGTGTAGTTGGGCACCCCATGGTGATTGCTGATGCTTTCTCTACCGCAAAAGCAGCTGCGGCGAGACCTTGTTCGCAAGGGAAATGACCTAACATCACAGGATCTAAGTGGCCGCTGTAAAATGCTACTGGTTTGTAGCCCATGCTTGTTTTTTGAGCCAACACTGCTTTCATTACTGCTGAGTCGCAATGTGAAAATATAAAGAATTGTCGCTCATAGTCTGGGGATGCCAGTACCGGAGCAGTTGATATCGCATCTTTCAATTCATCAAAAGCCTCTTTCATTTCCATTGTCCACCCCAACTTTTTCTCCCCTTTATTAGCTTCCTTTAACGCCTCGAGCAGGGGTCCTATGTATGAGCTGTAATCAAATACCCATGCTCTACAGTAGTTGCACAGACCCAGGAACTGCTGCAGTTCCCTCACTGTTTGTGGCACTGGTGTGTTTGAAATGGCCTGTGCTCTTTGTGGTGCAATCTTCCTTCCATGTTGGGATATGAGCTGACCAATGTAAAGTACCTGTTCTTGACAGTACTGTAACTTTTCCATGTCTACCTTGTAACCTTTTTCAGCCAATATTGTCAGCATCTTTAATGAGTCCTCTCTGCATGTTCTTTCGTTTGTACTGCAAATTATTATGTCGTCGACATACTGCAACACTGTGCTTTCCACTTCAATGTTACCCAAATCCATCTGTATTACTCTGTTGAAAATTGAGGGTGATTCGCAATACCCTTGTGGCAATCTGGTGTGTTTCCACTTTGTGTTTCTGTAAGTGAAGCTTGTCAGATCTTGTGAGTCTGGGTGCAATGGTATTGAGAAAAAAGCATTTTTAAGGTCGATCACTGTAAATCGTTATGCTTCTGCTGGAATGCCACACAATATTGTGGCCGGGTTTGCGGCTATGGGGTATTCTGCTTCTACTATGTTGTTCAAGGGCCTGAGATCCTGTATGAAGCGCCAAGACCCCCCTTTAGCCTTGCGCACTGGGTATACAGCCGTGTTACATGGTGATTCTGAGGGGACCAATATCTCATTATCTATAAGGGCCGTTATGGTTTCATATATGCCCTCATCTGCCTCTTTTGATAGTGGGTACTGTTTCACTCTGGGGAGTATTGCACCTTTTTTCAATTTTATCCTTACTCCCCCTATACTTTTTATGCACCCCACGTCATAGGGGCTAGTAGTCCATAATGATGTGGGTACTTTTGTCATATCCTCCTCAAAGAAGGGAACTGGGGTGGATGTAGGTGCCTCAAGTGCCATTGCAATTTTCTGTGCTACTTGTTTGTACGCCACTCTTAGCCATATTTCCACACTCATCATAAACACCATTTCACCTTCCTCCTTTTCTTCTGAAACCAGCTCCTCATCTGACACCTGGGTGAGTCTACATCCTTCTGCTAGTGCTATTACTGCCCTCCATGCTCTTCCTTCTCTGTCTTGGGCATGTACAGCAATGTAATCAGCTGTTGCTATAATGCTCTCAATGTCCACTGGAACCACCTTTCCTTCTGGTTCATTGACTGGTGTTTCTGGTCTCAACAAATAGGCTGCTGGTCTCCTCCAGATCTTTCCCTCTATCCCTGGCATCCATGCAAATGCCATGTCTGTCCCGTACTGTAAGAGTTCGCCATCTACTGGCTCAGCCCTAATCGCTGTCTGTCCGCAGTATGCTTGCATAATCTGTCGTGCTGTGAGCATGTTAATCCCTGGAGTAGAGCAAATTATGCCGTCCTCCGTAAAGGAGATCGTCATATTCAACCTGTTCATTATGTCTCTCCCCAGTATATTTACTGGGAGGCACTATAATATAAAAGTGGAACTGACATGTCATAATCTCCTATAGATAAGGGAATGTTATCAGTAAAAGGAACCAACCGTCTAGCCCCAGAGAATCTTTGGGTGTTCATGGCTTCGCCCGACATCTTAAATTTACCTTCCCTTATGCAAGACCGGGTTGCCCCGGTGTAAACAAGGAATGATAATTTTTTGTCGCCTATCGTTACCTCTATGCGTGGTTCCTCCGCACTATTAGGTGTTACTGACATGATGGGACACACCAAGGCCGTCTGTTGGCTGTCCTATTGAGGGTACAACTATTGACCATTTCCTGTGTAAGGGTTGTGTCCCAGGACCGTCACCCTACCCAGTTGTGTTTGTTGTGCTTGGGGTTGTTGTGTTATCGCTACCTGTTGTTGTGGCAGTGAATATGTCTGTGGCTGTTGTTGTGTTATTAGTTGTTGCTGTTCATTTCCCTGTTGCAACGTCTGCTGTTGCTGTATGCCCTGCTGTTCCTGTGTGGGCCTTGGTTGTCCCTGTTCGCTCCATGATGGTGTTCCTGGTCTTACTCTACACGTGCGTGACATATGCCCTAATAATCCACAACTCCAACACACCGGTGGTTCCCTACTCTGCCATGGAAAGGTCCCTGTGTTGTCCTGGTATACTGGTTGCCCGGTGGGGTAGGAATTTCTAAGTCCTCCCACCTGCTGTTGTGTGTTATATCCGTATCCTCTCCCTCTCATAATTCCTCCTCTTCCCCTGTTGTAATTATAATACCCAGATCCTGGCATTGAGTATCCTCCTCCCATGTTGGTCGTGTATGGTTGGAGTGGCGGAACCTGTTGTGTTATAGTCTGCGAGGGTGGTATTTGGGAGGGATCTTGTGCAGCCACTACTTGTGTGGGGCTTTGGGTCATTGATGTAGCTGTAGTTATTAGTGCCCCTTCCATTGTGTATTTAGTATTTTTTTCTGTACTAGTTTAGCCTCTTCCGTTTTCCTGTCCTCTTCCTTTTGTTTCATTTTTCCTTGCCATGTCCTGCAATGATGCACTATTGTCAGTTGTATTTCTGGCCATGCTTTTGCTTCCATTCCCACTACTTTCTTCAGTTGTTTCTGAACTCCTTCTGGGAGCCGTTGTACTAGTATATGATAAAATATTGCTGGTGTTTTGTCCCATTGTTCTCTAGTTTCCATGCGCCATTTCTCTTGGATTTCCTGGATATAATCAACAGGATCTTCGTTCTCACACATCTTGCGTGAAGTAATTGCTCCTATGTCTGATGTGTCTGGGTACTGCACCCTCAGTGCCTGCCACAGTGCATGTCTGCAGTTTGCGAATGGTGCCCCATCGTGCGATGTGTTTACTATTGTTACCCCAGGGAATCCTGCTCTCTTCCAAATGTCATCCGCTGCATCCCCTAATATCGATATTAGAAGGCCCTTTACATCTCCCACTGCCAGTTTCTGTCCTGCGGTGTGTTTTTCCATTTCATATATCCATTTACCCGCACCTCCACTTAATGATGGGAGCCTGCACTTTATATTTTCTTTGTCTGTATGCTTCCAAGGGACGTACTGTGGTGTAACCCCTCCCCTCTCCAGAAGTGGCATTAAGTTGTGTCTCGTTTTACCCTTTGGGTTCCATAAAATCGAGTCCTCACACCCCTCCTCTTCTTCCCTCTCTCCTACATCGTCAATTTCGTCCGTATTTCCCCTGCTCGTAACTCTTTCTTCTCCATCTTTTCCCCTTCTTCCATCATTTCCTGTATTTAATGTGGGCATGTGTATTCGTCCTTCCTGCCTGCGTCTAGGGAGGTCTCTAAGCCGACCTACATAGGGTGTCAGTTCGTCTGTGAAGGGCGCAAGTTTGATTGTACGTAATGAGCGTGAGGTGGTTGAGCATGTAGGGTGGGATGGGAGAGGGTGTGATGGTGACAGTGTGGCTTCATGTGTCTGTCTTTCCGCTATTCCTTGCTCTTCCTCCTCATTTCTCTCCAGTTCATCCTTTCTCCTACGGATCCATGGTGAGTCTGTGTTGGTCCGTGTGATGTATAGTTTATCTAACCTTTCCCTTTCACTGTTTCTTCCTTCCTTCTCCATTCCTTCTTCTTCCTCACTACAAAAGTCATTCATAAACTGCACCCCCCACTCTGTCTTTTTTCCCTTGATTGTTACTGTTTTTAAGTCTATTAGGTCCGGTTCTCCCTTTTCTCCTTTACCAACCGCTCCCCTTTGCGCTGATGTTGTTGCTGCTTCTGTGTCTCTATATACATACCCCCTTACTTCATTCTCCCTTCTCCTATCTTCTCTTTCCCCTTCATTTCTCTCCTCCATCTCCCTACCATTTTCCTCCCTTTTCCTTTTTAATTCCTCCATTACTTCACTACTCACCTTTTCCAATATCCTT
This sequence comes from Ambystoma mexicanum, assembly GCF_040938575.1. NCBI lineage: Eukaryota > Metazoa > Chordata > Amphibia > Caudata > Ambystomatidae > Ambystoma > Ambystoma mexicanum. The sequence goes on from NC_090928.1 coordinate 433,820,661, forward strand.
TCATCCTCTTTCTTCCTTTCCCATCTCACCCTCTCCCTTTCTAATATACTCTCTATCACCCTCCCTTCTTCGTATTTCTTAGTCGTTTCTGATAGTAATATCTTCTTCCACATTACCATTTCTCTTTCTTTCTCTTCTTCTTCCCTTTTCCTCTCTCGTAGCACTGCTCTTGATACCCTTTCTGCTGCTGCTTTTACCCTTTGCTCCTCAGTTCGTTCCCTTATTTTTTCAATTCGTTCTTACCTTCTTTCCTTTCCCTCGCTCTCTCTCTTTCTTCCCTCTTGAGCTGTTTGATCAGTTCATTCTGCTCATCCCCTAACTCTGCTAGTCGTTCCTCCAAAATCTCTTCCTTTTGCCGTAACAGCTCTTCCCCTCTCATTCCACTCTCCCTGATATTATCCTTGTCTGTTTTCCTTACTACCTCCTTCTCTTCTCCTGTTAATGAACCTCGTAATTTTAATAGTATCTGCGCAGCTACCCACTCATCATGTCCTATTTCCACAGTTTGTTCTTCTCCAGTCTTCCCCTCCCCTGCTGGCATCTTCCTATGAGCCACATATGGTGGCGGCCTGTATGCCGGGTTCGAGTACCCCTCAGCCGCCCTTAACTGTCCTCTTTCTATTTCTCCTAATTCTCTTAAAGGGTACAACCCCCCTCCCTCTGTTTTCACTACCTTTGCTAGGGGTATATCGTTGCTCGGTTCCTTTTTTATTTCATTTTCTTTTGAGTTATTATTCTTTTCTCCTCCCTCTTGTCCGATCCCTGTGTTCTTTGGGTCTTCACTCCCCTTTTTCCCATCCTCTCCTTCCTCCTTAATCTCTTTTTCTTCCGGTATTTCCCCCACAGTGAACATTCCATTTGGTCCTGGTTGGGACCCTTGGAACATCCTCCATAAGTTAAACACCTCCACGTGGTTTGTCAACTTCTTCCCTTTGTATGTATTATGCAGATGGTTTAATAGTGAATGTTGGGCATATGGATCGAAGCTGCCATTAGGCGGCCATGGTGTTATCATTTTGTTGTCCGTCCCCTGTGTCCATTCTATGCTATACTTGATCAGTTTCTCCCTATGGGGTGACAGTGTTGTACATATGTGTTGTAGTGGGGTAGTGAGGGTGTTCCCCCACCCTCCCAATCCTGTCCCGTATGACATAGTAGCGCTTCACTTGTTAGCCTTCCCCTATTTGGTAGCTATTATCTTACTAACACTTACAATACACAGCCTTATACCTTTACCTGGCCCCGTTAGTTTGGGGACTTGCGATAGTCCGCTAAGGAAAATTATTAAAATATAGTATTTACATTTGTATATTTTCTTCTTTCTTTCTTCCTTTACACAACACCCTTACGGCCCCCTGCGGCCGAGGCGCAAGTAGCCCCCTGCGGCTGCGTACCCCTTGTGACGTTCTTATACAGTCGTCCTATTTTTATTTGCTCCTCCTCCTTATTCTACACTTGCCGTGGCCGGCGTTCTCTGTGCGCAGCCACGTCCCCCGTTTCGCCTTTCCCCGATCAACTCATTACCGTTTATCTCTGTTTCCACTCCCTTACCACAGTTCTCTTCCCCACCACTCTCAGAAAGAAAAATGCCTTGTGCTCGGGATATCCTATGAAAGGCCCTACTGGTGACGTCACCGTTCGCTTCAAACTACTGGTAAGTTCTTCATATATTCTTTAAGTCCAAAATACACTTGCAATCTACCCCCGTTAACCTCACAGCTGTCTTCCTGTCACTCCTGGAACAAGGTAATCAATAATATAATCTGACTGCGCACGCTGCGTCGCCTCGCGTTTGATACGCCACTCGACAGGAGGGCTTAACCAGCCAATTATCTTCCGTATTGGGCAACTAACTAGCTACCGCCTACAGGGAAACGTCATCTACCTATCGAGTTTCTTGCTCGAACAATAGGGATCCTCATCTACTCATTGATCAATAAATGCCAACTCGTAGGAAACCACACACACACCCTTACACGTAGTCGCGACCTAGGCCAATCAGTGTCTACGAGCGGCCGCACGTGATGTTTTCGTGCTCCGCCCCCCTCTCTCGCGTAACGTAGCCGACTGCTCTCGCACTCGTTCGGCTACCATTCATTTCATTGTCTACACTAAATTGTCAAACCTTCGCCGCGCACCTGTGCAACACCTCCCACCTCCTGTATTTAATTCCTCCCCCCTCCCTCACAATTTCACATTGCTTGTTGTGCGTGGCATGCTCACCAAGTTCTCTTGATGCGGGGCTGCTCGACTGCGTGCACCCCTCCAAGCGGCTCCCCACCTCCCCTCGTCTGGACCACGTCTGGACACTCGCCAACCGCAGGCGGGATACTTCTCAACCGGCTCCCGAAAGCCAATATCCGGATTGCGCTGTCCGGTCTTCTCGCAGTTCCGCGATGGTCCTCAGAAGGGGGCAACGGCAGAGGGGGCCGCGCCGCCGGGCCTCCTCGCAACAGAAGTACCTGGAAAAAATAAAAATAAAAAAGCAGATCTTAAACAGATCTCAGCAGTGCCTCCAACTTGTCGGGGGGAAATTCTGCCGGGGTCAGCCGGGCCGTCCGCAGACCTCCGGGCAGGGAGGCCCCAACTCCTCCTGTATATCCCAAAAGAGATAGAGTATGAGACACACGCAAGAAGCAAGGTAACTCTGCTGTTTATTAGACAAAACGGTAGGGATTGGTCAAGGAGCGTACGCGTCCGTCCTGACACACACAATTGTGGGGCTCGCAGGTCCTTTTTACCTTAGTATGGCGCGCTACTTGCATCACCTTGGAAAGTTTAGCAAAAAACCTATTTCCACTCTGGATTGGTTACTCGAGTGGTAGGGTTAATATAGCATACATATAGAGAACGGTATTAGTGGTTGAGGGTTAGTCAGGTGGTATACCTGGGCTGTCCCTTCAATTTGATACATGAAAATTGTTACATGAAGACCTCTGAGGATTGGTCAATGTTAATGGCGTCAGTGATAAGAGCCCCATGTTCTGATTGGTCCGCTCGCGAACCTCCCAGTCTGGGACTATCGCTGTTCCCAGCTCGCGGTGCACCTGTCCTTTGCAACAATGTTTTACTATGGGTAGGTGTAAACAATGTGAGGATTCATTCGTATGTTGGGAGGTCGACTACTCCCACTGCTGCAGATGTCCAATGAGTCTTTTAATTGTATCTGCCTGTGTCTTGAAACGTGGGATTCAGGCATCTCCTTCCTCCTGGGCTTGGCGTCCTGTCAAGTTTGGCTTTGTCACGTGAGGTGGGACCGTGTTTGAGGCAAAATTCAACACAATTAATATTGTTTTTCCTACTGTGTGCCCAGTTTATCTTGCAGGTGCGACCTTGGCGTCGGCTTGCGGCGTGCAAGATTGCAACATCGTGCCCTTGGCGGTGTGCTTTCTCCGGGCTCATTTTGCAGGGTCAGCAACCGAGCTCTTGCTCCTTCAATGTTCATGGAAGCTTTTGCTTGCAGCCTACTTGGGCCTGGTGCATAGATGGAACCGTTTGATGCAGAGCGCTTTAGGTTACGGTATCATATTGCTCTATCCTCAGTATCGTGTCTCCGTTATATTCTTCATTATGGTACATGGTTCTTAGAAGAAGCGTGAGCAAGACTTTTTAGATAAGTTCATTATGCGTCTTGCGTTTCTGCATTTTGAGAGCCTATGTGGAAAATAATAAAGATGCATGTCCGTGGGTATGTCTGTCGCCTACGTCATAGCACTGAGTATGTTCTTCGTGTGGATTGGTGTGGGAGTGTCCGGTGTGCATGTTTGCACAGGTGTGCTGACCGTTGGCTAGGTCGTCATGGCATCTCTAACGACGTGTAGGTTTAGTCGAGTTGATCCGTGCCGCAGGTGTCGGCATGGACAGGGCGGGCTGCTGGGCAGGTAGGTGGGCACATCCGTATGTTCCTGTACCAGGGTATTTGGTCGTCTGGTAGATAGGCAAACTCCTCTCGTGGCGGGTGTCTAGGCCGTGATCCTCTAGGCCAAGGGCGAGGGGGGAAGGGCGGGAGCCTGTTCTTCCATTCTCCCACTTCACCCTCTTCAATAGATCCTGTTAAAATGTATTTCAACCCAATGCACTGTAAGAAACAATAGGATATATCATCATTTCATTTACAAAACAATGAACAATTGGGTTTAACTATTCTCTTAGCACAAAATCAACAAACTGCAGTAGAGAAGCAGTTACATTTTGCCGAATTTGTGCATTTGACAAAAGATTTTTTTCCATGTTCCAAGATCTACATGTGATATGAAATGTATGAATTCTTGCAATGGAAACCTCACTGTATTTTACCAACGCAGATAAAGGACATCTTTTGTACCCCTTATACTTATAAGGAGGGTTTGGTGGCTGAAAATGCATTGCTTTGATGGTGATTGCATGTTGCTTCCACTTTGTACATATTACTGAATAAATAAAGGGGAACATTTCAGAAATTGGGGTATAGCTCAGGGGTAGAGGATTTCACTGCAGATCAAAAGGTCCCTAGTTCAAATCTGGGTGCCCCATTGTCCAACTGTTTTACCTGTAGAAATATTTTTTTAAATAAATTGAAGTAAACATTTACAATCTTAGCATGTTATGTAAGGAGCAACACATTTCTACATTTGAAATACTCCTGATCATCACCTGAAACATAGGGTAAACACCATTAAGCTGTTTTGGATTTCTTCATATGATACAAGCTGTGTTGTACATTCACCCAAGTTCTACTGGTGATATTATCAGTTTGAAATAGTCCATTGGAAGCTCATATGAATGTTATAAAACTGTGGTGGAAACCAATAATATGCCCTTAATGAAATGTGTTAATTTGTACAGCTGACCATAAGTAAACGGATGTCATTAGTTCTACAAGTTCCATACAGTCACTCACTCTATCACCTTTTTAAAAAAGGGCAGTTTTCAGCATTCAAGGGTTTAACTCAGTGGTAGAGCGTAGGAGTGCAGTTCAAGAAGTCCCTGTTTCATAACCATATACCCTTGTCAATAGATCCTGTTAAAATGTTTTTCAGCCCAATGTATTGTAGGAAACAAAAGGATATATCACCATTTCATATAAAAAACAATGAACAATTGGGTTTAACTATGCTCTTAGCACAAAATCAACAAACTGCAGTAGAGAAGCAGTTACGTTTTGCAGAATTTGTGCATTTGACAAAAGTTTTTTTTTCCATGTTCCAAGATCTACATGTGATACGAAATGTAGAAATTCTTGCAATGGAAACCTCACTGTATTTTACCAAGGCTGATAAAGGACATCTGTTGTACCCCTTATACTTATAAGGAGGGTTTGGTGGCTGAAAATGCATTGCTTTGATGGTGATTGCATGTTGCATGTTGAATAAATAAAGGTGCAAAATTCAGAAATGGGGGTATAGCTCAGGGGTAGAGCATTTCACTGCAGAGCAAAACGCCCTTAGTTCAAATCTGGGTTCCCCCTTGTCCAACTGTTTTACCTGTAGAAATATTGTTTTAATTAAATAAATTGAAGTAAACATTTACAATCTTAGCATTTTATGTAATGAGCAACACATTTCTACATTTGAAATACTCCTGATCATCATCTGAAACATAGGGTAAACACCATTAAGCTGTTTAGGATTTCTTCATATGATACAAGCTGTGTTTTACATTCACCCAAGTTCTACTGGTGATATTATCAGTTTGAAATAGTCCATTGGAAGCTCACATGTATGTTATAAAACTGTGGTGGAAAGCAATAATATGCCCTTAATGAAATGTATTAATTTGTACAGCTGACCAGAAGTGCTCTGATGTCATTAGTTCTACAAGTTCCATACAGTCACCCACTCTATCACCTTTTTAAAAAAGGGCAGTTTTCAGCATTCAAGGGTTTATGTCAGAGGTAGAGCGTAGGAGTGCAGTTCAAGAAGTCCCTGTTTCATAACCATATACCCTCTTCAATAGATCCTGTTAAAATGTTTTTCAACCCAATGCACTGTAAGAAACAATAGGATATATCATCATTTCATATACAAAACAATGAACGATTGGGTTTAACTATGCTCTTAGCTCAAAATCAACAAACTGCAGTAGAGAAGCAGTTACATTTTGCAGAATTTGTGCATTTGACAAAAGATTTTTTTTCCATGTTCCAAGATCTACATGTGATACGAAATGTATGAATTCTTGCAATGGAAACCTCACTGTATTTTACCAAGGCAGATAAAGGACATCCTTCGCACCCCTTATACTTATAAGGAGGGTTTGGTGGCTGAACATGCATTGCTTTGATAGTGATTGCATGTTGCTTCCACTTTGTACATATAACTGAATAAATAAAGGTGAACAATTCAGAAATGGGGGTATAGCTCAGGAGTAGAGCATTTCACTGCACTTCAAAAAGGTCCCTAGTTCAAATCTGGGTTCCCCCTTGTCCAACTGTTTTACCTGTAGAAATATTTTTTTAATTAAATAAATTGAAGTAAACATTTACAATCTTAGCATTTTATGTAATGAGCAACACATTTCTACATTTGAAATACTCCTGATCATCACCTGAAACATAGGGTAAACACCATTAAGCTGTTTAGGATTTCTTCATATGATACAAGCTGTGTTTTACATTCACCCAAGTTCTACTGGTGATATTATCAGTTTGAAATAGTCCATTGGAAGCTCATATGAATGTTATAAAACTGTGGTGGAAACCAATAATATGCCTTTAATGAAATGTATTAATTTGTACAGCTGACCAGAAGTGCACTGATGTCATTAGTTATACAAGTTCCATACAGTCACCCACTCTATCACCTTTTTAAAAAAGAGCAGTTTTCAGCATTCGAGGGTTTATTTCAGTGGTAGAGCGTAGGAGTGCTTTTCAAGAAGTTCCTGTTTTATAACCATATACCCTCTTCAATAGATCCTGTTAAAATGTATTTTTTAACCCAATGCACTGTAAGAACCAATAAGATATATCATCATTTCATATACAAAACAATGAACAATTGGGTTTAGCTATGCTCTTAGCACAAAATCAACAAAATGCAGTAGAGGAACAGTTACGTTTTGCAGAATTTGTGCATTTGACAAAAGTTTATTTTCCATGTTCCAAGATCTACATGTGATACGAAATGTATGAATTCTTGGAATGGAAACCTCACTGTATTTTACCAAGGCAGATAAAGGACATCTTTTGTACCCCTTATACTTATAAGGGGGGTTTGGTGGCTGAAAATGCATTGCTTTGATGGTGATTGCATGTTGCTTCCACTTTGTACATATTACTGAATAAATAAAGGTAAACATTTCAGTAATGGGGCTATAGCTCAGGGGAAGAGCATTTCACTGCAGATCAAAAAGGTCCCTACTTCAAATCTGGGTGCCCCCTTGTCCAACTGTTTTACCTGTAGAATTAAATAAATTGAAGAAAACATTTACAATCTTAGCATTTTATGTAATGAGCAACACATTTCTACATTTGAAATACTCCTGATCATCTCCTGAAACATAGGGTAAACACCTTGAAACTGTTTAGGATTTCTTCATATGATACAAGCTGTGTTTGACATTCACCCAAGTTCTACTGGTGATATTATCAGTTTGAAAATAGTCCATTGGAAGCTCACATGAATGTTATAAAACTGTGGTGGAAACCAATAATATGCCCTTAATGAAATGGATTAATTTGTACAGCTGACCAGAAGTGCACTGATGTCATTAGTTCTACAAGTTCCATACAGTTACCCACTCTATCACTTTTTTAGAAAAAGGGTAGTTTTCAGCATTCAAGGGTTTAACTCAGTGGTAGAGCATAGGAGTGCAGTTCAAGAAGTCCCTGTTTCATAACCATAAACCCTCATCAATAGATCCTGTTAAAATGTTTTTCAACCCAATGCACTGTAAGAAACAATAGGATATATCATCATTTCATATAAAAAACAATGAACAATTGGGTTTAACTATACTCTTAGCACAAAATCAACAAACTGCAGTAGAGAAGCAGTTACGTTTTGCAGAATTTGTGCATTTGACAAACGTTTTTTTTCCATGTTCCAAGATCTACATGTGATACAAAATGTATGAATTCTTGCAATGGAAACCTCACTGTATTTTACCAAGGCAGATAAAGGACATCCTTTACACCCCATATACTTATAAGGAGGTTTTTGTGGCTGAAAATGCTTTGCTTTGATGGTGATTGCATGTTGCTTGCACTTTGTACATATTACTGAATTAATAAAGGTGAACTTTTCAGAACTGGGGGTATAGGTCAGTGGTAGAGCATTTGACTGCAGATCAAGAGATCCCTAGTTCAAATCTGGGTGCCCCCTTGTTCAACTGTTTTACCTGTAGAAAATTTTTTTTATTAAATAAATTGAAGAAAACATTTACAATCTTAGCATTCTATGTAATGAGCAACATATTTCTACATTTGAAATACTCCTGATCATCTCCTGAAACATAGGGTAAACACCATGAAACTGTTTAGGATTTCTTCATATGATACAAGCTGTGTTTTACATTCACTCAAGTTCTACTGGTGATATTATCAGTTTGAAATAGTCCATTGGAAGCTCATATGAATGTTATAAAACTGTGGTGGAAACCAATAATATGCCCTTAATGAACTGTATTAATTTGTACAGCTGACCAGAAGTGCACTGATGTCATTAGTTCTACAAGTTCCATACAGTCACCCACTCTATCACCTTTTTAAAAAAGGGCAGTTTTCAGCATTCAAGGGTTTAACTCAGTGGTAGAGCGTAGGAATGCAGTTCAAGAAGTCCCTGTTTCATAACCATATACCCTCATCAATAGATCCTGTTAAAATGTTTTTCAACCCAATGCACTGTAAGAAACAATAGGATATATCATTATTTCATATAAAAAAAACAATGAACAATTGGGTTTAACTATACTCTTAGCACAAAATCAACAAACTGCAGTAGAGAAGCAGTTATGTTTTTCAGAATTTGTGCATTTGACAAACGTTTTTTTTCCATGTTCCAAGATCTACATGTGATACGAAATGTATGAATTCTTGCAATTGAAACCTCACTGTATTTTACCAAGGCAGATAAAGGACATCCTTTGCACCCCATATACTTATAAGGAGGTTTTGGTGGCTGTAAATGCTTTGCTTTGATGGTGATTACATGTTGCTTGCACTTTGTACATATTACTGAATTAATAAAGGTGAATTTTACAGAACTGGGGGTATAGCTCAGTGGTAGAGCATTTGACTGCAGATCAAGAGGTCCCTAGTTCAAATCTGGGTGCCCCCTTGTTCAACTGTTTTACCTGTAGAAATATTTTTTTATTACATAAATTGAAGAAAACATTTACAATCTTAGCATTCTATGTAATGAGCAACATATTTCTACATTTGAAATGCTCCTGATCATCTCCTGAAACATAGGGTAAACACCATGAAACTGTTTAGGATTTCTTCATATGAGACAAGCTGTGTTTCACATTCACCCAAGTTCTACTGGTGATATTATCAGTTTGAAATAGTCCATTGGAAGCTCATATGAATGTTATAAAACTGTGGTGGAAATCAATAATATGCCCTTAATGAACTGTATTAATTTGTACAGCTGACCAGAAGTGCACTGATGTCATTAGTTCTACAAGTTCCATACAGTCACCCACTCTATCACCTTTTTAAAAAAGAGCAGTTTTCAGCATTCAAGGGTTTAACTCAGTGGTAGAGCATAGGAGTGCAGTTCAAGAAGTCCCTGTTTCATAACCATATACCCTCTTCAATAGATCCTGTTAAAATGTTTTTCAACCCAATGCACTTTAAGAAACAATAAGATATATCATCATTTCATATACAAAACAATGAACAATTGGGTTTTACTATGCTCTTAGCACAAAATCAACAAACTGCAGTAGAGAAGCAGTTACATTTTGCAGAATTTGTGCATTTGACAAAAGATTTTTTTTCCATGTTCCAAGATCTACATGTGATACGAAATGTATGAATTCTTGCAATGGAAATCTCACTGTATTTTACCAAGGCAGATAAAGGACATCCTTCGCACCCCATATACTTATAAGGAGGTTTTGGTGGCTGAAAATGCTTTGCTTTGATGGTGATTGCATGTTGCTTGCACTTTGTACATATTACTGAATTAATAAAGGTGAACTTTTCAGAACTGGGGGTATAGCTCAGTGGTAGAGCATTTGACTGCAGTTCAAGAAGTTCCTAGTTCAAATCTGGGTGCCCCCTTGTTCAACTGTTTTACCTGTATAAATATTTTTTTTATTAAATAAATTCAAGAAAACATTTACAATCTTAGCATTTTATATAATGAGCAACACATTTCTACATTTGAAACACTCCTGATCATCTCCTGAAACATAGGGTAAACACCTTGAAACTGTTTAGGATTTCTTCATATGATACAAGCTGTGTTTGACATTCACCCAAGTTCTACTGGTGATATTATCAGTTTGAAATAGTCCATTGGAAGCTCACATGAATGTTATAAAACTGTGGTGGAAACCAATAATATGCCCTTAATGAAATGTATTAAGTTGTACAGCTGACCAGAAGTGCACTGATGTCATTAGTTCTACAAGTTCCATACAGTTACCCACTCTATCACCTTTTTAGAAAAAGGGTAGTTTCCAGCATTCAAGGGTTTAACTCAGTGGTAGAGCATAGGAGTGCAGTTCAAGAAGTCCCTGTTTCATAACCATAAACCCTCATCAATAGATCCTGTTAAAATGTTTTTCAACCCAATGCACTGTAAGAAACAATAGGATATATCATCATTTCATATAAAAAACAATGAACAATTCGGTTTAACTATACTCTTAGCACAAAATCAACAAACTGCAGTAGAGAAGCAGTTATGTTTTGCAGAATTTGGCATTTGACAAACGTTTTTTTTCCATGTTCCAAGATCTACATGTGATACGAAATGTACGAATTCTTGCAATGGAAACCTCACTGTATTTTACCAAGGCAGATAAAGGACATCCTTTACACCCCATATACTTATAAGGAGGTTTTGGTGGCTGAAAATGCTTTGCTTTGATGGTGATTGCATGTTGCTTGCACTTTGTACATATTACTGAATTAATAAAGGTGAAATTTTCAGAACTGGGGCTATAGCTCAGTGGTAGAGCATTTGACTGCAGATCAAGAAGTACCTAGTTCAAATCTGGGTGCCCCCTTGTTCAACTGTTCTACCTGTAGAAATATTTTTTTATTAAATAAATTGAAGAAAACATTTACAATCTTAGCATTCTATGTAATGAGCAACATATTTCTACATTTGAAATACTCCTGATCATCTCCTGAAACATAGGGTAAACACCATGAAACTGTTTAGGATTTCTTCATATGATACAAGCTGTGTTTTACATTCACCCAAGTTCTACTGGTGATATTATCAGTTTGAAATAGTCCATTGGAAGCTCATATGAATGTTATAAAACTGTGGTGGAAACCAATAATATGCCCTTAATGAACTGTATTAATTTGTACAGCTGACCAGGAGTGCACTGATGTCATTAGTTCTACAAGCTCCATACAGTCACCCACTCTATCACCTTTTTAAAAAAGAGCAGTTTTCAGCATTCAAGGGTTTAACTCAGTGGTAGAGCATAGGAATGCAGTTCAAGAAGTCCCTGTTTCATAACCATATACCCTCTTCAATAGATCCTGTTAAAATGTTTTTCAACCCAATGCACTGTAAGAAACAATAAGATATATCATCATTTCATATACAAAACAATGAACAATTGGGTTTAACTATGCTCTTAGCACAAAATCAACAAACTGCAGTAGAGAAGCAGTTACATTTTGCAGAATCTGTGCATTTGACAAAATATTTTTTTTCCATGTTCCAAGATCTACATGTGATACGAAATGTATGAATTCTTGCAATGGAAACCTCACTGTATTTTTCCAAGGCAGATAAAGGACATCCTTCTCACCCCATATACTTATAAGGAGGTTTTGGTGGCTGAAAATGCTTTGCTTTGATGGTGATTGCATGTTGCTTGCACTTTGTACATATTACTGAATTAATAAAGGTGAACTATTCAGAACTGCGGGTATATCTCAGTGGTAGAGCATTTGACTGCAGTTCAAGAGGTCCCTAGTTCAAATCTGGGTGCCCGCTTGTTCAACTGTTTTACCTGTAGAAATTTATGTTTTATTAAATAAATTGAAGAAAACATTTACAATCTTAGCATTTTATATAATGAGCAACACATTTCTACATTTGAAATACTCCTGATCATCTCCTGAAACATAGGGTAAAAACCTTGAAACTGTTTAGGATTTCTTCATATGATACAAGCTGTGTTTGACATTCACCCAAGTTCTACTGGTGATATTATCAGTTTGAAATAGTCCATTGGAAGCTCACATGAATGTTATAAAACTGTGGTGGAAACCAATAATATGCCCTTAATTAAATGTATTAATTTGTACAGCTGACCAGAAGTGCATTGATGTCATTAGTTCTACAAGTTCCATACAGTTACCCACTCTATCACCTTTTTAGAAAAAGGGCAGTTTTCAGCATTCAAGGGTTTAACTCAGTGGTAGAGCATAGGAGTGCAGTTCAAGAAGTCCCTGTTTCATAACCATATACCCTCATCAATAGATCCTGTTAAAATGTTTTTCAACCCAATGCACTGTAAGAAACAATAGGATATATCATTATTTCATATAAAAAAACAATGAACAATTGAGTTTAACTATACTCTTAGCACAAAATCAACAAACTGCAGTAGAGAAGCAGTTATGTTTTTCAGAATTTGTGCATTTGACAAACGTTTTTTTTCCATGTTCCAAGATCTACATGTGATACGAAATGTATGAATTCTTGCAATTGAAACCTCACTGTATTTTACCAAGGCAGATAAAGGACATCCTTTGCACCCCATATACTTATAAGGAGGTTTTGGTGGCTGAAAATGCTTTGCTTTGATGGTGATTACATGTTGCTTGCACTTTGTACATATTACTGAATTAATAAAGGTGAACTTTACAGAACTGGGGGTATAGCTCAGTGGTAGAGCATTTGACTGCAGATCAAGAGGTCCCTAGTTCAAATCTGGGTGCCCCGTTGTTCAACTGTTTTACCTGTAGAAATATTTTTTTATTAAATAAATTGAAAAAAACATTTACAATCTTAGCATTCTATGTAATGAGCAACATATTTCTACATTTGAAATGCTCCTGATCATCTCCTGAAACATAGGGTAAACACCATGAAACTGTTTAGGATTTCTTCATATGATACAAGCTGTGTTTTACATTCACCCAAGTTCTACTGGTGATATTATCAGTTTGAAATAGTCCATTGGAAGCTCATATGAATGTTATAAAACTGTGGTGGAAATCAATAATATGCCCTTAATGAACTGTATTAATGTGTACAGCTGACCAGAAGTGCACTGATGTCATTAGTTCTACAAGTTCCATACAGTCACCCACTCTATCACCTTTTTAAAAAAGAGCAGTTTTCAGCATTCAAGGGTTTAACTCAGTGGTAGAGCATAGGAATGCAGTTCAAGAAGTCCCTGTTTCATAACCATATACCCTCTTCAATAGATCCTGTTAAAATGTTTTTCAACCCAATGCACTGTAAGAAACAATAAGATATATCATCATTTCATATACAAAACAATGAACAATTGGGTTTTACTATGCTCTTAGCACAAAATCAACAAACTGCAGTAGAGAAGCAGTTACATTTTGCAGAATTTGTGCATTTGACAAAAGATTTTTTTTCCATGTTCCAAGATCTACATGTGATACGAAATGTATGAATTCTTGCAATGGAAACCTCACTGTATTTTACCAAGGCAGATAAAGGACATCCTTCGCACCCCATATACTTATAAGGAGGTTTTGGTGGCTGAAAATGCTTTGCTTTGATGGTGATTGCATGTTGCTTGCACTTTGTACATATTACTGAATTAATAAAGGTGAACTTTTCAGAACTGGGGGTATAGCTCAGTGGTAGAGCATTTGACTGCAGTTCAAGAGGTCCCTAGTTCAAATCTGGGTGCCCCCTTGTTCAACTGTTTTACCTGTATAAATATTTTTTTTATTATATATATTCAAGAAAACATTTACAATCTTAGCATTTTATATAATGAGCAACACATTTCTACATTTGAAATACTCCTGATCATCTCCTGAAACATAGGGTAAACACCTTGAAACTGTTTAGGATTTCTTCATATGATACAAGCTGTGTTTGACATTCACCCAAGTTCTACTGGTGATATTATCAGTTTGAAATAGTCCATTGGAAGCTCACATGAATGTTATAAAACTGTGGTGGAAACCAATAATATGCCCTTAATGAAATGTATTAATTTGTACAGCTGACCAGAAGTGCACTGATGTCATTAGTTCTACAAGTTCCATACAGTTACCCACGCTATCACCTTTTTAGAAAAAGGGTAGTTTCCAGCATTCAAGGGTTTAACTCAGTGGTAGAGCATAGGAGTGCAGTTCAAGAAGTCCCTGTTTCATAACCATAAACCCTCATCAATAGATCCTGTTAAAATGTTTTTCAACCCAATGCACTGTAAGAAACAATAGGATATATCATCATTTCATATAAAAAACAATGAACAATTGGGTTTAACTATACTCTTAGCACAAAATCAACAAACTGCAGTAGAGAAGCAGTTATGTTTTGCAGAATGTGTGCATTTGACAAACGTTTTTTTCCATGTTCCAATATCTACATGTGATACGAAATGTACGAATTCTTGCAATGGAAACCTCACTGTATTTTACCAAGGCAGATAAAGGACATCCTTTACACCCCATATACTTATAAGGAGGTTTTGGTGGCTGAAAATGCTTTGCTTTGATGGTGATTGCATGTTGCTTGCACTTTGTACATATTACTGAATTAATAAAGGTGAACTTTACAGAACTGGGGGTATAGCTCAGTGGTAGAGCATTTGACTGCAGATCAAGAGGTCACTAGTTCAAATCTGGGTGCCCCCTTGTTCAACTGTTTTACCTGTAGAAATATTTTTTTATTAAATAAATTGAAGAAAACATTTACAATCTTAGCATTCTATGTAATGAGCAACATATTTCTACATTTGAAATGCTCCTGATCATCTCCTGAAACATAGGGTAAACACCATGAAACTGTTTAGGATTTCTTCATATGATACAAGCTGTGTTTTACATTCACCCAAGTTCTACTGGTGATATTATCAGTTTGAAATAGTCCATTGGAAGCTCATATGAATGTTATAAAACTGTGGTGGAAATCAATAATATGCCCTTAATGAACTGTATTAATTTGTACAGCTGACCAGAAGTGCACTGATGTCATTAGTTCTACAAGTTCCATACAGTCACCCACTCTATCACCTTTTTAAAAAAGAGCAGTTTTCAGCATTCAAGGGTTTAACTCAGTGGTAGAGCATAGGAATGCAGTTCAAGAAGTCCCTGTTTCATAACCATATACCCTCTTCAATAGATCCTGTTAAAATGTTTTTCAACCCAATGCACTGTAAGAAACAATAAGATATATCATCATTTCATATACAAAACAATGAACAATGGGTTTTACTATGCTCTTAGCACAAAATCAACAAACTGCAGTAGAGAAGCAGTTACATTTTGCAGAATTTGTGCATTTGACAAAATATTTTTTTTCCATGTTCCAAGATCTACATGTGATACGAAATGTATGAATTCCTGCAATGGAAACCTCACTGTATTTTACCAAGGCAGATAAAGGACATCCTTCGCACCCCATATACTTATAAGGAGTTTTTGGTGGCTGAAAATGCTTTGCTTTGATGGTGATTGCATGTTGCTTGCACTTTGTACATATTACTGAATTAATAAAGGTGAACTTTTCAGAATTGGGGGTATAGCTCAGTGGTAGAGCATTTGACTGCAGTTCAAGAGGTCCCTAGTTCAAATCTGGGTGCCCCCTTGTTCAACTGTTTTACCTGTATAAATATTTTTTTTATTAAATAAATTCAAGAAAACATTTACAATCTTAGCATTTTATATAATGAGCAACACATTTCTACATTTAAAATACTCCTGATCATCTCCTGAAACATAGGGTAAACACCTTGAAACTGTTTAGGATTTCTTCATATGATACAAGCTGTGTTTGACATTCACCCAAGTTCTACTGGTGATATTATCAGTTTGAAGCTCACATGAATGTTATAAAACTGTGGTGGAAACCAATAATATGCCCTTAATGAAATGTATTAATTTGTACAGCTGACCAGAAGTGCACTGATGTCATTAGTTCTACAAGTTCCATACAGTTACCCACTCTATCACCTTTTTAGAAAAAGGGTAGTTTCCAGCATTCAAGGGTTTAACTCAGTGGTAGAGCATAGGAGTGCAGTTCAAGAAGTCCCTGTTTCATAACCATAAATCCTCATCAATAGATCCTGTTAAAATGTTTTTCAACCCAATGCACTGTAAGAAACAATAGGATATATCATCATTTCATATAAAAAACAATGAACAATTGGGTTTAACTATACTCTTAGCACAAAATCAACAAACTGCAGTAGAGAAGCAGTTACATTTTGCAGAATTAGTGCATTTGACAAAAGATGTTTTTTCCATGTTCCCAGAGCTACATGTGATGCGAAATGTATGAATTCTTGCAATGGAAACCTCACTGTATTTTACCAAGGCAGATAAAGGACATCCTTCGCACCCCATATACTTATAAGGAGGTTTTGGTGGCTGAAAATGCTTTGCTTTGATGGTGATTGCATGTTGCTTGCACTTTGTACATATTACTGAATTAATAAAGGTGGACTTTTCAGAACTGGGGGTATAGCTCAGTGGTAGAGCATTTGACTGCAGTTCAAGAGGTCCCTAGTTCAAATCTGGGTGCCCCCTTGTTCAACTGTTTTACCTGTAGAAATATTTTTTTTATTAAATAAATTCAAGAAAACATTTACAATCTTAGCATTTTATATATTGAGCAACACATTTCTACATTTGAAATACTCCTGATCATCTCCTGAAACATAGGGTAAACACCTTGAAACTGTTTAGGATTTCTTCATATGATACAAGCTGTGTTTGACATTCACCCAAGTTCTACTGGTGATATTATCAGTTTGAAATAGTCCATTGGAAGCTCACATGAATGTTATAAAACTGTGGTGGAAACCAATAATATGCCCTTAATGAAATGGATTAATTTGTACAGCTGACCAGAAGTGCACTGATGTCATTAGTTCTACAAGTTCCATACAGTCACCCACTCTATCACCTTTTTAAAAAAGGGCAGTTTTCAGCATTCAAGGGTTTAACTCAGTGGTAGAGCGTAGGAATGCAGTTCAAGAAGTCCCTGTTTCATAACCATATACCCTCATCAATAGATCCTGTTAAAATGTTTTTCAACCCAATGCACTGTAAGAAACAATAGGATATATCATTATTTCATATAAAAAAAACAATGAACAATTGGGTTTAACTATACTCTTAGCACAAAATCAACAAACTGCAGTAGAGAAGCAGTTACGTTTTGCAGAATTTGTGCATTTGACAAACGTTTTTTTTTCCATGTTCCAAGATCTACATGTGATACGAAATGTATGAATTCTTGCAATGGAAACCTCACTGTATTTTACCAAGGCAGATAAAGGACATCCTTTACACCCCATATACTTATAAGGAGGTTTTGGTGGCTGAAAATGCTTTGCTTTGATGGTGATTGCATGTTGCTTGCACTTTGTACATATTACTGAATTAATAAAGGTGAACTTTTCAGAACTGGGGGTATAGGTCAGTGGTAGAGCATTTGACTGCAGATCAAGAGATCCCTCGTTCAAATCTGGGTGCCCCCTTGTTCAACTGTTTTACCTGTAGAAATATTTTTTTATTAAATAAATTGAAGAAAACATTTACAATCTTAGCATTCTATGTAATGAGCAACATATTTCTACATTTGAAATACTCCTGATCATCTCCTGAAACATAGGGTAAACACCATGAAACTGTTTAGGATTTCTTCATATGATACAAGCTGTGTTTTACATTCACTCAAGTTCTACTGGTGATATTATCAGTTTGAAATAGTCCATTGGAAGCTCATATGAATGTTATAAAACTGTGGTGGAAACCAATAATATGCCCTTAATGAACTGTATTAATTTGTACAGCTGACCAGAAGTGCACTGATGTCATTAGTTCTACAAGTTCCATACAGTTACCCACTCTATCACCTTTTTAGAAAAAGGGCAGTTTTCAGCATTCAAGGGTTTAACTCAGTGGTAGAGCATAGGAGTGCAGTTCAAGAAGTCCCTGTTTCATAACCATATACCCTCATCAATAGATCCTGTTAAAATGTTTTTCAACCCAATGCACTGTAAGAAACAATAGGATATATCATTATTTCATATAAAAAAACAATGAACAATTGGGTTTAACTATACTCTTAGCACAAAATCAACAAACTGCAGTAGAGAAGCAGTTATGTTTTTCAGAATTTGTGCATTTGACAAACGTTTTTTTTCCATGTTCCAAGATCTACATGTGATACGAAATGTATGAATTCTTGCAATTGAAACCTCACTGTATTTTACCAAGGCAGATAAAGGACATCCTTTGCACCCCATATACTTATAAGGAGGTTTTGGTGGCTGAAAATGCTTTGCTTTGATGGTGATTACATGTTGCTTGCACTTTGTACATATTACTGAATTAATAAAGGTGAACTTTTCAGAACTGGGGGTATAGCTCAGTGGTAGAGCATATGACTGCAGATCAAGAGGTCCCTAGTTCAAATCTGGGTGCCCCCTTGTTCAACTGTTTTACCTGTAGAAATATTTTTTTATTAAATAAATTGAAGAAAACATTTACAATCTTAGCATTCTATGTAATGAGCAACATATTTCTACATTTGAAATGCTCCTGGTCATCTCCTGAAACATAGGGTAAACACCATGAAACTGTTTAGGATTTCTTCATATGATACAAGCTGTGTTTTACATTCACCTAAGTTCTACTGGTGATATTATCAGTCTGAAGTAGTCCATTGGAAGCTCATATGAATGGTATAAAACTGTGGTGGAAACCAATAATATGCCCTTAATGAACTGTATTAATTTGTACAGCTGACCAGAATTGCACTGAAGTCATTAGTTCTACAAGTTCCATACAGTCACCCACTCTATCACCTTTTTAAAAAAGAGCAGTTTTCAGCATTCAAGGGTTTAAATCAGTGGTAGAGCATAGGAATGCAGTTCAAGAAGTCCCTGTTTCATAACCATATACCCTCTTCAATAGATCCTGTTAAAATGTTTTTCAACCCAATGCACTGTAAGAAACAATAGGATATATCATTATTTCATATAAAAAAACAATGAACAATTGGGTTTAACTATGCTATTAGCACAAAATCAACAAACTGCAGTAAAGAAGCAGTTACATTTTGCAGAATTTGTGCATTAGACAAAAGATTTTTTTTCCATGTTCCAAGATCTACATGTGATACGAAATGTATGAATTCTTGCAATGGAAACCTCACTGTATTTTACCAAGGCAGATAAAGGACATCCTTCGCACCCCATATACTTATAAGGAGGTTTTGGTGGCTGAAAATGCTTTGCTTTGATGGTGATTGCATGTTGCTTGCACTTTGTACATATTACTGAATTAATAAAGGTGAACTTTTCAGAACTGGGGGTATAGGTCAGTGGTAGAGCATTTGACTGCAGATCAAGAGATCCCTAGTTCAAATCTGGGTGCCCCCTTGTTCAACTGTTTTACCTGTAGAAATATTTTTTTATTAAATAAATTGAAGAAAACATTTACAATCTTAGCATTCTATGTAATGAGCAACATATTTCTACATTTGAAATACTCCTGATCATCTCCTGAAACATAGGGTAAACACCATGAAACTGTTTAGGATTTCTTCATATGATACAAGCTGTGTTTTACATTCACTCAAGTTCTGCTGGTGATATTATCAGTTTGAAATAGTCCATTGGAAGCTCATATGAATGTTATAAAACTGTGGTGGAAACCAATAATATGCCCTTAATGAACTGTATTAATTTGTACAGCTGACCAGAAGTGCACTGATGTCATTAGTTCTACAAGTTCCATACAGTCACCCACTCTATCACCTTTTTAAAAAAGGGCAGTTTTCAGCATTCAAGGGATTAACTCAGTGGTAGAGCGTAGGAATGCAGTTCAAGAAGTCCCTGTTTCATAACCATATACCCTCTTCAATAGATCCTGTTAACATGTTTTTCAACCCAATGCACTGTAAGAAACAATAAGATATATCATCATTTCATATACAAAACAATGAACAATTGGGTTTAACTATGCTCTTAGCACAAAATCTACAAACTGCAGTAGAGAAGCCGTTACATTTTGCAGAATTAGTGCGTTTGACAAAAGATTTTTTTTCCATGTTCCAAGAGCTACATGTGATGCGAAATGTATGAATTCTTGCAATGGAAACCTCACTGTATTTTGCCAAGGCAGATAAAGGACATCCTTCGCACCCCATATACTTATAAGGAGGGTTTGGTGGCTGAAAACGCTTTGCTTTGATGGTGATTGCATGTTGCTTGCACTTTGTACATATTACTGAATTAATAAAGATGAACTGTTCAGAACTAGGGGTATAGCTCAGTGGTAGAGCATTAGACTGCAGATCAAGAGGTCCCTAGTTCAAATCTGGGTGCCCCCTTGTTCGACTGTTTTACCTTTAGAAATATTTTTTTTATTAAATAAATTGAAGAAAACATTTACAATCTTAGCATTTTATATAATGAGCAACACATTTCTACATTTGAAATACTCCTGATCATCTCCTGAAACATAGGGTAAACGCCTTGAAACTGTTTAGGATTTCTTCATATGATACAAGCTGTGTTTGACATTCACCCAAGTTCTACTGGTGATATTATCAGTTTGAAATAGTCCATTAGAAGCTCACATGAATGTTATAAAACTGTGGTGGAAACCAATAATATGCCGTTAATGAAATGTATTAATTTGTACAGCTGACCAGAAGTGCACTGATGTCATTAGTTCTACAAGTTCCATACAGTTACCCACTCTATCACCTTTTTAGAAAAAGGGCAGTTTTCAGCATTCAAGGGTTTAACTCAGTGGTAGAGCATAGGAGTGCAGTTCAAGAAGTCCCTGTTTCATAACCATATACCCTCATCAATAGATCCTGTTAAAATGTTTTTCAACCCAATGCACTGTAAGAAACAATAGGATATATCATCCTTTCATATAAAAAAAAACAATGAACAATTGGGTTTAACTATACTCTTAGCACAAAATCAACAAACTGCAGTAGAGAAGCAGTTATGTTTTGCAGAATTTGTGCATTTGACAAACGTTTTTTTTCCATGTTCCAAGATCTACATGTGATACGAAATGTATGAATTCTTTCAATGGAAACCTCACTGTATTTTCCAAGGCAGATAAAAGACATCCTTTGCACCCCATATACTTATAAGGAAGTTTTGGTGGCTGAAAATGCTTTGCTTTGATGGTGATTACATGTTGCTTGCACTTTGTACATATTACTGAATTAATAAAGGTGAACTTTTCAGAACTGGGGGTATAGCTCAGTGGTAGAGCATTTGACTGCAGATCAAGAGGTCCCTAGTTCAAATCTGGGTGCCCCCTTTTTCAACTGTTTTACCTGTAGAAATATTTTTTTATTAAATAAATTGAAGAAAACATTTACAATCTTAGCATTCTATGTAATGAGCAACATATTTCTACATTTGAAATGCTCCTGATCATCTCCTGAAACATAGAGTAAACACCATGAAACTGTTTAGGATTTCTTCATATGATACAAGCTGTGCTTTACATTCACCCAAGTTCTACTGGTGATATTATCAGTTTGAAATAGTCCATTGAAAGCTCATATGAATGTTATAAAACTGTGGTGGAAATCAATAATATGCCCTTAATGAACTGTATTAATTTGTACAGCTGACCAGAAGTGCACTGATGTCATTAGTTCTACAAGTTCCATACAGTCACCCACTCTATCACCTTTTTAAAAAATAGCAGTTTTCAGCATTCAAGGGTTTAACTCAGTGGTAGAGCATAGGAATGCAGTTCAAGAAGTCCCTGTTTCATAACCATATACCCTCTTCAATAGATCCTGTTAAAATGTTTTTCAACCCAATGCACTGTAAGAAACAATAAGATATATCATCATTTCATATACAAAACAATGAACAATTGGGTTTAACTATGCTCTTAGCACAAAATCAACAAACTGCAGTAGAGAAGCAGTTACATTTTGCAGAATTTGTGCATTTGACAAAAGATTTTTTTTCCATGTTCCAAGATCTACATGTGATACGAAATGTATGAATTCTTGCAATGGAAACCTCACTGTATTTTACCAAGGCAGATAAAGGACATCCTTCACACCCCATATACTTATAAGGAGGTTTTGGTTGCTGAAAATGCTTTGCTTTGATGGTGATTGCATGTTGCTTGCACTTTGTACATATTACTGAATTAATAAAGGTGAACTTTTCCGAACTGGGGGTATAGCTCAGTGGTAGAGCATTTGACTGCAGTTCAAGAGGTCCCTAGTTCAAATCTGGGTGCCCCCTTGTTCAACTGTTTTACCTGTAGAAATATTTTTTTTATTAAATAAATTCAAGAAAACATTTACAATCTTAGCATTTTATATAATGAGCAACACATTTCTACATTTGAAATACTCCTGATCATCTCCTGAAACATAGGGTAAACACCTTGAAACTGTTTAGGGTTTCTTCATATGATACAAGCTGTGTTTGACATTCACCCAAGTTCTACTGGTGATATTATCAGTTTGAAATAGTCCATTGGAAGCTCACATGAATGTTATAAAACTGTGGTGGAAACCAATAATATGCCCTTAATGAAATTGATTAATTTGTACAGCTGACCAGAAGTGCACTGATGTCATTAGTTCTACAAGTTCCATACAGTTACCCACTCTATCACCTTTTTAGAAAAAGGGTAGTTTTCAGCATTCAAGGGTTTAACTCAGTGGTAGAGCATAGGAGTGTAGTTCAAGAAGTCCCTGTTTCATAACCATAAACCCTCATCAATAGATCCTGTTAAAATGTTTTTCAACCCAATGCACTGTAAGAAACAATAGGATATATCATCATTTCATATAAAAAACAATGAACAATTGGGTTTAACTATACTCTTAGCACAAAATCAACAAACTGCAGTAGAGAAGCAGTTACGTTTTGCAGAATTTGTGCATTTGACAAACGTTTTTTTTCCATGTTCCAAGATCTACATGTGATACGAAATGTATGAATTCTTGCAATGGAAACCTCACTGTATTTTACCAAGGCAGATAAAGGACATCCTTTACACCCCATATACTTATAAGGAGGTTTTGGTGGCTGAACATGCTTTGCTTTGATGGTGATTGCATGTTGCTTGCACTTTGTACATATTACTGAATTAATAAAGGTGAACTTTGCAGAACTGGGGGTATAGGTCAGTGGTAGAGCATTTGACTGCAGATCAAGAGATCCCTAGTTAAAATCTGGGTGCCCCCTTGTTCAACTGTTTTACCTGTAGAAATATTTTTTTATTAAATAAATTGCAGAAAACATTTACAATCTTAGCATTCTATGTAATGAGCAACATATTTCTACATTTGAAATACTCCTGATCATCGCCTGAAACATAGGGTAAACACCATGAAACTGTTTAGGATTTCTTCATATGATACAAGCTGTGTTTTACATTCACCCAAGTTCTACTTGTGATATTATCAGTTTGAAATAGTCCATTGGAAGCTCATATGAATGTTATAAAACTGTGGTGGAAACCAATAATATGCCCCTAATGAACTGTATTAATTTGTACAGCTGACCAGAAGTGCACTGATGTCATTAGTTCTACAAGTTCCATACAGTCACCCACTCTATCACCTTTTTAAAAAAGAGCAGTTTTCAGCATTCAAGGGTTTAACTCAGTGGTAGAGCATAGGAATGCAGTTCAAGAAGTCCCTGTTTCATAACCATATGCCCTCTTCAATAGATCCTGTTAAAATGTTTTTCAACCCAATGCACTGTAAGAAACAATAAGATATATCATCATTTCATATACAAAACAATGAACAATTGGGTTTAACTATGCTCTTAGCACAAAATCAACAAACTGCAGTAGAGAAGCAGTTACATTTTGCAGAATTTGTGCATTTGACAAAAGATTTTTTTCCATGTTCCAAGATCTACATGTGATACGAAATGTATGAATTCTTGCAATGGAAACCTCACTGTATTTTACCAAGGCAGATAAAGGACATCCTTCGCACCCCATATACTTATAAGGAGGTTTTGGTGGCTGAAAATGCTTTGCTTTGATGGTGATTGCATGTTGCTTGCACTTTGTACATATTACTGAATTAATAAAGGTGAACTTTTCAGAACTGGGGGTATAGCTCAGTGGTAGAGCATTTGACTGCAGTTCAAGAGGTCCCTAGTTCAAATCTGGGTGCCCCCTTGTTCAACTGTTTTACCTGTAGAAATATTTTTTTTATTAAATAAATTGAAGAAAACATTTACAATGTTAGCATTTTATGTAATGAGCAACACATTTCTACATTTGAAATACTCCTGATCATCTCCTGAAACATAGGGAAAACACCATGAAACTGTTTAGGATTTCTTCATATGATACAAGCTGTGTTTTACATTCACCCAAGTTCTACTGGTGATATTATCGGTTTGAAATGGTCAATTGGAAGCTCATATGAATGTTATAAAACTGTGGTGGAAACCAATAATATGCACTTAATGAAATGTATTAATTTGTACAGCTGATCAGAAGTGCACTGATGTCATTAGTTCTACAAGTTCGATACAGTCACCCACTCTAACACCTTTTTCAAAAAGGGCAGTTTTTAGCATTCAAGGGTTTAACTCAGTGGTAGAGCATAGGAGTGCAGTTCAAGAAGTCCCTGTTTCATAACCATATACCCTCATCAATAGATCCTGTTAAAATGTTTTTCAACCCAATGCACTGTAAGAAACAATAGGATATATCATCATTTCATATAAAAAACAATGAACAATTGGGTTAAACTATACTCTTAGCACAAAATCAACAAACTGCAGTAGAGAAGCAGCTACATTTTGCAGAATTTGTGCATTTGACAAAAGATTTTTTTTCCATGTTCCAAGATCTACATGTGATACGAAATGTATGAATTCTTGCAATGGAAACCTCACTGTATTTTACCAAGGCAGATAAAGGACATCCTTCGCACCCCATATACTTATAAGGAGGGTTTGGTGGCTGAAAATGCTTTGCTTTGATGGTGATTGCATGTTGCTTGCACTTTGTACATATTACTGAATTAATAAAGGTGAACTTTTCAGAACTGGGGGTATAGCTCAGTGGTAGAGCATTTGACTGCAGATCAAGAGGTCCCTAGTTCAAATCTGGGTGCCCCCTTGTTCAACTGTTTTACCTGTAGAAATATTTTTTTTATTAAATAAATTGAAGAAAACATTTACAATCTTAGCATTTCATATAATGAGCAACACCTTTCTACATTTGCAATACTCCTGATCATCTCCTGAAACATAGGGTAAACACCTTGAAACTGTTTAGGATTTCTTCATATGATACAAGTTGTGTTTTACATTCACCCAAGTTCTACTGGTGATATTATAAGTTTGAAATAGTCCATTGGAAGCTCATATGAATGGTATAAAACTGTGGTGGAAACCAATAATATGCCCTTAATGAACTGTATTAATTTGTACAGCTGACCAGAAGTGCACTGATGTCATTAGTTCTACAAGTTCCATACAGTTACCCACTCTATCACCTTTTTAAAAAAGGGCAGTTTTCAGCATTCAAGGGTTTAACTCAGTGGTAAAGCATAGGAGTGCAGTTCAAGAAGTCCCTGTTTCATAACCATATACCCTCTTCAATAGATCCTGTTAAAATGTTTTTCAACCCAATGCACTGTAAGAAACAAGAGGATATATCATCATTTCATATAAAAAACAATGAACAATTGGGTTTAACTATACTCTTAGTACAAAATCAACAAAAAGCAGTAGAGAAGCAGTTACGTTTTGCAGAATTTGTGCATTTGACAAATGTTTTTTTTCCATGTTCCAAGATCTACATGTGATACGAAATGTATGAATTCTTGCAATGGAAACCTCACTGTATTTTACCAAGGCAGATAAAGGACATGTTTGTACCCCTTATACTTAAAAGGAGGGTTTGGTGGCTGAAAATGCATTGCTTTGATGGTGATTGCATGTTGCATGCACTTTATACATATTACTGAATTAATAAAGGTGAACTTTTTTCAGAACTGGGGGTATAGCTCAGTGGTAGAGCATTTGAATGCAGATCAAGAGGTTTCTAGTTTAAATCTGGGTGCCCCTTGTTCAACTGTTTTACCTGTAGAAATGTTTTTTATTAAATAAATTAAAGAAAACATTTACAATGTTAGCATTTTATGTAATGAGCAACACATTTCTACATTTGAAATACTCCTGATCATCTCCTGAAACATAGGGTAAACACCATGAAACTGTTTAGGATTTCTTCATATGATACAAGCTGTGTTTTACATTCACCCAAGTTCTACTGGTGATATTATCAGTTTGAAATGGTCAATTGGAAGCTCATATGAATGTTATAAAACTGTGGTGGAAACCAATAATATGCACTTAATGAAATGTATTAATTTGTACAGCTGATCAGATGTGCACTGATGTCATTAGTTCTACAAGTTCCATACAGTCACCCACTCTAACACCTTTTTCAAAAAGGGCAGTTTTCAGCATTCAAGGGTTTAACTCAGTGGTAGAGCATAGGAGTGCAGTTCAAGAAGTCCCTGTTTCATAACCATATACCCTCATCAATAGATCCTGTTAAAACGTTTTTCAACCCAATGCACTGTAAGAAACAATAGGATATATCATCATTTCATATAAAAAACAATGAACAATTGGGTTAAACTATACTCTTAGCACAAAATCAACAAACTGCAGTAGAGAAGCAGCTACATTTTTCAGAATTTGTGCATTTGACAAAATATTTTTTTTCCATCTTCCAAGATCTACATGTGATACGAAATGTATGAATTCTTGCAATGGAAACCTCACTGTATTTTACCAAGGCAGATAAAGGACATCCTTCGCACCCCATATACTTATAAGGAGGGTTTGGTGGCTGAAAATGCTTTGCTTTGATGGTGATTGCATGTTGCTTGCACTTTGTACATATTACTGAATTAATAAAGGTGAACTTTTCAGAACTGGGGGTATAGCTCAGTGGTAGAACATTTGACTGCAGATCAAGAGGTCCCTAGTTCAAATCTGGGTGCCCCCTTGTTCAACTGTTTTACCTGTAGAAATATTTTTTGTATTAAATAAATTGAAGAAAACATTTACAATCTTAGCATTTTACATAATGAGCAACACCTTTCTACATTTGAAATACTCCTGATCATCTCCTGAAACATAGGGTAAACACCTTGAAATTGTTTAGGATTTCTTCGTATGATACAAGTTGTGTTTTACATTCACCCAAGTTCAACTGGTGATATTATAAGTTTGAAATAGTCCATTGGAAGCTCATATGAATGGTATAAAACTGTGGTGGAAACCAATAATATGCCCTTAATGAACTGTATTAATTTGTACAGCTGACCAGAAGTGCACTGATGTCATTAGTTCTACAAGTTCCATACAGTTACCCACTCTATCACCTTTTTAAAAAAGGGCAGTTTTCAGCATTCAAGGGTTTAACTCAGTGGTAAAGCATAGGAGTGCAGTTCAAGAAGTCCCTGTTTCATAACCATATACCCTCTTCAATAGATCCTGTTAAAATGTTTTTCAACCCAATGCACTGTAAGAAACAATAGGATATATCATCATTTCATATAAAAAAACAATGAACAATTGGGTTTAACTATACTCTTAGCACAAAATCAACAAACTGCAGTAGAGAAGCAGTTACGTTTTGCAGAATTTGTGCATTTGACAAACGTTTTTTTTTCATGTTCCAAGATCTACATGTGATACGAAATGTATGAATTCTTGCAATGGAAACCTCACTGTATTTTACCAAGGCAGATAAAGGACATTTTTGTACCCCTTATACTTAAAAGAAGGGTTTGGTGGCTGAAAATGCATTGCTTTGATGGTGATTGCATGTTGCTTGCACTTTATACATATTACTGAATTAATAAAGGTGAACTTTTTTCAGAACTGGGGGTATAGCTCAGTGGTAGAGCATTTGAAATGTTTTTTTATTAAATAAATTGAAGAAAACATTTACAATGTTAGCATTTTATGTAATGAGCAACACATTTCTACATTTGAAATACTCCTGATCATCTCCTGAAACATAGGGTAAACACCATGAAACTGTTTAGGATTTCTTCATATGATACAAGCTGTGTTTTACATTCACCCAAGTTCTACTGGTGATATTATCAGTTTGAAATGGTCAATTGGATGCTCATATGAATGTTATAAAACTGTGGTGGAAACCAATAATATGCCCTTAATGAAATGTATTAATTTGTACAGCTGATCAGAAGTGCACTGATGTCATTAGTTCTACAAGTTCCATACAGTCACCCACTCTAACACCTTTTTCAAAAAGGGCAGTTTTCAGCATTCAAGGGTTTAACTCAGTGGTAGAGCATAGGAGAGCAGTTCAAGAAGTCCCTGTTTCATAACCATATACCCTCGTCAATAGATCCTGTTAAAATGTTTTTCAACCCAATGCACTGTAAGAAACAATAGGATATATCATCATTTCATATAAAAAACAATGAACAATTGTGTTTAACTATACTCTTAGCACACAATCAACAAACTGCAGTAGAGAAGCAGTTACGTTTTGCAGAATTTGTGCATTTGACAAACGTTTTTTTTCCATGTTCCAAGATCTACATGTGATACGAAATGTATAAATTCTTGCAATGGAAACCTCACTGTATTTTACCAAGGCAGATAAAGGACATTTTGGTACCCCTTATACTTATAAGGAGGGTTTGGTGGCTGAAAATGCATTGCTTTGATGGTGATTGCATGTTGCTTGCACTTTGTACATATTACTGAATTAATAATGGTGAACTTTTTAAAACTGGGGATATATCTCAGTGGTAGAGCATTTGAGTGCAGATCAAGAGGTCCCTAGTTCAAATCTGCGTGTCCCTTGTTCAACTGTTTTACCTGTAGACATTTTTTTGTATTAAATAAATTGAAGAAAACATTTACAATGTTAGCATTTTATGTAATGAGCAACACATTTCTACATTTGAAATACTCCTGATCATCTCCTGAAACATAGGGTAAACACCATGAAACTGTTTAGGATTTCTTCATATGATACAAGCTGTATTTTACATTCACCCAAGTTCTACTGGTGATATTATCAGTTTGAAATAGTCAATTGGAAGCTCATATGAATGTTATAAAACTGTGGTGGAAACCAATAATATGCCCTTAATGAAATGTATTAATTTGTACAGCTGACCAGAAGTGCACTGATGTCATTAGTTCTACAAGTTCCATACAGTTACCCACTCTATCACCTTTTTTAAAAAAGGTCAGTTTTCAGCATTCAAGGGTTTAACTCAGTGGTAGTGCATAGGAGTGCAGTTCAAGAAGTCCCTGTTTCAAAACCATATACCCTCGTCAATAGATCCTGTTAAAAATGTTTTTCAACCCTATGCACTGTAAGAAACAATAGGATATATCATCATTTCATATAAAAAACAATGAACAATTGGGTTTAACTATACTCTTAGCACAAAATCAACAAACTGCAGTAGAGAAGCAGTTACATTTTGCAGAATTAGTGCATTTGACAAAAGATTTTTTTCCATGTTCCAAGATCTACATGTGATACGAAATGTATAAATTCTTGCAATGGAAACCTCACTGTATTTTACCAAGGCAGATAAAGGACATTTTTGTACCCCTTATACTTATGAGGAGGGTTTGGTGGCTGAAAATGCATTGCTTTGATGGTGATTGCATGTTGCTTGCACTTTGTACATATTACTGAATTAATAAAGTTGAAATTTTCAGAACTGTGGGTATAGCTCAGTGGTAGAGCATTTGAGTGCAGATCAAGAGGTCCCTAGTTCA
Source organism: Ambystoma mexicanum (assembly GCF_040938575.1). Classification (NCBI taxonomy): domain Eukaryota; kingdom Metazoa; phylum Chordata; class Amphibia; order Caudata; family Ambystomatidae; genus Ambystoma; species Ambystoma mexicanum. The sequence goes on from NC_090928.1 coordinate 433,850,796, forward strand.
AATCTGTGTGCCCCTTGTTCAACTGTTTTACCTGTAGAAATGTTTTTGTAATACATAAATTGAAGAAAACATTTACAATGTTAGCATTTTATGTAATGAGCAACACATTTCTACATTTGAAATACTCCTGATCATCTCCTGAAACATAGGGTAAACACCATGAAACTGTTTAGGATTTCTTCATATGATACAAGCTGTATTTTACATTCACCCAAGTTCTACTGGTGATATTATCAGTTTAAAATAGTCAATTGGAAGCTCATATGAATGTTATAAAACTGTGGTGGAAACCAATAATATGCCCTTAATGAACTGTATTAATTTGTACAGCTGACCAGAAGTGCACTGATGTCATTAGTTCTACAAGTTCCATACAGTCACCCACTCTATCACCTTTTTAAAAAAGAGCAGTTTTCAGCATTCAAGGGTGTAACTCAGTGGTAGAGCATAGGAATGCAGTTCAAGAAGTCCCTGTTTCATAACCATATACCCTCTTCAATAGATCCTGTTAAAATGTTTTTCAACCCAATGCACTGTAAGAAACAATAGGATATATCATCATTTCATATAAAAAACAATGAACAATTGGGTTTAACTATACTCTTAGCACAAAATCAACAAACTGCAGTAGAGAAGCAGTTACATTTTGCAGAATTAGTGCATTTGACAAAAGATTTTTTTCCATGTTCCAAGATCTACATGTGATACGAAATGTATAAATTCTTGCAATGGAAACCTCACTGTATTTTACCAAGGCAGATAAAGGACATTTTTGTACCCCTTATACTTATAAGGAGGGTTTGGTGGCTGAAAATGCATTGCTTTGATGGTGATTGCATGTTGCTTGCACTTTGTACATATTACTGAATTAATAAAGTTGAACTTTTCAGAACTGTGGGTATAGCTCAGTGGTAGAGCATTTGAGTGCAGATCAAGAGGTCCCTAGTTCAAATCTGTGTGCCCCTTGTTCAACTGTTTTACCTGTAGAAATGTTTTTGTAATACATAAATTGAAGAAAACATTTACAATGTTAGCATTTTATGTAATGAGCAACACATTTCTACATTTGAAATACTCCTGATCATCTCCTGAAACATAGGGTAAACACCATGAAACTGTTTAGGATTTCTTCATATGATACAAGCTGTATTTTACATTCACCCAAGTTCTACTGGTGATATTATCAGTTTGAAATAGTCAATTGGAAGCTCATATGAATGTTATAAAACTGTGGTGGAAACCAATAATATGCCCTTAATGAAATGGATTAATTTGTACAGCTGACCAGAAGTGCACTGATGTCATTAGTTCTACAAGTTCCATACAGTCACCCACTCTATCACCTTTTTAAAAAAAGAGCAGTTTTCAGCATTCAAGGGTTTAACTCAGTGGTAGAGCATAGGAATGCAGTTCAAGAAGTCCCTGTTTCATAACCATATACCCTCTTCAATAGATCCTGTTAAAATGTTTTTCAACCCAATGCTCTGTAAGAAACAATAAGATATCATTTAATATACAAAACAATGAACAATTGGGTTTAACTATGCTCTTAGCACAAAATCAACAAACTGCAGTAGAGAAGCAGTTACATTATGCAGAATTTGTGCATTTGACAAAAGATTTTTTTTCCATGTTCCAAGATCTACATGTGATACGAAATGTATGAATTCTTGCAATGGAAACCTCACTGTATTTTACCAAGGCAGATAAAGGACATCCTTCGCACCCCATATACTTATAAGGAGGTTTTGGTGGCTGAAAATGCTTTGCTTTGATGGTGATTGCATGTTGCTTGCACTTTGTACATATTACTGAATTAATAAAGGTGAATTTTTCAGAACTGTGGGTATAGCTCAGTGGTAGAGCATTTGACTGCAGATCAAGAGGTCCCTAGTTCAAATCTGGGTGCCCCCTTGTTCAGCTGTTTTACCTGTAGAAATATTTTTTTATTAAATAAATTGAAGAAAACATTTACAATCTTAGCATTTTATATAATGAGCAACACATTTCTACATTTGAAATACTCCTGATCATCTCCTGAAACGAAACATAGGGTAAACACCTTGAAACTGTTTAGGATTTCTTCATATGATACAAGCTGTGATTTACATTCACCCAAGTTCTACTGGTGATATTATCAGTTTGAAATAGTCCATTGGAAGCTCACATGAATGTTATAAAACTGTGGTGGAAACCAATAATATGCCCTTAATGAAATGTATTAATTTGTACAGCTGACCAGAAGTGCACTGATGTCATTAGTTCTACAAGTTCCATACAGTTACCCACTCTATCACCTTTTTAAAAAAAGGTCAGTTTTCAGCATTCAAGGGTTTATCTCAGTGGTAGAGCATAGGAGTGCAGTTCAAGAAGTCCCTGTTTCATAACCATATACCGTCGTCAATAGATCCTGTTAAAATGTTTTTCAACCCAATGCACTGTAAGAAACAATAGGATATATCATCATTTCATATACAAAACAATGAACAATTGGGTTTAACTATGCTCTTAGCACAAAATCAACAAACTGCAGTAGAGAAGCAGTTACATTTTGCAGAATTTGTGCATTTGACAAAAGATTTTTTTCCATGTTCCAAGATCTACATGTGATACGAAATGTATGAATTCTTGCAATGGAAACCTCACTGTATTTTACCAAGGCAGTTAAAGGACATCCTTCGCACCCAATATACTTATAAGGAGGTTTTGGTGGCTGAAAATGCTTTGCTTTGATGGTGATTGCATGTTGCTTGCACTTTGTACATATTACTGATTTAATAAAGGTGAACTTTGCAGAACATGGGGTATAGCTCAGTGGTAGAGCATTTGACTGCAGTTCAAGAGGTCCCTAGTTCAAATCTGGGTGCCCCCTTGTTCAACTGTTTTACCTGTAGAAATATTTGTGTTATTAAATAAATTGAAGAAAACATTTACAATCTTAGCATTCTATGTAATGAGCAACATATTTCTACATTTGAAATACTCCTGATCATCTCCTGAAACATAGGGTAAACACCATGAAACTGTTTAGGATTTCTTCATATGATACAAGCTGTGTTTTACATTCACTCAAGTTCTACTGGTGATATTATCAGTTTGAAATAGTCCATTGGAAGCTCATATGAATGTTATAAAACTGTTGTGGAAACCAATAATATGCCCTTAATGAAATGTATTAATTTGTACAGCTGACCAGAAGTGCACTGTTGTCATTAGTTCTACTAGTTCCATATAGTTACCCACTCTATCACCTTTTTAAAAAAGGGCAGTTTTCAGCATTCAAGGGTTTAACTCAGTGGTAGAGCATAGGAGTGCAGTTCAAGAAGTCCCTGTTTCATAACCATATACCCTCGTCAATAGATCCTGTTAAAATGTTTTTCAACCCAATGTACTGTAAGAAACAATAGAATATATATCATCATTTCATATAAAAAACAATGAACAATTGTGTTTAACTATACTCTTAGCACAAAATCAACAAACTGCAGTAGTGAAGCAGTTACATTTTGCAGAATTTGTGCATTTGACAAAAGATTTTTTTCCATGTTCCAAGATCTACATGTGATACGAAATGTATGAATTCTTGCAATGGAAACCTCACTGTATTTTACCAAGGCAGTTAAAGGACATCCTTCGCACCCAATATACTTATAAGGAGGTTTTGGTGGCTGAAAATGCTTTGCTTTGATGGTGATTGCATGTTGCTTGCACTTTGTACATATTACTGATTTAATAAAGGTGAACTTTGCAGAACATGGGGTATAGCTCAGTGGTAGAGCATTTGACTGCAGTTCAAGAGGTCCCTAGTTCAAATCTGGGTGCCCCCTTGTTCAACTGTTTTACCTGTAGAAATATTTGTGTTATTAAATAAATTGAAGAAAACATTTACAATCTTAGCATTCTATGTAATGAGCAACATATTTCTACATTTGAAATACTCCTGATCATCTCCTGAAACATAGGGTAAACACCATGAAACTGTTTAGGATTTCTTCATATGATACAAGCTGTGTTTTACATTCACTCAAGTTCTACTGGTGATATTATCAGTTTGAAATAGTCCATTGGAAGCTCATATGAATGTTATAAAACTGTTGTGGAAACCAATAATATGCCCTTAATGAAATGTATTAATTTGTACAGCTGACCAGAAGTGCACTGTTGTCATTAGTTCTACTAGTTCCATATAGTTACCCACTCTATCACCTTTTTAAAAAAGGGCAGTTTTCAGCATTCAAGGGTTTAACTCAGTGGTAGAGCATAGGAGTGCAGTTCAAGAAGTCCCTGTTTCATAACCATATACCCTCGTCAATAGATCCTGTTAAAATGTTTTTCAACCCAATGTACTGTAAGAAACAATAGAATATATATCATCATTTCATATAAAAAACAATGAACAATTGTGTTTAACTATACTCTTAGCACAAAATCAACAAACTGCAGTAGTGAAGCAGTTACGTTTTGCAGAATTTGTGCATTTGACAAACGTTTTTTTTTCCATGTTCCAAGATCTACATGTGATACGAAATGTATAAATTCTTGCAATGGAAACCTCACTGTATTTTACCAAGGCAGATAAAGGACATTTTTGTACCCCTTATACTTAAATGGAGGGTTTGGTGGCTGAAAATGCATTGCTTTGATGGTGATTGCATGTTGCTTGCACTTTGTACATATTACTGAATTAATAAAGGTGAACTTTTCAGAACTAGGGGTATAGCTCAGTGGTAGAGCATTATACTGCAGATCAAGAGGCCTCCTTGTTCAACTGTTTTACCTGTAGAAATATTTTTTTTATTAAATAAATTGAAAAAAACATTTACAATCTTAGCATTTTATATAATGAGCAACACATTTCTACATTTGAAATACTCCTGATCATCTCCTGAAACATAGGGTAAACACCTTGAAACTGTTTAGGATTTCTTCATATGATACAAGCTGTGTTTTACATTCACCCAAGTTCTACTGGTGATATTATCAGTTTGAAATAGTCCATTGGAAGCTCATATGAATGTTATAAAACTGTGGTGGAAACCAATAATATGCCCTTAATGAAATGTATTAATTTGTACAGCTGACCAGAAGTGCACTGTTGTCATTAGTTCTACTAGTTCCATACAGTTACCCACTCTATCACCTTTTTAAAAAAGGGCAGTTTTCAGCATTCAAGGGTTTAACTCAGTGGTAGAGCATAGGAGTGCAGTTCAAGAAGTCCCTGTTTCATAACCATATACCCTCGTCAATAGATCCTGTTAAAATGTTTTTCAACCCAATGCACTGTAAGAAACAATAGGATATAACATCATTTCATATAAAAAACAGTGAACAATTGGGTTTAACTATACTCTTAGCACAAAATCAACAAACTGCAGTAGAGAAGCAGTTACGTTTTGCAGAATTTGTGCATTTGACAAATGTTTTTTTTCCATGTTCCAAGATCTACATGTGATACGAAATGTATGAATTCTTGCAATGGAAACCTCACTGTATTTTACCAAGGCAGATAAAGGACATTTTTGTACCCCTTATACTTATAAAGAGGGTTTGGTGGCTGAAAATGCAATGCTTTGATGGTGATTGCATGTTGCTTGCACTTTGTACATATTACTGAATTAATAAAGGTGAACTTTTCAGAACTGGGGGTATAGCTCAGTGGTAGAGCATTTGACTGCAGATCAAGAGGTCCCTAGTTCAAATCTGGGTGCCCCTTGTTCAACTGTTTTACCTGTAGAATTTTTTTTTATTTAATAAATTGAAGAAACATTTACAATGTTAGCATTTTATGTAATGAGCAACACATTTCTACATTTGAAATACTCCTGATCATCTCCTGAAACATAGGGTAAACACCATGAAACTGTTTAGGATTTCTTCATATGATACAAGCTGTGTTTTACATTCACCCAAGTTCTACTGGTGATATTATCAGTTTGAAATGGTCAATTGGAAGCTCATATGAATGTTATAAAACTGTGGTGGAAACCAATAATATGCCCTTAATGAAATGTATTAATTTGTACAGCTGATCAGAAGTGCACTGATGTCATTAGTTCTACAAGTTCCATACAGTCACCCACTCTAACACCTTTTTCAAAAAGGGCAGTTTTCAGCATTCAAGGGTTTAACTCAGTGGTAGAGCATAGGAGTGCAGTTCAAGAAGTCCCTGTTTCATAACCATATACCCTCATCAATAGATCCTGTTAAAATGTTTTTCAACCCAATGCATTGTAAGAAACAATAGGATATATCATCATTTCATATAAAAAACAATGAACAATTGGGTTAAACTATACTCTTAGCACAAAATCAACAAACTGCAGTAGAGAAGCAGCTACATTTTGCAGAATTTGTGCATTTGACAAAAGATTTTTTTTCCATGTTCCAAGATCTACATGTGATACGAAATGTATGAGTTCTTGCAATGGAAACCTCACTGTATTTTACCAAGGCAGATAAAGGACATCCTTCGCACCCCATATACTTATGAGGAGGGTTTGGTGGCTGAAAATGCTTTGCTTTGATGGTGATTGCATGTTGCTTGCACTTTGTACATATTACTGAATTAATAAAGGTGAACTTTTTAGAGGTGGGGGTATAGCTCAGTGGTAGAGCATTTGACTGCAGGACAAGAGATCCCTAGTTCAAATGTGGGTGCCCCCTTGTTCAACTGTTTTACCTGTAGAAATATTTTTTTTATTAAATAAATTGAAGAAAACATTTACAATCTTAGCATTTTATATAATGAGCAACACATTTCTACATTTGAAATACTCCTGATCATCTCCTGAAACATAGGGTAAACACCTTGAAACTGTTTAGGATTTCTTCATATGATACAAGCTGTGTTTTACATTCACCCAAGTTCTACTGGTGATATTATCAGTTTGAAATAGTCCATTGGAAGCTCATATGAATGTAATAAAACTGTGGTGGAAACCAATAATATGCCCTTAATGAAATGTATTAATTTGTACAGCTGACCAGAAGTGCACTGATGTCATTAGTTCTACAAGTTCCATACAGTTACCCACTCTATCACCTTTTTAAAAAAGGGCAGTTTTCAGCATTCAAGGGTTTAACTCAGTGGTAGAGCATAGGAGTGCAGTTCAAGAAGTCCCTGTTTCATAACCATATACCCTCGTCAATAGATCCTGTTAAAATGTTTTTCAACCCAATGCACTGTAAGAAACAATAGGATATATCATCATTTCATATAAAAAACAATGAACAATTGGGTTTAACTATACTCTTAGCACAAAATCAACAAACTGCAGTAGAGAAGCAGTTACGTTTTGCAGAATTTGTGCATTTGACAAACGTTTTTTTTCCATGTTCCAAGATCTACATGTGATACGAAATGTATAAATTCTTGCAATGGAAACCTCACTGTATTTTACCAAGGCAGATAAAGGACATTTTTGTACCCCTTATACTTATAAGGAGGGTTTGGTGGCTGAAAATGTATTGCTTTGATGGTGATTGCATGTTGCTTGCACTTTGTACATATTACTGAATTAATAAAGTTGAACTTTTCAGAACTGGGGGTATAGCTAAGTGGTAGAGCATTTGAGTGCAGATCAAGAGGTCCCTAGTTCAAATCTGTGTGCCCCTTGTTCAACTGTTTTACCTGTAGACATTTTTTTGTATTAAATAAATTGAAGAAAACATTTACAATGTTAGCATTTTATGTAATGAGCAACACATTTCTACATTTGAAATACTCCTGATCATCTCCTGAAACATAGGGTAAACACCATGAAACTGTTTAGGATTTCTTCATATGATACAAGCTGTATTTTACATTCACCCAAGTACTACTGGTGATATTATCAGTTTGAAATAGTCAATTGGAAGCTCATATGAATGTTATAAAACTGTGGTGGAAACCAATAATATGCCCTTAATGAACTGTATTAATTTGTACAGCTGACCAGAAGTGCACTGATGTCATTAGTTCTACAAGTTCCATACAGTCACCCACTCTATCACCTTTTTAAAAAAGAGCAGTTTTCATCATTCAAGGGTTTAACTCAGTGGTAGAGCATAGGAATGCAGTTCAAGAAGTCCCTGTTTCATAACCATATATCCTCTTCAATAGATCCTGTTAAAAAGTTTTTCAACCCAATGCACTGTAAGAAACAATAAGATATATCATCATTTAATATACAAAACAATGAACAATTGGGTTTAACACTTGTCGGGGAGAAATTCTGCCGGGGTCGGCCGGGCCGTCCGCGGACCTCCAGGCAGGGAGGCCCCAACTCCTCCCGTGTATCCCAGTTGAGACAGAGCGCGAGACACACACAAGGAGCAAGGTGACTCTGCTGTTTATTAGACAAAAACGGCAGGGATGGGTCAAGGAACGTACGCGTCCGTCCTGACACACACACAATCGTGGGGCTCGCAGGCCCTTTTTAGTGCATTATGACGCGCTATTCGCGTCACTTCAGAAAGTTAACAAAAAACCTATCGCCACTCTTAATTGGTTGCTCGAGTGGTAGGGTTAGTATAGCGCACATATAGAGGACAATGTTACTGGACAAAGGGTAGTCAGGTGATATATCTGGGTTGTCCCTACAATTAGATACATGAAAATTGTTACATGAAGACTCCTGAGGATTGGTTAATATTACTGACGTCTGAGATAAGAGCCCCATGTTCTGATTGGTGCACCCGTGAGCTTCCCAGACTGGGACCACCATTATTCCCAGGACTCGGTGTACCTGCGATTGCAACAATGTTTCAATATGGGTACGTGCAGACAATGTGAGGATTTATTCATAGTTGGAAGGCTGACCGCTCCCACTGTCGCAGATGTCCATTGAGCCTTTCAAGTGTATCTGCCTGTGTCTCGTAGCGAGGGATCTAGACGCCTTTTCTCTCCTGGGTTTGGCATCTCGTCAGGTTCGGCTTGGTCACGTGGGGAGGGACCGTGTTTGAGGCAGAATTCTGCACAATTAATATTGCTTTTCCACTGTGTGTCTGGTTTAATTTGCAGGTGTGACCTTAACGTTGGTGCGCGGAGTGCGAGGCTGCAACATCGTGCCTTTGATGCTTTGTTCTTGGAATGTGGGTTTGCAATATCGCGACCTTGGCTGGTTGTTTCACCGGGCCCATTCTGCAGGATCAGCAACCAGACTCTTGCTTTGTTAACGTCCACGGGAGCTCTTGTTTGAGGCCTACTTGGGCCTGGTGCATACGTGATCCGGTTGGTGCATGGGTGCTTTAAGTTATAGTAGCATATAGTTCCATGACCAGTATCGTGTCTTCATTATAGTTCTTATAGTGGTAACTGGTTTCAAGAGAAGCGTGAGCAAGCTTTGTAAATGAGTTCATGACGCGTCTTGCGTTTCTGCATTCTGAAAGCCTATGTAAAAATAATAAAGATGCACGTCCGTGAATATGCCTGTCGCCTACGTCATAGCACTGAGTATATTCTTCGGGTAGATCGGTGTGGGAATGTCCAATGTGTGTATTTGTACAGAGGTGCTTTCCGTTGTCTAGGTCGTCATGGCATCTCTAACGACGTGTAGATTTTAGTCTAGTTGGTCCGTGCCGCAGGTGTCGGCATGGCCAGTGCGGGCTGTTGGGCAGGCAGATGGACACATCCGTATGTTCCTATACCAGGGTATTTGGTCATCTGGTAAATGGACAAACTCTTCTCGTGGCGGGTGTCTGGGTCGTGACCCTCTAGGCCAAGCGCGAGAGGTGAAGGACGGGAGCCTGGTCTTCCATTCTCCCACTTCAGTCCCCCCTCTGGTCGACTTGTCGACCACAAACATATCCTTCTCGTTATCTCCTCTTACTCGCCATATCTTAGTTATTCCTCCTAGATGTCCATAATGGTTCACATGATCTTCAAATGACCAATACATATATTCACAGGTTCCTCCAGGAGTACAGTATACCCATTTCCCTATGTAACTCCTGGGGTTTCTTGGGTTCTCGATCTTCACTGATGGTGGGTCTAGATGGTTGGTGATTATTTGGGTGCGCAGCTTCTCCCTCTCCTGTATTATCACACCTGTATGTTGGCCGTCATCTGCTGGCATCAGGGGGTGCATTCCCACCATTTCGAGCAACTCGTCAGTGGTGCGTGCCTTCCGGGCCTTCCAAAATCTAATTATGATCAGCGTAGCTCCAGCCAAAATAGTACAACCCACTATTATTTTCAGTCCATCTGACAGCCAGGATGGCATCCATGACCATAATATTGAGAACCAGCTCTTATCCTTGTTTACACCGTTACTTTCATCCATCATTTTGGAGTGCATCTGGGCCAATTGTGAAACTGCTTCAGTCAGTGTACCATTATCAGCATCGTTGGCAGGTATGAACGTGCAGCATGATTGTCCTATCTTTGCACAAACTCCTCCTTCCATTGCTGTGAGAAGGTCCAGTACATATCTGTTCTGGAGTGCTACCATTCTTATAGCTCGCAGCTCCTCTTTTATTGCGTTAAACCCATTTACTGTAGAATTAATGGTCATCATTAGTTCCCATCTAGTTATTTGGAGCCATTTCGCGTTTGCGTAAGCCTGCAGTTTAACTCAGTGGTAGAGCATAGGAGTGCAGTTCAAGAAGTCCCTGTTTCATAACCATATACCCTCGTCAATAGATCCTGTTAAAATGTTTTTCAACCCAATGTACTGTAAGAAACAATAGAATATATATCATCATTTCATATAAAAAACAATGAACAATTGTGTTTAACTATACTCTTAGCACAAAATCAACAAACTGCAGTAGTGAAGCAGTTACGTTTTGCAGAATTTGTGCATTTGACAAACGTTTTTTTTCCATGTTCCAAGATCTACATGTGATACGAAATGTATAAATTCTTGCAATGGAAACCTCACTGTATTTTACCAAGGCAGATAAAGGACATTTTTGTACCCCTTATTCTTAAATGGAGGGTTTGGTGGCTGAAAATGCATTGCTTTGATGGTGATTGCATGTTGCTTGCACTTTGTACATATTACTGAATTAATAAAGGTGAACTTTTCAGAACTAGGGGTATAGCTCAGTGGTAGAGCATTAGACTGCAGATAAAGAGGCCTCCTTGTTCAACTGTTTTACCTGTAGAAATATTTTTTTTATTAAATAAATTGAAAAAAACATTTACAATCTTAGCATTTTATATAATGAGCAACACATTTCTACATTTGAAATACTCCTGATCATCTCCTGAAACATAGGGTAAACACCTTGAAACTGTTTAGGATTTCTTCACATGATACAAGCTGTGTTTTACATTCACCCAAGTTCTACTGGTGATATTATCAGTTTGAAATAGTCCATTGGAAGCTCATATGAATGTTATAAAACTGTGGTGGAAACCAATAATATGCCCTTAATGAAATGTATTAATTTGTACAGCTGACCAGAAGTGCACTGTTGTCATTAGTTCTACAAGTTCCATACAGTTACCCACTCTATCACCTTTTTAAAAAAGGGCAGTTTTCAGCATTCAAGGGTTTAACTCAGTGGTAGAGCATAGGAGTGCAGTTCAAGAAGTCCCTGTTTCATAACCATATACCCTCGTCAATAGATCCTGTTAAAATGTTTTTCAACCCAATGCACTGTAAGAAACAATAGGATATAACATCATTTCATATAAAAAACAGTGAACAATTGGGTTTAACTATACTCTTAGCACAAAATCAACAAACTGCAGTAGAGAAGCAGTTACGTTTTGCAGAATTTGTGCATTTGACAAATGTTTTTTTTCCATGTTCCAAGATCTACATGTGATACGAAATGTATGAGTTCTTGCAATGGAAACCTCACTGTATTTTACCAAGGCAGATAAAGGACATCCTTCGCACCCCATATACTTATAAGGAGGGTTTGGTGGCTGAAAATGCTTTGCTTTGATGGTGATTGCATGTTGCTTGCACTTTGTACATATTACTGAATTAATAAAGGTGAACTTTTCAGAGGTGGGGGTATAGCTCAGTGGTAGAGCATTTTACTGCAGGTCAAGAGATCCCTAGTTCAAATGTGGGTGCCCCCTTGTTCAACTGTTTTACCTGTAGAATTTTTTTTTATTTAATAAATTGAAGAAAACATTTACAATGTTAGCATTTTATATAATGAGCAACACATTTCTACATTTGAAATACTCCTGATCATCGCCTGAAACATAGGGTAAACACCATGAAACTGTTTAGGATTTCTTCATGTGATACAAGCTGTGTTTTACATTCACCCAAGTTCTACTTGTGATATTATCAGTTTGAAATAGTCCATTGGAAGCTCATATGAATGTTATAAAACTGTGGTGGAAACCAATAATATGCCCTTAATTAAATGTATTAATTTGTACAGCTGATCAGAAGTGCACTGATGTCATTAGTTCTACAAGTTCCATACAGTCACCCACTCTAACACCTTTTTCAAAAAGGGCAGTTTTCAGCATTCAAGGGTTTAACTCAGTGGTAGAGCATAGGAGTGCAGTTCAAGAAGTCCCTGTTTCATAACCATATACCCTCATCAATAGATCCTGTTAAAATGTTTTTCAACCCAATGCATTGTAAGAAACAATAGGATATATCATCATTTCATATAAAAAACAATGAACAATTGGGTTAAACTATACTCTTAGCACAAAATCAACAAACTGCAGTAGAGAAGCAGCTACATTTTGCAGAATTTGTGCATTTGACAAAAGATTTTTTTTCCATGTTCCAAGATCTACATGTGATACGAAATGTATGAGTTCTTGCAATGGAAACCTCACTGTATTTTACCAAGGCAGATAAAGGACATCCTTCGCACCCCATATACTTATAAGGAGGGTTTGGTGGCTGAAAATGCTTTGCTTTGATGGTGATTGCATGTTGCTTGCACTTTGTACATATTACTGAATTAATAAAGGTGAACTTTTCAGAGGTGGGGGTATAGCTCAGTGGTAGAGCATTTGACTGCAGGTCAAGAGATCCCTAGTTCAAATGTGGGTGCCCCCTTGTTCAACTGTTTTACCTGTAGAAATATTTTTTTTATTAAATAAATTGAAGAAAACATTTACAATCTTAGCATTTTATATAATGAGCAACACATTTCTACATTTGAAATACTCCTGATCATCTCCTGAAACATAGGGTAAACACCTTGAAACTGTTTAGGATTTCTTCATATGATACAAGCTGTGTTTTACATTCACCCAAGTTCTACTGGTGATATTATCAGTTTGAAATGGTCAATTGGAAGCTCATATGAATGTTATAAAACTGTGGTGGAAACCAATAATATGCCCTTAATGAAATGTATTAATTTGTACAGCTGATCAGAAGTGCACTGATGTCATTAGTTCTACAAGTTCCATACAGTCACCCACTCTAACACCTTTTTCAAAAAGGGCAGTTTTCAGCATTCAAGGGTTTAACTCAGTGGTAGAGCATAGGAGTGCAGTTCAAGAAGTCCCTGTTTCATAACCATATACCCTCATCAATAGATCCTGTTAAAATGTTTTTCAACCCAATGCATTGTAAGAAACAATAGGATATATCATCATTTCATATAAAAAACAATGAACAATTGGGTTAAACTATACTCTTAGCACAAAATCAACAAACTGCAGTAGAGAAGCATCTACAATTTGCAGAATTTGTGCATTTGACAAAAGATTTTTTTTTCCATGTTCCAAGATCTTCATGTGATACGAAATGTATGAGTTCTTGCAATGGAAACCTCACTGTATTTTACCAAGGCAGATAAAGGACATCCTTCGCACCCCATATACTTATAAGGAGGGTTTGGTGGCTGAAAATGCTTTGCTTTGATGGTGATTGCATGTTGCTTGCACTTTGTACATATTACTGAATTAATAAAGGTGAACTTTTCAGAGGTGGGGGTATAGCTCAGTGGTAGAGCATTTGACTGCAGGTCAAGAGATCCCTAGTTCAAATGTGGGTGCCCCCTTGTTCAACTGTTTTACCTGTAGAAATATTTTTTTTATTAAATAAATTGAAGAAAACATTTACAATCTTAGCATTTTATATAATGAGCAACACATTTCTACATTTGAAATACTCCTGATCATCTCCTGAAACATAGGGTAAACACCTTGAAACTGTTTAGGATTTCTTCATATGATACAAGCTGTGTTTTACATTCACCCAAGTTCTACTGGTGATATTATCAGTTTGAAATAGTCCATTGGAAGCTCATATGAATGTAATAAAACTGTGGTGGAAACCAATAATATGCCCTTAATGAAATGTATTAATTTGTACAGCTGACCAGAAGTGCACTGATGTCATTAGTTCTACAAGTTCCATACAGTTACCCACTCTATCACCTTTTTAAAAAAGGGCAGTTTTCAGCATTCAAGGGTTTAACTCAGTGGTAGAGCATAGGAGTGCAGTTCAAGAAGTCCCTGTTTCATAACCATATACCCTCGTCAATAGATCTTGTTAAAATGTTTTTCAACCCAATGCACTGTAAGAAACAATAGGATATATCATCATTTCATATAAAAAACAATGAACAATTGGGTTTAACTATACTCTTAGCACAAAATCAACAAACTGCAGTAGAGAAGCAGTTACGTTTTGCAGAATTTGTGCATTTGACAAACGTTTTTTTTCCATGTTCCAAGATCTACATGTGATACGAAATGTATAAATTCTTGCAATGGAAACCTCACTGTATTTTACCAAGGCAGATAAAGGACATTTTTGTACCCCTTATACTTATAAGGAGGGTTTGGTGGCTGAAAATGTATTGCTTTGATGGTGATTGCATGTTGCTTGCACTTTGTACATATTACTGAATTAATAAAGTTGAACTTTTCAGAACTGGGGGTATAGCTAAGTGGTAGAGCATTTGAGTGCAGATCAAGAGGTCCCTAGTTCAAATCTGTGTGCCCCTTGTTCAACTGTTTTACCTGTAGACATTTTTTTTGTATTAAATAAATTGAAGAAAACATTTACAATGTTAGCATTTTATGTAATGAGCAACACATTTCTACATTTGAAATACTCCTGATCATCTCCTGAAACGAAACATAGGGTAAACACCTTGAAAATGTTTAGGATTTCTTCATATGATACAAGCTGTGATTTACATTCACCCAAGTTCTACTGGTGATATTATCAGTTTGAAATAGTCCATTGGAAGCTCACATGAATGTTATAAAACTGTGGTGGAAACCAATAATATGCCCTTAATGAAATGTATTAATTTGTACAGCTGACCAGAAGTGCACTGATGTCATTAGTTCTACAAGTTCCATACAGTTACCCACTCTATCACCTTTTTAAAAAAAGGTCAGTTTTCAGCATTCAAGGGTTTATCTCAGTGGTAGAGCATAGGAGTGCAATTCAAGAAGTCCCTGTTTCATAACCATATACCCTCGTCAATAGATCCTGTTAAAATGTTTTTCAACCCAATGCACTGTAAGAAACAATAGGATATATCATCATTTCATATACAAAACAATGAACAATTGGGTTTAACTATGCTCTTAGCACAAAATCAACAAACTGCAGTAGAGAAGCAGTTACATTTTGCAGAATTTGTGCATTTGACAAAAGATTTTTTTCCATGTTCCAAGATCTACATGTGATACGAAATGTATGAATTCTTGCAATGGAAACCTCACTGTATTTTACCAAGGCAGTTAAAGGACATCCTTCGCACCCAATATACTTATAAGGAGGTTTTGGTGGCTGAAAATGCTTTGCTTTGATGGTGATTGCATGTTGCTTGCACTTTGTACATATTACTGATTTAATAAAGGTGAACTTTGCAGAACTGGGGGTATAGCTCAGTGGTAGAGCATTTGACTGCAGTTCAAGAGGTCCCTAGTTCAAATCTGGGTGCCCCCTTGTTCAACTGTTTTACCTGTAGAAATATTTGTGTTATTAAATAAATTGAAGAAAACATTTACAATCTTAGCATTCTATGTAATGAGCAACATATTTCTACATTTGAAATACTCCTGATCATCTCCTGAAACATAGGGTAAACACCATGAAACTGTTTAGGATTTCTTCATATGATACAAGCTGTGTTTTACATTCACTCAAGTTCTACTGGTGATATTATCAGTTTGAAATAGTCCATTGGAAGCTCATATGAATGTTATAAAACTGTTGTGGAAACCAATAATATGCCCTTAATGAAATGTATTAATTTGTACAGCTGACCAGAAGTGCACTGTTGTCATTAGTTCTACTAGTTCCATATAGTTACCCACTCTATCACCTTTTTAAAAAAGGGCAGTTTTCAGCATTCAAGGGTTTAACTCAGTGGTAGAGCATAGGAGTGCAGTTCAAGAAGTCCCTGTTTCATAACCATATACCCTCGTCAATAGATCCTGTTAAAATGTTTTTCAACCCAATGTACTGTAAGAAACAATAGAATATATATCATCATTTCATATAAAAAACAATGAACAATTGTGTTTAACTATACTCTTAGCACAAAATCAACAAACTGCAGTAGTGAAGCAGTTACGTTTTGCAGAATTTGTGCATTTGACAAACGTTTTTTTTTCCATGTTCCAAGATCTACATGTGATACGAAATGTATAAATTCTTGCAATGGAAACCTCACTGTATTTTACCAAGGCAGATAAAGGACATTTTTGTACCCCTTATACTTAAATGGAGGGTTTGGTGGCTGAAAATGCATTGCTTTGATGGTGATTGCATGTTGCTTGCACTTTGTACATATTACTGAATTAATAAAGGTGAACTTTTCAGAACTAGGGGTATAGCTCAGTGGTAGAGCATTATACTGCAGATCAAGAGGCCTCCTTGTTCAACTGTTTTACCTGTAGAAATATTTTTTTTATTAAATAAATTGAAAAAAACATTTACAATCTTAGCATTTTATATAATGAGCAACACATTTCTACATTTGAAATACTCCTGATCATCTCCTGAAACATAGGGTAAACACCTTGAAACTGTTTAGGATTTCTTCATATGATACAAGCTGTGTTTTACATTCACCCAAGTTCTACTGGTGATATTATCAGTTTGAAATAGTCCATTGGAAGCTCATATGAATGTTATAAAACTGTGGTGGAAACCAATAATATGCCCTTAATTAAATGTATTAATTTGTACAGCTGACCAGAAGTGCACTGTTGTCATTAGTTCTACTAGTTCCATACAGTTACCCACTCTATCACCTTTTTAAAAAAGGGCAGTTTTCAGCATTCAAGGGTTTAACTCAGTGGTAGAGCATAGGAGTGCAGTTCAAGAAGTCCCTGTTTCATAACCATATACCCTCGTCAATAGATCCTGTTAAAATGTTTTTCAACCCAATGCACTGTAAGAAACAATAGGATATAACATCATTTCATATAAAAAACAGTGAACAATTGGGTTTAACTATACTCTTAGCACAAAATCAACAAACTGCAGTAGAGAAGCAGTTACGTTTTGCAGAATTTGTGCATTTGACAAATGTTTTTTTTCCATGTTCCAAGATCTACATGTGATACGAAATGTATGAATTCTTGCAATGGAAACCTCACTGTATTTTACCAAGGCAGATAAAGGACATTTTTGTACCCCTTATACTTATAAAGAGGGTTTGGTGGCTGAAAATGCAATGCTTTGATGGTGATTGCATGTTGCTTGCACTTTGTACATATTACTGAATTAATAAAGGTGAACTTTTCAGAACTGGGGGTATAGCTCAGTGGTAGAGCATTTGACTGCAGATCAAGAGGTCCCTAGTTCAAATCTGGGTGCCCCTTGTTCAACTGTTTTACCTGTAGAATTTTTTTTTATTTAATAAATTGAAGAAAACATTTACAATGTTAGCATTTTATGTAATGAGCAACACATTTCTACATTTGAAATACTCCTGATCATCTCCTGAAACATAGGGTAAACACCATGAAACTGTTTAGGATTTCTTCATATGATACAAGCTGTGTTTTACATTCACCCAAGTTCTACTGGTGATATTATCAGTTTGAAATGGTCAATTGGAAGCTCATATGAATGTTATAAAACTGTGGTGGAAACCAATAATATGCCCCTAATGAAATGTATTAATTTGTACAGCTGATCAGAAGTGCACTGATGTCATTAGTTCTACAAGTTCCATACAGTCACCCACTCTAACACCTTTTTCAAAAAGGGCAGTTTTCAGCATTCAAGGGTTTAACTCAGTGGTAGAGCGTAGGAGTGCAGTTCAAGAAGTCCCTGTTTCATAACCATATACCCTCATCAATAGATCCTGTTAAAATGTTTTTCAACCCAATGCATTGTAAGAAACAATAGGATATATCATCATTTCATATAAAAAACAATGAACAATTGGGTTAAACTATACTCTTAGCACAAAATGAACAAACTGCAGTAGAGAAGCAGCTACATTTTGCAGAATTTGTGCATTTGACAAAAGATTTTTTTTCCATGTTCCAAGATCTACATGTGATACGAAATGTATGAGTTCTTGCAATGGAAACCTCACTGTATTTTACCAAGGCAGATAAAGGACATCCTTCGCACCCCATATACTTATGAGGAGGGTTTGGTGGCTGAAAATGCTTTGCTTTGATGGTGATTGCATGTTGCTTGCACTTTGTACATATTACTGAATTAATAAAGGTGAACTTTTCAGAGGTGGGGGTATAGCTCAGTGGTAGAGCATTTGACTGCAGGACAAGAGATCCCTAGTTCAAATGTGGGTGTCCCCTTGTTCAACTGTTTTACCTGTAGAAATATTTTTTTTATTAAATAAATTGAAGAAAACATTTACAATCTTAGCATTTTATATAATGAGCAACACATTTCTACATTTGAAATACTCCTGATCATCTCCTGAAACATAGGGTAAACACCTTGAAACTGTTTAGGATTTCTTCATATGATACAAGCTGTGTTTTACATTCACCCAAGTTCTACTGGTGATATTATCAGTTTGAAATAGTCCATTGGAAGCTCATATGAATGTAATAAAACTGTGGTGGAAACCAATAATATGCCCTTAATGAAATGTATTAATTTGTACAGCTGACCAGAAGTGCACTGATGTCATTAGTTCTACAAGTTCCATACAGTTACCCACTCTATCACCTTTTTAAAAAAGGGCAGTTTTCAGCATTCAAGGGTTTAACTCAGTGGTAGAGCATAGGAGTGCAGTTCAAGAAGTCCCTGTTTCATAACCATATACCCTCGTCAATAGATCCTGTTAAAATGTTTTTCAACCCAATGCACTGTAAGAAACAATAGGATATATCATCATTTCATATAAAAAACAATGAACAATTGGGTTTAACTATACTCTTAGCACAAAATCAACAAACTGCAGTAGAGAAGCAGTTACGTTTTGCAGAATTTGTGCATTTGACAAAGGTTTTTTTTCCATGTTCCAAGATCTACATGTGATACGAAATGTATAAATTCTTGCAATGGAAACCTCACTGTATTTTACCAAGGCAGATAAAGGACATTTTTGTACCCCTTATACTTATAAGGAGGGTTTGGTGGCTGAAAATGTATTGCTTTGATGGTGATTGCATGTTGCTTGCACTTTGTACATATTACTGAATTAATAAAGTTGAACTTTTCAGAACTGGGGGTATAGCTAAGTGGTAGAGCATTTGAGTGCAGATCAAGAGGTCCCTAGTTCAAATCTGTGTGCCCCTTTTTCAACTGTTTTACCTGTAGACATTTTTTTGTATTAAATAAATTGAAGAAAACATTTACAATGTTAGCATTTTATGTAATGAGCAACACATTTCTACATTTGAAATACTCCTGATCATCTCCTGAAACATAGGGTAAACACCATGAAACTGTTTAGGATTTCTTCATATGATACAAGCTGTATTTTACATTCACCCAAGTTCTACTGGTGATATTATCAGTTTGAAATAGTCAATTGGAAGCTCATATGAATGTTATAAAACTGTGGTGGAAACCAATAATATGCCCTTAATGAACTGTATTAATTTGTACAGCTGACCAGAAGTGCACTGATGTCATTAGTTCTACAAGTTCCATACAGTCACCCACTCTATCACCTTTTTAAAAAAGAGCAGTTTTCAGCATTCAAGGGTTTAACTCAGTGGTAGAGCATAGGAATGCAGTTCAAGAAGTCCCTGTTTCATAACCATATATCCTCTTCAATAGATCCTGTTAAAAAGTTTTTCAACCCAATGCACTGTAAGAAACAATAAGATATATCATCATTTAATATACAAAACAATGAACAATTGGGTTTAACACTTGTCGGGGAGAAATTCTGCCGGGGTCGGCCGGGCCGTCCGCGGACCTCCAGGCAGGGAGGCCCCAACTCCTCCCGTGTATCCCAGTTGAGACAGAGCGCGAGACACACACAAGGAGCAAGGTGACTCTGCTGTTTATTAGACAAAAACGGCAGGGATGGGTCAAGGAACGTACGCGTCCGTCCTGACACACACACAATCGTGGGGCTCGCAGGCCCTTTTTAGTGCATTATGACGCGCTATTCGCGTCACTTCAGAAAGTTAACAAAAAACCTATCGCCACTCTTAATTGGTTGCTCGAGTGGTAGGGTTAGTATAGCGCACATATAGAGGACAATGTTACTGGACAAAGGGTAGTCAGGTGATATATCTGGGTTGTCCCTACAATTAGATACATGAAAATTGTTACATGAAGACTCCTGAGGATTGGTTAATATTACTGACGTCTGAGATAAGAGCCCCATGTTCTGATTGGTGCACCCGTGAGCTTCCCAGACTGGGACCACCATTATTCCCAGGACTCGGTGTACCTGCGATTGCAACAATGTTTCAATATGGGTACGTGCAGACAATGTGAGGATTTATTCATAGTTGGAAGGCTGACCGCTCCCACTGTCGCAGATGTCCATTGAGCCTTTCAAGTGTATCTGCCTGTGTCTCGTAGCGAGGGATCTAGACGCCTTTTCTCTCCTGGGTTTGGCATCTCGTCAGGTTCGGCTTGGTCACGTGGGGAGGGACCGTGTTTGAGGCAGAATTCTGCACAATTAATATTGCTTTTCCACTGTGTGTCTGGTTTAATTTGCAGGTGTGACCTTAACGTTGGTGCGCGGAGTGCGAGGCTGCAACATCGTGCCTTTGATGCTTTGTTCTTGGAATGTGGGTTTGCAATATCGCGACCTTGGCTGGTTGTTTCACCGGGCCCATTCTGCAGGATCAGCAACCAGACTCTTGCTTTGTTAACGTCCACGGGAGCTCTTGTTTGAGGCCTACTTGGGCCTGGTGCATACGTGATCCGGTTGGTGCATGGGTGCTTTAAGTTATAGTAGCATATAGTTCCATGACCAGTATCGTGTCTTCATTATAGTTCTTATAGTGGTAACTGGTTTCAAGAGAAGCGTGAGCAAGCTTTGTAAATGAGTTCATGACGCGTCTTGCGTTTCTGCATTCTGAAAGCCTATGTAAAAATAATAAAGATGCACGTCCGTGAATATGCCTGTCGCCTACGTCATAGCACTGAGTATATTCTTCGGGTAGATCAGTGTGGGAATGTCCAATGTGTGTATTTGTACAGAGGTGCTTTCCGTTGTCTAGGTCGTCATGGCATCTCTAACGACGTGTAGATTTTAGTCTAGTTGGTCCGTGCCGCAGGTGTCGGCATGGCCAGTGCGGGCTGTTGGGCAGGCAGATGGACACATCCGTATGTTCCTATACCAGGGTATTTGGTCATCTGGTAAATGGACAAACTCTTCTCGTGGCGGGTGTCTGGGTCGTGACCCTCTAGGCCAAGCGCGAGAGGTGAAGGACGGGAGCCTGGTCTTCCATTCTCCCACTTCAGTCCCCCCTCTGGTCGACTTGTCGACCACAAACATATCCTTCTCGTTATCTCCTCTTACTCGCCATATCTTAGTTATTCCTCCTAGATGTCCATAATGGTTCACATGATCTTCAAATGACCAATACATATATTCACAGGTTCCTCCAGGAGTACAGTATACCCATTTCCCTATGTAACTCCTGGGGTTTCTTGGGTTCTCGATCTTCACTGATGGTGGGTCTAGATGGTTGGTGATTATTTGGGTGCGCAGCTTCTCCCTCTCCTGTATTATCACACCTGTATGTTGGCCGTCATCTGCTGGCATCAGGGGGTGCATTCCCACCATTTCGAGCAACTCGTCAGTGGTGCGTGCCTTCCGGGCCTTCCAAAATCTAATTATGATCAGCGTAGCTCCAGCCAAAATAGTACAACCCACTATTATTTTCAGTCCATCTGACAGCCAGGATGGTATCCATGACCATAATATTGAGAACCAGCTCTTATCCTTGTTTACACCGTTACTTTCATCCATCATTTTGGAGTGCATCTGGGCCAATTGTGAAACTGCTTCAGTCAGTGTACCATTATCAGCATCGTTGGCAGGTATGAACGTGCAGCATGATTGTCCTATCTTTGCACAAACTCCTCCTTCCATTGCTGTGAGAAGGTCCAGTACATATCTGTTCTGGAGTGCTACCATTCTTATAGCTCGCAGCTCCTCTTTTATTGCGTTAAACCCATTTACTGTAGAATTAATGGTCATCATTAGTTCCCATCTAGTTATTTGGAGCCATTTCGCGTTTGCGTAAGCCTGCAGTTTAACTCAGTGGTAGAGCATAGGAGTGCAGTTCAAGAAGTCCCTGTTTCATAACCATATACCCTCGTCAATAGATCCTGTTAAAATGTTTTTCAACCCAATGTACTGTAAGAAACAATAGAATATATATCATCATTTCATATAAAAAACAATGAACAATTGTGTTTAACTATACTCTTAGCACAAAATCAACAAACTGCAGTAGTGAAGCAGTTACGTTTTGCAGAATTTGTGCATTTGACAAACGTTTTTTTTCCATGTTCCAAGATCTACATGTGATACGAAATGTATAAATTCTTGCAATGGAAACCTCACTGTATTTTACCAAGGCAGATAAAGGACATTTTTGTACCCCTTATTCTTAAATGGAGGGTTTGGTGGCTGAAAATGCATTGCTTTGATGGTGATTGCATGTTGCTTGCACTTTGTACATATTACTGAATTAATAAAGGTGAACTTTTCAGAACTAGGGGTATAGCTCAGTGGTAGAGCATTAGACTGCAGATAAAGAGGCCTCCTTGTTCAACTGTTTTACCTGTAGAAATATTTTTTTTATTAAATAAATTGAAAAAAACATTTACAATCTTAGCATTTTATATAATGAGCAACACATTTCTACATTTGAAATACTCCTGATCATCTCCTGAAAGATAGGGTAAACACCTTGAAACTGTTTAGGATTTCTTCATATGATACAAGCTGTGTTTTACATTCACCCAAGTTCTACTGGTGATATTATCAGTTTGAAATAGTCCATTGGAAGCTCATATGAATGTTATAAAACTGTGGTGGAAACCAATAATATGCCCTTAATGAAATGTATTAATTTGTACAGCTGACCAGAAGTGCACTGTTGTCATTAGTTCTACAAGTTCCATACAGTTACCCACTCTATCACCTTTTTAAAAAAGGGCAGTTTTCAGCATTCAAGGGTTTAACTCAGTGGTAGAGCATAGGAGTGCAGTTCAAGAAGTCCCTGTTTCATAAACATATACCCTCGTCAATAGATCCTGTTAAAATGTTTTTCAACCCAATGCACTGTAAGAAACAATAGGATATAACATAATTTCATATAAAAAACAGTGAACAATTGGGTTTAACTATACTCTTAGCACAAAATCAACAAACTGCAGTAGAGAAGCAGTTACGTTTTGCAGAATTTGTGCATTTGACAAATGTTTTTTTTCCATGTTCCAAGATCTACATGTGATACGAAATGTATGAGTTCTTGCAATGGAAACCTCACTGTATTTTACCAAGGCAGATAAAGGACATCCTTCGCACCCCATATACTTATAAGGAGGGTTTGGTGGCTGAAAATGCTTTGCTTTGATGGTGATTGCATGTTGCTTGCACTTTGTACATATTACTGAATTAATAAAGGTGAACTTTTCAGAGGTGGGGGTATAGCTCAGTGGTAGAGCATTTTACTGCAGGTCAAGAGATCCCTAGTTCAAATGTGGGTGCCCCCTTGTTCAACTGTTTTACCTGTAGAATTTTTTTTTATTTAATAAATTGAAGAAAACATTTACAATGTTAGCATTTTATATAATGAGCAACACATTTCTACATTTGAAATACTCCTGATCATCGCCTGAAACATAGGGTAAACACCATGAAACTGTTTAGGATTTCTTCATATGATACAAGCTGTGTTTTACATTCACCCAAGTTCTACTTGTGATATTATCAGTTTGAAATAGTCCATTGGAAGCTCATATGAATGTTATAAAACTGTGGTGGAAACCAATAATATGCCCTTAATGAAATGTATTAATTTGTACAGCTGATCAGAAGTGCACTGATGTCATTAGTTCTACAAGTTCCATACAGTCACCCACTCTAACACCTTTTTCAAAAAGGGCAGTTTTCAGCATTCAAGGGTTTAACTCAGTGGTAGAGCATAGGAGTGCAGTTCAAGAAGTCCCTGTTTCATAACCATATACCCTCATCAATAGATCCTGTTAAAATGTTTTTCAACCCAATGCATTGTAAGAAACAATAGGATATATCATCATTTCATATAAAAAACAATGAACAATTGGGTTAAACTATACTCTTAGCACAAAATCAACAAACTGCAGTAGAGAAGCATCTACAATTTGCAGAATTTGTGCATTTGACAAAAGATTTTTTTTTCCATGTTCCAAGATCTTCATGTGATACGAAATGTATGAGTTCTTGCAATGGAAACCTCACTGTATTTTACCAAGGCAGATAAAGGACATCCTTCGCACCCCATATACTTATGAGGAGGGTTTGGTGGCTGAAAATGCTTTGCTTTGATGGTGATTGCATGTTGCTTGCACTTTGTACATATTACTGAATTAATAAAGGTGAACTTTTCAGAGGTGGGGGTATAGCTCAGTGGTAGAGCATTTGACTGCAGGACAAGAGATCCCTAGTTCAAATGTGGGTGCCCCCTTGTTCAACTGTTTTACCTGTAGAAATATTTTTTTTATTAAATAAATTGAAGAAAACATTTACAATCTTAGCATTTTATATAATGAGCAACACATTTCTACATTTGAAATACTCCTGATCATCTCCTGAAACATAGGGTAAACACCTTGAAACTGTTTAGGATTTCTTCATATGATACAAGCTGTGTTTTACATTCACCCAAGTTCTACTGGTGATATTATCAGTTTGAAATAGTCCATTGGAAGCTCATATGAATGTAATAAAACTGTGGTGGAAACCAATAATATGCCCTTAATGAAATGTATTAATTTGTACAGCTGACCAGAAGTGCACTGATGTCATTAGTTCTATAAGTTCCATACAGTTACCCACTCTATCACCTTTTTAAAAAAGGGCAGTTTTCAGCATTCAAGGGTTTAACTCAGTGGTAGAGCATAGGAGTGCAGTTCAAGAAGTCCCTGTTTCATAACCATATACCCTCGTCAATAGATCTTGTTAAAATGTTTTTCAACCCAATGCACTGTAAGAAACAATAGGATATATCATCATTTCATATAAAAAACAATGAACAATTGGGTTTAACTATACTCTTAGCACAAAATCAACAAACTGCAGTAGAGAAGCAGTTACGTTTTGCAGAATTTGTGCATTTGACAAACGTTTTTTTTCCATGTTCCAAGATCTACATGTGATACGAAATGTATAAATTCTTGCAATGGAAACCTCACTGTATTTTACCAAGGCAGATAAAGGACATTTTTGTACCCCTTATACTTATAAGGAGGGTTTGGTGGCTGAAAATGTATTGCTTTGATGGTGATTGCATGTTGCTTGCACTTTGTACATATTACTGAATTAATAAAGTTGAACTTTTCAGAACTGGGGGTATAGCTAAGTGGTAGAGCATTTGAGTGCAGATCAAGAGGTCCCTAGTTCAAATCTGTGTGCCCCTTGTTCAACTGTTTTACCTGTAGACATTTTTTTTGTATTAAATAAATTGAAGAAAACATTTACAATGTTAGCATTTTATGTAATGAGCAACACATTTCTACATTTGAAATACTCCTGATCATCTCCTGAAACATAGGGTAAACACCATGAAACTGTTTAGGATTTCTTCATATGATACAAGCTGTATTTTACATTCACCCAAGTTCTACTGGTGATATTATCAGTTTGAAATAGTCCATTGGAAGCTCATATGAATGTTATAAAACTGTGGTGGAAACCAATAATATGCCCTTAATGAACTGTATTAATTTGTACAGCTGACCAGAAGTGCACTGATGTCATTAGTTCTACAAGTTCCATACAGTCACCCACTCTATCACCTTTTTAAAAAAGAGCAGTTTTCAGCATTCAAGGGTTTAACTCAGTGGTAGAGCATAGGAATGCAGTTCAAGAAGTCCCTGTTTCATAACCATATATCCTCTTCAATAGATCCTGTTAAAAAGTTTTTCAACCCAATGCACTGTAAGAAACAATAAGATATATCATCATTTAATATACAAAACAATGAACAATTGGGTTTAACACTTGTCGGGGAGAAATTCTGCCGGGGTCGGCCGGGCCGTCCGCGGACCTCCAGGCAGGTAGGCCCCAACTCCTCCCGTGTATCCCAGTTGAGACAGAGCGCGAGACACACACAAGGAGCAAGGTGACTCTGCTGTTTATTAGACAAAAACGGCAGGGATGGGTCAAGGAAAGTACGCGTCCGTCATGACACACACACAATCGTGGGGCTCGCAGGCCCTTTTTAGTGCATTATGACGCGCTATTCGCGTCACTTCAGAAAGTTAACAAAAAACCTATCGCCACTCTTAATTGGTTGCTTGAGTGGTAGGGTTAGTATAGCGCACATATAGAGGACAATGTTACTGGACAAAGGGTAGTCAGGTGATATATCTGGGTTGTCCCTACAATTAGATACATGAAAATTGTTACATGAAGAATCCTGAGGATTGGTTAATATTACTGACGTCTGAGATAAGAGCCCCATGTTCTGATTGGTGCACCCGTGAGCTTCCCAGCCTGGGACCACCGTTGTTCCCAGGACTCGTGTACCTGCGATTGCAACAATGTTTCAATATGGGTACGTGCAGACAATGTGAGGATTTATTCATAGTTGGAAGGCTGACCGCTCCCACTGTCGCAGATGTCCATTGAGCCTTTCAAGTGTATCTGCCTGTGTCTCGTAGCGAGGGATCTAGACGCCTTTTCTCTCCTGGGTTTGGCATCTCGTCAGGTTCGGCTTGGTCACGTGGGGAGGGACCGTGTTTGAGGCAGAATTCTGCACAATTAATATTGCTTTTCCACTGTGTGTCTGGTTTAATTTGCAGGTGTGACCTTAACGTTGGTGCGCGGAGTGCGAGGCTGCAACATCGTGCCTTTGATGCTTTGTTCTTGGAATGTGGGTTTGCAACATCGCGACCTTGGCTGGTTGTTTCACTGGGCCCATTCTGCAGGATCAGCAACCAGACTCTTGCTTTGTTAACGTCCACGGGAGCTCTTGTTTGAGGCCTACTTGGGCCTGGTGCATACGTGATCCGGTTGGTGCATGGGTGCTTTAAGTTATAGTAGCATATAGTTCCATGACCAGTATCGTGTCTTCATTATAGTTCTTATAGTGGTAACTGGTTTCAAGAGAAGCGTGAGCAAGCTTTGTAAATGAGTTCATGACGCGTCTTGCGTTTCTGCATTCTGAAAGCCTATGTAAAAATAATAAAGATGCATGTCCGTGAATATGCCTGTCGCCTACGTCATAGCACTGAGTATATTCTTCGTGTAGATCGGTGTGGGAATGTCCAATGTGTGTATTTGTACAGAGGTGCTTTCCGTTGTCTAGGTCGTCATGGCATCTCTAATGACGTGTAGATTTTAGTCTAGTTGGTCCGTGCCGCAGGTGTCGGCATGGCCAGTGCGGGCTGTTGGGCAGGCAGATGGACACATCCGTATGTTCCTATACCAGGGTATTTGGTCATCTGGTAAATGGACAAACTCTTCTCGTGGCGGGTGTCTGGGTCGTGACCCTCTAGGCCAAGCGCGAGAGGTGAAGGACGGGAGCCTGGTCTTCCATTCTCCCACTTCAGTCCCCCCTCTGGTCGACTTGTCGACCACAAACATATCCTTCTCGTTATCTCCTCTTACTCGCCATATCTTAGTTATTCCTCCTAGATGTCCATAATGGTTCACATGATCTTCAAATGACCAATACATATATTCACAGGTTCCTCCAGGAGTACAGTATACCCATTTCCCTAAGTAACTCCTGGGGTTTCTTGGGTTCTCGATCTTCACTGATGGTGGGTCTAGATGGTTGGTGATTATTTGGGTGCGCAGCTTCTCCCTCTCCTGTATTATCACACCTGTATGTTGGCCGTCATCTGCTGGCATCAGGGGGTGCATTCCCACCATTTCGAGCAACTCGTCAGTGGTGCTTGCCTTCCGGGCCTTCCAAAATCTAATTATGATCAGCGTAGCTCCAGCCAAAATAGTACAACCCACTATTATTTTCAGTCCATCTGACAGCCAGGATGGCATCCATGACCATAATATTGAGAACCAGCTCTTATCCTTGTTTACACCGTTACTTTCATCCATCATTTTGGAGTGCATCTGGGCCAATTGTGAAACTGCTTCAGTCAGTGTACCATTATCAGCATCGTTGGCAGGTATGAACGTGCAGCATGATTGTCCTATCTTTGCACAAACTCCTCCTTCCATTGCTGTGAGAAGGTCCAGTACATATCTGTTCTGGAGTGCTACCATTCTTATAGCTCGCAGCTCCTCTTTTATTGCGTTAAACCCATTTACTGTAGAATTAATGGTCATCATTAGTTCCCATCTAGTTATTTGGAGCCATTTCGCGTTTGCGTAAGCCTGCAGTCCCGGATGTATTATTGAAGAGAAGAACATTGCTGCTCTGCTGAATAGTCTGTGATCTGGCGGTATGGAGGTTAGTTCCGTTTCCGACCTTCCCCACAGGTAATTTCCTGTCAGTGGCTCTCCTTGTCTTTTCCTTCTATTTAGGACAATATCATTGTTGTTGGTCCTGTTCCCTTGCTCCTCCTTAAGTGGTGCAGATCTCTTTTTTCTCTTGTCCCCTTCATCCATTTTGGGAAAGTTCGCCACATTAACATGCTTCTTAGGTACCACTAGTGATGGTACATTGACGTGCACCATTGTGCACACACCATTCCACAGGGGGGGCAGTGTATGGTATGCCTTTTCTCCACAGGCCCAATAATGGTCCATTATTACTGCTGTTCCTGCTCCCCCCTCAGGTAACTCCGTCACACTTGCACAATTGGTGTTATATCCTACGTCCACCTCTCCTTTATGCTAGTAGCATACCTTGGGCGCAGTCAGCGGTAGTATTGTTATTGGGTCTTCATCTGTTTCTACCCACGTGAGCATTGGTACATACTTGATCCACGTCGTCCAACATCGGTGATTGTGGGCCTCGATAGTTGAGATAGTTTCTTTTGTTACCATGTTGCTGCCAATCACTCCTATCTCCCAGCTGTTGTCCAGATACACCTTTCCTGTTATCGTCACCAGCGGCCACTCCCAACATCCTTGTTTACCCGGAACTTCGGTGGCATACCAATCACATGGTAGATACTGCAATGTTACTTTCTTTGTTTCTCCTTTTGCAGGGCCACTTGTTATGTATCTGAATGCTTCTGCATGTAAACTGGTCTTGTGGTAACTCAAATAGGTCTTGAGGAAGTTGTTTTCATATGGATATGAATCTCGTGTTTTCCATGTCATGTGCACTACCGTCCCTTGAAATCTTCCTTTCGTTTGGAACAGTGCCAAGTATATTATGCATTGTGCTATCTTTTCATCAATTTCTGTGGCAACAAATGTTCGTGAAGCACTCATGGCGTATGGTATTAATGAGCAAACGTAGCAGCTGTCCTCAGTTGTTTGTTTACCAATGCGGGTCATGTGTTGGTACCATATGTTGTTTGTGACGTGTGCTGAATCTTGTATAAAATTATCAATACCTTTATTGTCTGAGTATGTGCTGCGTTTAACTCTATTTTGCTTGGGTGCAAGGTTACTACTATCACCTGACGTAACACCTGTTGCAGCAGGGGACGGGGGTATATTAGGTTTAGGTGCAGCAATAAAATTAATAGCATAGCTGTACTGCCATACAGAAGCAGCCAAGAACCCGGTGATCATCAAAATCCCTATTACCTTTATTACATATGCTAGTCTCACCGGCATTTTGCTCTTACCTTGCTGCAGTCCTGGCAGCGTATTCTTGCGACGTTAAAGTTGCCCGCCTGAAAATTCTCAAAAATGCTGGTTACTAAATGTTAGTGGTTTGTTTCCTTTAAGCTCTCCCTATCAAATAGTCATTCAGTGCCCAGGCGAAGAGCTGTTCCCACGCTACTCTAAGTGTTCTGTGTCTTAGGATCGGCAAGTATGGGCGGAGGTGGGGCATGGAATATTCTATGGCCAAGAGGAATGCTGTGTAGTAGACACGCACCCTTCTCCTTTTTAGGTACGTTGGCCTTTTTATTTCGTATACAAATTGGTGTGACAATTCTTCTGGGTAGTTATCATCTGGTAGTACCATCTACACCTGGGCAGTGAACTTGTTAGTAAGCTACTTTCTTAACAATACAATACGCAGTACCTGTATGTGCGAGAGAAAAAGAGAACATTCACGTGTTTACAGGTGTATTTGTGAGGCAATGCCTTTCAGGTCAGTTATGACTATACTTGGGGGTCAATGGGCGGGGGTTTGGGCTCAGGTGGCGGAAGTATTTTTACTCCTTGAGCGTGTGACCATGGGGTGGGCAGTATGGGTATCACTCCTTTCTTCGTCAGTTATTGTCTGCGGGGAAGTTGGGTAGTGACACGGTAAGGGAACAATTGGGTCGTTGTCTGTGGTAGAACTTCCTTCCTCTGTAGGGGATGTTGTTGCTGCTCTTCCACTGGACCTGTCGTTGGCGCTGGGGCGGGTCTGCAGTTTGTAGATCTTTACATCATGTAAGTGGTTCCAGGCACGCTTGTCTTTTAGTTTTACTGCTCTTGTTGATACGTCCTCTACCAGATGGGGGCCAGTAAACCTCTTATCGTTCCACTTCCTATTGAAATTGCGAAGTAGCATGTGGTCACCTTTGGCAAGTTTGCACAAGTTCTCCTTTTCTAATTCAGTACTGGCGCCTTCTTCTTGATTGCTGGTGGACCCGCCCCGTGTGCGCTCGAGCTGTTGAGACACAAACACAACACTAGTAATCAAAGAAGACACATATTGATACATTTCATCACCTAACACACTTGCTGAACTTTCGTGGTCAGTGAATGCCCTTGACGTTGGCGTTAGGGGAAGGCGCATTTGACGTCCAGTAACCACCTCGTGCGGGGTGAGGTGGTGGTCGGACCCTGGCCTATTCCTCAATTCGAATAGGGCTAATGGAAGGCAATACAACCAGCTTTTCTTTGTTGTTTGTTGTATTTTTGCAATTGCCTCCTTCAGTAGGCCATTCAGGCGTTCACATACACCGTTAGCCTGTGGGTGGTATGCACATGCAAATTTATGTTTTATGTTCAGCAAGGATGTAATATGTTGGAACATTTCGTTTGCGAAATGTGGGCCGTTGTCTGACCTTAACACCTCGCACACTCCCCACCTCCCTTACTAGGAATTTGGCTGCTCTAAATGCATCTGGGTGTGAACAGGGCCCTGCTTCAATCCATCTAGAGAATGGGCATACTACTACAATCATATACCTATTACCTTGACATATGTTGATCATATCAACATAGTCAATGTGAAAGTGCCGAAAAGGTCCCTCTGGCCGGGGTATGGAACCTCTTATCACCTTTAGGGTATGACCGGCCGTAAACTGCTGACATGTAAGACAATTGCTGATAAAATTTGACACATGAGAATTTAACTCAGGACAGAACCAATCTTCTCTAATTCGTGCTGCAATTATTTCCTTGCCTGTATGGGCTGGGTGATGTAATTGGCTCAGGGCGGTGTTTAAAAGTGCCAATGGTATTACAACTTTCCCAGTGCTGCTCTGGCGCCATAATGCGTCGGTTGGTGACATTGTACATCCTCTTTTTACCCATATTTCTTTTTCGGCCATTGGTGCAGCCGCTTGTAGCTCCATAATCTGTGTGGCTGGAAGATGGGTGTACCCTTCTCTTATCAACATCTCCCTAGCCATTCCCCTCCCTCTCCCTCTCTGTGAGTCTGTAGGGTTCCATATCTCACCAAAGTATGCAGCATATTTCGCATGTGCGTCTGCTGCTGCATTCCCTTTTGAGATGTGATCTTCCCCATTGGTGTGTGCGGTGCATTTTACTAGGGCTAGTTCTTGGGGGTCATTTATTACTTCAATTAGTTCAGCCAATAAGAGGGCATGTTGCACTGGAGTGCCATCAGCTCTCCTAAACCCTCTTCTTCTCCATTTTGATAGCCCTGAGTGGACAGTGGATGTAACATATGCACTGTCGGAATATATGGTTACTCGTTTGTCAAAACTTTCCTTCAATGCCAATATTAGTGCAACCAGTTCTGCGGCTTGAGCAGAATAATGCTGTGGTAATTGTACACATTTCATAGCCACACACACCGGCGCCTCCATCATTTTAACCACTGCTGCCCCCGTCCTCCTTATCCCATCTCCTTGATCAATAGTTGATGACCCATCAATAAACAAAAGCTCACCTCCCTCTAGTGCATTTTCTTCAACTTTTCTAGTACCCGAGTACAGTTCAGTTATTTGGGTGCAATCATGGGCATAATCTCCCTCCTCAATCACTTCTGCTAGGAACCTTGCAGGGTTAACCGTGCTACATCTAACAATTGCTAGTTCAGCTCTAGACAAGATGATCTCATAACCTGATGCCCTTTGCGTTGTTAGTGTAGTGTAGTGTAGTCGGACACCCCATGGTTATTGCTGATGCTTTTTCCACTGCAAAAGCAGCTGCAGCGAGACCTTGTCCGCAAGGGAAGTGGCCTAACATCACAGGGTCTAAGTGACCGCTGTAAAATGCTACTGGTTTATAGCCCATGCTTGTTTTTTGGGCCAATACTGCCTTCATCACTGCTGAGTCGCAATGTGAAAATATAAAAAATCGTCGCTCATAGTCTGGGGATGCCAGTACTGGAGCAGTTGAAATTGCGTCTTTCAATTCATCAAAGGCCTCTCTCATTTCCATAGTCCACCTCAACTTTTTGTCCCCTTTATTTGCTTCTCTAAAACCCTCAAGCAGGGGTCCTATGTATGAGCTGTAATCAAATACCCATGCTCTACAGTAGTTGCACAGCCCCAGAAATTGCTGCAGTTCTCTCACAGTCTGTGGCATTGGAGTGCTTGAAATGGCCTGTGCTCTTTGTGGTGCAATTTTTCTTCCATGTTGGGATATCAGTTGGCCAATGTAAAGTACCTGTTCCTGACAGTATTGTATCTTATTCATGTCTACCTTGTACCCTTTTTCAGCCAATATCGTCAACATTTTTAAGGAGTCCTCTCTACATTTACTTTCGTTTATACTGCAAATTATTATGTCATCCACATACTGTAACACTGTGCTTTCCATTTCAACGTTACTCAAATCCATCTGTATTACTCTATTGAAAATTGAGGGTGATTCACAATACCCCTGTGGCAATCTGGTATGTTTCCACTTTGTGTTTCGGTAAGTGAAGCTTGTCAAATCTTGTGAGTCTGGGTGTAATGGTATTGAGAAGAAAGCATTTTTAAGGTCAATCACTGTAAACCGTGATGCTTCTGCTGGAATGCCACACAATATTGTGGCCGGGTTTGCTGTTACTGGATACTCTGCTTCCACTATGTTATTCAAGGGCCTGAGGTCCTGTATGAAGCGCCAAGACCCCCCTTTAGCCTTGCGCACTGGGTACACAGCCGTGTTGCAGGGTGACTCTGAGGGGACCAATATGCCATTGTTTATAAGAGCCGTTATGGTTTCATATATACCCTCATCTGCCTCTCTAGACAGTGGGTACTGTTTCACTCTTGGTAGTATTGCACCTTTTTTCAATTTTATCCTTACACCCCCTATGCTTTTTATGCATCCCACATCATAAGGGCTAGTAGTCCATAATGATTTGGACACCTTTGACATATCCTCCTCAAAGAAGGGGACTGGGGTGCATGCGGGTGCCTCAAGTGCCATTGCAATTTTCTGTGCTACTTGTTTGTGAGCCACCCTTAGCCATATTCCTACACTCATCATGAACACCATTTCACCTTCCTCCTTTTCTTCTGAGAACAGCTCCTCATCTGACACCTGGGTCAGCCTACATCCTTCTGCTAGTGCTATCACTGCCCTCCATGCTCTCCCTTCTTTATCTTGGGCATGTACAGCAATATAATCAGCTGTTGCAATAATGCTCTCAATGTCCATTACAAACACCTTTCCTTCTGGTTCATTAACAGGTGTTTCTGGTCGGAACAGATAGGCTGCTGGCCTCCTCCATATTTTCCCTTCTATCCCTGGCATCCATGCAAACGCCATGTCTGTTCCATACTGGAATAGCTCGCCATCTACTGGCTCCGCCCTAATCGCTGTCTGTCCACAGTATGCTTGCATAATCTGTCGTGCTGCGAGCATGTTAATCCCTGGAGTAGAGCAAATTATGCCATCCTCTGTAAAGGAGATCGTCATATTCAACCTGTTCATGATGTCCCTCCCCAGTATATTCACTGGTGAGGCACTATAATATAAAAGTGGAACTGACAGATCATAATCTCCAATAGATAAGGGAACGTTATCAGTAAATGGAACCAACCCTTTAGCCCCAGAAAATCCTTGGGTGTTCATGGCTTCGCCTGACATCTTAAATTTACCTTCCCTTATGCAAGACCGGGTTGCCCCGGTGTCAACAAGGAATGATAATTTTTGTCACCTATCGTTACCTCTATGCGTGGCTCCTCCGCACTATTAGGTGTTACTGACAGGATGGGACACACCAAGGCCGTCTGTGGGCTGTCCTATTGTGGGTACAATGATTGGCCATTCCCTGTGTAAGGGTTGTGTCCCAAGACCGTCACCCTACCCAATTGCGTTTGTTGAGTTTGGGGTTGCTGTGTTAACGTTACTTGTTGTTGTGGCAGTGGCTGTTGTTGTGGTATTTGTTGTTGTTGTGGGTCATTTCCTTGTTGTAACGTCTGCTGTTGTTGTATACCCTGCAGTTCTTGTGGGGTCCTAGGTTGTGCTTGTTCATTCCATGCTGGTGTTCCTGGCCTGACCCTACACGTACGTGACATGTGTCCTAATAACCCACAACTCCAACACACGGGTGGTTCCCTGCTTTGCCATGGGAAGCTCCCTGTGTTGTCCTGGTATACTGGTTGCCCTGTGGGGTAGGAATGTCTAAGTCCTCCCACCTGCTGTTGGGCATTATATCCGTATCCTCTCCCTCTCATAAATCCTCCTCTCCCCCTATTATAACTATAATACCCAGCTCCTTGCATTGGGTACCCTCCTCCCATGTTTGGTGTGTGTAATTGTAGTGGCGGGACTGGGACTTGTTGTGTTATAATCTGTGGAGGTGCTATTTGAGCAGGATCTTGTGCAGCCACTACTTGTATTGGGCTTTGGGACATTGGTGTGGGCGTAGTTATTAGTGCCCCTTCCATTGTGTATTTAGTAAGTTTTTTCTGTACTAGTTTAGCCTCTTCTGTTTTCCTGTCCTCTTCTTTTTGTTTCATCTTTCCTTGCCATGTCCTGCAGTGATGTACTATAGTCAGTTGTATTTCTGGCCATGGTTTTGCTTCCATTCCCACTACTTTCTTTAGTTGTTTCTGAACTCCTTCTGGGAGCCCTTGTACTAGTATATGATAAAATATGGCTGGTGTTTTGTCCCATTGTTCTCTAGTTTCCATGCGCCACTTCTCTTGGATATCCTGGACATAATCAACAGGATCCTCATTCTCACGCATCTTACGGGAAGTAATTGCTCCTATGTCTGATGTGTCTGGGTATTGTACTCTCAGTGCCTGCCATAGCGCATGTCTGCAGTTTGCAAATGGTGCCCCATCATGCGATGTGTTTGTTATTGTTACCCCATGGAATCCCGCTCTCTTCCAAATGTCATCCGCTCTATCCCCTAATATTGATATTAACAGGCCCTTTACATCTCCTACTGCTAGTTTCTGTCCTGCGGTGTGTTTTTCCATTTCATATATCCACTTACCCGCACCTCCACTTAGTGATGGGAGCCAACATTTTATATTTTCCTTATCCGTATGCTTCCAAGGGACGTACTGTGGTCTAACCCCTCCTCTCTCCAACAGTGGCATTAAGTTGTGTCTGGTGTCACCCTTTATGTTCCACAATATCGAGTCTTCACACCCCTCCTCTTCTTCCGGTTCCTTTACCTCTTCAATTTCGTCCTTATTACCCCTGCTCCTAACTCCTTCTCCATCTTTTCCCCTTTCGTCATTTCCTGTAGTTAATGTGGGCGTGTTTATTTGTCTGTCTTGCCTGCGACTAGGGAGGTCTCTAAGCCTACATGCATAGGGTGTCAGTTCTTCCATGAAGGGGGCAAGCTTTATTCTGCGCAGCGAGCGTGCGGTGGTTGAGCATGTAGGGTGCGATGGGGGAGGGCGTGATGGAGATGGGGATGGTGTGTTTTCATGGGTTTGTCTTTCCACTAGTCCTTTCAATCCCTCCTCACTTCTCTCCAAGTCCTCCTTTCTCCTACTGATCCATGGCGAGTCTATGTTCGTTCGAGTGAGGTATAGCTTATCTAAGCTTTCCCTTTCACTCTTTCTTCCTTCTCTCTCCACTCCTTCTTCCTCCTCACTGCAAAAATCATTCATAAATGGCACCCCCCACTCTGTCTTTTTCCCTTTTATTGTTACTGTCTCTAAGTCTATTAGGTCTATTTCTCCTTTTCCTTTGTTATCAACCGCTCCCCCTAGTGCTGATGTTGTTGCTACTTCTCTACTTCTATATACATCCCCCCATCTTTCACTCTCCCTACTCCTCCCCTCTCTTTCTCCTTCCCTTTTCTCCTCCATCTCCCTACTATTTTCCTCCCTCTTCCTTTTCAATTCCTCCATCACTTCGTTGCTCATCTGTTCCAATATTCTTTCATCCTCTTTCTTCCTTTCCCATTTCACTCTTTCTCTCTCCACGATACTTTCTATTATTTTCCCCTCTTCATATTTCTTAGCTGTCTCTGATAGTACCCTCCTCTTCCATATTGCCATTTCCTTTTCTCTTTCTTCTTCTTCCTTCTTCTTCTCTCTCAACACTACTCTTGATACCCTGTCTGCTGCTGCTTTTACCCTTTCAGCTTCTCTCCTTTGCTCCTCATTTTGTTCCCTTAATTTTTTCAATTCGTTCTTACCTTCTTTTCTTTTCCTCACTCTCTCTTTTTCCTCCCTCTCAAGCTGTTTGATCAGTTCATTCTGCTCATCCCTTAGCTTTGCTAATCTTTCCTCTAAAATCTCTTCCTTTTGCCGTAATAGCTCCTCCCCCCTTATTTCACTCTCTCTTGCACTATCCTCGTCTGTTCTCTTTACTACCTCCCTCTCTTCTCCAGTTAGTGAACCTCGTAATTTTAATAATATTTGTGCAGCTACCCACTCATCATGTCCTATCTCTACAGTCTGCTCTTCTCCAATCTTCCCCTCTCCCACTGCCATTTTCCTATGAGCCACATATGGTGGAGGGCTGTATGCCGGGTTCGAGTATCCTTCAGCCGCCCTTAACTGTCCTTCTATTTCTCCTAATTCTCTTAAAGGGTACAACCCTCCTCCCTCCGTTTTCACTCCCGGTGTTATGGGTATCTCGTTGTTCGGTTCCTTTTTTATGTCGTCTGATTTAACACTCTTTTCTCCTCCCTCTCCTCCGTTCCCCGTATTCTTTGTGCTTTCATGCCCCTGTTTCCCATCCTCTCCTTCTTTCTTAGTCTCCTTTTCTTCCGGTGTTTCCCCCATAGTGAACATTCCATTTGGTCCCGGTCGGGACCCCTGGAACATCCTCCATAAGTTAAACACCTCCACATGGTTTGCCAACTTCTTCCCCTTGTATGTATTGTGCAGATGGTTTAGCAGTGGGGCATATGGATCGAAACTCCCATTAGGTGGCCATGGTGTTAACATTTTGTTATCCGTCCCCTGGGTCCACTCTATGCTGTACTTGATTAACTTCTCCCTATGGGGTGGCAGTGTGGTGCATATGTGTTGTAATGGTGTAGTGAGGGTGTTCCCCCACCCTCCCGACCCTGTCCCGTATGACATGATGACTCTCCACTTGTTATCCTTTCCTTCACTGGTAGTTTACAATATACAACCTTATATTGTTTACCTGGCCCCGTAAGTATGGGGACTTACGACAATCCGTTATGTATGGTTTTACATTTGTCGATTCCCTTCTGTTACTACACCCTTACGGCCCCCTGCGGCCGAAGCGCACACAGCCCCCTGCGGCTGTGTACCCTTTACGACGCTCTTATACAGTCGTCCTGTTTCCCCGTTCTCCTCCCCCTGTTACACTTGCCGTGGCCGGCGTTCTCCGTGCGCAGCCACGCCCCTTTCCCCTTCTCCTTTTCCCGATCCACTCGTTTATCGTTTATCTCCGCGCCCGCTCCCTTATCACATTTCTCTTCCCCACCACTCCCAAAACCAAACTTCCTTGTGTTCGCGCTATCCTATTAAATCCTTACTGGTGACGTCACCGATCTCTTCGAGCTAATGGTACATTCTTATTATGTTCTTTTAAGTTCAAAATACACTTGCAACCTACCCCCGCTAACCCTACAGCTGTCTTCCTGTCACTCCTGGAACAAGGTAATCAAATCAATAATATAATCGGACTGCGCACGCTGCGTCGCCTCGCGTGTGATACGCCCCTCAACAGGAGGGCTTAACCAGCCAATTATCTTCCGTATTGGGCAACTTAATTAACTAGCCACCGCCTACAGGGAATCGTCATCTACCTATCGAGTTTCTTGCTCGAACAATAGGGATCCTCGTCTACTCATTGATCAATAAATGCCAAATCGTAGGAAACCACACACACACACACACACCCTTACACGTAGTCGCGACTTAGGCCAATCAATGCCTTACGAGCGGCCGCACGTGATGTTTTCGTGCTCCGCCCTCCCTCTTCCGCGTAACGTAGCCGACTGCTCTCGCACTCGTTTCGCTACCATTCATTCCATTGGCAACACTAAGTTGTTAAACCTTCGCCGCGCATCTGTACAACACCTCCCTCATTCACTTCCTCCCCCCTCCCTCACAATTTCGCATTGCTTGTTGTGCGTGTCATGCTCACCAAGTTCTCTCGATGCAGGGCCGCTCGACTGCGTGCACCCCTCCAAGCGGCTCGCCACCTCCCTTCGTCTGGACCACGTCTGGACACTCGCCAACCGCGGGCGGGATACTTCTCAACCGGCTCCCAAGGGCCAATATCCGGACTGCGCCATCCGGTCTTCTCGCAGCTCCGCGATGGTCCTGTAGTCCTCAGAAGGGGGCAACGGCAGAGGGGCCGCGCCGCCGGGCCTCCTCGCAACGGGAGTGCCTGGAAAAATTAAAAATAGAGGGTCGAAGTAAAAAAGAAAAGTCGATCTTAAACAGATCTCAGCAGTGCCTCCAACTTGTCGGGGAGAAATTCTGCCGGGGTCGGCCGGGCTGTCCGCGGACCTCCAGGCAGGGAGGCCCCAACTCCTCCCGTGTATCCCAGTTGAGACAGAGCGCGAGACACACACAAGGAGCAAGGTGACTCTGCTGTTTATTAGACAAAAACGGCAGGGATGGGTCAAGGAACGTACGCGTCCGTCCTGACACACACACAATCGTGGGGCTCGCAGGCCCTTTTTACTGCATTATGACGCGCTATTCGCGTCACTTCAGAAAGTTAACAAAAAACCTATCGCCACTCTTAATTGGTTGCTCGAGTGGTAGGGTTAGTATAGCGCACATATAGAGGACAATGTTACTGGACAAAGGGTAGTCAGGTGATATATCTGGGTTGTCCCTACAATTAGATACATGAAAATTGTTACATGAAGACTCCTGAGGATTGGTTAATATTACTGACGTCTGAGATAAGAGCCCCATGTTCTGATTGGTGCACCCGTGAGCTTCCCAGCCTGGGACCACCGTTGTTCCCAGCTCTCGGTGTACCTGCGATTGCAACAATGTTTCAATATGGGTACGTGCAGACAATGTGAGGATTTATTCATAGTTGGAAGGCTGACCGCTCCCACTGTCGCAGATGTCCATTGAGCCTTTCAAGTGTATTTGCCTGTGTCTCGTAGCGAGGGATCTAGACGCCTTTTCTCTCCTGGGTTTGGCATCTCGTCAGGTTCGGCTTGGTCACGTGGGGAGGGACCGTGTTTGAGGCAGAATTCTGCACAATTAATATTGCTTTTCCACTGTGTGTCTGGTTTAATTTGCAGGTGTGACCTTAACGTTGGTGCGCGGAGTGCGAGGCTGCAACATCGTGCCTTTGATGCTTTGTTCTTGGAATGTGGGTTTGCAACATCGCGACCTTGGCTGGTTGTTTCACCGGGCCCATTCTGCAGGATCAGCAACCAGACTCTTGCTTTGTTAACGTCCACGGGAGCTCTTGTTTGAGGCCTACTTGGGCCTGGTGCATACGTGATCCGGTTGGTGCATGGGTGCTTTAAGTTATAGTAGCATATAGTTCCATGACCAGTATTGTGTCTTCATTATAGTTCTTATAGTGGTAACTGGTTTCAAGAGAAGCGTGAGCAAGCTTTGTAAATGAGTTCATGACGCGTCTTGCGTTTCTGCATTCTGAAAGCCTATGTAAAAATAATAAATATGCACGTCCGTGAATATGCCTGTCGCCTACGTCATAGCACTGAGTATATTCTTCGTGTAGATCGGTGTGGGAATGTCCAATGTGTGTATTTGTACAGAGGTGCTTTCCGTTGTCTAGGTCGTCATGGCATCTCTAACGACCTGTAGATTTTAGTCTAGTTGGTCCGTGCCGCAGGTGTCGGCATGGCCAGTGCGGGCTGTTGGGCAGGCAGATGGACACATCCGTATGTTCCTATACCAGGGTATTTGGTCATCTGGTAAATGGACAAACTCTTCTCGTGGCGGGTGTCTGGGTCGTGACCCTCTAGGCCAAGCGCGAGAGGTGAAGGACAGGAGCCTGGTCTTCCATTCTCCCACTTCACTATGCTCTTAGCACAAAATCAACAAACTGCAGTAGAGAAGCAGTTACATTTTGCAGAATTTGTGCATTTGACAAAATATTTTTTTTCCATGTTCCAAGATCTACATGTGATACGAAATGTATGAATTCTTGCAATGGAAACCTCACTGTATTTTACCAAGGCAGATAAAGGACATCCTTCGCACCCCATATACTTATAAGGAGGTTTTGGTGGCTGAAAATGCATTGCTTTGATGGTGATTGCATGTTGCTTCCACTTTGTACATATTACTGAATTAATATAGGTGCACATTTCAGAATCGGGGGTATAGCTCAGTGGTAGAGCATTTGACTGGAGATCAAGAGGTCCCTAGTTTAAATCTGGGTGCCTCCTTGTTCAAATGTTTTACCTGTAGAAATATTTTTTTAATTAAATAAATTGAAGAAAACATTTACAATGTTAGCATTTTATGTAATGAGCAATACATTTCTACATTTGAAATACTCCTGATCATCTCCTGAAACATAGGGTAAACACCATGAAACTGTTTAGGATTTCTTCATATGATACAAGCTGTGTTTTACATTCACCCAAGTTCTACTGGTGATATTATCAGTTTGAAATAGTCCATTGGAAGCTCATATGAATGTTATAAAACTGTGGTGGAAACCAATAATATGCCCTAAATGAAATGTATTAATTTGTACAGCTGACCAGAAGTGCACTGATGTCATTATTTCTACAATTTCCATACAGTCACCCACTCTATCACCTTTTCAAAAAAGGGCACTTGTCAGCATTCAAGGGTTTAACTCAGTGGTAGAGCGTAGGAGTGCAGTTCAAGAAGTCCCGGTTTCATAACCATATACCCCTGTCAATAGATCCTGTTAAAATGTTTTTCAACCCAATGCACTGTAAGAAACAATAAGATATATCATCATTTCATATACAAAACAATGAACAATTGGGTTTAACTATGCTCTTAGCACAAAATCAACAAACTGCAGTAGAGAAGCAGTGACATTTTGCAGAATTTGTGCATTTAACAAAAGTTTTTTTTCCATGTTCCAAGATCTACATGTGATACGAAATGTATGAATTCTTGCAATGGAAACCTCACTGTATTTTTCCAAGGCCGATAAAGGACATCTTGTGTACCCCTTATAGTTATAAGGAGGGTTTGGTGGCTGAAAATGCATTGCTTTGATGGTGATTGCATGTTGCTTCCACTTTGTACATATTACTGAATTAATATAAGTGAACATTTGTGAATTGGGGGTATAGCTCGGTGGTAGAGAATTTCACTGCATATGAAGAGGTCCCTAGTTCAAATCGGGGTGCCCCCTTGTCCAACTGCTTTAACTGTAGAAATATTTTTTTAAATAAATTGAAGAAAACATTTACAATCTTAGCATTTTATGTAATGAGCAACACATTTGTACATTTGAAATACTCCTGATCATCTCCTGAACATAGGGTAAACACCATGAAACTGTTTAGGATTTCATCGTATGATACAAGCTGTGTTTTACATTCACCCAAGTTCTACTGGTGATATGATCAGTTTGAAATAGTCCATTGGAAGCTCATATGAATGTTATAAAACTGTGGTGGAAACCAATAGTGTGCCCTTAATGAAATGTATTAATTTGTACAGCTGACCAGAAGTGCACTGATGTCATTAGTTCTAAAAGTTCCACACAGTCACCCACTCTATCACCTTTTTAAAAAAGTGCAGTTTTCAGCATTCAATGGTTTAACTCAGTGGTAGAGCCTAGGAGTGTAGTTCAAGAAGTCCCTGTTTCATAACCGTATACCCTCTTCAATAGATCCTGTTAAAATGTTTTTCAACCCAATGCACTGTAAGAAACAATAGGATATATCATCATTTCATATAAAAAACAATGAACAATTGGATTTAACTATGCTCTTAGCACAAAATCAACAAACTGCAGTAGAGAAGCAGTAACGTTTTGCAGAATTTGTGCATTTGACAAAAGTTTTTTTTTCCATGTTCCAAGATCTACCTGTGATACGAAATGTATGAATTATTGCAATGGAAACCTCACTGTATTTTACCAAGGCAGATAAAGGACATCTTGTTTACCCCTTATTGTTATAAGGAGGGTTTGGTGGCTGAAAATGCATTGCTTTGATGGTGATTGCATTTTGCTTCCACTTTGTACATATTACTGAATTAATATAGGTGCACATTTCAGAATCTGGGGTATAGCTCTGTGGTAGAGCATTTCACTGCAGATCATGAGGTCCCCTTGTTCAAATCTGGGTGACCCTTGTTCAACTGTTTTACCTGTAGAAATATTTTTTTAATTAAATAAATTGAAGAAAACATTTGCAATCTTAGCATTTTATGTAACGAGCAACACATTTCTACATTTGAAATACTCCTGATCATCACCTGAAACATAGGGTAAACACCATTAAGCTGTTTAGGATTTCTTCATATGATACAAGCTGTGTTTTACATTCACCCAAGTTCTACTGGTGATATGATCAGTTTGGAATAGTCCATTGGAAGCTCATATGAATGTTATAAAACTGTGGTGGAAACCAATAATATGCCCTTAATGAAATGTATTAATTTGTACAGC
This sequence comes from Ambystoma mexicanum, assembly GCF_040938575.1. Lineage (NCBI taxonomy): Eukaryota > Metazoa > Chordata > Amphibia > Caudata > Ambystomatidae > Ambystoma > Ambystoma mexicanum. Next base: position 433,894,536 of record NC_090928.1, read on the forward strand.
TGACCACAAGTGCACTGATGTCATTAGTTCTACAAGTTCCCTATGGTCACCCACTCTATCACCTTTTTAAAAAAGGGCAGTTTTCAACATTCAAGGGTGTATGTCACCGGTAGAGCGTAGGAGTGTAGTTCAAGAAGTCCCTGTTTCATAACCATATACCCTCTTCAATAGATCCTGTTAAAATGTTTTGCAACCCAATGCATTGTAAGAAACAATAGGATATATCCTCATTTCACATACAAAACAATGAACAATTGGGTTTAACTATGATCTTAGCACAAAATCAACAAACTGCAGTCGAGAAGCAGTTACATTTTGCAGAATTTGTGCATTTGACAAAAGATTTTTTTTCCATGTTCCAAGATTTACATGTGATACGAAATGTGTGAATTCTTGCAATGGAAACCTCACTGTATTTTACCAAGGCAGATAAAGGATATCCTTCGCACCCCATATACGTATAATGAGGGTTTGGTGGCTGAAAATGCATTGCTTTGATGGTGATTACATGTTGCTTGCACTTTGTACATATTACTGAATTAATAAAGGTGAACATATCCGAACTGGGGGCATAACTCAGTGGTAGAGCATTTGACTGCAGATCAAGAGGTCCCCTAGTTCAAATCTGGGTGCCCCCTTGATCAACTCTTTTACCTGTAGAAATATTTTTTTAATTAAATAAATTGAAGAAAATATTTGCAATCTTAGCATTTTATGTAATGAGCAACACATTTCTACATTTGAAATGCTCCTGATCATCACCTTAAACATAGGGTATACACCATTAAGCTGTTTAGGATTTCTTCATATGAAACAAGCTGTGTTTTACATTCACCCAAGTTCTACTGGTGATATGATCAGTTTGAAATAGTCCATTGGAAGCTCATATGAATGTTATAAAACTGTGGTGGAAACCAATAATATGCCCTTAATGAGATGTATTAATTTGTACAGCTGACCAGAAGTGCACTGATGTCATTAGTTCTACAAGTTCCATACAGTCACCCACTCTATCACCTTTTTAAAAAAGAGGGCAGTTTTCAGCATTCAAGGGTTTAACTCAGTGGTAGAGCGTAGGAGTGCAGTTCAAGAAGTCCCTGTTTCATAACCATATACCCTCTTCAATAGATCCTGTTAAAATGTTTTTCAACCCAATGCACTGTAAGTAACAATATGATATATCATCATTTCATATAAAAAACAATGAACAATTGGGTTTAACTATGCTCTTAGCACAAAATCAACAAACTGCAGTAGAGAAGCAGTTAGGTTTTGCAGAATTTGTGCATTTGACAAAAGTTTTCTTTCCATATTCCAAGATCTACATGTGATAATAAATGTATGAATTCTTGCAATGGAAACCTCACTGTATTTTAACAAGGCAGATAAAGGACATCTTGTGTACGCCTTATAGTTATAAGGAGGGTTTGGTGGCTGAAAATGCATTGCTTTGATGGTGATTGCATGTTGCTTCCACTTTGTACATATTACTGAATAAATAAAGGTGAACATTTCAGAAATGGGGCTATAGCTCAGGGGTAGAGCATTTCACTGCAGAGCAAGAGGTCCTTAGTTCAAATCTGGGTGCCCCCTTGTCCAACTGATTTACCTGTAGAAATGTTTGTTTAAATAAATTGAAGAAAACATTTACAATCTTAGCATTTTATGTAATGAGCAACACATTTCTACATTTGAAATACTCCTGATCATCACCTGAAACATAGGGTAAACACCATTAAGCTGTTTAGGATTTCTTAGTATGATACAAGCTGTGTTTTACATTCACCCAAGTTCTACTGGTGATATTATCAGTTTGAAATAGTCCATTGGAAGCTCATATGAATGTTATAAAACTGTGGTGGAAACCAATAATATGCCCTTAATGAAATGTATTAATTTGTACAGCTGACCAGAATCGCATTGATGTCATTAGTTCTACAAGTTCCATACAGTCACCCACTCTATCACCTTTTAAAAAAAGGGCAGTTTTCAACATTCAAGGGTTTAACTCAGTGGTAGAGCGTAGGAGTGCAGTTCAACAAGTCCCTGTTTCATAACCATATACCCTCTTCAATAGATCCTGTTAAAATGTTTTTCAACCCAATGCACTGTAAGTAACAATAGGATATATCATCATTTCATATAAAAAAACAATGAACAATTGGGTTTAACTATGCTCTTAGCACAAAATCAACAAACTGCAGTAGAGAAGCAATTAGGTTTTGCAGAATTTGTGCATTTGACAAAAGTTGTTTTTCCATGTTCCAAGATCTACATGTGATAAGAAATGTATGAATTTTTGCAATGGAAACCTCACTGTATTTTACCAAGGCAGATAAAGGACATCTTGTGTACCCCTTACAGCTATAAGGAGGGTTTGGTGGCTGAAAATGCATTGCTTTGATGGTGATTGCATGTTGCCTCCACTTTGTACATATTACTGAATTAAAATACGTGAACATTTCAGAATTGGGGGTATAGTTCTGTGGTAGAGCATTTGACTGTAAATCAAGAGGTCCCTCGTTCAAACCTGGGTGCCCCCTTGTCCAACTGTAAATTGAAGAAAACATTTACAATCTTAGCATATTATGTAATGAGCAACACAGTTCTACATTTGAAATACTCCTGATCATCTCATGAAACAAAGGGTAAACACCATGAAACTGTTTAGGATTTCTTTGTCTGACACAAGCTGTGTTTTACATTCACCCAAGTTCTACTGGTGATATTATTAGTTTGAAATAGTTCATTGGAAGCTCATATGAATGTTATAAAACTGTGGTGGAAACCAATAATATGCCCTGAATGAAATGTATTAATTTGTACAGCTGCCCAGAAGTGCACTGATGTCATTAGTTCTACAAGTTCCATACAGTAACCCACTCTATCACTTTTTTAAAAAAGGGCAGTTTTCAGCACTCAAGGGTTTATGTCAGTGGTAGAGCGTAGGAGTGCAGTTCAAGAAGTCCCTGTTTCATAACCATATACCCTCTTCAATAGATCCTGTTAAAATGTGTTTTAACCCAATGCACTGTAAGAAACTATAAGATATATCATCATTTCATATACAAAACAATGAACAATTGGGTTTAACTATGCTCGTAGCACAAAATCAACAAACTGCTGTAGAGAAGCAGTTACGTTTTGCAGAATTTGTGCATTTGACAAACGTTTTTTTCCATGTTCCAAGATCTACATGTGATACAAAATCAATGAATTCTTGCAATGGAAACCTCACTGTATTTTACCAAGGCAGATAAAGGTCATCATTTGTACCCCTTATACTTATAAGGAGGGTTTGGTGGCTGAAAATGCATTGCATGTTGCTTCCACTTTGTACATATTACTGAATAAATAAAGGTGAACATTTCAGAAATGGGGCTATAGCTCAGGGGTAGAGCATTTCACTGCAGATCAAGAGGTCCCTAGTTCAAATCTGGGTGCCTCTTTGCCCAACTGTTTTACATGTAGAAATATTTTTTAATTAAATAATTTGAAGTAAACATTCACAATCTTAGCATTTTATGTAATGAGCAACACATTTCTACATTTCAAATACTCCTGATCATCACCTGAAACATAGGGTAAACACCATTAAGCTGTTTAGGATTTCTGCATATGATACAAGCTGTGTTTTACATTCACCCAAGTTCTACTGGTGATATTATCAGTTTGAAATAGTCCATTGGAAGCTCATATGAATGTTATAAAACTGTGGTGGAAACCAATAATATGCCCTTAATTAAATGTATTAATTTGTACAGCTGACCAGAAGTGCACTGATGTCATTAGTTCTGCAAGTTCTATCCCTTTTTTAAAAAAGGGCAGTTTTCAGCATTCAAGGGTTTATGTCAGTGGTAGAGGGTAGGAAGAAGTTCAAGAAGTCCCTGTTTCATAACCATATACCCTCTTCAATAGATCCTGTTAAAATGTTTTTTCAACCCAATGCACTGTAAGAAAATATAAGATATATCATCATTTAATATACAAAACAATGAACAATTGGGTTTAGCTATGCTCTTAGCACAAAATCAACAAAATGCAGTAGAGAAGCAGTGACGTTTTGCAGAATTTGTGCATTTGACAAACGTTTTTTTTCCATGTTCCAAGATCTTCATGTGATACGAAATGTATGAATTCTTGCAATGGAAACCTCACTGTATTTTACCAAGGCAGATAAAGGACATATTTTGTACCCCTTATACTTATAAGGAGGGTTTGGTGGCTGAAAATGCATTGCTTTGATGGTGATTGCATGTTGTTTCCACTTTGCACATATTACTGAATAAATAAAGGTGAACATTTCAGAACTGGGTGTATAGCTCAGTGGTAGTGCATTTGACTGCAGATCAAGAGGTCCTTAGTTCAAATCTCGGTGCCCCCTTGTCCAACTGTTTTACCTGTAGAAATAAATTGAAGAAAACATTTACAATCTTAGCATTTTATGTAATGAGCAACACATTTCTACATTTGAAAAACTCCTGATCATCTCCTGAAACATAGTGTAAACACCATTAAGCTGTTTAGGATTTCTTCGTATGATACAAGCTGTGTATTACATTCACTCAAGTTCTACTGGTGATATTATCAGTTTGAAATAGTCCATTGGAAGCTCATATGAATGTTATAAAACTGTGGTGGAAACCAATAATATGCCCTTAATGAAATGTATTAATTTGTAGAGCTGACCAGAAGTGCACTGATGTCATTAGTTCTACAAATTCCATACAGTCACCCACTCTATCACCTTTTTTAAAAAGGGCAGTTTTCAGCATTCAAGGGTTTAACTCAGTGGTAGAGCGTAGGAGTGCAGTTCAAGAAGTCCCTGTTTCATAACCATATACCCTCTTCAATAGATCCTGTTAAAATGTTTTTCAACCCAATGCACTGTAAGTAAAAATATGATATATCATCATTTCATATAAAAAACAATGAACAATTGGGTTTAACTATGCTCTTAGCACAAAATCAACAAACTGCAGTAGAGAAGCAGTTAGGTTTTGCAGAATTTGTGCATTTGACAAAAGTTTTCTTTCCATGTTCCAAGATCTACATGTGATAAGAAATGTATGAATTCTTGCAATGGAAACGTCAATGTATTTTACCAAGGCAGATAAAGGACATCTTGTGTACCCCTTATAGTTATAAGTAGGGTTTGGTGGCTGAAAATGCATTGCTTTGATGGTGATTGCATGTTGCTTCCACTTTGTACATATTACTGAATAAATAAAGGTGAACATTTCAGAAATGGGGCTGTAGCTCAGGGGTAGAGCATTTCACTGCAGATCAAGAGGTCCTTAGTTCAAATCTGGGTGCCCCCTTGTCCAACTGATTTACCTGTAGAAATATTTTTTTAAATAAATTGAAGAAAACATTTACAATCTTAGCATTTTATGTAATGAGAAACACATTTCTACATTTGAAATACTCCTGATCATCACCTGAAACATAGGGTAAACACCATTAAGCTGTTTAGGATTTCTTAGTATGATACAAGCTGTGTTTTACATTCACCCAAGTTCTACTGGTGATATTATCAGTTTGAAATAGTCTATTGGAAGCTCATATGAATGTTATAAAACTGTGGTGGAAACCAATAATATGCCCTTAATGAAATGTATTAATTTGTACAGCTGACCAGAAGTGCACTGATGTCATTAGTTCTACAAGTTCCATACAGTCACCCACTCTATCACCTTTTTAAAAAAGGGCAGTTTTCAACATTAAAGGGTTTATGTCAGTGGTAGAGCGTAGGAGTGTAGTTCAAGAAGTCCCTGTTTCATACCCATATACCCTCTTCAATAGATCATGTTCTAATGTTTTTCAACCCAATGCACTGTAAGAAACAATAGGATATATCATCAGTTCATATACAAAACAATGAACAATTGGGTTTAACTATGCTCTTAGCACAAAAACAACAAAATGCAGTAGAGAAGCAGTGACGTTTTGCAGAATTTGTGCATTTGACAAACGTTTTTTTTCCATGTTCCAAGATCTTCATGTGATACGAAATGTATGAATTCTTGCAATGGAAACCTCACTGTATTTTACCAAGGCAGATAAAGGACATATTTTGTACCCCTTATACTTATAAGGAGGTTTTGGTGGCTGAAAAAACATTGCTTTGATGGTGATTGCATGTTGTTCCACTTTGTACATATTACTGAATAAATAAAGGTGAACATTTCAGAACTGGGGGTATAGCTCAGTGGTACTGCGTTTGACTGCAGATCAAGAGGTCCGTAGTTCAAATCTGGGTGCCCCCTTGTCCATCTGTTTTACCTGTAGAGATAAATTGAAGAAAACATTTACAATCTTAGCATTTTATGTAATGAGCAACACATTTCTACATTTGAAAAACTCCTGATCATCTCCTGAAACATAGTGTAAACACCATTAAGCTGTTTCGGATTTCTTCGTATGATACAAGCTGTGTATTACATTCACTCAAGTTCTACTGGTGATATTATCAGTTTGAAATAGTCCAATGGAAGCTCATATGAATGTTATAAAACTGTGGTGGAAACCAATAATATGCCCTTAATGAAATGTATTAATTTGTAGAGCTGACCAGAAGTGCACTGATGTCATTAGTTCTACAAGTTCCATACAGTCACCCACTCTATCACCTTTTTTAAAAAGGGCAGTTTTCAGCATTCAAGGGTTTAACTCAGTGTTAGAGCGTAGGAGTGCATTTCAAGAAGTCCCTGTTTCATAACCATATACCCTCTTCAATAGATCATGTTAAAATGTTTTTCAACCCAATGCACTGTAAGAAACAATAAGATATATCATCATTTCATATACAAAACAATGAACAATTGGGTTTAACTATGCTCTTAGCACAAAATCAAAAAACTGCAGTAGAGAAGCAGTTACGTTTTGCAGAATGTGTGCATTTGACAAAAGTTTTTTTCCATGTTCCAAGATCTACATGTGATACGAAATCTATGAATTCTTGCAATGGAAACCTCACTGTATTTTACCAAGGCAGATAAAGGACATCTTTTGTACCCCTTATACTTATAAGAAGGGTTTGGTGGCGTCTGAAAATGCATTGCTTTGATGGTGATTGCATGTTGCTTCCACTTTGTACATATTACTGAATAAATAAAGGTAAATGTTTCAGAGCTGGGGGTATAGCTCAGTGGTAGAGCATTTGACTGCAGATTAAAAGGTCTCTAGCTCAAATCTGGGTGCCCCTTTGTCCAGCCCTTTTACCTGTAGAAATATTTTTTTAATTAAATCGATTGAAGAAAACATTTACAATCTTAGCATTTTACGTAATGAGCAACACATTTCTACATTTGAAATACTCCTGAAGCATAGGGTAAACACCATTAAGCTGTTTCAGATTTCTCTGTATGATACAAGTTGTGTATTACATTCACCCAAGTTCTACTGGTGATATTATCAGTTTGAAATAGTCCATTGGAAGCTCATATGAATGTTATAAAACTGTGGTGGAAACCAATAATATGCCCTTAATGAAATGTATTAATTTGTACAGCTGAGCAGAAGTTCACTGATGTCATTAGTTCGACAAGTTCCATACAGTCACCCACTCTATCACTTTTTTAAAAAAGGGCAGTTTTCAGCATTCAAGGGTTTATGTAAGTGGTAGAGGGTAGGAGTGCAGTTCAAGAAGTCCCTGTTTCATAACCATATACCCTCTTCAATAGATCCTGTTAAAATGTTTTTCAACCCAATGCACTGTAAGTAAAAATAGGATATATCATCATTTCATATATAAAAAACAATGAACAATTGGGTTTAACTATGCTCTTAGCACAAAATCAACAAACTGCAGTAGAGAAGCAGTTAGGTTTTGCAGAATTTGTGCATTTGACAAAAGTTGTTTTTCCATGTTCCAAGATCTACATGTGATAAGAAATGTATGAATTCTTGCAATGGAAACCTCACTGTATTTTACCAAGGCAGATACAGGACATCTTGTGTACCCCTTACAGTTATAAGGAGGGTTTGGTGGCTGAAAATGCATTGCTTTGATGGTGATTGCATGTTGCTTCCACTTTGTACATATTACTGAATTAAAATACGTGAACATTTCAGAATTGGGGGTATAGTTCCGTGGTAGAGCATTTGACTGTAAATCAAGAGGTCCCTCGTTCAAATCTGGGTGCCTCCTTGTCCAACTGTAAATTGAAGAAAACATTTACAATCTTAGCATTTTATGTAATGAGAAACACATTTCTACATTTGAAATACTCCTGATCATCACCTGAAACATAGGGTAAACACCATTAAGCTGTTAGGATTTCTTAGTATGATACAAGCTGTGTTTTACATTCACCCAAGTTCTACTGGTGATATTATCAGTTTGAAATAGTCCATTGGAAGCTCATATGAATGTTATAAAACTGTGGTGGAAACCAATAATATGCCCTTAATGAAATGTATTAATTTGTACAGCTGACCAGAAGTGCACTGATGTCATTAGTTCTACAAGTTCCATACAGTCACCCACTCTATCACCTTTTTAAAAAAGGGCAGTTTTCAACATTCAAGGGTTTATGTCAGTGGTAGAGCGTAGGAGTGTAGTTCAAGAAGTCCCTGTTTCATACCCATATACCCTCTTCAACAGATCATGTTCTAATGTTTTTCAACCCAATGCACTGTAAGAAACAATAGGATATATCATCATTTCATATACAAAACAATGAACAATTGGGTTTAACTATGCTCTTAGCACAAAATCAACAAACTGCTGTAGAGAAGCAGTTACGTTTTGCAGAATTTGTGCATTTGACAAAAGTTTTTTTTCCATGTTCCAAGATCTACATGTGATACAAAATGTATGAATTCTTGCAATGGAAACCTCACTGTATTTTACCAAGGCAGATTAAGGTCATCATTTGTACCCCTTATACTTATAAGGAGGGTTTGGTGGCTGAAAATGCATTGCTTTGATGGTGATTGCATGTTGCTTCCACTTTGTACATATTACTGAATAAATAAAGGTGAACATTTCAGAAATGGGGCTATAGCTCAGGGGTAGAGCATTTCACTGCAGATCAAGAGGTCCCTAGTTCAAATTAGGGTTGTAACGGTATACCGGTACAAAAACCGTTGTCAATTTCATTTTGTGTAAATAACCGTTACCTTGTTTGTAACGGTAAACCGATTGAACTGTTGTTTTTGTTTTGCAAGTCTGCACTTCAATGAATGCATTGCAAATTGCATATAGGGCTGGGCTGGCTGTGTTGTTCACAGTGAACCTGGAGGAGGTGGAGTTTGCCCAGGCCCAGGCTTGGCTCGGCTGATGCATTGCAAATTGCATATAGGGCTGGGCTGGCTGTGTTGTTCACAGTGAATCTGGAGGAGGTGGAGTTTGTCCAGGCCCAGGCTCGGCTGGGCTGGCTTCATCAAGCCTGGGAGTGGAGGAGGTGAAGTTTGCCCATGCTGGGCTGGCAACAGTGAGCCTGGAGGAGGTGGAGTTTGCCCAGGCCCGGGCCCAGGCTAGGCTAGGCTGGGCTGGCTTCAGCAAGCCTGGGAGTAGAGGAGGTGGAGTTTGCCCAGGCTGGGCTGGCAACAGTGAGCCTGGAGGAGGTGGAGTTTGCCCGGGCCCGGGCCAAGGCTGGGCTGGGCTGGCTCCAGTGAGCCTGGAGGAGGTGGAGTTTTCCTGGGCTGGAACATTCCGGAATCAATGCACGTGTCACTGTCAGAGACAGTTGAGGCTCCGTTTATGCTCCATATAAACCCTGCTGTCACACTTCCGAAAGCTATGTGCTGTGCCAGATTTCAAAGGTTCCAAGAAGGTAAGCAGCCCCCACACCAGGTCCTCTATCCTCTTTTTCTTCCCTCCCGTCTCATGGCCTTCTTTCCTGCTTCTCCCCCTTTGTTGAAATCTAGGCCCAAGTGATGAATGTGCCCTTAACACGTGTTAGTGCAAATTAAATGTGTTTTTATTCTCTGTGTTATTGTGAGCCTGAATGAATGTGCATGGTGCGCGATAATCTACCTGTTGGCAGATGAGGGTGAAATGCTACTGAGCGCATGATATGGTATGGCATTTATAACGCGCCTATAAACAAAAGTGTTTGTAACCTATTACGGAATCACTCGTTTACAAATACCCACTTAGCATTCACATTCACAATATATCCTTTATTGAAATCGAAACTGCACCCCACTCACTCTCTGTGCTTTTAAAAGCTCTCCAGTCGTTTACAAATACCCACTTAGCATTCACAATATATCCTTTATTGAAATCGAAACTGAATCTCACTCGCTGTGCTTTTAAAGCTCTCCAGATCCCGATAGCATGCGCCTCGCTCACTTCTGCCACTTCCACTCTCACAGCCAGGCGTTCGGAGGCTGAGAGTCTCCAAACTCTCCAACACAGATCTCACACCCTCTGCAACCCACCCCCCATGGGGAAGAACTCAACGCATACATGCCATTCATGGGCACGTGCGCAGAGCATTTGTGTAGGTAAAAACGCACACGTTTGAATGTGTAGGTGTGGGTAAATATGGAACATGCATCGTGCTAAGGTTGTTATGAAATGCATTTGTATACGTGCGTCACGTCCAATGCATTACAATACCTAAGTACACAGTAGGTGAGCACTGCCTGCCATACGTATTATTCATAATTATGTAGTACCTTTACAGGTTGCACACTATAAAACCTCAAACCAATCAATCATGTGCATGCAGTTAACTTTCCAGAAAGATCCTACATGTGAAACTGGAACCAGGGGCAAAACCGTCTTACTTGCCCTGGCTGCCCTCCCCAGTTCTTTCCAGCGTTCTCTCTCTGTATTTTCTTTTGTTACACAATGCTCCATTGAGTGCTGGTTTGGATCGTACTATATACGTTCCATACAGACACACATAGCTAGAAGTTTTTTCTTCTGGTGCACATGAGCATTCTGCATCCAGAATCACTGCTGAGTGTGGGAATCGGAAAGCCAGCATTGCAGACAACCGACTGCAGTGCCCACTTACTTCACCCAACTACTGCATCACACTCTTGTTTCATACAAATGTGCTGAAATAGATCATGTTCCATTCTTGTACAGTTTATAAATAAAGGCCAATATGTCGAGAATGTAGTATGATATGAGCCTAAAAGTTAAGAGTGCTTGATTATTTCACTCCTAATAAGGGACAACTTAATTTCCTGCCCAATGAAGTGTACTACTTACAAGATGGAGAGGAGACATGAAGAGACTGTGTGAGAGTCAAATGCTTGTAGCTATTTTTTGACACGGGCATTGCGTTTTTTATGCATAAAATTTGAAGCTCTATATTTTTAAACAATTGAACCCGTTTGTGTGCATCAAGCAGGGAAATGTGCGCTGTCATGATAAGTTGTCAGGACCAGCTCTGAACAAAGCAGAGCCATTGCAAGAGCAACAAGTTGGCCCCTGGCGCCCGCACCTTGCCCTTCATGCCACATTATGCCCACACCACTACCAGGAGTTCTAGGGGCCTACTATCTGATAGTGGAGACTTCTCTCTGCTTCAAATTATGTGTTCGGGTCACTAAATGCAGTTTAAACGCATTATACGGGAAAGGAGCGTCATCACGTCTTGTGTTTACTGTTGCTCCATGCAATACGGTGTAAACACGAGTGCTTCAATTGTGGCCCCTGCACACATACAAAGGTTGTACACTTTAACATTGCAAGTTACATTTGCTCTTAGGGTGAGAATTCACTGCAAATATATTGCTCTTTTCTGACTGTGATCCTAGCAGTTGGATGAAGTACCAAAGGAACAATGACCAGCTGATTTGAACTAACGCATTTGAAATGTATTTCATTGTACCTCAAGCAGATCAAAATGGGGGTTAATTAATGCACCTTCCGCCTGCTGGCGCAAGCAGCCTTCCAATTAAGTGTTTTCCTAAAAGATGAAACTATGAATGGATCAATCCGGAGTCAGATTAATATCTAATTTATAATCCCTCTAATCACAAAACGCCCATAATTAGCTTTCTGCTAATCGCAATGCCAGGCGGAAACATGTAGGTCTCTCTTATCTAATTAAACAATTATCTTTTCTTATCAGTTGCCATCGCTTCTGGAAGAAATATAGTATATATTACAGTATATATATATATGCCAGTCGACGTTGAATGTTGAAATGATTTGCACACAGCAGACTTTCCTTTATTTTCTTAGTCATGGATGGGGGACACTATGTGAAAGATTGTTCGAGTAGGTTTGTGGTAGTGAGCCTGCTTCTACTGCACATCCTTGATTTAGCCCCTCGGAGCGTCCATTCGTTAATTAAAGGATGCAACCCTCACACACACAAACACATTATTATGGACTGAATACGAAGGAACTGTTTTCCTTAGAAAATGTACATATTCTGCATTTTAAAAATGCAAATTGCACAAAAATGGAGAAGCTGCCAGTTGTAAATGGGAGCGCGCTATTCAACCGGTGGCCTAGCTCTTTTTCGATGAAATGCCCTCGCCCGCATATAATCCAGCGATACACAAGTGAGTGCACGACAGTTCTGTGCAGGGGGGTTGGTGCACAGCAAAACATGAACCAAACCTGCATGTTTGCACCAGGCAAGTCTTCTGGATACAAGGACAGAATATATACTTACCTCCTCGTATGCAACCCCCTGATCTTACTAATTGATATTTGCATACACCCTACAATTCATCCAGGAGATATTCTTGATTGCTATATCATGCACCCTGGTGTGAATAGTTGCAACTATATCATTTGAACCGACATACATACACTTGCATATGAACCGCGTTATGCATACACCCATGCATCATTAATTGGTTGGTATATATTATGCACGTGTATATTACTAAATGGTGCAAGTATGCACTTTACCTCTGTTAGATGATTAAAATATAAACTCCAATATCATGAACTGATTTACAGCTACAGTAATGTATGAATACACCAGTACTATTCAATAAAAGAATGAAATCTGATATGCGTGTGTGACTGTATAGTGATGGGCCCAGCCAGTATTTTAAAAAAGGGTCCTCCACATGTCAAGATTGCAGTGAGGGAAGGGAACATGTTTGGGAGGGGAAGGTTTTAAGGACCAGGACACACTCATTGGGCAAGGTCTAAAATGTATTCTGCCTATTTGTTCTTTTCTAGCCTTGGTGAAAGAATTTAATTTTCCTCTTGTAGTACATCAGAGGGGAGAGTGCATTGGCTGAGAGCCTGTAGGAAAGCAGAGCGCCGCCGCCTTCCGCATCTCATGTTACAATTGAGGTAAGATGTGTGGGGCAGAGAGGAAGAAATGAGCTGACTACTGCTAGCGGGAGAAGGGCCTTGTGTGGGCCTATTGATTGTGTTGCCACTATATGCCGGACAAGTAGGCTACTTTTTGTTGTCGTTGCAAACGCGCTTCTAGCACTTGCAGACTCACTCCTATTCCAACCTCCAACTCATTCCCAGTACCTTCAATCAGGGGTGTACTGGCCTATAGAGAACTCTGGAGATTTTCCAGTAGGCCTCTGCACTCTGGGCCTCTTTTGTGTGATAACCTATTTTATTTCCACATTTTCTCATGGGAAAAGGGTTGGGCTTGTTGAAAATGTGTAATATGGGGCCACTTTGAAAATTATTTCCAGGGCCCCTTTTGGTCCAGTCCACCCCTGCCTTCAATTTGCCCCCCTTGTTCCCCAACCACACTCTGTGATTGGGCCTGTTGCCCTGTGTTAACATCTGCGAGGGTCCAAGACCCTTGCAGGCTTACCAACTGGTATGATTTAACATTGTGGCTAGAAGGTAAGTTTGGTGCAGCACTACTATGCCACTACCCATCCAAATGAGTCTGTCCTACAAAAGATCTTTGTGAGCGAGTTACCTCACGGGTCATATGTGAATAATTAAAAACCTAACCTCGTATGATCGTATACATGCACCAAATAGTAGAGGTTTGTTGCAAAGAATCTGCATATCTGTTTGTTATTACACAACTTATTTTATTACATCTCTTCAAATCACTGAAAGTATAGTGGTCTTAAATAGATTTTTCAGGTCGACATTATTTTGCATTCTGGGAGTCGACTTATAGCTGTGTTTGCAGACTTTGCTTGATCCCTGCGGCTGTCAGTTTCCTCCTGTATTATCACCTCAGTCATTGGCTTAACAATCATCTGTTCCAGCCATTTCTTAGCTACGGCATTTCGCAGGCCATCGGTAATTGGGCATGTAGTGTTTCACATCCATGCTGGGTGGCCATCTCTTTTGACTCTTGATTCAAGACACAAGATGGATATCCAGCAGGGATCTGAAACACTAAATGCACATTTGCCTATCCCAATTCCCAATCCTTCTTTGTCACTAGACTCACTATGGCATTCAGAGGCACGCACCTGTTGGAGTAGAGTAGACATTATAATGGAACAAAAAAAGGATCTCCACTTTTCTTTTTTACATTATAATGGAGACAAAAGAAATACAGCTGGTGGGTGGGGCTCGTTATATTATAGCCAGTAGCCACAGATTATTTAAGAGCCTTCAATCGGCGGCCCGGGCCCACCCACCTGTATGTATTTCTTTGTCTCACCCTTATGTATTCCATTTCCTGTCTGTGACATGTAAAGTAAAATGTCACATCAGACATCACATGAGGTGTGTGTCAGTCTAAAAGCACTTGTACGGTTCTACTTAAAAGGAGAGGGGATTGACCTCACAGTTAGACTAATAACTTGAATCTATCAGAGTTAGTGACTTGTTGATGTTGAATAGTACTGTAACTGTACAATCACTGCCACAGACTGAATCAAAAGTCAATAAGGCTATTTTATTTCCAATTTCAGGGTCAAATAGTGAGGCAGATTTATACAAGTGCAGCTAGAGCAACTGTTAGGCGAAGTAGTGAAAGCAACCAAATCCAACAATGATGGAAGAGGTAGATGAACACCATGACACTACCGACACCGCCGGCCCATCATGTGAGGAAATGCTGCTGTACCCTCCCATGAAACGTAGAACTTCAGCAGTGTGGAACTACTTTGGCTACGCTAAAATCAGAGGAGAAATAAAAGAAGATGGCTTTCCCATTTGCCGTGCCTGTGCCAAAAAAATTTCAGCTAAGGGTGGAAACACATCTAATATGTTTACGCATCTTCGAGAGCATCATCCAGCCCTTTTTCTAGAAACCCAGCCGTCCATCAAAAGGAAACAACTTGCTCATCCTGCCACTTTCACTACTGCAGCAGACTCCACAGAAGCATCATCCAGTACAAAGGTATTTTTAGTTTTAAACTTAACGTTCATCACCAAATAAAATCATCATGATTAGGAGCTTAACATGTGCATTGCGCACTAGTGCAGTGCACTGCATCACACAGGCCCAGCTTGAACTGGTGAGGTGCTGCTGCCTTGGCGCTGGTGTGTGGGGCTGTCCACATGTAGATGAATTTAACTTACCTACCTTAGTTTACTTTTGAGTTAATTTTTTTGCATTTGCATTTGCAGTGGTGCCGCCAATCCCCAGAAAACCTCACTCAATATACAATGGAAAAAATGTTTGAGAAGCAAAAGAAATATGACCGTACCTCTAAATCTGGAAAACAAATGAATGCTGCTGTTGCTTTCTTCATTGCAAAAGATATGGTTCCCTATTACATAGTAGAAAGACCAGGTTTCAAGCATTTAGTAAACCAGCTGAACCCTAAATACGAACTTCCATCGCGAACATTTTTTTCTGGAAAAGAAATCCCAAAATTGTATTCAGCTTTGAGAAATGAAGTGCAGGAAGCTGTTGGCAGAGCCAGGTGGTTTGCAGCAACTACAGATCTTTGGACAAGCAATGGTGGCAAAGGGGAGCCATACATTAGCCTGACACTCCACCACATCTCATCAGAGTGGGTCATGCAGTCTCACTGCTTGGAGACACTGTATGTGCCCAAAGACCATACTGCAGAACACATAGCTGAAATATTTGAAGGCATGTTACAACAATGGCAGGTAGACATTAATAGACTTACATGTATTGGCACAGATAACGCCTCAAACATGAAGAAAGCATTTCAACAGGTACTTAAAGTACCACACTTAAGCTGCTTTGGCCACAACTTAAATTTAGGCATTCAAAAGTGTTTAAAAATTCAGCGCGTTGACACAGCAGTGAAAAGTTGCAGACGGCTGGTTGAGTCATTCAGCCGCAGCTGGAAGAAAAGACGAGAGCTAACCTTAAAACAAACTGATCTCAACGTTCCTAAACATTCCCTGATTCACGATGTAGTCACAAGGTGGGGCTCAACATACGACATGATAGAGCGCTTCACTGAGCAGCAGCAAGCGGTGTGTGCAGTTCTTGCGGCAGATAGAAATCTCTGGCATTTGATGCCAAAACAAAATGACATGACGAACCTTGAGGACATTTCATTAGTACTTGGATCAGTCCACATGTTCACAGATTCCCTTGCTAGTGCCACACGTGTCACCGCATCAGCAATCAGACCAATATTAAATCATTTATTGAATAATGTTCTGGTTTGTGCTCCCACTGATCGTCCACTAGCGAGAGAAATGAAAGAAACTATTGCAGCAGACCTGAGCAGTAGATACGAGGCACCTGAAACACGATTGTTGCTTGACATCTGTTCATTCCTGGATCCAAGGTTCAAAGAACACTTCCTCAGTAATGTGTCTGATACAACAGAAGCAATAAAAGAAAATGCTTTACAAGAAAAACACAGCCTGGAAGAAGGTGAGGATCGGGAATCAGATTTTACCACTGCCACCATCACAAGAAATGGGACCCCCCAAGGTAGTGAAGAACAACAGAGTGAGCAGCAGCTGCAAAGCCTCGGAGTTCCATCACCAACTCCAGTAGTAGCAAGCAAAAAAACAGTTGATGTTAATCCCAGAAAAGGTCTACATGATTTACTGTGGGAAAACTCAGAAAGTGTGAAACAGTCCACTTCTATGGCAGCAGACTCTGAACCAGAAGCAGCAATCATTGCTCAAGTCAAACACTACAAAGCTCTGCCAATCCTTCCGGGAAATGAGGATCCGCTCATTTGGTGGAAACAACATCAAAAGGAATTACCCATTCTGTCACACTTAGCCCAAAAATACCTATGCATCCCAGCAACTAGTGTTCCTTCTGAACGTGTATTCAGTAGCAGTGGCTACATATTATCTCCTTTTAGGAGCAGACTATCTACAGAGCATGTAAACATGCTGGTATTTCTGCATCATAATTTGTGATTTTTTTTTATTTTTCTAAAACGAAAGTGGTTTGTTTGCTGGTCACTCAGACTTGCGTTCTAATACCTAGAATCTTTTCAGACTTTGAGTAAGCAGATATATGATCTTTTTGACAGTTTTACCTTGGTAGTGTAGCTAAAACATAATTCAGCAAACCAAAAGTTTTGGCATAACCCCTGGGCACCCCTTCTCTGGCCATCATTGTTCAGAAGGAACAAAACATATTGAATTTGCAATTGGGCGTTCTTCCTTTTGTGATGGCAGGTAGATCTTGAAAAACGATAGTCTGGTCTGGGTGATTGCCCAGAGCTATGCCTGCAGTTGATTGACTTTTAAAACCTTCCAGCTATCCTACTTTGAGACCCTAGTGTCATACATGTCTTGGCATCCTCCTTCTTTAATTAAACTTCTAAAAAGGTTGTATTGGTTTACAAAGTTAAATAGGACCTCCTGCTCCGTTGAGTTAAAACTAAAATAAATGTTTGTAAGAAGAACTAAGGCAACTTCTTGGTGATGTTTTCTTGTTTGTGTATGGTGTCTTGTTGAAAATGTGACTCTTCCTGTCAAAATAATATTTAAGACAATGCTTATACACACGTGCGCGCTATACTGCGATAACCGCGGTATACCGTCATTTCAAATGAAGGTTATCATACCGTCAAAAAATCAATATCGTGACATCCCTAGTTCAAATCTGGGTGCCCCTTTGCCCAACTGTTTTACATGTAGAAATATTATTTAATTAAATAAATTGAAGTAAACATTTACAATCTTAGCATTTTATGTAATGAGCAACACATTTCTACATTTCAAATACTCCTGATCATCACCTGAAACATAGGGTAAACAAACACCATTAAGCTGTTTAGGATTTCTTCATATGATACAAGCTGTGTTTTACATTCACCCAAGTTCTATTGGTGATATTATCAGTTTCAAATAGTCCATTGGAAGCTCATATGAATGTTATAAAACTGTGGTGGAAATATGCCCTTAATGAAATGTATTAATTTGTAGAGCTGACCAGAAGTGCACTGATGTCATTAGTTCTACAAGTTCCATACAGTCACCCACTCTATCACCTTTTTTAAAAAGGGCAGTTTTAAGCATTCAAGGGTTTAACTCAGTGGTAGAGCGTAGGAGTGCAGTTCAAGAAGTCCCTGTTTCATAACCATATACCCTCTTCAATAGATCCTGTTAAAATGTTTTTCAACCCAATGCACTGTAAGTAAAAATATGATATATCATCATTTCATATAAAAAAACAATGAACAATTGGGTTTAACTATGCTCTTAGCACAAAATCAACAAACTGCAGTAGAGAAGCAGTTAGGTTTTGCAGAATTTGTGCATTTGACAAAAGTTTTCTTTCCATGTTCCAAGATCTACATGTGATAAGAAATGTATGAATTCTTGCAATGGAAACGTCACTGTATTTTACCAAGGCAGATAAAGGACATCTTGTGT
Organism: Ambystoma mexicanum; assembly: GCF_040938575.1. Lineage (NCBI taxonomy): Eukaryota > Metazoa > Chordata > Amphibia > Caudata > Ambystomatidae > Ambystoma > Ambystoma mexicanum. Next base: position 433,913,194 of record NC_090928.1, read on the forward strand.
ACCCATTATAGTTATAAGGAGGGTTGGGTGGCTGAAAATGCATTGCTTTGATGGTGATTGCATGTTGCTTCCACTTTGTACATATTACTGAATAAATAAAGGTCAACATTTCAGAAATGGGGCTGTAGCTCAGGGGTAGAGCATTTCACTGCAGATCAAAAGGTCCCTAGTTCAAATCTGGGTGCCCCCTTGTCCAACTGATTTACCTGTAGAAATATTTTTTTAAATAAATTGAAGAAAACATTTACAATCTTAGCATTTTATGTAATGAGAAACACATTTCTACATTTGAAATACTCCTGATCATCACCTGAAACATAGGGTAAACACCATTAAGCTGTTAGGATTTCTTAGTATGATACAAGCTGTGTTTTACATTCACCCAAGTTCTACTGGTGATATTATCAGTTTGAAATAGTCCATTGGAAGCTCATACGAATGTTATAAAACTGTGGTGGAAACCAATAATATGCCCTTAATGAAATGTATTAATTTGTACAGCTGACCAGAAGTGCACTGATGTCATTAGTTCTACAAGTTCCATACAGTCACCCACTCTATCACCTTTTTAAAAAAGGGCAGTTTTCAACATTCAAGGGTTTATGTCAGTGGTAGAGCGTAGGAGTGTAGTTCAAGAAGTCCCTGTTTCATACCCATATACCCTCTTCAACAGATCATGTTCTAATGTTTTTCAACCCAATGCACTGTAAGAAACAATAGGATATATCATCATTTCATATACAAAACAATGAACAATTGGGTTTAACTATGCTCTTAGCACAAAATCAACAAACTGCAATAGAGAAGCAGTTACATTTTGCAGAATTTGTGAATTTGACAAAAGATTTTTTTTCCATGTTCCAAGATCTACATGTGATACAAAATGTATGAATTCTTGCAATGGAAACCTCACTGTATTTTACCAAGGCAGATAAAGGACATCCTTTGCACCCCATTTACTTATAAGGAGGGTTTGGTGGTTGAAAATGCATTGCTTTTATGGTGATTGCATATTGCTTGCACTTTGTACATATTACTGAATTAATAAAGGTGTACATTTCAGAACTGGGGGTATAGCTCAGTGGTAGAGCATTTGACTGCAGATCAAGAGATCCCTAGTTCAAATCTGGGTGTTCCCTTGTCCAACTGTTTTACCTGTAGAAATATTTTGTTATTTAAATAAATTGAAGAACACATTTACAATCATAGCATTTTATGTAATGAGCAACACATTTCTACATTTCAAATACTCCTGATCATCTCCTGAAACATAGGGTAAACACCATGAAACTGTTTAGGATTTCTTCGTATGATACAAGCTGTGTTTTACATTCACCCAACTTCTACAGGTGATATTATCAGTTTGAAATAGTCCATTGGAAGCTAATATGAATGTTATAAAACTGTGGTGGAAACCAATAATATGCCCTTAATGAAATGTATTAATTTGTACAGCTGACCATACGTGAACTGATGTCATTAGTTCTACAAGTTCCATACAGTCACCCACTCTATCACCTTTTTAAAAAGGGCAGTTTTCAGCATTCAAGGGTTTATGTCAGTGGTAGAGCGTAGGAGTGCAGTTCAACAAGTCCCTGTTTCATAATCATATACCCTCTTCAATAGATCCTGTTAAAATGTATTTTTCAACCCAATGCACTGTAAGAAAATATAAGATATATCATCATTTAATATACAAAACAATGAACAATTGGGTTTAACTATGCTCTTAGCACAAAATCAACAAACTGCAGTAGAGAAGCAGTTACATTTTGCCGAATTTGTGCATTTGACAAAAGATTTTTTTTCCATGTTCCAAGATCTACATGTGATACAAAATGTATGAATTCTTGCAATGGAAACCTCACTCTATTTTACCAAGGCAGATAAAGGACATCCTTCGCACCCCATTTACTTATAAGGAGGGTTTGGTGGCTGAAAATGCATTGAATTGATGGTGATTGCATGTTGCTTCCACTTTGTACATATTACTGAATTAATAAAGGTGTACATTTCAGAATTGGGGGTATAGCTCAGTTTTAGAGCATTTGACTGCAGATCAAGAGGTCCCTAGTTCAAATCTGGGTGCCCCCTTGTTCAACTGTTTTACTGTAGAAATATTTTTTTAAATAAATTGAAGAAAACATTTACAATCTTAGCATTTTATGTAATGAGCAACACATTTCTACATGTGAAAGACTCCTGATCATCTCCTGAAACATAGGGTAAACACCATTAACCTGTTTTGGATTTCTTTCTATGATACAAGCTGTATTTTACATTCACCCAAGTTCTACTGGTGATATTATCAGTTTGAAAAAATCCATTGGAAGCTCATATGAATGTTATAAAACTGTGGTGGAAACCAATAATATGCCCTTAATGAAATGTATTAATTTGTACAGCTGACCAGAAGTGCACTGATGTCATTAGTTCTACAAGTTCGATAGAGTCACCCACTCTATCACCTTTTTAATAAAGGGCAGTTTTCAACATTCAACGGTTTATGTCAGTGGTAGAGCGTAGGAGTGTAGTTCAAGAAGTCCCTGTTTCATAACCATATACCCTCTTCAATAGATCCTGTTAAAATGTTTTTCAACCTAATGCACTGTAAGAAACAATCGGATATATCATCATTTCATATACAACACAATGAACAATTGGGTTTAACTATGCTCTTAGCACAAAATCAACAAACTGCAGTAGAGAAGCAGTTACATTTTGCAGAATTTGTGCATTTGACAAAAGATTTTTTTTCCATGTTCCAAGATCTACATGTCATAAGAAATGTATGAAGTCTTGCAATGGAAACCTCACTGTATTTTACCAAGGCAGATAAAGGACATCCTTCGCACCCCATACACTTATAAGGAGGGTTTTGAGGCTGAAAATGCATTGCTTTGATGGTGATTGCATGTTGCTTGTACTTTGTACATATTACTGAATTAATAAAGGTGAACTTTTCAGAACTGGGGTATAGCTCAGTGGTAGAGCATTTCACTGCAGATCAAGAGTTCCCTAGTTCAAAACTGGGTGCCCCCTTGTTCAACTGTTTTACCTGTAGAAATATTTTTCTAATTAAATAAATTGAAGAAAACATTTACAATTTTAGCATTTTATGTAATGAGCAACACATTTCTACATTAGAAATACTCCTGATTATCTCCTGAAACATAGGGTAAACACCATGAAACTGTTTAGGATTTCTTCATATGATACAAGCTGTGTTTCACATTCACCCAAGTTCTACTGGTGATATTATCAGTTTGAAATAGTCCATTGGAAGCTCATATGAATGTTATAAAACTGTGGTGGAAACCAATAATATGCCCTTAATGAAATGTATTAATTTGTACAGCTGACCAGAAGTGCACTGATGTCATTAGTTCTACAAGTTCCATACAGTCACCCACTCTATCACTTTTTTAAAAAAGGGCAGTTTTCAGCATTCAAGGGTTTAACTCAGTGGTCGAGCGTAGGAGTGCAGTTCAAGAAGTCCCTGTTTCATAACCATATACCCTCGTCAATAGATCCTGTTAAAATGTTTTTCAACTCAATGCACTGTAAGAAACAATAGGATATATCATCATTTCATATACAAAACAATGAACAATTGGGTTTAACTATGCTCTTAGCACAAAATCAACAAACTGCAGTAGAGAAGCAGTTACATTTTGCAGAATTTGTGCATTTGACAAAAGATTTTTTTTCCATGTTCCAAGATCTACATGTGATACCAAATGTATGAATTCTTGCAATGGAAACCTCACTGTATTTTACCAAGGCAGATAAAGGATATCCTTCACACCCCATACACTTATAAGGAGTGTTTGGTGGCTGAAAATGCATTGCTTTGATGGTGATTGCATTTTGCTTGTACTTTGTACATATTACTGAACTAATAAAGGTGAACTTTGCAGAACTTGGGTATAGCTCAGTGGTAGAGCATTTGACTACAAATCAAGAGGTCCCTAGTTCAAATCTGGGTGCCCAATTTTTCAACTGTTTTACCTGTAGAAATATTGTTATAATTAAATAAATTGAAGAAAACATTTACAATCTTAGCATGTTATGTAATGAGCAACACATTTCTACATTAGAAATACTCCTGATCATCTCCTGAAACATAGGGTAAACACCATGAAACTGTTTAGGATTTCTTCATATGATACAAGCTGTGTTTTACATTCACCCAGTTTCTACTGGTGATATTATCAGTTTGAAATAGTCCATTGGAAGCTCATATGAATGTTATAAAACTGTGGTGGAAACCAATAATATGCCCTTAATGAAATGTATTAATTTGTACAGCTGACCAGAAGTGCACTGATGTCATTAGTTCTACAAGTTCCATACAGTCACCCACTCTATCACCTTTTTCAAAAAGGGCAGTTTTCAGCATTCAAGGGTTTATGTCAGTGGTAGAGCGTAGGAGTGCTTTTCAAGAAGTCCCTGTTTCATAACCATATACCCTCTTCAATACTCCTGTTAAAATGTTTTTCAACCCAATGCACTGTAAGAAAGAATAGGATATATCATCATTTCATATAAAAAACAATGAACAATTGGGTTTAACTATGCTCTTAGCACAAAATCAACAAACTGCAGTAGAGAAGCAGTTACATTTTGCAGAATTTGTGCATTTGACAAAAGATTTTTTTTCCATGTTCCAAGATCTACATGTGATAAGAAATGTATGAAGTCTTGCAATGGAAACCTCACTGTATTTTAACAAGGCAGATAAAGGACATCCTTCGCACCCCATACACTTATAAGGAGGGTTTTGTGGCTGAAAATGCATTGCTTTGATGGTGATTGCATGTTGCTTGTACTTTGTACATATTACTGAATTAATAAAGGCAAACTTTTCAGAACTGGGGTATAGCTCAGTGGTAGTGCATTTCACTGCAGATCAAGAGTTCCCTAGTTCAAAACTGGGTGCCCCCTTGTTCAACTGTTTTACCTGTAGAAATATTTTTCTAATTAAATAAATTGAAGAAAACATTTACAATCTTAGCATTTTATGTAATGAGCAACACATTTCTACATTAGAAATACTCCTGATTATCTCCTGAAACATAGGGTAAACACCATGAAACTGTTTAGGATTTCTTCATATGATACAAGCTGTGTTTTACATTCACCCAAGTTCTACTGGTGATATTATCAGTTTGAAATAGTCCATTGGAAGTTCATATGAATGTTATAAAACTGTGGTGGAAACCAATAATATGCCCTTAATGAAATGTATTAATTTGTACAGCTGACCAGAAGTGCACCGATGTCATTAGATCTACAAGTTCCATACAGTCACCCACTCTATCACCTTTTTAAAAAAGGGCAGTTTTCAGCATGTAAGGGTTTATGTCAGTGGTAGAGCGTAGAAGTGCTTTTCAAGAAGTCCCTGGTTCATAACCATATACCCTCTTCAATAGATCCTGTTAAAATGTTTTTCAACCCAATGCACTGTAAGAAACAATAGGATATATCATCATTTCATATAAAAAACAATGAACAATTGGGTTTAACTATGCTCTTAGCACAAAATCAACAAAATGCAATAGAGAAGCAGTTACGTTTTGCAGAATTTGTGCATTTGACAAACGTTTTTTTTCCATGTTCCAAGATCTACATGTGATACGAAATGTATGAATTCTTGCAGTGGAAACCTCACTGTATTTTAACAAGGCAGATAAAGGACATCCTTCGCACCCCTTATACTTATAAGGAGGGTTTGGTGGCTGAAAATGCATTGCTTTGATGGTGATTGCATGTTGCTTCCACTTTGTACATATTACTGAATAAATAAAGGTGAACATTTCAGAAATGGGGGTATAGCTCAGGGGTAGAGCATTTCACTGCAGATGAAAAGGTCCCTAGTTCAAATCTGGGTGCCCCCTTGTCCAACTGTTTTACCTGTAGAAATATGTTTTTAATTAAATAAATTGAAGTAAACATTTACAATTTTAGCATTTTATGTAATGAACAACACATTTCTACATTTGAAATACTCCTGATCATCACCTGAAACATAGGGTAAACACCATTAAGCTGTTTAGGATTTCTTCATATGATACAAGCTGTGTTTTACATTCACCCAAGTTCTACTGGTGATATGATCAGTTTGAAATAGTCCATTGGAAGCTCTTATGAATGTTATAAAACTGTGGTGGAAACCAATAATATGCCCTTAATGAAATGTATTAATTTGTACAGCTGACCAGAAGTGCACTGATGCCATTAGTTCTACAAGTTCCATAGAGTCACCCACTCTATCACCTTTTTAAAAAAAGGGCAGTTTTCAACATTCAAGGGTTTATGTGAGTGGTAGAGCGTAGGAGTGTAGTTCAAGAAGTCCCTGTTTCATAACCATATACCCTCTTCAATAGATCCTGTTAAAATGTTTTTCAACCCAATGCACTGTAACAAACAATCGGATATATCATCATTTCATATACAAAACAATGAACAATTGGGTTTAAATATGCTCTTAGCACACAATCAACAAACTGCAGTAGAGAAGCAGTTACATTTTGCAGAATTTGTGCATTTGACAAAAGATTTTTTTTCCATGTTCCAAGATCTACATGTGATAAGAAATGTATGAAGTCTTGCAATGGAAACCTCACTGTATTTTAACAAGGCAGATAAAGGACATCCTTCGCACCCCATACACTTATAAGGAGGGTTTTGAGGCTGAAAATGCATTGCTTTGATGGTGATTGCATGTTGCTTGTACTTTGTACATATTACTGAATTAATAAAGGCGAACTTTTCAGAACTGGGGTATAGCTCAGTGGTAGTGCATTTCACTGCAGATCAAGAGTTCCCTAGTTCAAAACTGGGTGCCCCCTTGTGCAACTGTTTTAATTGTAGAAATATTTTTCTAATTAAATAAATTGAAGAAAACATTTACAATCTTAGCATTTTATGTAATGAGCAACACATTTCTACATTAGAAATACTCCTGATTATCTCCTGAAACATAGGGTAAACACCATGAAACTGTTTAGGATTTCTTCATATGATACAAGCTGTGTTTTACATTCACCCAAGTTCTACTGGTGATATTATCAGTTTGAAATAGTCCATTGGAAGTTCATATGAATGTTATAAAACTGTGGTGGAAACCAATAATATGCCCTTAATGAAATGTATTAATTTGTACAGCTGACCAGAAGTGCACCGATGTCATTAGATCTACAAGTTCCATACAGTCACCCACTCTATCACCTTTTTAAAAAAGGGCAGTTTTCAGCATGTAAGGGTTTATGTCAGTGGTAGAGAGTAGAAGTGCTTTTCAAGAAGTCCCTGTTTCATAACCATATACCCTCTTCAATAGATCCTGTTAAAATGTTTTTCAACCCAATGCACTGTAACAAACAATCGGATATATCATCATTTCATATACAAAACAATGAACAATTGGGTTTAAATATGCTCTTAGCACACAATCAACAAACTGCAGTAGAGAAGCAGTTACATTTTGCAGAATTTGTGCATTTGACAAAAGATTTTTTTTCCATGTTCCAAGATCTACATGTGATAAGAAATGTATGAAGTCTTGCAATGGAAACCTCACTGTATTTTAACAAGGCAGATAAAGGACATCCTTCGCACCCCATACACTTATAAGGAGGGTTTTGAGGCTGAAAATGCATTGCTTTGATGGTGATTGCATGTTGCTTGTACTTTGTACATATTACTGAATTAATAAAGGCGAACTTTTCAGAACTGGGGTATAGCTCAGTGGTAGTGCATTTCACTGCAGATCAAGAGTTCCCTAGTTCAAAACTGGGTGCCCCCTTGTGCAACTGTTTTACCTGTAGAAATATTTTTCTAATTAAATAAATTGAAGAAAACATTTACAATCTTAGCATTTTATGTAATGAGCAACACATTTCTACATTAGAAATACTCCTGATTATCTCCTGAAACATAGGGTAAACACCATGAAACTGTTTAGGATTTCTTCATATGATACAAGCTGTGTTTTACATTCACCCAAGTTCTACTGGTGATATTATCAGTTTGAAATAGTCCATTGGAAGTTCATATGAATGTTATAAAACTGTGGTGGAAACCAATAATATGCCCTTAATGAAATGTATTAATTTGTACAGCTGACCAGAAGTGCACCGATGTCATTAGATCTACAAGTTCCATACAGTCACCCACTCTATCACCTTTTTAAAAAAGGGCAGTTTTCAGCATGTAAGGGTTTATGTCAGTGGTAGAGCGTAGAAGTGCTTTTCAAGAAGTCCCTGTTTCATAACCATATACCCTCTTCAATAGATCCTGTTAAAATGTTTTTCAACCCAATGCACTGTAACAAACAATCGGATATATCATCATTTCATATACAAAACAATGAACAATTGGGTTTAAATATGCTCTTAGCACACAATCAACAAACTGCAGTAGAGAAGCAGTTACATTTTGCAGAATTTGTGCATTTGACAAAAGATTTTTTTTCCATGTTCCAAGATCTACATGTGATAAGAAATGTATGAAGTCTTGCAATGGAAACCTCACTGTATTTTAACAAGGCAGATAAAGGTCATCCTTCGCACCCCATACACTTATAAGGAGGGTTTTGTAGCTGAAAATGCATTGCTTTGATGGTGATTGCATGTTGCTTGTACTTTGTACATATTACTGAATTAATAAAGGCGAACTTTTCAGAACTGGGGTATAGCTCAGTGGTAGTGCATTTCACTGCAGATCAAGAGTTCCCTAGTTCAAAACTGGGTGCCCCCTTGTTCAACTGTTTTACCTGTAGAAATATTTTTCTAATTAAATAAATTGAAGAAAACATTTACAATCTTAGCATTTTATGTAATGAGCAACACATTTCTACATTAGAAATACTCCTGATTATCTCCTGAAACATAGGGTAAACACCATGAAACTGTTTAGGATTTCTTCATATGATACAAGCTGTGTTTTACATTCACCCAAGTTCTACTGGTGATATTATCAGTTTGAAATAGTCCATTGGAAGTTCATATGAATGTTATAAAACTGTGGTGGAAACCAATAATATGCCCTTAATGAAATGTATTAATTTGTACAGCTGACCAGAAGTGCACCGATGTCATTAGATCTACAAGTTCCATACAGTCACCCACTCTATCACCTTTTTAAAAAAGGGCAGTTTTCAGCATGTAAGGGTTTATGTCAGTGGTAGAGCGTAGAAGTGCTTTTCAAGAAGTCCCTGGTTCATAACCATATACCCTCTTCAATAGATCCTGATAAAATGTTTTTCAACCCAATGCACTGTAAGAAACAATAGGATATATCATCATTTCATATAAAAAACAATGAACAATTGGGTTTAACTATGCTCTTAGCACAAAATCAACAAAATGCAGTAGAGAAGCAGTTACGTTTTGCAGAATTTGTGCATTTGACAAACGTTTTTTTTCCATGTTCCAAGATCTACATGTGATACGAAATGTATGAATTCTTGCAGTGGAAACCTCACTGTATTTTACCAAGGCAGATAAAGGACATCCTTCGCACCCCATATACTTATAAGGAGGGTTTGGTGGCTGAAAATGCATTGTTTTGATGGTGATTCCATGTTGTTTGCACTTTGTACATATTACTGAATTAATAAATGTGAACTTTTCAGAACTGGCGGTATAGCTCAGTGGTAAAGCATTTGACTACAGATCAAGAGGTCCCTAGTTCAAATCTGGGTGCCCCCTTGTTCAACTGTTTTACCTGTAGAAATATGTTTTTTTATTAAATAAATTAAAGAAAACATTTACAATCTTAGCATTTTATGTAATGAGCAACACATTTCTACATTTGACATAATCCTGATCATCTCCTGAAACATAGGGTAAACACCATGAAACCTTTTAGGATTTCTTCATATGATACAAGCTGTGTTTTACATTCACCCAAGTTCTACTGGTGATATTATCAGTTTGAAATAGTCCATTGGAAGCTCATATGAATGTTATAAAACTGTGGTGGAAACCAATAATATGCCCTTAATGAAATGTATTAATTTGTACAGCTGACCAGAAGTGCACTGATGTCATTAGTTCTACAAGTTCCATACAGTCACCCACTCTATCACCTTTTTAAAAAAGGGCAGTTTTCAGCATTCAAGGGTTTATGTAAGTGGTAGAGTGTAGGAGGGCTTTTCAAGAAGTTCCTGTTTCATAACCATATACCCTCTTCAATAGATCCTGTTAAAATGTATTTTTTAACCGAATGCACTGTAAGAAACAATAAGATATATCATCATTTCATATACAAAACAATGAACAATTGGGTTTAACTATCCTCTTAGCACAAAATCAACAAACTGCAGTAGAGAAGCAGTTACATTTTGCAGAATTTGTGCATTTGACAAAATATTTTTTTTCCATGTTCCAAGATCTACATGTGATACGAAATGTATGAATTCTTGCAATGGAAACCTCACTGTATTTTACCAAGGCAGATAAAGGACATCTTTTGTACCCCTTATACTTATAAGGAGGGTTTGGTGGCTGAAAATGCATTGCTTTGATGGTGATTGCATGTTGCTTGCACTTTGTACATATTACTGAATAAATAAAGGTGAACATTTCAGAAATGGGGGTATAGCTCAGGGGTAGAGCATTTCACTGCAGATCAAAAGGTCCCTGGTTCAAATCTGGGTGCCCCCTTGTCCAACTGTTTTACCTGTAGAAATATTTTTTTAATTAAATAAATTGTAGTAAACATTTACAATCTTAGCATTTTATGTAATGAGCAACACATTTCTACATTTGAAATACTCCTGATCATCTCCTGAAACATAGGGTAAACACCATGAAACTGTTTCGGATTTCTTCGTATGATACAAGCTGTGTTTTACATTCACCCAAGTTCTACTGGTGATATTATCAGTTTGAAATATTCCATTGGAAGCTCATATGAATGTTATAAAAACTGTGGTGGAAACCAATAATATGCCCTTAATAAAATGTATTAATTTGTACAGCTGACCAGAAGTGCACTGATGTCATTAGTTCTACAAGTTCCATACAGTCACCCACTCTATCACCTTTTTAAAAAAGGGCAGTTTTCAGCATTCGAGGGTTTAACTCAGTGGTAGAGCGTAGGAATGCAGTTCAAGAAGTCCCCGTTTCATAACCATATACCCTCTTCAATAGATCCTGTTAAAATGTTTTTCAACCCAATGCATGGTAAGAAACAATAAGATATATAATAATTTCATATACAAAAGAATGAACAATTGGGTTTAACTATGCTCTTAGCACAAAATCAACAAACTGCAATAGAGAAGCAGTTACATTTTGTAGAATTTGTGCATTTGACAAAAGATTTTTTTTCCATGTTCCAAGATCTACATGTGATACGAAATGTATGAATTCTTGCAATGGAAACCTCACTGTATTTTACCAAGGCAGATAAAGGACATCCTTCGCAACCCATATACTTATAAGGAGGGTTTGGTGGATGAAAATGCTTTGCTTTGATGGTGATTGCATGTTGCTTCCACTTTGTACATATTACTGAATAAATAAAGGTGAATGTTTCAGAAATGGTGGTATATAGCTCAGGGGTAGAGCATTTCACTGCAGATCAAAAGGATCCTAGTTCATATCTGGGTTCCCCCTTGTCCAACTGTTTTACCTCTAGAAATACGTTTTTAATTAAATAAATTGAAGTAAACATTTACAATCTTAGCATTTTATGTAATGAGCAAAACATTTCTACATTTGAAATACTCCTGATCATCACCTGAAACATAGGGTAAACACCATTAAACTGTTTAGGATTTCTTCATATGATACACAGTGTGTTTTACATTCACCCAAGTTCTACTGGTGATATGATTAGTTTGAAATAGTCCATTGGAAGCTCATATGAATGTTATAAAACTGTGGTGGAAACCAATAATATGCCCTTAATGAAATGTATTAATTTGTACAGCTGACCAGAAGTGCACTGATGTCATTAGTTCTACAAGTTCCATACAGTCACCCACTCTATCACCTTTTTAAAAAAGGGCAGTTTTCAGCATTCAATTGTTTATGTCAGTGGTAGAGCGTAGGAGGGCTTTTCAAGAAGTTCATGTTTCATAACCATATACCCTCTTCAATAGATCCTGTTACAATGTATGTTTTAACCCAATGCACTGTAAGAAACAATAAGATATATCATCATTTCATATACAAAACAATGAACAATTGGGTTTAACTATGCTCTTAGCACAACATCAACAAAATGCAGTAGAGAAACAGTTACGTTTTGCAGAATGTGTGCATTTGTCAAAAGTTTTTTTTCCATGTTCCAAGATCTACATGTGATACGAAATGTATGAATTCTTGCAATGGAAACCTCACTGTATTTTACCAAGTCAGATAAAGGACATCCTTCGCACCCTATATACTTATAAGGAGAGTTTGGTGGCTGGAAATGCATTGCTTTGATGGTGATTGCATGTTGCTTGCACTTTGTACATATTACTGAATTAATAAAGGTGAACTTTTCAGAATTGGGGGTATCGCTCAGTGGTAGAGCATTTGACTGCAGATCAAGAGGTCCCTAGTTCAAATCTGGGTGCCCCCTTGTTCAGCTGTTTTACCTGTAGAAATATTTTTTTAAAATAAATTGAATAAAACATTTACAATCTTAGCATTTTATGTAATGAGCAACACATTTCTACATTTGAAATACTCCTGATCATCTCCTGAAATATAGGGTAAACACCATGAAACTGTTTAGGATTTCTTCATATGATACAAGCTGTGTTTTACATTCACCCAAGTTCTACTGGTGATATTATTAGTTTGAAATAGTCCATTGGAAGCTCATATGAATGTTATAAAACTGTGGTGGAAACCAATAATATGCCCTTAATGAAATGTATTAATTTGTACAGCTGACCAGAAGTGCACTGATGTCATTAGTTCTACAAGTTCCATAGAGTCACCCACTCTATCATCTTTTTTAAAAAGGGCAGTTTTCAACATTCAAGGGTTTATGTCAGTGGTAGAGCGTAGGAGTGTAGTTCAAGAAGTCCCTGTTTCATAACCATATACCCTCTTCAATAGATCCTGTTAAAATGTTTTTCAACCCAATGCACTGTAAGAAACAATAAGATATATCATCATTTCATATACAAAACAATGAACAATTGGGTTTAACTATGCTCTTAGCACAACATCAACAAAATGCAGTAGAGAAACAGTTACGTTTTGCAGAATGTGTGCATTTGTCAAAAGTTTTTTTTCCATGTTCCAAGATCTACATGTGATACGAAATGTATGAATTCTTGCAATGGAAACCTCACTGTATTTTACCAAGTCAGATAAAGGACATCCTTCGCACCCCATATACTTATAAGGAGAGTTTGGTGGCTGGAAATGCATTGCTTTGATGGTGATTGCATGTTGCTTGCACTTTGTACATATTACTGAATTAATAAAGGTGAACTTTTCAGAATTGGGGGTATCGCTCAGTGGTAGAGCATTTGACTGCAGATCAAGAGGTCCCTAGTTCAAATCTGGGTGCCCCCTTGTTCAGCTGTTTTACCTGTAGAAATATTTTTTTAAAATAAATTGAATAAAACATTTACAATCTTAGCATTTTATGTAATGAGCAACACATTTCTACATTTGAAATACTCCTGATCATCTCCTGAAATATAGGGTAAACACCATGAAACTGTTTAGGATTTCTTCATATGATACAAGCTGTGTTTTACATTCACCCAAGTTCTACTGGTGATATTATTAGTTTGAAATAGTCCATTGGAAGCTCATATGAATGTTATAAAACTGTGGTGGAAACCAATAATATGCCCTTAATGAAATGTATTAATTTGTACAGCTGACCAGAAGTGCACTGATGTCATTAGTTCTACAAGTTCCATAGAGTCACCCACTCTATCATCTTTTTTAAAAAGGGCAGTTTTCAACATTCAAGGGTTTATGTCAGTGGTAGAGCGTAGGAGTGTAGTTCAAGAAGTCCCTGTTTCATAACCATATACCCTCTTCAATAGATCCTGTTAAAATGTTTTTCAACCCAATGCACTGTAAGAAACAATAGGCTATATCATCATTTCATATACAAAACAATGAACATTGGGTTTAACTATGCTCTTAGCACAAAATCAACAAACTGCAGTAGAGAAGCAGTTACATTTTGCAGAATTTGTGCATTTGCCAAAAGATTTTTGTTCCATGTTCCAAGATCTACATGTGATACGAAATGTATGAATTCTTGCAATGGAAACCTCACTGTATTTTACCAAGGCAGATAAAGGACATCTTTTGTACCCCTTATACTTATAAGGAGGGTTTGGTGGCTGAAAATGCTTTGCTTTGATGGTGATAGCATGTTGCTTCCACTTTGTACATATTACTGAATTAATAAAAGTGAACTTTTCAGAACTGGGGGTATAGCTCAGTGGTAGAGCATTTGCCTGCAGCTCAAGAGGTCCCTAGCTCAAATCTGGGTGTCCCCTTGTTCAACTGTTTTACCTGTAGAAATATTTATTTTATTAAATAAATTGAAGAAAACATTTACAATGTTACCATTTTCTGTAATGAGCAACAAATTTCTACATTTGAAATACTCCTGATCATCACCTGAAACATAGGGTAAACACCATTAAGCTGTTTAGGATTTCTTCATATGATACAAGCTGTGTTTTACATTCACCCAAGTTGTACTGGTGATATGATCAGTTTGAAATAGTCCATTGGAAGCTCATATGAATGTTATAAAACTGTGGTGGAAACCGATAATATGCCCTTAATGAAATGTATTAATTTGTAGAGCTGACCAGAAGTGCACTGATGTCATTAGTTCTACAAGTTCCATACAGTCACCCACTCTATCACCTTTTTAAAAAAGGGCAGTTTTCAGCATTCGAGGGTTTAACTCAGTGGTAGAGCGTAGGAATGCAGTTCAAGAAGTCCCCGTTTCATAACCATATACCCTCTTCAATAGATCCTGTTAAAATGTTTTTCTACCCAATGCATGGTAAGAAACAATAAGATATATAATCATTTCATATACAAAAGAATGAACAATTGGGTTTAACTATGCTCTTAGCACAAAATCAACAAACTGCAATAGAGAAGCAGTTACATTTTGCAGAATTTGTGCATTTGACAAAAGATTTTTTTTCCATGTTCCAAGATCTACATGTGATACGAAATGTATGAATTCTTGCAATGGAAACCTCACTGTATTTTACCAAGGCAGATAAAGGACATCCTTCGCAACCCATATACTTATAAGGAGGGTTTGGTGGCTGAAAATGCTTTGCTTTGATGGTGATTGCATGTTGCTTCCACTTTGTACATATTACTGAATAAATAAAGGTGAATGTTTCAGAAATGGTGGTATATAGCTCAGGGGTAGAGCATTTCACTGCAGATCAAAAGGATCCTAGTTCATATCTGGGTTCCCCCTTGTCCACCTGTTTTACCTCTAGAAATATGTTTTTAATTAAATAAATTGAAGTAAACATTTACAATCTTAGCATGTTATGTAATGAGCAAAACATTTCTACATTTGAAATACTCCTGATCATCACCTGAAACATAGGGTAAACACCATTAAACTGTTTAGGATTTCTTCATATGATACACAGTGTGTTTTACATTCACCCAAGTTCTACTGGTGATATGATTAGTTTGAAATAGTCCATTGGAAGCTCATATGAATGTTATAAAACTGTGGTGGAAACCAATAATATGCCCTTAATGAAATGTATTAATTTGTACAGCTGACCAGAAGTGCACTGATGTCATTAGTTCTACAAGTTCCATACAGTCACCCACTCTATCACCTTTTTAAAAAAGGGCAGTTTTCAGCATTCAATTGTTTATGTCAGTGGTAGAGCGTAGGAGGGCTTTTCAAGAAGTTCATGTTTCATAACCATATACCCTCTTCAATAGATCCTGTTAAAATGTATGTTTTAACCCAATGCACTGTAAGAAACAATAAGATATATCATCATTTCATATACAAAACAATGAACAATTGGGTTTAACTATGCTCTTAGCACAACATCAACAAAATGCAGTAGAGAAACAGTTACGTTTTGCAGAATGTGTGCATTTGTCAAAAGTTTTTTTTCCATGTTCCAAGATCTACATGTGATACGAAATGTATGAATTCTTGCAATGGAAACCTCACTGTATTTTACCAAGTCAGATAAAGGACATCCTTCGCACCCCATATACTTATAAGGAGAGTTTGGTGGCTGGAAATGCATTGCTTTGATGGTGATTGCATGTTGCTTGCACTTTGTACATATTACTGAATTAATAAAGGTGAACTTTTCAGAATTGGGGGTATCGCTCAGTGGTAGAGCATTTGACTGCAGATCAAGAGGTCCCTAGTTCAAATCTGGGTGCCCCCTTGTTCAGCTGTTTTACCTGTAGAAATATTTTTTTAAATAAATTGAATAAAACATTTACAATCTTAGCATTTTATGTAATGAGCAACACATTTCTACATTTGAAATACTCCTGATCATCTCCTGAAATATAGGGTAAACACCATGAAACTGTTTAGGATTTCTTCATATGATACAAGCTGTGTTTTACATTCACCCAAGTTCTACTGGTGATATTATTAGTTTGAAATAGTCCATTGGAAGCTCATATGAATGTTATAAAACTGTGGTGGAAACCAATAATATGCCCTTAATGAAATGTATTAATTTGTACAGCTGACCAGATGTGCACTGATGTCATTAGTTCTACAAGTTCCATAGAGTCACCCACTCTATCATCTTTTTTAAAAAGGGCAGTTTTCAACATTCAAGGGTTTATGTCAGTGGTAGAGCGTAGGAGTGTAGTTCAAGAAGTCCCTGTTTCATAACCATATACCCTCTTCAATAGATCCTGTTAAAATGTTTTTCAACCCAATGCACTGTAAGAAACAATAGGCTATATCATCATTTCATATACAAAACAATGAACATTGGGTTTAACTATGCTCTTAGCACAAAATCAACAAACTGCAGTAGAGAAGCAGTTACATTTTGCAGACTTTGTGCATTTGGCAAAAGATTTTTTTTCCATGTTCCAAGATCTACATGTGATACGAAATGTATGAATTCTTGCAATGGAAAACTCACTGTGTTTTACCAAGGCAGATAAAGGACATCATTTGCACCTCATATACTGATAAGGAGGGTTTGATGGCTGAAAATGCATTGCTTTGATGGTGATTGCATGTTGCTTGCACTTTGTACATATTACTGAATTAATAAAGGAGAATTTTTCAGAACTGGGGGTATAGCTCAGTGGTAGAGCGTTTGACTGCAGCTCAAGAGGTCCCTAGTTCAAATCTGGGTGTCCCCTTGTTCAACTGTTTTACCTGTAGAAATATTTATTTTATTAAATAAATTGAAGAAAACATTTACAATGTTACCATTTTATGTAATGAGCAACAAATTTCTACATTTGAAATACTCCTGATCATCACCTGAAACATAGGGTAAACACCATTAAGCTGTTTAGGATTTCTTCATATGATACAAGCTGTGTTTTACATTCACCCAAGTTGTACTGGTGATATGATCAGTTTGAAATAGTCCATTGGAAGCTCATATGAATGTTATAAAACTGTGGTGGAAACCAATAATATGCCCTTAATGAAATGTATTAATTTGTAGAGCTGACCAGAAGTGCACTGATGTCATTAGTTCTACAAGTTCCATACAGTCACCCACTCTATCACCTTTTTAAAAAAAAGGGCAGTTTTCAGCATTCAAGGGTTTAACTCAGTGGTAGAGCATAGGAGTGCAGTTCAAGAAGTCCCTGTTTCATAAGCATATACCCTCGTCAATAGATCCTGTTAAAATGTTTTTCAACCCAATGCACTGTAAGAAACAGTAGGATATATCATCATTTCATATAAAAAACAATGAACAATTGGGTTTAACTATACTCTTAGCACAAAATCAACAAACTGCAATAGAGAAGCAGTTACGTTTTGCAGAATTTGTGCATTTGACAAACATTTTTTTTCCATGTTCCAAGATCTACATGTGATACGAAATTTATGAATTCTTGCAATGGAAACCTCACAGTATTTTACCAAGGCAGATAAAGGACATTTTTGTACCCCTTATACTTATAAGGAGGGTTTGGTGGCCGAAAATGCATTGCTTTGATGGTGATTGCATGTTGCTTGCATTTTGTACATATTACTGAATTAATAAAGATGAACTTTTCAGAACTGGGGGTATAGCTCAGTAGTAGAGCATTTGACTGCAGATTAAGAGGTCCCTAGTTCAACTCTGGGTGCCCCTTGTTCAACTGTTTTACCTGTAGAAATATTTTTTTAATTAAATAAATTGAAGAAAACATTTACAATCTCAGCATTTTATGTAATGAGCAACACATTTCTACATTTGAAATACTCCTGATCATCTCCTGAAACATAGGGTAAACACCATGAAACTGTTTAGGATTTCTTCATATGATACAAGCTGTGTTTTACATTCACCCAAGTTCTACTGGTGATATTATCAGTTTGAAATAGTCCATTGGAAGCTCATATGAATGTTATAAAACTGTGGTGGAAACCAATAATATGCCCTTAATGAAATGTATTAATTTGTACAGCTGACCAGAAGTGCACTGATGTCATTATTTCTACAAGTTCCATAAAGTCACCCACTCTATCACCTTTTTAAAAAAGGGCAGTTTTCAGCATTCAAGGGTTTAACTCAGTGTTAGAGCATAGGAGTGCAGTTGAAGAAGTCCCTGTTTCATAACCATATACCCTCGTCAATAGATCCTGTTAAAATGTTTTTCAACCCAATGCACTGTAAGAAACAATAGGATATATCATCATTTCATATAAAAAACAATGAACAATTGGGTTTAACTATACTCTTAGCACAAAATCAACAAACTGCAGTAGAGAAGCAGTTACATTTTGCAGAATTTGTGCATTTGACAAAATATTTTTTTTCCATGTTCCAAGATCTACATGTGATATGAAATGTATGAATTCTTGCAATGGAAACCTCGCTGTATTTTACCAAGGCAGATAAAGGACATCTTTTGTACCCCTTATACTTATAAGGAGGGTTTGGTGGCTGAAAATGCTTTGCTTTGATGGTGATTGCATGTTGCTTGCACTTTGTACATATTACTGAATTAATAAAGGTGAACTTTTCAGAACTGGGGGTATAGCTCAGTGGTAGAGCATTTACCTGCAGCTCAAGAGGTCCCTAGTTCAAATCTGGGTGTCCCCTTGTTCAACTGTTTTACCTGTAGAAATATTTATTTTATTAAATAAATTGAAGAAAACATTTACAATGTTACCATTTTATGTAATGAGCAACAAATTTCTACATTTGAAATACTCCTGATCATCTCCTGAAACATAGGGTAAACACCATTAAGCTGTTTAGGATTTCTTCATATGATACAAGCTGTGTTTTACATTCACCCAAGTTCTACTGGTGATATTATCAGTTTGAAATAGTCCATTGGAAGCTCATATGAATGTTATAAAACTGTGGTGGAAACCAATAATATGCCCTTAATGAACTGTATAAATTTGTACAGCTGACCAGAAGTGCACTGATGTCATTACTTCTACAAGTTCCATACAGTCACCCACTCTATCACCTTTTTAAAAAAGGGCAGTTTTCAACATTGAAGGGTTTATGTCAGTGGTAGAGCGTAGGAGTGTAGTTCAAGAAGTCCCTGTTTCATAACCATATACCCTCTTCAATAGATCCTGTTAAAATGTTTTTCAACCCAATGCACTGTAAGAAACAATAGGATATATCATCATTTCATATACAAAACAATGAACAATTGGGTTTAACTATGCGCTTAGCACAAAATCAACAAACTGCAGTAGAGAAGCAGTTACATTTTGCAGAATTTGTGCATTTGACAAAAGATTTTTTTTCCATGTTCCAAGATCTACATGTGATACGAAATGTATGAATTATTGCAATGGAAACCTCACTGTATTTTACCAAGGCAGATAAAGACATCCTTTGCACCCCATATACTTATAAGGAGGGTTTGGTGGCTGAAAATGCATTGCTTTGATGGTGATTGCATGTTGCTTGCACTTTGTACATATTACTGAATTAATAAAGGTGAACTTTTCCAAACTGGGGGTATAGCTCAGTGGTAAAGCATTTGACTGCAGATCAAGCGGTCCTTAGTTCATATCTGGGTGCCCCCTTGTTCAACTGTTTTACCTGTAGAAATATTTTTTTATTAAATAAATTGAAAAAAACATTTACAATCGTAGCATTTTATGTAATGAGCAACACATTTCTACATTTGAAATACTCCTGATCATCTCCTGAAACATAGGGTAAACACCATGAAACTGTTTAGGATTTCTTCATATGATACAAGCTGTGTTTTACATTCACCCAGGTTCTACTGGTGATATGACCAGTTTGAAATAGTCCATTGGAAGCTCATATGAATGTTATAAAACTGTGGTGGAAACCAATAATATGCCCTTAA
The DNA here is from genome assembly GCF_040938575.1 of Ambystoma mexicanum. Lineage (NCBI taxonomy): Eukaryota > Metazoa > Chordata > Amphibia > Caudata > Ambystomatidae > Ambystoma > Ambystoma mexicanum. The sequence continues at coordinate 433,933,689 of NC_090928.1, forward strand.
TGAAATGAATTAATTTGTACAGCTGACCAGAAGTGCATTGATGTCATTAGTTCTACAAGTTCCATACAGTCACCCACTCTATCACCTTTTTAAAAAAGGGCAGTTTTCAGCATTCAAGGGTTTAACTCAGTGGTAGAGCATAGGAGTGCAGTTCAAGAAGTCCCTGTTTCATAAGCATATACCCTCGTCAATAGATCCTGTTAAAATGTTTTTCAACCCAATGCACTGTAAGAAACAATAGGATATATCATAATTTCATATAAAAAACAATGAACAATTGGGTTTAACTATACTCTTAGCACAAAATCAACAAATTGCAATAGAGAAGCAGTTACGTTTTGCAGAATTTGTGCATTTGACAAACGTTTTTTTTCCATGTTCCAAGATCTACATGTGATACGAAATTTATGAATTCTTGCAATGGAAACCTCACAGTATTTTACCAAGGCAGATAAAGGACATTTTTGTACCCCTTATACTTATAAGGAGGGTTTGGTGGCCGAAAATGCATTGCTTTGATGGTGATTGCATGTTGCTTGCATTTTGTACATATTACTGAATTAATAAAGATGAACTTTTCAGAACTGGGGGTATAGCTCAGTAGTAGAGCATTTGACTGCAGATTAAGAGGTCCCTAGTTCAACTCTGGGTGCCCCTTGTTCAACTGTTTTACCTGTAGAAATATTTTTTTAATTAAATAAATTGAAGAAAACATTTACAATCTCAGCATTTTATGTAATGAGCAACACATTTCTACATTTGAAATACTCCTGATCATCTCCTGAAACATAGGGTAAACACCATGAAACTGTTTAGGATTTCTTCATATGATACAAGCTGTGTTTTACATTCACCCAAGTTCTACTGGTGATATTATCAGTTTGAAATAGTCCATTGGAAGCTCATATGAATGTTATAAAACTGTGGTGGAAACCAATAATATGCCCTTAATGAAATGTATTAATTTGTACAGCTGACCAGAAGTGCACTGATGTCATTAGTTCTACAAGTTCCATACAGTCACCCACTCTATCACCTTTTTAAAAAAGGGCAGTTTTCAGCATTCAAGGGTTTAACTCAGTGTTAGAGCATAGGAGTGCAGTTGAAGAAGTCCCTGTTTCATAACCATATACCCTCGTCAATAGATCCTGTTAAAATGTTTTTCAACCCAATGCACTGTAAGAAACAATAGGATATATCATCATTTCATATAAAAAACAATGAACAATTGGGTTTAACTATACTCTTAGCACAAAATCAACAAACTGCAGTAGAGAAGCAGTTACATTTTGCAGAATTTGTGCATTTGACAAAATATTTTTTTTCCATGTTCCAAGATCTACATGTGATATGAAATGTATGAATTCTTGCAATGGAAACCTCGCTGTATTTTACCAAGGCAGATAAAGGACATCTTTTGTACCCCTTATACTTATAAGGAGGGTTTGGTGGCTGAAAATGCTTTGCTTTGATGGTGATTGCATGTTGCTTGCACTTTGTACATATTACTGAATTAATAAAGGTGAACTTTTCAGAACTGGGGGTATAGCTCAGTGGTAGAGCATTTGCCTGCAGCTCAAGAGGTCCCTAGGTCAAATCTGGGTGTCCCCTTGTTCAACTGTTTTACCTGTAGAAATATTTATTTTATTAAATAAATTGAAGAAAACATTTACAATGTTACCATTTTATGTAATGAGCAACAAATTTCTACATTTGAAATACTCCTGATCATCTCCTGAAACATAGGGTAAACACCATTAAGCTGTTTAGGATTTCTTCATATGATACAAGCTGTGTTTTACATTCACCCAAGTTCTACTGGTGATATTATCAGTTTGAAATAGTCCATTGGAAGCTCATATGAATGTTATAAAACTGTGGTGGAAACCAATAATATGCCCTTAATGAACTGTATTAATTTGTACAGCTGACCAGAAGTGCACTGATGTCATTACTTCTACAAGTTCCATACAGTCACCCACTCTATCACCTTTTTAAAAAAGGGCAGTTTTCAACATTGAAGGGTTTATGTCAGTGGTAGAGCGTAGGAGTGTAGTTCAAGAAGTCCCTGTTTCATAACCATATACCCTCTTCAATAGATCCTGTTAAAATGTTTTTCAACCCAATGCACTGTAAGAAACAATAGGATATATCATCATTTCATATACAAAACAATGAACAATTGGGTTTAACTATGCGCTTAGCACAAAATCAACAAACTGCAGTAGAGAAGCAGTTACATTTTGCAGAATTTGTGCATTTGACAAAAGATTTTTTTTCCATGTTCCAAGATCTACATGTGATACGAAATGTATGAATTATTGCAATGGAAACCTCACTGTATTTTACCAAGTCAGATAAAGACATCCTTTGCACCCCATATACTTATAAGGAGGGTTTGGTGGCTGAAAATGCATTGCTTTGATGGTGATTGCATGTTGCTTGCACTTTGTACATATTACTGAATTAATAAAGGTGAACTTTTCCAAACTGGGGGTATAGCTCAGTGGTAAAGCATTTGACTGCAGATCAAGCGGTCCCTAGTTCATATCTGGGTGCCCCCTTGTTCAACTGTTTTACCTGTAGAAATATTTTTTTATTAAATAAATTGAAAAAAACATTTACAATCGTAGCATTTTATGTAATGAGCAACACATTTCTACATTTGAAATACTCCTGATCATCTCCTGAAACATAGGGTAAACACCATGAAACTGTTTAGGATTTCTTCATATGATACAAGCTGTGTTTTACATTCACCCAGGTTCTACTGGTGATATGACCAGTTTGAAATAGTCCATTGGAAGCTCATATGAATGTTATAAAACTGTGGTGGAAACCAATAATATGCCCTTAATGAAATGAATTAATTTGTACAGCTGACCAGAAGTGCATTGATGTCATTAGTTCTACAAGTTCCATACAGTCACCCACTCTATCACCTTTTTAAAAAAGGGCAGTTTTCAGCATTCAAGGGTTTAACTCAGTGGTAGAGCATAGGAGTGCAGTTCAAGAAGTCCCTGTTTCATAAGCATATACCCTCATCAATATATCCTGTTAAAATATTTTTCAACCCAATGCACTGTAAGAAACAATAGGATATATCATCATTTCATATACAAAACAATGAACAATTGGGTTTAACTATGCTCTTAGCACAAAATCAACAAACTGCAGTAGACAAGCATTTACATTTTGCAGAATTTGTGCATTTGACAAAAGATTTTTTTTCCATGTTCCAAGATCTACATGTGATACGAAATGTATGAATTCTTGCAATGGAAACCTCACTGTATTTTACCAAGGCAGATAAAGGACATCCTTCATACCCCATATACTTATAAGAAGGTTTGGTGGATGAAAATGCATTGCTTTGATGGTGATTGCATGTTGCTTGCACTTTGTACATATTACTGAATTAATAAAGGTGAACTGTTCAGAACTGTGGGTATAGCTCAGTAGTAGAGCATTTGACTGCAGATCAAGAAGTCCCTAGTTCAACTCTGGGTGCCCCTTGTTCAACTGTTTTACCTGTAGAAATATTTTTTTTATTAAATAAATTGAAGAAAACATTTACAATGTTAGCATTTTATGTAATGAGCAACACATTTCTACATTTGAAATACTCCTGATCATCTCGTGAAACATAGGGTAAACAACATGAAACTGTTTAGGATTTCTTCATATGATACAAGCTGTGTTTTACATTCACCCAAGTTCTACTGGTGATATGATCAGTTTGAAATAGTCCATTGGAAGCTCATATGAATGTTATAAAACTGTGGTGGAAACCAATAATATGCCCTTAATGAAATGTATTAATTTGTAAAGCTGACCAGAAGTGCACTGATGTCATTAGTTCTACAAGTTCCATACAGTCACCCACTCTATCACCTTTTTAAAAAAGGGCAGTTTTCAGCATTCAAGGGTTTAACTCAGTGGTAGAGCATAGGAGTGCAGTTCAAGAAGTCCCTGTTTCATAAGCATATACCCTCGTCAATAGATCCTGTTAAAATGTTTTTCAACCCAATGCACTGTAAGAAACAATAGGATATATCATCATTTCATACAAAAAACAATGGAACATTGGGTTTAATTATACTCTTAGCACAAAATCAACAAACTGCAGTAGAGAAGCAGTTACGTTTTGCAGAATTTGTGCATTTGTCAAACTTTTTTTTTTCATGTTCCAAGATCTACATGTGATACGAAATGTATGAATTCTTGCAATGGAAACCTCACTGTATTTTACCAAGGCAGATAAAGGACATCTTTTGTACCCCTTATACTTATAAGGAGGGTTTGGTGGCTGAAAATGCATTGCTTTGATGGTGATTGCATGTTGCTTGCACTTTGTACATATTACTGAATTAATATAGGTGAATTTTTCAGAACTGGGGGTATAGCTCAGTGGTAGAGCATTTGACTACAAATCAAGAGGTCCCTAGTTTAAATCTGGGTGCCCCCTTGTTCAACTGTTTTACCTGTAGAAATATTTTTTAAATTGAAGAAAACATTTACAATCTTAGCATTTAATGTAATGAGCAACACATTTCTACATTTGAAATACTCCTGATCATCTCCTGAAACATAGGGTAAACACCATGAAACTGTTTAGGATTTCTTCATATGATGCAAGCTGTGTTTTACATTCACCCAAGTTCTACTGGTGATATTATCAGTTTGAAATAGTCCATTGGAAGCTCATATGAATGTTATAAAACTGTGGTGGAAACCAATAATATGCCCTTAATGAACTGTATTAATTTGTACAGCTGACCAGAAGTGCACTGATGTCATTAGTTCTACAAGTTCCATACAGTCACCCACTCTATCACCTTTTTAAAAAAGGGCAGTTTTCAATATTGAAGGGTTTATGTCAGTGGTAGAGCGTAGGAGTGTAGTTCAAGAAGTCCCTGTTTCATAACCATATACCCTCTTCAATAGATCCTGTTAAAATGTTTTTCAACCCAACGCACTGTAAGAAACAATAGGATATATCATCATTTCATATACAAAAAAATGAACAATTGGGTTTAACTATGCTCTTAGCACAAAATCAACAAACTGCAGTAGAGAAGCAGTTACATTTTGCAGAATTTGTGCATTTGACAAAAGATTTTTTTTCCATGTTCCAAGATCTACATGTGATACGAAATTTATGAATTCTTGCCATGGAAACCTCACTGTATTTTACCAAGGCAGATAAAGGACATCCTTCGCACCCCATATACTTATAAGGAGGGTTTGGTGGGTGAAAATGCATTGCTTTGATGGTGATTGCATGTTGCTTGCACTTTGTACATATTACTGAATTAATAAAGGTGAATTTTTCAGAACTGGGGGTATAGCTCAGTGGTAGAGCATTTGACTACAAATCAAGAGGTCCCTAGTTCAAATCTGGGTGCCCCCTTGTTCAACTGTTTTACCTGTAGAAATATTTTTTAAATTGAAGAAAACATTTACAATCTTAGCATTTAATGTAATGAGCAACACATTTCTACATTTGAAATACTCCTGATCATCTCCTGAAACATAGGGTAAACACCATGAAACTGTTTAGGATTTTTTCATATGATGCATGCTGTGTTTTACATTCACCCAAGTTCTACTGGTGATATTATCAGTTTGAAATAGTCCATTGGAAGCTCATATGAATGTTATAAAACTGTGGTGGAAACCAATAATATGCCCTTAATGAACTGTATTAATTTGTCCAGCTGACCAGAAGTGCACTGATGTCATTAGTTCTACAAGTTCCATACAGTCACCCACTCTATCACCTTTTTAAAAAAGGGCAGTTTTCAGCATTCAAGGGTTTAACTCAGTGGTAGAGCATAGGAGTGTAGTTCAAGAAGTCCCTGTTTCATAACCATATACCCTCTTCAATAGATCCTGTTAAAATGTTTTTCAACCCAATGCACTGTAAGAAACAATAGGATATATCATCATTGCATATACAAAACAATGAACAATTGGGTTTAACTATGCTCTTAGCACAAAATCAACAAACTGCAGTAGAGAAGCAGTAACATTTTGCAGAATTTGTGCATTTGACAAAAGATTTTTTTCCATGTTCCAAGATCTACATGTGATACGAAATGTATGAATTCTTGCAATGGAAACCTCACTGTATTTTACCAAGGCAGATAAAGGACATCTTTTGTACCCCTTATACTTATAAGGAGGGTTTGGTGGCTGAAAATACTTTGCTTTGATGGTGATTGCATGTTGCTTGCACTTTGTACATATTACTGAATTAATAAAGGCGAACTTTTCAGAACTGGGGGTATAGCTCAGTGGTAGAGCATTTGACTGCAGATCAAGAGGTCCCTAGTTCAAATCTGGGTGTCCCCTTGTTCAACTGTTTTACCTGTAGAAATATTTATTTTATTAAATAAATTGAAGAAAACATTTACAATGTTACCATTTTATGTAATGAGCAACAAATTTCTACATTTGAAATACTCCTGATCATCACCTGAAACATAGGGTAAACACCATTAAGCTGTTTAGGATTTCTTCATATGATACAAGCTGTGTTTTACATTCACCCAAGTTCTACTGGTGATATGATCAGTTTGAAATAGTCCATTGGAAGCTCATATGAATGTTATAAAACTGTGGTGGAAACCAATAATATGCCCTTAATGAAATGTATTAATTTGTAAAGCTGACCAGAAGTGCACTGATGTCATTAGTTCTACAAGTTCCATACAGTCACCCACTCTATCACCTTTTTAAAAAAGGGCAGTTTTCAGCATTCAAGGGTTTAACTCAGTGGTAGAGCATAGGAGTGCAGTTCAAGAAGTCCCTGTTTCATAAGCATATACCCTCGTCAATAGATCCTGTTAAAATGTTTTTCAACCCAATGCACTGTAAGAAACAATAGGATATATCATCATTTCATATAAAAAACAATGAACAATTGGGTTTAACTATACTCTTAGCACAAAATCAGCAAACTGCAATAGAGAAGCAGTTACGTTTTGCAGAATTTGTGCATTTGACAAACGTTTTTTTTCCATGTTCCAAGATCTACATGTGATACGAAATTTATGAATTCTTGCAATGGAAACCTCACAGTATTTTACCAAGGCAGATAAAGGACATTTTTGTACCCCTTATACTTATAAGGAGGGTTTGGTGGCCGAAAATGCATTGCTTTGATGGTGATTGCATGTTGCTTGCATTTTGTACATATTACTGAATTAATAAAGGCGAGCTTTTCAGAACTGGGGGTATAGCTCAGTAGTAGAGCATTTGAATGTAGATCAAGAGGTCCCTAGTTCAACTCTGGGTGCCCCTTGTTCAACTGTTTTACCTGTAGAAATATTTATTTTATTAAATAAATTGAAGAAAACATTTACAATGTTACCATTTTATGTAATGAGAAACAAATTTCTACATTTGAAATACTTCTGATCATCTCCTGAAACATAGGGTAAACACCATGAAACTGTTTAGGATTTCTTCATATGATACAAGCTGTGTTTTACATTCACCCAAGTTCTACTGGTGATATTAGCTGTTTGAAATAGTCCATTGGAAGCTCATATGAATGTTATAAAACTGTGGTGGAAACCAATAATATGCCCTTAATGAACTGTATTAATTTGTACAGCTGACCAGAAGTGCACTGATGTCATTACTTCTACAAGTTCCATACAGTCACCCACTCTATCACCTTTTTAAAAAAGGGCAGTTTTCAACATTGAAGGGTTTATGTCAGTGGTAGAGCGTAGGAGTGTAGTTCAAGAAGTCCCTGTTTCATAAGCATATACCCTCGTCAATAGATCCTGTTAAAATGTTTTTCAACCCAATGCACTGTAAGAAACAATAGGATATATCATCATTTCATATACAAAACAATGAACAATTGGGTTTAACTATGCGCTTAGCACAAAATCAACAAACTGCAGTAGAGAAGCAGTTACATTTTGCAGAATTTGTGCATTTGACAAAAGATTTTTTTTCCATGTTCCAAGATCTACATGTGATACGAAATGTATGAATTCTTGCAATGGAAACCTCACTGTATTTTACCAAGGCAGATAAAGACATCCTTTGCACCCCATATACTTATAAGGAGGGTTTGGTGGCTGAAAATGCATTGCTTTGATGGTGATTGCATGTTGCTTGCACTTTGTACATATTACTGAATTAATAAAGGTGAACTTTTCCAAACTGTGGGTATAGCTCAGGGGTAAAGCATTTGACTGCAGATCAAGCGGTCCCTAGTTCATATCTGGGTGCCCCCTTGTTCAACTGTTTTACCTGTAGAAATATTTTTTTATTAAATAAATTGAAAAAAACATTTACAATCGTAGCATTTTATGTAATGAGCAACACATTTCTACATTTGAAATACTCCTGATCATCTCCTGAAACATAGGGTAAACACCATGAAACTGTTTAGGATTTCTTCATATGATACAAGCTGTGTTTTACATTCACCCAGGTTCTACTGGTGATATGACCAGTTTGAAATAGTCCATTGGAAGCTCATATGAATGTTATAAAACTGTGGTGGAAACCAATAATATGCCCTTAATGAAATGAATTAATTTGTACAGCTGACCAGAAGTGCATTGATGTCATTAGTTCTACAAGTTCCATACAGTCACCCACTCTATCACCTTTTTAAAAAAAGGGCAGTTTTCAGCATTCAAGGGTTTAACTCAGTGGTAGAGCATAGGAGTGCAGTTCAAGAAGTCCCTGTTTCATAAGCATATACCCTCATCAATATATCCTGTTAAAATATTTTTCAACCCAATGCACTGTAAGAAACAATAGGATATATCATCATTTCATATACAAAACAATGAACAATTGGGTTTAACTATGCTCTTAGCACAAAATCAACAAACTGCAGTAGACAAGCATTTACATTTTGCAGAATTTGTGCATTTGACAAAAGATTTTTTTTCCATGTTCCAAGATCTACATGTGATACGAAATGTATGAATTCTTGCAATGGAAACCTCACTGTATTTTACCAAGGCAGATGAAGGACATCCTTCACACCCCATATACTTATAAGAAGGTTTGGTGGATGAAAATGCATTGCTTTGATGGTGATTGCATGTTGCTTGCACTTTGTACATATTACTGAATTAATAAAGGTGAACTGTGGGTATAGCTCAGTAGTAGAGCATTTGACTGCAGATCAAGAAGTCCCTAGTTCAACTCTGGGTGCCCCTTGTTCAACTGTTTTACCTGTAGAAATATTTTTTTTATTAAATAAATTGAAGAAAACATTTACAATGTTAGCATTTTATGTAATGAGCAACACATTTCTACATTTGAAATACTCCTGATCATCTCGTGAAACATAGGGTAAACAACATGAAACTGTTTAGGATTTCTTCATATGATACAAGCTGTGTTTTACATTCACCCAAGTTCTACTGGTGATATGATCAGTTTGAAATAGTCCATTGGAAGCTCATATGAATGTTATAAAACTGTGGTGGAAACCAATAATATGCCCTTAATGAAATGTATTAATTTGTAAAGCTGACCAGAAGTGCACTGATGTCATTAGTTCTACAAGTTCCATACAGTCACCCACTCTATCACCTTTTTAAAAAAGGGCAGTTTTCAGCATTCAAGGGTTTAACTCAGTGGTAGAGCATAGGAGTGCAGTTCAAGAAGTCCCTGTTTCATAAGCATATACCCTCGTCAATAGATCCTGTTAAAATGTTTTTCAACCCAATGCACTGTAAGAAACAATAGGATATATCATCATTTCATACAAAAAACAATGGAACATTGGGTTTAATTATACTCTTAGCACAAAATCAACAAACTGCAGTAGAGAAGCAGTTACGTTTTGCAGAATTTGTGCATTTGTCAAACTTTTTTTTTTCATGTTCCAAGATCTACATGTGATACGAAATGTATGAATTCTTGCAATGGAAACCTCACTGTATTTTACCAAGGCAGATAAAGGACATCTTTTGTACCCCTTATACTTATAAGGAGGGTTTGGTGGCTGAAAATGCATTGCTTTGATGGTGATTGCATGTTGCTTGCACTTTGTACATATTACTGAATTAATATAGGTGAATTTTTCAGAACTGGGGGTATAGCTCAGTGGTAGAGCATTTGACTACAAATCAAGAGGTCCCTAGTTTAAATCTGGGTGCCCCCTTGTTCAACTGTTTTACCTGTAGAAATATTTTTTAAATTGAAGAAAACATTTACAATCTTAGCATTTAATGTAATGAGCAACACATTTCTACATTTGAAATACTCCTGATCATCTCCTGAAACATAGGGTAAACACCATGAAACTGTTTAGGATTTCTTCATATGATGCAAGCTGTGTTTTACATTCACCCAAGTTCTACTGGTGACATTATCAGTTTGAAATAGTCCATTGGAAGCTCATATGAATGTTATAAAACTGTGGTGGAAACCAATAATATGCCCTTAATGAACTGTATTAATTTGTACAGCTGACCAGAAGTGCACTGATGTCATTAGTTCTACAAGTTCCATACAGTCACCCACTCTATCACCTTTTTAAAAAAGGGCAGTTTTCAATATTGAAGGGTTTATGTCAGTGGTAGAGCGTAGGAGTGTAGTTCAAGAAGTCCCTGTTTCATAACCATATACCCTCTTCAATAGATCCTGTTAAAATGTTTTTCAACCCAACGCACTGTAAGAAACAATAGGATATATCATCATTTCATATACAAAAAAATGAACAATTGGGTTTAACTATGCTCTTAGCACAAAATCAACAAACTGCAGTAGAGAAGCAGTTACATTTTGCAGAATTTGTGCATTTGACAAAAGATTTTTTTTCCATGTTCCAAGATCTACATGTGATACGAAATGTATGAATTCTTGCCATGGAAACCTCACTGTATTTTACCAAGGCAGATAAAGGACATCCTTCGCACCCCATATACTTATAAGGAGGGTTTGGTGGGTGAAAATGCATTGCTTTGATGGTGATTGCATGTTGCTTGCACTTTGTACATATTACTGAATTAATAAAGGCGAACTTTTCAGAACTGGGGGTATAGCTCAGTGGTAGAGCATTTGACTGCAGATCAAGAGGTCCCTAGTTCAAATCTGGGTGTCCCCTTGTTCAACTGTTTTACCTGTAGAAATATTTAATTTATTAAATAAATTGAAGAAAACATTTACAATGTTACCATTTTATGTAATGAGCAACAAATTTCTACATTTGAAATACTCCTGATCATCACCTGAAACATAGGGTAAACACCATTAAGCTGTTTAGGATTTCTTCATATGATACAAGCTGTGTTTTACATTCACCCAAGTTCTACTGGTGATATGATCAGTTTGAAATAGTCCATTGGAAGCTCATATGAATGTTATAAAACTGTGGTGGAAACCAATAATATGCCCTTAATGAAATGTATTAATTTGTAAAGCTGACCAGAAGTGCACTGATGTCATTAGTTCTACAAGTTCCATACAGTCACCCACTCTATCACCTTTTTAAAAAAGGGCAGTTTTCAGCATTCAAGGGTTTAACTCAGTGGTAGAGCATAGGAGTGCAGTTCAAGAAGTCCCTGTTTCATAAGCATATACCCTCGTCAATAGATCCTGTTAAAATGTTTTTCAACCCAATGCACTGTAAGAAACAATAGGATATATCATCATTTCATATAAAAAACAATGAACAATTGGGTTTAACTATACTCTTAGCACAAAATCAGCAAACTGCAATAGAGAAGCAGTTACGTTTTGCAGAATTTGTGCATTTGACAAACGTTTTTTTTCCATGTTCCAAGATCTACATGTGATACGAAATTTATGAATTCTTGCAATGGAAACCTCACAGTATTTTACCAAGGCAGATAAAGGACATTTTTGTACCCCTTATACTTATAAGGAGGGTTTGGTGGCCGAAAATGCATTGCTTTGATGGTGATTGCATGTTGCTTGCATTTTGTACATATTACTGAATTAATAAAGGCGAGCTTTTCAGAACTGGGGGTATAGCTCAGTAGTAGAGCATTTGAATGTAGATCAAGAGGTCCCTAGTTCAACTCTGGGTGCCCCTTGTTCAACTGTTTTACCTGTAGAAATATTTATTTTATTAAATAAATTGAAGAAAACATTTACAATGTTACCATTTTATGTAATGAGCAACAAATTTCTACATTTGAAATACTTCTGATCATCTCCTGAAACATAGGGTAAACACCATGAAACTGTTTAGGATTTCTTCATATGATACAAGCTGTGTTTTACATTCACCCAAGTTCTACTGGTGATATTATCTGTTTGAAATAGTCCATTGGAAGCTCATATGAATGTTATAAAACTGTGGTGGAAACCAATAATATGCCCTTAATGAACTGTATTAATTTGTACAGCTGACCAGAAGTGCACTGATGTCATTACTTCTACAAGTTCCATACAGTCACCCACTCTATCACGTTTTTAAAAAAGGGCAGTTTTCAACATTGAAGGGTTTATGTCAGTGGTAGAGCGTAGGAGTGTAGTTCAAGAAGTCCCTGTTTCATAACCATATACCCTCTTCAATAGATCCTGTTAAAATATTTTTCAACCCAATGCACTGTAAGAAACAATAGGATATATCATCATTTCATATACAAAACAATGAACAATTGGGTTTAACTATGTGCTTAGCACAAAATCAACAAACTGCAGTAGAGAAGCAGTTACATTTTGCAGAATGTGTGCATTTGACAAAAGATTTTTTTTCCATGTTCCAAGATCTACATGTGATACGAAATGTATGAATTCTTGCAATGGAAACCTCACTGTATTTTACCAAGGCAGATAAAGGACATCCTTCACACCCCATATACTTATAAGGAGGGTTTGGTGGATGAAAATGCATTGCTTTGATGGTGATTGCATGTTGCTTGCACTTTGTACATATTACTGAATTAATAAAGGTGAGTTTTTCAGAACTGGGGGTATAGCTCAGTGGTAGAGCATTTGACTGCAGATCAAGAGGTCCCTAGTTCAAATCTGGGTGCCCCCTTGTTCAACTGTTTTACCTGTACAAATATTTTTTTAATTAAATAAATTGAAGAAAACATTTACAATCTTAGCATTTTATGTAATGAGCAACACATTTCTACATTTGAAATACTCCTGATCATCTCATGAAACATAGGGTAAACACCATGAAACTGTTTAGGATTTCTTCATATGATACAAGCTGTGTTTTACATTCACCCAAGTTCTACTGGTGATATTATCAGTTTGAAATAGTCCATTGGAAGCTCATATGAATGTTATAAAACTGTGGTGGAAACCAATAATATGCCCTTAATGAACTGTATTAATTTGTACAGCTGACCAGAAGTGCACTGATGTCATTAGTTGTACAAGTTCCATACAGTCACCCACTCTATCACCTTTTTAAAAAAAGGGCAGCTTTCAGCATTTAAGGGTTTAACTCGGTGGTAGAGCGTAGGGATGCAGTTCAAGAAATCACTGTTTCATAACCATATACCCTCTTTAATAGATCCTGTTAAAATGTTTTTCAACCCAATGCACTGTAAGAAACAATAAAATATATCATCATTTCATATACAAAACAATGAACAATTGGGTTTAACTATACTCTTAGCACAAAATCAACAAACTGCAGTAGAGAAGCAGTTACATTTTGCAGAATTTGTGCATTTGACAAAAGATTTTTTTTCCATGTTCCAAGATCTACATGTGATACGAAATGTATGAATTCTTGCAATGGAAACCTCACTGTATTTTACCAAGGCAGATAAAGGACATCCTTCGCACCCCATATACTTATAAGGAGGGTTTGGTGGCTGAAAATGCATTGCTTTGATGGTGATTGCATGTTGCTTGCACTTTGTACATATTACTGAATTAATAAAGGTGAATTTTTCAGAACTGGGGGTATAGCTCAGTGGTAGAGCATTTGACTGCAGATCAAGAGGTCCCTAGTTCGAATCTGGGTGCCCCCTTGTTCAACTGTTTTACCTGTACAAATATTTTTTTAATTAAATAAATTGAAGAAAACATTTACAATCTTAGCATTTTATGTAATGAGCAACACATTTCTACATTTGAAATACTCCTGATCATCTCATGAAACATAGGGTAAACACCATGAAACTGTTTAGGATTTCTTCATATGATACAAGCTGTGTTTTACATTCACCCAAGTTCTATTGGTGATATTATCAGTTTGAAATAGTCCATTGGAAGCTCATATGAATGTGATAAAACTGTGGTGGAAACCAATAATATGCCCTTAATGAACTGTATTAATTTGTACAGCTGACCAGAAGTGCACTGATGTCATTAGCTGTACAAGTTCCATACAGTCACCCACTCTATCACCTTTTTAAAAAAGGGCAGTTTTCAGCATTCAAGGTTTTAACTCAGTGGTAGAGCGTAGGGATGCAGTTCAAGAAGTCACTGTTTCATAACCATATACCCTCTTCAATAGATCCTGTTAAAATGTTTTTCAACCCAATGCACTGTAAGAAACAATAAAATATATCATCATTTCATATACAAAACAATGAACAATTGGGTTTAACTATACTCTTAGCACAAAATCAACAAACTGCAGTAGAGAAGCAGTTACATTTTGCAGAATTTGTGCATTTGACAAAATATTTTTTTTCCATGTTCCAAGATCTACATGTGATACGAAATGTATGAATTCTTGCAATGGAAACCTCACTGTATTTTACCAAGGCAGATAAAGGACATTTTTGTACCCCTTATACTTATAAGGAGGGTTTGGTGGCTGAAAATGCATTGCTTTGATGGTGATTGCATGTTGCTTGCACTTTGTACATATTACTGAATTAATAAAGGAGAACTTTTCAGAACTGTGGGTATAGCTCAGTAGTAGAGCATTTGACTGCAGATCAAGAAGTCCCTAGTTCAACTCTGGGTGCTCCTTGTTGAACTGTTTTACCTGTAGAAATATTTTTTTTATTAAATAAATTGAAGAAAACATTTACAATGTTAGCATTTTATGTAATGAGCAACACATTTCTACATTTGAAATACTCCTGATCATCTCGTGAAACATAGGGTAAACAACATGAAACTGTTTAGGATTTCTTCATATGATACAAGCTGTGTTTTACATTCACCCAAGTTCTACTGGTGATATGATCAGTTTGAAATAGTCCATTGGAAGCTCATATGAATGTTATAAAACTGTGGTGGAAACCAATAATATGCCCTTAATGAAATGTATTAATTTGTAAAGCTGACCAGAAGTGCACTGATGTCATTAGTTCTACAAGTTCCATACAGTCACCCACTCTATCACCTTTTTAAAAAAGGGAAGTTTTCAGCATTCAAGGGTTTAACTCAGTGGTAGAGCATAGGAGTGCAGTTCAAGAAGTCCCTGTTTCATAAGCATATACCCTCGTCAATAGATCCTGTTAAAATGTTTTTCAACCCAATGCACTGTAAGAAACAATAGGATATATCATCATTTCATACAAAAAACAATGGAACATTGGGTTTAATTATACTCTTAGCACAAAATCAACAAACTGCAGTAGAGAAGCAGTTACGTTTTGCAGAATTTGTGCATTTGTCAAACGTTTTTTTTTTCATGTTCCAAGATCTACATGTGATACGAAATGTATGAATTCTTGCAATGGAAACCTCACTGTATTTTACCAAGGCAGATAAAGGACATCTTTTGTACCCCTTATACTTATAAGGAGGGTTTGGTGGCTGAAAATGCATTGCTTTGATGGTGATTGCATGTTGCTTGCACTTTGTACATATTACTGAATTAATATAGGTGAATTTTTCAGAACTGGGGGTATAGCTCAGTGGTAGAGCATTTGACTACAAATCAAGAGGTCTCTAGTTCAAATCTGGGTGCCCCCTTGTTCAACTGTTTTACCTGTAGAAATATTTTTTAAATTGAAGAAAACATTTACAATCTTAGCATTTAATGTAATGAGCAACACATTTCTACATTTGAAACACTCCTGATCATCTCCTGAAACATAGGGTAAACACCATGAAACTGTTTAGGATTTCTTCATATGATGCAAGCTGTGTTTTACATTCACCCAAGTTCTACTGGTGATATTATCAGTTTGAAATAGTCCATTGGAAGCTCATATGAATGTTATAAAACTGTGGTGGAAACCAATAATATGCCCTTAATGAACTGTATTAATTTGTACAGCTGACCAGAAGTGCACTGATGTCATTAGTTCTACAAGTTCCATACAGTCACCCACTCTATCACCTTTTTAAAAAAGGGCAGTTTTCAATATTGAAGGGTTTATGTCAGTGGTAGAGCGTAGGAGTGTAGTTCAAGAAGTCCCTGTTTCATAACCATATACCCTCTTCAATAGATCCTGTTAAAATGTTTTTCAACCCAACGCACTGTAAGAAACAATAGGATATATCATCATTTCATATACAAAAAAATGAACAATTGGGTTTAACTATGCTCTTAGCACAAAATCAACAAACTGCAGTAGAGAAGCAGTTACATTTTGCAGAATTTGTGCATTTGACAAAAGATTTTTTTTCCATGTTCCAAGATCTACATGTGATACGAAATGTATGAATTCTTGCAATGGAAACCTCACTGTATTTTACCAAGGCAGATAAAGGACATCCTTCGCACCCCATATACTTATAAGGAGGGTTTGGTGGCTGAAAATGCATTGCTTTGATGGTGATTGCATGTTGCTTGCACTTTGTACATATTACTGAATTAATAAAGGTGAATTTTTCAGAACTGGGGGTATAGCTCAGTGGTAGAGCATTTGACTGCAGATCAAGAGGTCCCTAGTTCAAATCTGGGTGTCCCCTTGTTCAACTGTTTTACCTGTAGAAATATTTAATTTATTAAATAAATTGAAGAAAACATTTACAATGTTACCATTTTATGTAATGAGCAACACATTTCTACATTTGAAATACTCCTGATCATCACCTGAAACATAGGGTAAACACCATTAAGCTGTTTAGGATTTCTTCATATGATACAAGCTGTGTTTTACATTCACCCAAGTTCTACTGGTGATATGATCAGTTTGAAATAGTCCATTGGAAGCTCATATGAATGTTATAAAACTGTGGTGGAAACCAATAATATGCCCTTAATGAAATGTATTAATTTGTAAAGCTGACCAGAAGTGCACTGATGTCATTAGTTCTACAAGTTCCATACAGTCACCCACTCTATCACCTTTTTAAAAAAGGGCAGTTTTCAGCATTCAAGGGTTTAACTCAGTGGTAGAGCATAGGAGTGCAGTTCAAGAAGTCCCTGTTTCATAAGCATATACCCTCGTCAATAGATCCTGTTAAAATGTTTTTCAACCCAATGCACTGTAAGAAACAATAGGATATATCATCATTTCATATAAAAAACAATGAACAATTGGGTTTAACTATACTCTTAGCACAAAATCAGCAAACTGCAATAGAGAAGCAGTTACGTTTTGCAGAATTTGTGCATTTGACAAACGTTTTTTTTCCATGTTCCAAGATCTACATGTGATACGAAATTTATGAATTCTTGCAATGGAAACCTCACAGTATTTTACCAAGGCAGATAAAGGACATTTTTGTACCCCTTATACTTATAAGGAGGGTTTGGTGGATGAAAATGCATTGCTTTGATGGTGATTGCATGTTGCTTGCACTTTGTACATATTACTGAATTAATAAAGGTGGTTTTTCAGAACTGGGGGTATAGCTCAGTGGTAGAGCATTTGACTGCAGATCAAGAGGTCCCTAGTTCAAATCTGGGTGCCCCCTTGTTCAACTGTTTTACCTGTACAAATATTTTTTTAATTAAATAAATTGAAGAAAACATTTACAATCTTAGCATTTTATGTAATGAGCAACACATTTCTACATTTGAAATACTCCTGAACATCTCATGAAACATAGGGTAAACACCATGAAACTGTTTAGGATTTCTTCATATGATACAAGCTGTGTTTTACATTCACCCAAGTTCTACTGGTGATATTATCAGTTTGAAATAGTCCATTGGAAGCTCATATGAATGTTATAAAACTGTGGTGGAAACCAATAATATGCCCTTAATGAACTGTATTAATTTGTACAGCTGACCAGAAGTGCACTGATGTCATTAGTTGTACAAGTTCCATACAGTCACCCACTCTATCACCTTTTTAAAAAAAGGGCAGCTTTCAGCATTTAAGGGTTTAACTCGGTGGTAGAGCGTAGGGATGCAGTTCAAGAAATCACTGTTTCATAACCATATACCCTCTTTAATAGATCCTGTTAAAATGTTTTTCAACCCAATGCACTGTAAGAAACAATAAAATATATCATCATTTCATATACAAAACAATGAACAATTGGGTTTAACTATACTCTTAGCACAAAATCAACAAACTGCAGTAGAGAAGCAGTTACATTTTGCAGAATTTGTGCATTTGACAAAAGATTTTTTTTCCATGTTCCAAGATCTACATGTGATACGAAATGTATGAATTCTTGCAATGGAAACCTCACTGTATTTTACCAAGGCAGATAAAGGACATCCTTCGCACCCCATATACTTATAAGGAGGGTTTGGTGGCTGAAAATGCATTGCTTTGATGGTGATTGCATGTTGCTTGCACTTTGTACATATTACTGAATTAATAAAGGTGAATTTTTCAGAACTGGGGGTATAGCTCAGTGGTAGAGCATTTGACTGCAGATCAAGAGGTCCCTAGTTCAAATCTGGGTGCCCCCTTGTTCAACTGTTTTACCTGTACAAATATTTTTTTAATTAAATAAATTGAAGAAAACATTTACAATCTTAGCATTTTATGTAATGAGCAACACATTTCTACATTTGAAATACTCCTGATCATCTCATGAAACATAGGGTAAACACCATGAAACTGTTTAGGATTTCTTCATATGATACAAGCTGTGTTTTACATTCACCCAAGTTCTATTGGTGATATTATCAGTTTGAAATAGTCCATTGGAAGCTCATATGAATGTGATAAAACTGTGGTGGAAACCAATAATATGCCCTTAATGAACTGTATTAATTTGTACAGCTGACCAGAAGTGCACTGATGTCATTAGCTGTACAAGTTCCATACAGTCACCCACTCTATCACCTTTTTAAAAAAGGGCAGTTTTCAGCATTCAAGGGTTTAACTCAGTGGTAGAGCGTAGGGATGCAGTTCAAGAAGTCACTGTTTCATAACCATATACCCTCTTCAATAGATCCTGTTAAAATGTTTTTCAACCCAATGCACTGTAAGAAACAATAAAATATATCATCATTTCATATACAAAACAATGAACAATTGGGTTTAACTATACTCTTAGCACAAAATCAACAAACTGCAGTAGAGAAGCAGTTACATTTTGCAGAATTTGTGCATTTGACAAAATATTTTTTTTCCATGTTCCAAGATCTACATGTGATACGAAATGTATGAATTCTTGCAATGGAAACCTCACTGTATTTTACCAAGGCAGATAAAGGACATTTTTGTACCCCTTATACTTATAAGGAGGGTTTGGTGGCTGAAAATGCATTGCTTTGATGGTGATTGCATGTTGCTTGCACTTTGTACATATTACTGAATTAATAAAGGAGAACTTTTCAGAACTGTGGGTATAGCTCAGTAGTAGAGCATTTGACTGCAGATCAAGAAGTCCCTAGTTCAACTCTGGGTGCTCCTTGTTGAACTGTTTTACCTGTAGAAATATTTTTTTTATTAAATAAATTGAAGAAAACATTTACAATGTTAGCATTTTATGTAATGAGCAACACATTTCTACATTTGAAATACTCCTGATCATCTCGTGAAACATAGGGTAAACAACATGAAACTGTTTAGGATTTCTTCATATGATACAAGCTGTGTTTTACATTCACCCAAGTTCTACTGGTGATATGATCAGTTTGAAATAGTCCATTGGAAGCTCATATGAATGTTATAAAACTGTGGTGGAAACCAATAATATGCCCTTAATGAAATGTATTAATTTGTAAAGCTGACCAGAAGTGCACTGATGTCATTAGTTCTACAAGTTCCATACAGTCACCCACTCTATCACCTTTTTAAAAAAGGGAAGTTTTCAGCATTCAAGGGTTTAACTCAGTGGTAGAGCATAGGAGTGCAGTTCAAGAAGTCCCTGTTTCATAAGCATATACCCTCGTCAATAGATCCTGTTAAAATGTTTTTCAACCCAATGCACTGTAAGAAACAATAGGATATATCATCATTTCATACAAAAAACAATGGAACATTGGGTTTAATTATACTCTTAGCACAAAATCAACAAACTGCAGTAGAGAAGCAGTTACGTTTTGCAGAATTTGTGCATTTGTCAAACGTTTTTTTTTTCATGTTCCAAGATCTACATGTGATACGAAATGTATGAATTCTTGCAATGGAAACCTCACTGTATTTTACCAAGGCAGATAAAGGACATCTTTTGTACCCCTTATACTTATAAGGAGGGTTTGGTGGCTGAAAATGCATTGCTTTGATGGTGATTGCATGTTGCTTGCACTTTGTACATATTACTGAATTAATATAGGTGAATTTTTCAGAACTGGGGGTATAGCTCAGTGGTAGAGCATTTGACTACAAATCAAGAGGTCTCTAGTTCAAATCTGGGTGCCCCCTTGTTCAACTGTTTTACCTGTAGAAATATTTTTTAAATTGAAGAAAACATTTACAATCTTAGCATTTAATGTAATGAGCAACACATTTCTACATTTGAAACACTCCTGATCATCTCCTGAAACATAGGGTAAACACCATGAAACTGTTTAGGATTTCTTCATATGATGCAAGCTGTGTTTTACATTCACCCAAGTTCTACTGGTGATATTATCAGTTTGAAATAGTCCATTGGAAGCTCATATGAATGTTATAAAACTGTGGTGGAAACCAATAATATGCCCTTAATGAACTGTATTAATTTGTACAGCTGACCAGAAGTGCACTGATGTCATTAGTTCTACAAGTTCCATACAGTCACCCACTCTATCACCTTTTTAAAAAAGGGCAGTTTTCAATATTGAAGGGTTTATGTCAGTGGTAGAGCGTAGGAGTGTAGTTCAAGAAGTCCCTGTTTCATAACCATATACCCTCTTCAATAGATCCTGTTAAAATGTTTTTCAACCCAACGCACTGTAAGAAACAATAGGATATATCATCATTTCATATACAAAAAAATGAACAATTGGGTTTAACTATGCTCTTAGCACAAAATCAACAAACTGCAGTAGAGAAGCAGTTACATTTTGCAGAATTTGTGCATTTGACAAAAGATTTTTTTTCCATGTTCCAAGATCTACATGTGATACGAAATGTATGAATTCTTGCAATGGAAACCTCACTGTATTTTACCAAGGCAGATAAAGGACATCCTTCGCACCCCATATACTTATAAGGAGGGTTTGGTGGCTGAAAATGCATTGCTTTGATGGTGATTGCATGTTGCTTGCACTTTGTACATATTACTGAATTAATAAAGGTGAATTTTTCAGAACTGGGGGTATAGCTCAGTGGTAGAGCATTTGACTGCAGATCAAGAGGTCCCTAGTTCAAATCTGGGTGTCCCCTTGTTCAACTGTTTTACCTGTAGAAATATTTAATTTATTAAATAAATTGAAGAAAACATTTACAATGTTACCATTTTATGTAATGAGCAACAAATTTCTACATTTGAAATACTCCTGATCATCACCTGAAACATAGGGTAAACACCATTAAGCTGTTTAGGATTTCTTCATATGATACAAGCTGTGTTTTACATTCACCCAAGTTCTACTGGTGATATGATCAGTTTGAAATAGTCCATTGGAAGCTCATATGAATGTTATAAAACTGTGGTGGAAACCAATAATATGCCCTTAATGAAATGTATTAATTTGTAAAGCTGACCAGAAGTGCACTGATGTCATTAGTTCTACAAGTTCCATACAGTCACCCACTCTATCACCTTTTTAAAAAAGGGCAGTTTTCAGCATTCAAGGGTTTAACTCAGTGGTAGAGCATAGGAGTGCAGTTCAAGAAGTCCCTGTTTCATAAGCATATACCCTCGTCAATAGATCCTGTTAAAATGTTTTTCAACCCAATGCACTGTAAGAAACAATAGGATATATCATCATTTCATATAAAAAACAATGAACAATTGGGTTTAACTATACTCTTAGCACAAAATCAGCAAACTGCAATAGAGAAGCAGTTACGTTTTGCAGAATTTGTGCATTTGACAAACGTTTTTTTTCCATGTTCCAAGATCTACATGTGATACGAAATGTATGAATTCTTGCAATGGAAACCTCACAGTATTTTACCAAGGCAGATAAAGGACATTTTTGTACCCCTTATACTTATAAGGAGGGTTTGGTGGCCGAAAATGCATTGCTTTGATGGTGATTGCATGTTGCTTGCATTTTGTACATATTACTGAATTAATAAAGGCGAGCTTTTCAGAACTGGGGGTATAGCTCAGTAGTAGAGCATTTGAATGTAGATCAAGAGGTCCCTAGTTCAACTCTGGGTGCCCCTTGTTCAACTGTTTTACCTGTAGAAATATTTATTTTATTAAATAAATTGAAGAAAACATTTACAATGTTACCATTTTATGTAATGAGCAACACATTTCTACATTTGAAATACTTCTGATCATCTCCTGAAACATAGGGTAAACACCATGAAACTGTTTAGGATTTCTTCATATGATACAAGCTGTGTTTTACATTCACCCAAGTTCTACTGGTGATATTATCTGTTTGAAATAGTCCATTGGAAGCTCATATGAATGTTATAAAACTGTGGTGGAAACCAATAATATGCCCTTAATGAACTGTATTAATTTGTACAGCTGACCAGAAGTGCACTGATGTCATTACTTCTACAAGTTCCATACAGTCACCCACTCTATCACGTTTTTAAAAAAGGGCAGTTTTCAACATTGAAGGGTTTATGTCAGTGGTAGAGCGTAGGAGTGTAGTTCAAGAAGTCCCTGTTTCATAACCATATACCCTCTTCAATAGATCCTGTTAAAATATTTTTCAACCCAATGCACTGTAAGAAACAATAGGATATATCATCATTTCATATACAAAACAATGAACAATTGGGTTTAACTATGCGCTTAGCACAAAATCAACAAACTGCAGTAGAGAAGCAGTTACATTTTGCAGAATGTGTGCATTTGACAAAAGATTTTTTTTCCATGTTCCAAGATCTACATGTGATACGAAATGTATGAATTCTTGCAATGGAAACCTCACTGTATTTTACCAAGGCAGATAAAGGACATCCTTCACACCCCATATACTTATAAGGAGGGTTTGGTGGATGAAAATGCATTGCTTTGATGGTGATTGCATGTTGCTTGCACTTTGTACATATTACTGAATTAATGAAGGTGAGTTTTTCAGAACTGGGGGTATAGCTCAGTGGTAGAGCATTTGACTGCAGATCAAGAGGTCCCTAGTTCAAATCTGGGTGCCCCCTTGTTCAACTGTTTTACCTGTACAAATATTTTTTTAATTAAATAAATTGAAGAAAACATTTACAATCTTAGCATTTTATGTAATGAGCAACACATTTCTACATTTGAAATACTCCTGATCATCTCATGAAACATAGGGTAAACACCATGAAACTGTTTAGGATTTCTTCATATGATACAAGCTGTGTTTTACATTCACCCAAGTTCTACTGGTGATATTATCAGTTTGAAATAGTCCATTGGAAGCTCATATGAATGTTATAAAACTGTGGTGGAAACCAATAATATGCCCTTAATGAACTGTATTAATTTGTACAGCTGACCAGAAGTGCACTGATGTCATTAGTTGTACAAGTTCCATACAGTCACCCACTCTATCACCTTTTTAAAAAAAGGGCAGCTTTCAGCATTTAAGGGTTTAACTCGGTGGTAGAGCGTAGGGATGCAGTTCAAGAAATCACTGTTTCATAACCATATACCCTCTTTAATAGATCCTGTTAAAATGTTTTTCAACCCAATGCACTGTAAGAAACAATAAAATATATCATCATTTCATATACAAAACAATGAACAATTGGGTTTAACTATACTCTTAGCACAAAATCAACAAACTGCAGTAGAGAAGCAGTTACATTTTGCAGAATTTGTGCATTTGACAAAAGATTTTTTTTCCATGTTCCAAGATCTACATGTGATACGAAATGTATGAATTCTTGCAATGGAAACCTCACTGTATTTTACCAAGGCAGATAAAGGACATCCTTCGCACCCCATATACTTATAAGGAGGGTTTGGTGGCTGAAAATGCATTGCTTTGATGGTGATTGCATGTTGCTTGCACTTTGTACATATTACTGAATTAATAAAGGTGAATTTTTCAGAACTGGGGGTATAGCTCAGTGGTAGAGCATTTGACTGCAGATCAAGAGGTCCCTAGTTCAAATCTGGGTGCCCCCTTGTTCAACTGTTTTACCTGTACAAATATTTTTTTAATTAAATAAATTGAAGAAAACATTTACAATCTTAGCATTTTATGTAATGAGCAACACATTTCTACATTTGAAATACTCCTGATCATCTCATGAAACATAGGGTAAACACCATGAAACTGTTTAGGATTTCTTCATATGATACAAGCTGTGTTTTACATTCACCCAAGTTCTATTGGTGATATTATCAGTTTGAAATAGTCCATTGGAAGCTCATATGAATGTGATAAAACTGTGGTGGAAACCAATAATATGCCCTTAATGAACTGTATTAATTTGTACAGCTGACCAGAAGTGCACTGATGTCATTAGCTGTACAAGTTCCATACAGTCACCCACTCTATCACCTTTTTAAAAAAGGGCAGTTTTCAGCATTCAAGGGTTTAACTCAGTGGTAGAGCGTAGGGATGCAGTTCAAGAAGTCACTGTTTCATAACCATATACCCTCTTCAATAGATCCTGTTAAAATGTTTTTCAACCCAATGCACTGTAAGAAACAATAAAATATATCATCATTTCATATACAAAACAATGAACAATTGGGTTTAACTATACTCTTAGCACAAAATCAACAAACTGCAGTAGAGAAGCAGTTACATTTTGCAGAATTTGTGCATTTGACAAAATATTTTTTTTCCATGTTCCAAGATCTACATGTGATACGAAATGTATGAATTCTTGCAATGGAAACCTCACTGTATTTTACCAAGGCAGATAAAGGACATTTTTGTACCCCTTATACTTATAAGGAGGGTTTGGTGGCTGAAAATGCATTGCTTTGATGGTGATTGCATGTTGCTTGCACTTTGTACATATTACTGAATTAATAAAGGAGAACTTTTCAGAACTGTGTGTATAGCTCAGTAGTAGAGCATTTGACTGCAGATCAAGAAGTCCCTAGTTCAACTCTGGGTGCTCCTTGTTGAACTGTTTTACCTGTAGAAATATTTTTTTTATTAAATAAATTGAAGAAAACATTTACAATGTTAGCATTTTATGTAATGAGCAACACATTTCTACATTTGAAATACTCCTGATCATCTCGTGAAACATAGGGTAAACAACATGAAACTGTTTAGGATTTCTTCATATGATACAAGCTGTGTTTTACATTCACCCAAGTTCTACTGGTGATATGATCAGTTTGAAATAGTCCATTGGAAGCTCATATGAATGTTATAAAACTGTGGTGGAAACCAATAATATGCCCTTAATGAAATGTATTAATTTGTAAAGCTGACCAGAAGTGCACTGATGTCATTAGTTCTACAAGTTCCATACAGTCACCCACTCTATCACCTTTTTAAAAAAGGGAAGTTTTCAGCATTCAAGGGTTTAACTCAGTGGTAGAGCATAGGAGTGCAGTTCAAGAAGTCCCTGTTTCATAAGCATATACCCTCGTCAATAGATCCTGTTAAAATGTTTTTCAACCCAATGCACTGTAAGAAACAATAGGATATATCATCATTTCATACAAAAAACAATGGAACATTGGGTTTAATTATACTCTTAGCACAAAATCAACAAACTGCAGTAGAGAAGCAGTTACGTTTTGCATAATTTGTGCATTTGTCAAACGTTTTTTTTTTCATGTTCCAAGATCTACATGTGATACGAAATGTATGAATTCTTGCAATGGAAACCTCACTGTATTTTACCAAGGCAGATAAAGGACATCTTTTGTACCCCTTATACTTATAAGGAGGGTTTGGTGGCTGAAAATGCATTGCTTTGATGGCGATTGCATGTTGCTTGCACTTTGTACATATTACTGAATTAATATAGGTGAATTTTTCAGAACTGGGGGTATAGCTCAGTGGTAGAGCATTTGACTACAAATCAAGAGGTCTCTAGTTCAAATCTGGGTGCCCCCTTGTTCAACTGTTTTACCTGTAGAAATATTTTTTAAATTGATGAAAACATTTACAATCTTAGCATTTAATGTAATGAGCAACACATTTCTACATTTGAAACACTCCTGATCATCTCCTGAAACATAGGGTAAACACCATGAAACTGTTTAGGATTTCTTCATATGATGCAAGCTGTGTTTTACATTCACCCAAGTTCTACTGGTGATATTATCAGTTTGAAATAGTCCATTGGAAGCTCATATGAATGTTATAAAACTGTGGTGGAAACCAATAATATGCCCTTAATGAACTGTATTAATTTGTACAGCTGACCAGAAGTGCACTGATGTCATTAGTTCTACAAGTTCCATACAGTCACCCACTCTATCACCTTTTTAAAAAAGGGCAGTTTTCAATATTGAAGGGTTTATGTCAGTGGTAGAGCGTAGGAGTGTAGTTCAAGAAGTCCCTGTTTCATAACCATATACCCTCTTCAATAGATCCTGTTAAAATGTTTTTCAACCCAACGCACTGTAAGAAACAATAGGATATATCATCATTTCATATACAAAAAAATGAACAATTGGGTTTAACTATGCTCTTAGCACAAAATCAACAAACTGCAGTAGAGAAGCAGTTACATTTTGCAGAATTTGTGCATTTGACAAAAGATTTTTTTTCCATGTTCCAAGATCTACATGTGATACGAAATGTATGAATTCTTGCAATGGAAACCTCACTGTATTTTACCAAGGCAGATAAAGGACATCCTTCGCACCCCATATACTTATAAGGAGGGTTTGGTGGCTGAAAATGCATTGCTTTGATGGTGATTGCATGTTGCTTGCACTTTGTACATATTACTGAATTAATAAAGGTGAATTTTTCAGAACTGGGGGTATAGCTCAGTGGTAGAGCATTTGACTACAAATCAAGAGGTCCCTAGTTCAAATCTGGGTGCCCCCTTGTTCAACTGTTTTACCTGTAGAAATATTTTTTAAATTGAAGAAAACATTTACAATCTTTGCATTTAATGTAATGAGCAACACATTTCTACATTTGAAATACTCCTGATCATCTCCTGAAACATAGGGTAAACACCATGAAACTGTTTAGGATTTCTTCATATGATGCAAGCTGTGTTTTACATTCACCCAAGTTCTACTGGTGATATTATCAGTTTGAAATAGTCCATTGGAAGCTCATATGAATGTTATAAAACTGTGGTGGAAACCAATAATATGCCCTTAATGAACTGTATTAATTCGTCCAGCTGACCAGAAGTGCACTGATGTCATTAGTTCTACAAGTTCCATACAATCACCCACTCTATCACCTTTTTAAAAAAGGGCAGTTTTCAGCATTCAAGGGTTTAACTCAGTGGTAGAGCATAGGAGTGTAGTTCAAGAAGTCCCTGTTTCATAACCATATACCCTCTTCAATAGATCCTGTTAAAATGTTTTTCAACCCAATGCACTGTAAGAAACAATAGGATATATCATCATTTCATATACAAAACAATGGACAATTGGGTTTAACTATGCTCTTAGCACAAAATCAACAAACTGCAGTAGAGAAGCAGTAACATTTTGCAGAATTTGTGCATTTGACAAAAGATTTTTTTCCATGTTCCAAGATCTACATGTGATACGAAATGTATGAATTCTTGCAATGGAAACCTCACTGTATTTTACCAAGGCAGATAAAGGACATCTTTTGTACCCCTTATACTTATAAGGAGGGTTTGGTGGCTGAAAATGCTTTGCTTTGATGGTGATTGCATGTTGCTTGCACTTTGTACATATTACTGAATTAATAAAGGTGAACTTTTCAGAACTGGGGGTATAGCTCAGTGGTAGAGCATTTGACTGCAGATCAAGAGGTCCCTAGTTCAAATCTGGGTGTCCCCTTGTTCAACTGTTTTACCTGTAGAAATATTTATTTTATTAAATAAATTGAAGACAACATTTACAATGTTACCATTTTATGTAATGAGCAACACATTTCTACATTTGAAATACTCCTGATCATCACCTGAAACATAGGGTAAACACCATTAAGCTGTTTAGGATTTCTTCATATGATACAAGCTGTGTTTTACATTCACCCAAGTTCTACTGGTGATATGATCAGTTTGAAATAGTCCATTGGAAGCTCATATGAATGTTATAAAACTGTGGTGGAAACCAATAATATGCCCTTAATGAAATGTATTAATTTGTAGAGCTGACCAGAAGTGCACTGATGTCATTAGTTCTACAAGTTCCATACAGTCACCCACTCTATCACCTTTTTAAAAAAAGGCCAGTTTTCAGCATTCAAGGGTTTAACTCAGTGGTAGAGCATAGGAGTGCAGATCAAGAAGTCCCTGTTTCATAAGCATATACCCTCGTCAATAGATCCTGTTAAAATGTTTTTCAACCCAATGCACTGTAAGAAACAATAGGATATATCATCATTTCATATAAAAAACAATGAACAATTGGGTTTAACTATACTCTTAGCACAAAATCAACAAACTGCAATAGAGAAGCAGTTACGTTTTGCAGAATTTGTGCATTTGACAAACGTTTTTTTTCCATGTTCCAAGATCTACATGTGATACGAAATTTATGAATTCTTGCAATGGAAACCTCACAGTATTTTACCAAGGCAGATAAAGGACATCCTTCACACCCCATATACTTATAAGGAGGATTTGGTGGCTGAAAATGCATTGCTTTGATGGTGATTGCATGTTGCTTGCACTTTATACATATTACTGAATTAATAAAGGTAAACATTTCAGAACTAGTGGTATAGCTCAGTGGTAGAGCATTTGACTGCAGATCAAGAGGTCCCTAGTTCAAATCTGGGTGCCCCCTTGTCCATCTGTTCTACCTGTAGAAATATTTTTTAATTGAAGAAAACATTTACAATCTTAGCATTTTATGTAAGGAGCAACACATTTCTACATTTGAAATACTTCTGATCATCTCCTGAAACATAGGGTAAACACCATGAAACTGTTTAGGATTTCTTCATATGATACAAGCTGTGTTTTACATTCACCCAAGTTCTACTGGTGATATTATCTGTTTGAAATAGTCCATTGGAAGCTCATATGAATGTTATAAAACTGTGGTGGAAACCAATAATATGCCCTTAATGAACTGTATTAATTTGTACAGCTGACCAGAAGTGCACTGATGTCATTACTTCTACAAGTTCCATACAGTCACCCACTCTATCACCTTTTTAAAAAAGGGCAGTTTTCAACATTGAAGGGTTTATGTCAGTGGTAGAGCGTAGGAGTGTAGTTCAAGAAGTCCCTGTTTCATAACCATATACCCTCTTCAATAGATCCTGTTAAAATATTTTTCAACCCAATGCACTGTAAGAAACAATAGGATATATCATCATTTCATATACAAAGCAATGAACAATTGGGTTTAACTATGCGCTTAGCACAAAATCAACAAACTGCAGTAGAGAAGCAGTTACATTTTGCAGAATTTGTGCATTTGACAAAAGATTTTTTTTCCATGTTCCAAGATCTACATGTGATACGAAATGTATGAATTCTTGCAATGGAAACCTCACTGTATTTTACCAAGGCAGATAAAGGACATCCTTCACACCCCATATACTTATAAGGAGGGTTTGGTGGCTGAAAATGCATTGCTTTTATGGTGATTGCATGTTGCTTGCACTTTGTACATATAACTGAATTAATAAAGGTGAACTTTTCAGAACTGGGGGTATAGCTCAGTGGTAAAGCATTTGACTGCAGATCAAGCAGTCCCTAGTTCATATCTGGGTGCCCCCTTGTTCAACTGTTTTACCTGTAGAAATATTTTTTTATTAAATAAATTGAAAAAAACATTTACAATCTTAGCATTTTATGTAATGAGCAACACATTTCTACATTTGAAATACTCCTGATCATCTCATGAAACATAGGGTAAACACCATGAAACTGTTTAGGATTTCTTCATATGATACAAGCTGTGTTTTACATTCACCCAAGTTCTACTGGTGATATTATCTGTTTGAAATAGTCCATTGGAAGCTCATATGAATGTTATAAAACTGTGGTGGAAACCAATAATATGCCCTTAATGAAATGAATTAATTTGTACAGCTGACCAGAAGTGCATTGATGTCATTAGTTCTACAAGTTCCATACAGTCACCCACTCTATCACCTTTTTAAAAAAGGGCAGTTTTCAGCATTCAAGGGTTTAACTCAGTGGTAGAGCATAGGAGTGCAGTTCAAGAAGTCCCTGTTTCATAAGCATATACCCTCGTCAATATATCCTGTTAAAATATTTTTCAACCCAATGCACTGTAAGAAACAATAGGATATATCATAATTTCATATACAAAACAATGAACAATTGGGTTTAACTATGCTCTTAGCACAAAATCAACAAACTGCAGTAGACAAGCATTTACATTTTGCAGAATTTGTGCATTTGACAAAAGATTTTTTTCCATGTTCCAAGATCTACATGTGATACGAAATGTATGAATTCTTGCAATGGAAACCTCACTGTATTTTACCAAGGCAGATAAAGGACTTTCTTCGCACCCCTTATACTTATAAGGAGGGTTTGGTGGCTGAACATGCATTGCTTTGATGGTGATTGCATGTTGCTTCCACTTTGTACATATTACTGAATAAATAAAGGTGAATATTTCAAAAATGGGGGTATAGCTCAGGGGTAGAGCATTTCACTGCAGATCAAGAGGTTCCTAGTTCAAATCTGGGTGCCCCCTTGTTCAACTGTTTTACCTGTAGAAATATTTTTTTTATTAAATAAATTGAAGAAAACATTTACAATCTTAGCATTTTATGTAATGAGCAACACTTTTCTACATTTGAAATACTCCTGATCATCTCCTGAAACATAGGATAAACACCATGAAACTGTTTAGGATTTCTTCATATGATACAAGCTGTGTTTTACATTCACCCAAGTTCTACTGGTGATATTATCAGTTTGAAATAGTCCATTGGAAGCTCATATGAATGTTATAAAACTGTGGTGGAAACCAATAATATGCCCTTAATGAATGGTATTAATTTGTACAGCTGTCCAGAAGTGCACTGATGTCATTAGTTCTACAAGTTCCATACAGTCACCCACTCTATCACCTTTTTAGAAAAGGGCAGTTTTCAGCATTCAAGGGTTGAACTCAGTGGTAGAGCGTAGGAATGCAGTTAAAAAAGTCCCTGTTTCATAACCATATACCCTCTTCAATAGATCCTGTTAAAATGTTTTTCAACCCAATACACTGTAAGAAACAATAAGATATATCATCATTTCATATACAAAACAATGAACAATTGGGTTTAATTATGCTCTTAGCACAAAATCAACAAACTGCAGTAGAGAAGCAGTTACATTTTGCAGAATTTATGAATTTGACAAAAGATTTTTTTTCCATGTTCCAAGATCTACATGTGATACGAAATGTATGAATTCTTGCAATGGAAACCTCACTGCATTTTACCAAGGCAGATAAAGGACATCCTTCGCACCCCATATACTTATAAGGAGGGTTTGGTGGCTGAAAATGCTTTGCTTTGATGGTGATTGCATGTTGCTTTCACTTTGTACATATTACTGAATTAATAAAGCTGAACTTTTCAGAACTGGGGGTATAGCTCATGGTAGAGCATTTGACTGCAGATCAAGAGGTCCCTAGTTCAAATCTGGGTGCTCCCTTGTTCAACTGTTTTACCTGTAGAAATATTTTTTTAATTAAATAAATTGAAGTAAACATTTACAATCTTAGCATTTTATGTAATGAGCAACACATTTCTACATTTGAAATATTCCTGATCATCACCTGAAACATAGGGTAAACACCATTAAGCCGTTTAGGATTTCTTCGTATGATACAAGCTGTGTTTTACATTCACCCAAGTTCTACTGGTGATATGATCAGTTTGAAATAGTCCATTGGAAGCTCATATGAATGTTATAAAACTGTGGTGGAAACCAATAATATGCCCTTAATGAAATGTATTAATTTGTACAGCTGACCAGAAGTGCACTGATGTCATTAGTTCTACAAGTTCCATTCAGTCACGGGCAGTTTTCAGCATTCAAGGGTTTAACTCAGTGGTAGTGCATAGGAGTGCAGTTCAAGAAGTCCCTGTTTCATAAGCATATACCCTCGTCAATAGATCCTGTTAAAATGTTTTTCAACCCAATGCACTGTAAGAAACAATAGGATATATCATCATTTCATATAAAAAACAATGAACAATTGGGTTTAACTATACTGTTAGCAAAAAATCAACAAACTGCAGTAGAGAAGCAGTTACATTTTGCAGAATTTGTGCATTTGACAAAAGATTGTTTTTCCATGTTCCAAGATGTACATGTGATACGAAATGTATGAATTCTTGCAATGGAAACCTCACTGTATTTTACCAAGGCAGATAAAGGACATCTTTTGTACCCCTTATACTTATAAGGAGGGTTTGGTGGCTGAAAATGCATTGCTTTGATGGTGATTGCATGTTGCTTTCACTTTGTACATATTACTGAATAAATAAAGGTGAACATTTCAGAAATGGGGGTATAGCTCAGGGGTAGAGCATTTCACTGCAGATCAAAATGTCCCTAGTTCAAATGTGGTTGCCCCCTTGTCCAACTGTTTTACCTGTAGAAATATTTTTTTAATTAAATAAATTGAAGTAAACATTTACAATCTTAGCATTTTATGTAATGAGCAACACATTTCTACATTTGAAATACTCCTGATCATCACCTGAAACATAGGGTAAACACCATTAAGCTGTTTAGGATTTCTTCATATGATACAAGCTGTGTTTTACATTCACCCAATTTCTACTGGTGATATGATCAGTTTGAAATAGTCCATTGGAAGCTCATATGAATGTTATAAAACTGTGGTGGAAACCAATAATATGCCCTTAATGAAATGTATTGATTTGTACAGCTGACCAGAAGTGCACTGATGTCATTAGTTCTACAAGTTCCATACAGTCACCCACTCTATCACCTTTTTAAAAAAGGGCAGTATTCAACATTCAAGGGTTTATGTCAGTGGTAGAGCGTAGGAGTGTAGTTCAAGAAGTCCCTGTTTCATAACCATATACCCTCTTCAATAGATCCTGTTAAAATGTTTTTCAACCCAATGCACAGTAAGAAACAATAAGATATATCATCATTTCATATACAAAACAATGAACAATTGGGTTTAACTATGCTCTTAGCACAAAATCAACAAACTGCAGTAGAGAAGCAGTTACATTTTGCAGAATTTGTGCATTTGACAAAAGATTGTTTTTCCATGTTCCAAGATCTACATGTGATACGAAATGTATGAATTCTTGCAATGGAAACCTCACTGTATTTTACCAAGGCAGATAAAGGACATTTTTGTACCCCTTATACTTATAAGGAGGGTTTGGTGGCTGAAAATGCATTGCTTTGATGGTGATTGCATGTTGCTTGCACTTTGTACATATTACTGAATTAATAAAGGTGAACATTTCAGAACTGTGGGTATAGCTCAGTAGTAGAGCATTTGACTGCAGATGAAGAGGTCCCTAGTTACACTCTGGGTGCCCCTTGTTCAACTGTTTTACCTGTAGAAATATTTTTTTTATTAAATAAATTGAAGAAAACATTTACAATGTTAGCATTTTATGTAATGAGCAACACATTTCTACATTTGAAATACTCCTGATCATCTCGTGAAACATAGGGTAAACAACATGAAACTGTTTAGGATTTCTTCATATGATACAAGCTGTGTTTTACATTCACCCAAGTTCTACTGGTGATATGATCAGTTTGAAATAGTCCATTGGAAGCTCATATGAATGTTATAAAACTGTGGTGGAAACCAATAATATGCCCTTAATGAAATGTATTAATTTGTAAAGCTGACCAGAAGTGCACTGATGTCATTAGTTCTACAAGTTCCATACAGTCACCCACTCTATCACCTTTTTAAAAAAGGGCAGTTTTCAGCATTCAAGGGTTTAACTCAGTGTTAGAGCATAGGAGTGCAGTTCAAGAAGTCCCTGTTTCATAAGCATATACCCTCGTCAATAGATCCTGTTAAAATGTTTTTCAACCCAATGCACTGTAAGAAACAATAGGATATATCATCATTTCATATAAAAAACAATGAACAATTGGGTTTAACTATACTCTTAGCACAAAATCAACAAACTGCAGTAGAGAAGCAGTTACGTTTTGAAGAATTTGTGCATTTGACAAACGTTTTTTTTTCCATATTCCAAGATCTACACGTGATACGAAATGTATGAATTCTTGCAATGGAAACCTCACTGTATTTTACCAAGGCAGATAATTGACATTGTTGTACCCCTTATACTTATAAGGAGGGTTTGGTGGCTGAAAATGCATTGCTTTGATGGTGATTGCATGTTGCTTCCACTTTGTACATATTACTGAATAAATAAAGGTGAACCTTTCAGAACTGGGGGTATAGCTCAGTGGTAGAGCATTTGACTGCAGATCAAGAAGTTTCCTAGATCAAATCTGGGTGCCCACTTTTTCAACTGTTTTACCTGTAGAACATTTTTTTTAATTAAATAAATCGAAGAAAACATTTACAATCTTATCATTTTATGTAATGAGCAACACATTTCTACATTTGAAATATTCCTGATCATCTCCTGAAACATAGGGTAAACACCATGAAACTGTTTAGGATTTCTTCATATGATACAAGCTGTGTTTTACATTCACCCAGGTTCTACTGGTGATATTATCAGTTTGAAATAGTCCATTGGAAGCTCATATGAATGTTATAAAACTCTGGTGGAAACCAATAATATTCCCTTAATGAAATGTATTAATTTGTACAGCTGACCAGAAGTGAACTGATGTCATTAGTTCTACAAGTTCCATACAGTCACCCACTCTATCACCTTTTTAAAAAAGGGCAGTTTTCAGCATTCAAGGGTTTAACTCAGTGGTAGAGCGTAGGAGTGTAGCTCAAGAAGTCCCTGTTTCATAACCATATACCCTCTTCAATAGATCCTGTTAAAATGTTTTTCAACCCAATGCACTGTAAGAAACAATAGGATATATCATCATTTCATATACAAAACAATGAACAATTGGGTTTAACTATGATCTTAGCACAAAATCAACAAACTGCAGTAGAGAAGCAGTTACGTTTTGCAGAATTTGTGCATTTGACAAAAGTTTTTTTCCATGTTCCAAGATCTACATGTGATACGAAATGTATGAATTCTTGCAATGGAAACCTCACTGTATTTTACCAAGGCAGATAAAGGACATCCTTCGCTCCCCATATACTTATAAGGAGGGTTTGGTGGCTGAAAATGCATTGCTTTGATGGTGATTGAATGTTGCTTGCACTTTATACATATTACTGAATTAATAAAGGTAAACATTTCAGAACTAGTGGTATAGCTCAGTGGTAGAGCATTTGACTGCAGGTCAAGAGGACCCTAGTTCAAATCTGGGTGCCCCCTTGTCCATCTGTTCTACCTGTAGAAATATTTTTTAATTAAATAAATTGAAGAAAACATTTACAATCTTAGCATTTTATGTAATGAGCAACACATTTCTACATTTGAAATACTCCTGATCATCTCCTAAAACATAGGGTAAACACCATGAAACTGTTTAGGATTTCTTCGTATGATACAAGCTGTGTTTTACATTCACCCAAGTTCTATTGGTGATATTATCAGTTTGAAATAGTCCATTGGAAGCTCATATGAATGTTATAAAACTGTGGTGGAAACCAATAATTTGCCCTTAATGAAATGTATTAATTTGTACAGCTGACCAGAAGTGCACTGATGTCATTGTACTACAAGTTCCCTACAGTCACCCACTCTCTCACCTTTTTAAAAAAGGGCAGTTTTCAACATTCAAGGGTGTATGTCAGTGGTAGAGCGTAGGAGTGTAGCTCAAGAAGTCCCTGTTTCATAACCATATACCCTCTTCAATAGATCCTGTTAAAATGTTTTTCAACCCAATGCACTGTAAGAAACAATAGGATATATCATCATTTCATATACAAAACAATGAACAATTGGGTTTAACTATGATCTTAGCACAAAATCAACAAACTGCAGTAGAGAAGCAGTTACGTTTTGCAGAATTTGTGCATTTGACAAAAGTTTTTTTCCATGTTCCAAGATCTACATGTGATACGAAATGTATGAATTCTTGCAATGGAAAACTCACTGTATTTTACCAAGGCAGATAAAGGACATCCTTCGCACCCCATATACTTATAAGGAGGGTTTGGTGGCTGAAAATGCATTGCTTTGATGGTGATTGCATGTTGCTTGCACTTTGTACATATTACTGAATTAATAAAGGTAAACATGTCAGAACTGGGGGTATAGCTCAGTGGTAGAGCATTTGACGCTGATCAAGAGGTCCACTATTTCAAATCTGGGTGCCCCCTTGTTCAACTGTTTTACGTGTAGAAATATTTTTTAAATTAGATAAATTGAAGAAAACATTTACAATCTTAGCATTTTATGTAATGAGCAACACATTTCTACATTTGAAATACTCCTGATCATCTCCTGAAACATAGGGTAAACACCATGAAACTGTTCAGGATTTCTTCATATGATACAAGCTGTGTTTTACATTCACCCAAGTTCTACTGGTGATATTATCAGTTTGAAATAGTCCATTGGAAGCTCATATGAATGTTATAAAACTCTGGTGGAAACCAATAATATTCCCTTAATGAAATGTATTAATTTGTACAGCTGACCAGAAGTGCACTGATGTCATTAGTTCTACAAGTTCCATACAGTCACCCACTCTATCACCTTTTTAAAAAATTGCAGTTTTCAGCATTCAAGGTTTTAACTCAGTGGTAGAGCGTAGGAGTGGAGTTCAAGAAGTCCCTGTTTCATAACCATATACCTTTGTCAATAGATCCTGTTAAAATGTTTTTCAACCCAATGCACTGTAAGAAACAATAGGATATATCATCATTTCATATACAAAACAATGAACAATTGGGTTTAACTATGTTCTTAGCACAAATCAACAAACTGCAGTAGAGAAGCAGTTACATTTTGCAGAATTTGTGCATTTGACAAAAGATTTGTTTTCCATGTTCAAAGATCTACTTGTGATTCGAAATGTATGAATTCTTGCAATGGAAACGTCACTGTATTTTACCAAGGCAGATAAAGGACATCCTTCGCACCCCATATACTTATAAGGAGGGTTTGGTGGCTGAAAATGCATTGCTTTGATGGTGATTGCATGTTGCTTGCACTTTGTACATATTACTGAATTAATAAAGGTAAACATTTCAGAACTGGGGGTATAGCTCAGTGGTGGAGCATTTGACTGCAGATCAGGAGGTCCTCTAGTTCAAATCTGGGTGCCCCCTTGTTCAACTGTTTTACCTGTAGAAATATTTTTTAAATTGAAGAAAACATTTACAATCTTAGCATTTTATGTAATGAGCAACACATTTATACATTTGAAATATTCCTGATCATCTCCTGAAACATAGGGTAAACACCATGAAACTGTTTATGATTTCTTCATATGATACTAGCTGTGTTTTACATTCACCCAAGTTTTACTGGTGATATTATCAGTTTGAAATAGTCCATTGGAAGCTCATATGAATGTAATAAAACTGTGGTGGAAACCAATAATATGCCCTAAATGAAATGTATTAATTTGTACAGCTGACCAGAAGTGCACTGATGTCATTAGTTCTACAAGTTCCATACAGTCACCCACTCTATCACCTTTTTAAAAAAGAGCAGTTTTCAGCATTCAAGGGTTTAACTCAGTGGTAGAGCATAGGAGTGCAGTTCAAGAAGTCCCTGTTTCATAACCATACACCCTCGTCAATAGATCCTGTTAAAATGTTTTTCAACCCAATGCACTGTAAGAAACAATAGGATATATCATCATTTATATACAAAACAATGATCAATTGGGTTTAAATATGCTCTTAGCACAAAATCAAAAAATGCAGTAGAGAAGCAGTTACATTTTGCAGAATTTGTGCATTTGACAAAAGATTTGTTTTCCATGTTCCAAGATCTACATGTGATACGAAATGTATGAATTCTTGCAATGGAAACCTCACTGTATTTTACCAAGGCAGATAAAGGACATCCTTTGCACCCCATATACTTATAAGGAGGGTTTGGTGGCTGAAAATGCATTGCTTTGATGGTGATTGCATGTTGCTTGCACTTTGTACATATTACTGAATTAATAAAGGTAAACATTTCAGAACTGGGGGTATAGCTCAGTGGTGGAGGATTTGACTGCAGATCAGGAGGTCCCCTAGTTCAAATCTGGGTGCCCCCTTGTTCAACTGTTTTACCTGTAGAAATATTTTTTAAATTGAAGAAAACATTTACAATCTTAGCATTTTATGTAATGAGCAACACATTTCTACATTTGAAATATTCCTGATCATCTCCTGAAACATAGGGTAAACACCATGAAACTGTTTATGATTTCTTCATATGATACAAGCTGTGTTTTACATTCACCCAAGTTTTACTGGTGATATTATCAGTTTGAAATAGTCCATTGGAAGCTCATATGAATGTAATAAAACTGTG
Organism: Ambystoma mexicanum; assembly: GCF_040938575.1. Taxonomy (NCBI): domain Eukaryota; kingdom Metazoa; phylum Chordata; class Amphibia; order Caudata; family Ambystomatidae; genus Ambystoma; species Ambystoma mexicanum. The sequence continues at coordinate 433,972,612 of NC_090928.1, forward strand.
GTGGAAACCAATAATATGCCCTAAATGAAATGTATTAATTTGTACAGCTGACCAGAAGTGCACTGATGTCATTAGTTCTACAAGTTCCATACAGTCACCCACTCTATCACCTTTTTAAAAAAGAGCAGTTTTCAGCATTCAAGGGTTTAACTCAGTGGTAGAGCATAGGAGTGCAGTTCAAGAAGTCCCTGTTTCATAACCATACACCCTCGTCAATAGATCCTGTTAAAATGTTTTTCAACCCAATGCACTGTAAGAAACAATAGGATATATCATCATTTTATATACAAAACAATGATCAATTGGGTTTAAATATGCTCTTAGCACAAAATCAAAAAATGCAGTAGAGAAGCAGTTACATTTTGCAGAATTTGTGCATTTGACAAAAGATTTGTTTTCCATGTTCCAAGATCTACATGTGATACGAAATGTATGAATTCTTGCAATGGAAACCTCACTGTATTTTACCAAGGCAGATAAAGGACATCCTTCACACCCCATATACTTATAAGGAGGATTTGGTGGCTGAAAATGCATTGCTTTGATGGTGATTGCATGTTGCTTGCACTTTATACATATTACTGAATTAATAAAGGTAAACATTTCAGAACTAGTGGTATAGCTCAGTGGTAGAGCATTTGACTGCAGATCAAGAGGTCCCTAGTTCAAATCTGGGTGCCCCCTTGTCCATCTGTTCTACCTGTAGAAATATTTTTTAATTGAAGAAAACATTTACAATCTTAGCATTTTATGTAAGGAGCAACACATTTCTACATTTGAAATACTCCTGATCATCTCCTAAAACATAGGGTAAACACCATGAAACGTTTAGGATTTCTTCGTATGATACAAGCTGTGTTTTACATTCACCCAAGTTCTATTGGTGATATTATCAGTTTGAAATAGTCCATTGGAAGCTCATATGAATGTTATAAAACAGTCGTGGAAACCAATAATTTGCCCTTAATGAAATGTATTAATTTGTACAGCTGACCAGAAGTGCACTGATGTCATTGTACTACAAGTTCCCTACAGTCACCCACTCTCTCACCTTTTTAAAAAAGGGCAGTTTTCAACATTCAAGGGTGTATGTCAGTGGTAGAGCGTAGGAGTGTAGCTCAAGAAGTCCCTGTTTCATAACCATATACCCTCTTCAATAGATCCTGTTAAAATGTTTTTCAACCCAATGCACTGTAAGAAACAATAGGATATATCATCATTTCATATACAAAACAATGAACAATTGGGTTTAACTATGATCTTGGCACAAAATCAACAAACTGCAGTAGAGAAGCAGTTACGTTTTGCAGAATTTGTGCATTTGACAAAAGTTTTTTTCCATGTTCCAAGATCTACATGTGATACGAAATGTATGAATTCTTGCAATGGAAAACTCACTGTATTTTACCAAGGCAGATAAAGGACATCCTTCGCACCCCATATACTTATAAGGAGGGTTTGGTGGCTGAAAATGCATTGCTTTGATGGTGATTGCATGTTGCTTGCACTTTGTACATATTACTGAATTAATAAAGGTGAACATGTCAGAAATGGGGGTATAGCTCAGTGGTAGAGCATTTGACTGCTGATCAAGAGGTCCACTAGTTCAAATCTGGGTGCCCCCTTGTTCAACTGTTTTACGTGTAGAAATATTTTTTAAATTAGATAAATTGAAGAAAACATTTACAATCTTAGCATTTTATGTAATGAGCAACACATTTCTACATTTGAAATACTCCTGATCATCTCCTGAAACATAGGGTAAACACCATGAAACTGTTCAGGATTTCTTCATATGTTACAAGCTGTGTTTTACATTCACCCAAGTTCTACTGGTGATTTCAGTTTGAAAGAGTCCATTGGAAGCTCATATGAATGTTATAAAACTGTGGTGGAAACCAATAATATGCCCTTAATGAAATGTATTAATTTGTACAGCTGACCAGAAGTGCACTGATGTCATTAGTTCTACAAGTTCCATACAGTCACCCACTCTATCACCTTTTTAAAAAAGGGCAGTTTTCAGCATTCAAGGGTTTAACTCAGTGGTAGAGCGTAGGAGTGGAGTTCAAGAAGTCCCTGTTTCATAACCATATACCTTCGTCAATAGATCCTGTTAAAATGTTTTTCAACCCAATGCACTGTAAGAAACAATAGGATACATCATCATTTCATATACAAAACAATGAACAATTGGGTTTAACTATGCTCTTAGCACAAATCAACAAACTGCAGTAGAGAAGCAGTTACATTTTGCAGAATTTGTGCATTTGACAAAAGATTTGTTTTCCATGTTCAAAGATCTACATGTGATACGAAATGTATGAATTCTTGCAATGGAAACCTCACTGTATTTTACCAAGGCAGATAAAGAACATCCTTCGCACCCCATATACTTATAAGGAGGGTTTGGTGGCTGAAAATGCATTGCTTTGATGGTGATTGCATGTTGCTTGCACTTTATACATATTACTGAATTAATAAAGGTAAACATTTCAGAACTGGCGGTATAGCTCAGTGGTGGAGCATTTGACTGCAGATCAGGAGGTCCCCTAGTTCAAATCTGGGTGCCCCCTTGTTCAACTGTTTTACCTGTAGAAATATTTTTTAAATTGAAGAAAACATTTACAATCTTAGCATTTTATGTAATGAGCAACACATTTCTACATTTGAAATATTCCTGATCATCTCCTGAAACATAGGGTAAACACCATGAAACTGTTTATGATTTCTTTATGTGATACAAGCTGTGTTTTACATTCACCCAAGTTTTACTGGTGATATTATCAGTTTGAAATAGTGCATTGGAAGCTCATATGAATGTAATAAAACTGTGGTGGAAACCAATAATATGCCCTAAATGAAATGTATTAATTTGTACAGCTGACCAGAAGTGCACTGATGTCATTAGTTCTACAAGTTCCATACAGTCACCCACTCTATCACCTTTTTAAAAAAGAGCAGTTTTCAGCATTCAAGGGTTTAACTCAGTGGTAGAGCATAGGAGTGCAGTTCAAGAAGTCCCTGTTTCATAACCATATACCCTCGTCAATAGATCCTGTTAAAATGTTTTTCAACCCAATGCACTGTAAGAAACAATAGGATATATCATCATTTCATATACAAAACAATGATCAATTGGGTTTAAATATGCTCTTAGCACAAAATCAACAAACTGCAGTAGAGAAGCAGTTACATTTTGCAGAATTTGTGCATTTGACAAAAGATTTGTTTTCAGTGTTCCAAGATCTACATGTGATACGAAATGTATGAATTCTTGCAATGGAAACCTCACTGTATTTTACCAAGGCAGATAAAGGACATCCTTCGCACCCCATATACTTATAAGGAGAGTTTGGTGGCTGAAAATGCATTGCTTTGATGGTGATTGCATGTTGCTTGCACTTTATACATATTACTGAATTAATAAAGGTAAACATTTCAGAACTAGTGGTATAGCTCAGTGGTAGAGCATTTGACTGCAGATCAAGAGGTCCCTAGTTCAAATCTGGGTGCCCCCTTGTCCAACTGTTTTACCTGTAGAAATATTTTTTTAATTAAATAAATTGAAGAAAACATTTACAATCTTAGCATTTTATGTAATGAGCAACACATTTCTACATTTGAAATACTCCTGATCATCTCCTAAAACATAGGGTAAACACCGTGAAACTGTTTAGGATTTCTTCATATGATACAAGCTATGTTTTACATTCACCCAAGTTCTATTGGTGATATTATCAGTTTGAAATAGTCCATTGGAAGCTCATATGAATGTTATAAAACAGTGGTGGAAACCAATAATTTGCCCTTAATGAAATGTATTAATTTGTACAGCTGACCAGAAGTGCACTGATGTCATTGTACTACAAGTTCCCTACAGTCACCCACTCTCTCACCTTTTTAAAAAAGGGCAGTTTTCAACATTCAAGGGTGTATGTCAGTGGTAGAGCGTAGGAGTGTAGCTCAAGAAGTCCCTGTTTCATAACCATATACCCTCTTCAATAGATCTTGTTAAAATGTTTTTCATCCCAATGCACTGTAAGAAACAATAGGATATATCATCATTTCATATACAAAACAATGAACAATTGGGTTTAACTATGATCTTAGCACAAAATCAACAAACTGCAGTAGAAAAGCAGTTACATTTTGCAGAATTTGTGCATTTGACAAAATATTTTTTTTCCATGTTCCAAGATCTACATGTGATACGAAATGTATGAATTCTTGCAATGGAAACCTCACTGTATTTTACCAAGGCAGATAAAGGACATCTTGTGTACCCCTTATAGTTATAAGGAGGGTTTGGTGGCTGAAAATGCATTGCTTTGATGGTGATTGCATGTTGCTTCAACTTTGTACATATTACTGAATTAATATAAGTGAACATTTCAGAACTGGGGGTATAGCTCAGTGGTGGAGCATTTGACTGCAGATCATGGAGGTCTCCTAGTTCAAATCTGGGTGACCACTTGTTCAACTGTTTTACCTGTAGAAATATTTTTTAAATTGAAGAAAACATTTACAATTTTAGCAGTTTATGTAATGAGCAACACATTTCTACATTTGAAATATTCCTGATCATCTCCTGAAACATAGGGTAAACACCATGAAACTGTTTATGATTTCTTCATATGATACAAGCTGTGTTTTACATTCACCCAAGTTCTACTGGTGATATTATCAGATTAAAATAGTCCATTGGAAGCTCATAAGAATGTTATAAAACTGTGGTGGAAACCAATAATATGCCCTAAATGAAATGTATTAATTTGTACAGCTGACCAGAAGTGCACTGATGTCATTAGTTCTACAAGTTCCATACAGTCACCCACTCTATCACCTTTTTAAAAGAGAGCAGTTTTCAGCATTCAAGGGTTTAACTCAGTGGTAGAGCGTAGGAGTGCAGTTCAAGAAGTCCCTGTTTCATAACCATATACCCTCGTCAATAGATCCTGTTAAAATGTTTTTCAACCATATGCACTGTAAGAAACAATAGGATATATCATCATTTCATATACAAAACAATGAACAATTGGGTTTAACTATGCTCTTAGCACAAAATCAACAAACTGCAGTAGAGAAGCAGTTACATTTTGCAGAATTTGTGCATTTGACAAAAGATTTGTTTTCCATGTTCCAAGATCTACATGTGATACGAAATGTATGAATTCTTGCAATGGAAACCTCACTGTATTTTACCAAGGCAGATAAAGGACATCCTTCGCACCCCATATACATATATGAGGGTTTGGGTGCTGAAAATGCATTGCTTTGATGGTGATTGCCTGTTGCTTGCACTTTGTATATATTACTGAATTAATAAAGGTGAATATTTCAGAACTGGGCGTATAGCTCAGTGGTAGAGCATTTGACTGCAGATCAAGTGGTACCCTAGTTCAAATCTGGGTGCCCGCTTGTTCAACTGTTTTACCTGTAGAAAAATGTGTTTAATTAAATAAATTGAAGAAAACATTTACAATCTTAGCATTTTATGTAAAGAGTAACACATTTCTACATTTGAAATATTCCTGATCATCTCCTGAAACATAGGGTAAACACCATGAAACTGTTTAGGATTTCTTCATATGATACAAGCTGTGTTTTACATTTACCCAAGTTCTACTGGTGATATTATCAGTTTGAAATAGTCCATTGGAAGCTCATGTGAATGTTATAAAACTGTGGTGGAAACCAATAATATGCCCTAAATGAAATGTATTAATTTGTACAGCTGACCAGAAGTGCACTGATGTCATTAGTTCTACAAGTTCCATACAGTCACCCACTCTATCACCTTTTTAAAAAAGGGCAGTTTTCAGCATTCAAGGGTTTAACTCAGTGGTAGAGCGTAGGAGTGCAGTTCAAGAAGTCGCTTTTTCATAACCATATACCCTCGTCAATAGATACTGTTAAAATGTTTTTCAACCCAATGCACTGTAAGAAACAATAGGATATATCATCATTTCATATACAAAACAATGAAAAATTGGGTTTAACTATGCTCTTAGCACAAAATCAACAAACTGCAGTAGAGAAGCAGTTACATTTTGCAGAATTTGTGCATTTGACAAAAGATTTGTTTTCCATGTTCCAAGATCTACATGTGATACGAAATGTATGAATTCTTGCAATGGAAACCTCACTGTATTTTACCAAGGCAGATAAAGGACATCCTTCACACCCCATATACTTATAAGGAGGGTTTGGTGGCTGAAAATGCATTGCTTTGATGGTGATTGCATGTTGCTTGCACTTTGTACATATTACTGAATTAATAAAGGTACACATTTCAGAACTAGGGGTATAGCTCAGTGGTAGAGCATTTGATTGCAGTTCAAGAGGTCCCTAGTTCGAATTTGGGTGCCCCCTTGTCCAACTGTTTTACCTGTAGAAATATTTTTTTAATTAAATAAATTGAAGAAAGCATTTACAATCTTAGCATTTTATGTAATGAGCAACACATTTCTACATTTGAAATACTCCTGATCATCTCCTGAAACATAGGGTAAACACCATGAAACTGTTTAGGATTTCTTCGTATGATACAAGCTGCGTTTTACATTCACCCAAGTTCTACTGGTGATATTATCAGTTTGAAATAGTCCATTGGAAGCTCAGATGAATGTTATAAAACAGTGGTGGAAACCAATAATTTGCTCTTAATGAAATGTATTAATTTGTACAGCTGACCAGAAGTGCACTGATGTCATTAGTTCTACAAGTTCCATACAGTCACCCACTCTATCACCTTTTTAAAATAGGGCAGTTTTCAGCATTCAATGGTTTACTTCAGTGGTAGAGCGTAGGAGTGCAGTTCAAGAAGTCCCTGTTTCATAACCATATACCCTCGTCAATAGATCCTGTTAAAATGTTTTTCAACCCAATGCACTGTAAGAAAAAATAGGATATATCATCATTTCATATACAAAACAATGAACAATTGGGTTTAACTATGCTCTTAGCACAAAATCAACAAACTGCAGTAGAGAAGCAGTTACATTTTGCAGAATTTGTGCATTTGACAAAACATTTTTTTTCCATGTTCCAAGATCTACATGTGTTACGAAATGCATGAATTTTTGCAATGGAAACCTCACTGTATTTTACCAAGGCAGATAAAGGACATCCTTCGCACCCCATATACTTATATGAGGGTTTGGGTGCTGAAAATGCATTGCTTTGATGGTGATTGCCTGTTGCTTGCACTTTGTATATATTACTGAATTAATAAAGGTGAACATTTCAGAACTGGGGGTATAGCTCAGTGGTAGAGCATTTGACTGCAGATCAAGCGGTCCCCTAGTTCAAATCTGGGTGCCCCCTTGTTCAACTGTTTTACCTGTAGAAAAATGTTTTTAATTAAATAAATTGAAGAAAACATTTACAATCTTAGCATTTTATGTAATGAGCAACACATTTCTACATTTGAAATATTCCTGATCATCTCCTGAAACATAGGGTAAACACCATGAAACTGTTTAGGATTTCTTCATATGATACAAGGTGTGTTTTACATTCACCCAAGTTCTACTGGTGATATTATCAGTTTGAAATAGTCCATTGGAAGCTCATATGAATGTTATAAAACTGTGGTGGAAACCAATAATATGCCCTAAATGAAATGTATTAATTTGTACAGCTGACCAGAAGTGCACTGATGTCATTAGTTCTACAAGTTCCATACAGTCACCCACTCTATCACCTTTTTAAAAAAGGGCAGTTTTCAGCATTCAAGGGTTTAACTCAGTGGTAGAGCGTAGGAGTGCAGTTCAAGAAGTCCCTGTTTCATAACTATATACCCTCGTCAATAGATCCTGTTAAAATGTTTTTCAACCCAATGCACTGTTAGAAACAATAGGATATATCATCATTTCATATACAAAACAATGAACAATTGGGTTTAACTATGCTCTTAGCACAAAATCAACAAACTGCTGTAGAGAAGCAGTTACATTTTGCAGAATTTGTGCATTTGACAAAAGATTTTTTTTCCATGTTCCAAGATCTACATGTGTTACGAAATGTATGAATTCTTGCAATGGAAACCTCACTGTATTTTACCAAGGCAGATAAAGGACATCTTGTGTACCCCTTATAGTTATAAGGAATGTTTGGTGGCTGAAAATGTATTGCTTTGATGGTGATTGCATGTTGCTTCCACTTTGTACATATTACTGAATTAAAATAGGTGAACATTTCAGAATTGGGGGTATAGCTAGTGGTAGAGCACTTGACTGTAGATCACGCGGTCCTTAGTTCAAATCTGGCTGCCCCCTTGTTCAACCTTAAATTGAAGAAAACATTTGTAATCTTATCATTTTATGTAATGAGCAAAACATTTCTACATTTGAAATACTCCTGATCATCACCTGAAACATAGGGTAATCACCATTATGCTGCATGATTCTATTCAGTATGGACAGTTGTGAGTGACTTCTTCGTATGATACAAGCTGTGTTTTACATTTACCCAAGTTCTACTGGTGATATTATCAGTTTGAAATAGTCCGCTGGAAGCTCATATGAATGTTATAAAACTGTGGTGGAAACCAATAATATGCCCTGTTGGGTATTTTGTGGATATTTGGGGCTTTGCTGTATTTTCTTACCGCCAAAATACCTTTAGCAATAATCACTCTCTGTATTCATATTGGGTCACACATGACAATAATACATTGCATTATTTCAGAATTCAGATCCATTTAGATGATGTGCGCGGTAGTTTGCGTGGTTGGTTGGTAAAGTGGTTGGTTTATTTGTGGCCCCAATATCCAACATCCCTTGTTTTTTATCTAGATTGTTCTTGATCACTAGAGAGACCTCAGGCCTACATTTTAGGGATACCACATTTTCAGTGTTAGTGTTGTGTGGCACCATGGGCTATTGTGGTATTTTTGTGGTAATTTCCACTACCTTATATATGGTAGGGAACTATGTCCAGAGAGTCTCTCTTCCCGTTGACTCATGTACCTCCAACAGGCTATGCTACAAACAGTCACTCACAACTGTCCATACTGAATAGAATCATGCACACATCTGTTTTAAAATGACAATTGCACTGTTTGAAAATCTACCCACGTTTAAACCTTTTCCCATGCAAAATGAAAGAGAGAAATAATACACACTAGCTATCTGTTTTCAAATATTTTTGTATTATAGAAATTTCTTTTAAACACAGTTTAATTTTTTTTATAGAAATAAATGAAATGGTACAACATTATTTGTGATAAATGAACAGAGAGCTGCGAGAATATATTCAATTGGACTGAGACTCCCTTTAATACACTGACTGAACAGTTTCGCACACTTTCGCACAGCTCCCACTCGCTTCTATAATTACCTTATCTGTACAGCATGAGTTTTCTCCGGCTATTCTCTTTCTGAATTTGGCTCCCTTGAAAATCAACCCCAGTGAGAACAAGCGTCTGCCGTTCTCAAACCGGGGTTATTGCCTGGAACTCTCAGTTTTTGCAGCAGGAATGCCCCAGCCAGTAAAAGACCCTTCTCCCAGCTCTGCCAGATCTCGATTGTTCTCCCCCTCTCCTCAAGCTTCTCCAGCAAAGTTCTAATCACAGCCTCTAGCATGATACTTGCTATGACGCTGCTCCAATCAGAATCAATCATATCATCTCCTCCCTCACTACACAATGGCTCACTTCTACAGTGGCAATTGTAACAAACTGATTTCCTGTTCCTTCGAGCTCTTTGCTTCCTGTAGTTATGTGGACAGAGCAGCCGAGAAAAAAAAATGAATGTGCGTTTAAAAGTTCACTTTCAGAGTAGGCCTAATTCTGCAGTGGAGACACATTTTTATTAGTGGGTTATGTTAAATGAAGTTTTATTAGTCAGTTAGTTATTAATAAGGTTAGTTATTAATTTTCAAATGTGTCTCTTTCGCCACATAGGCATTTCAGGTGATAAATAGTGTGCATTTTGAATGTGAACATGTGTGCTTTTAACTGTAAAAATAGATTTGCATCTTATATGTAAAAATCGTTTTTGACTGAATAGCCTGTCTTTACTTATATGTCCATGTTACTCTGGCAACACATATAGCAATGCACCACACCCATGTGGTGGTGCTGCATCAAAAAAAAATACTACCTGTGCAGTAGTGCTGTACTCTGTGCTGTAACACGCCAAATATCCTTACATACCCTCCTTTTGTTTTTAGAACTTGGCTACGATCCAAGCCAATTCCTAAAAACAACTTGTTGTTTTTTCTTTTAAAATGCATGTGTATTGGGATATCTTTCTCTTCCTGATGTAGCTACTAAAATCAGTAACATTTTCATTTTTACTGATAGCACAATCAACCATCCACCCATGATTAGCACCAGGACAGCCAAACCCACTATTGAGCGTTCCCCCCAGGTTCCCCAATTAAATCTTTCCACTTCTATTATCCCCAGATTACTAATTGTAATATTGTTTTTTCTCAAATTAATTTTTATAACATGTCTTTTGTTGTGATTCAATAAATATTCCACATCCGGATCTATTGGAAAAGTATCCCTTTGAAAAAATCGATATTTTCCACTTGGCTTTCCCAAACATCATTTGTTACATGAAACAATGTTAACCCCCCAATTGACACAATTGTATCCTTTGGAACCTGTAAATAAAAAACATTATATTTCACCTGTTTAACCACTGATGTTCCATGGTTTAAATGTACTACCGTCATGTTCTTTAAACAGGTGCTGACCAACCATTTACCTCTGACCATCTTAGCCTGTGCCAGTTCTTCACTCCCCATATTACCAATAATCACTTCACATCCTTATGATATACTTTGGTCAGATTTCAAACCACAAACAGCATCTGTGGCATCAGGAACAAACGGTTCACCTGGACACATATAATTTTGTTCTTTAAATTTGACACATGTTTCCAGGTTTGGTATTAAATAAACTTCAGGTTCCCATGACTGAAATGCCACCACTTCTGGAGTCTTAATCTTAATACATTTGTCCTCTTGCCAAAATCCCACGTTGTGTACCCACTTCGTTTGATAAATAAGTTCAGGAGCTACATATGGGATGCATAGCAAAAATCCGATCTCTAGTCTTTCCAAATCCACGTATAACGGCATTGCATTACCCATTTCAAATGCAATTTTTACCTGTATTATATCAATTTCCCTCCTGGTCAATCTTTCTATCATTTGACGAATAATATCCCGCGAAACAAAATACAAGGGGATATGTCCTTGAATCAATTGTGAAACTGCAGTTTGAACTTCTCTCATATAATTCGTTAATAGTCTATCAACAGGACTCATTATGTTCAATATTTCATTTAAAGTTCTGTCATGCTTAAGTATTATTTTAGTCCCCCGTTGCATCACATCTGCTTGTTCATTTAGAATGATTGCAGTTTCATTTATGAATCTTACTTGTTCATCCAGTCCCCCTCTAATCCCATCTAATGTTTTTTGTATTATTTATAGGTCAATACTCAGTTGTTGCGCTTTAGTACTCAGTGTTCCTACCGAAATAGAATTGGCTGTTGATATTGTGGTACCTATTATGGCTCCAACTATAGACATTACCAATGATATCGCGCGCATCACTGCACCTCTCTTTCCTCTCCTCTTCTTAATGTCTGCTGAATTCACAAATGTTTTCTCCAACTGCATTAATATATCTCTTATTGACGGCTTTGTGTCCTCTTTTCTTATTTCCAGCCACTCTTTAGTCTGTTCAATCTTAATTCCGGTATTGTTCAAATGTTTTTCAATCAAAATCTCAGGATTCAATGGTATGTAGATATTTTGGAAAATCATCCTTCTATCACTCATGATGAATCCTGGTGCCTCTTCCACCGCGATACCAGATGCTGGTCCAGGTTCAATGACAACCTGTGCTTCTGAATTCTTGAAGATCCCTCCAAATATCATCATCATTAACCATATCATCGGTATCATATTCAATGCTGATCGCTTTACAGCCTTGGTCTTCACCCCTCTTTGGGGCTTTCCCGGAATCCGTCCATGTGGGCTCCAGGACTCCATTGTCTCCCGTGACCTCCGGTATAAATAGTTAATGTTCTAAACCAAAATAGAAAAGAAACAGATTAAGTATATTGCACAATACTAACTTCACCCTTTTTCCAAAAATAAAACATGCTTGGTAAAAACATTTCGTTTTTTTTTTTTTTTTTTTTCTGAAATTAAACACAAGTTAAAAAGAAAACAAGCATATATAAAACAGCATTCAATATTTAATACATTTTCTCTCTGCACACCAACCATGAGCTTTGATTATATTTATTTATCTATTTATTTATTTATTTACTTATTTATTTATTTATTTATTTATTTACTTATTTTATATTATATACTTTTACATATATTACAGTGTTTGTGTGCCATTATAACAATCAACTTTTTAACTTCTCTGTCACTGCCTCCTGATTGTATCTGTCGGGGGGAAATTCTGCCGGAGTCGGCCGGGCCGTCCGCAGACGTCCGGGCCGGGAGGCCCCAACTCCTCCCGTATATCCCAGATGAGATAGAGTATGAGACACACACAAGAAGCAAGGTGACTCTGCTGTTTATTAAACAAAAACGGCAGGGATGGGTCAAGGATCGTACGCGTCCGTCCTGACACACACACAATCGTGGGGCTCGCAGGCCCTTTTTACCTTAGTATGACGCGCTACTTGCGTCACCTTAGAAAGTTAGCAAAAAACCTATCGCCACTCTTAATTGGTTGCTCGAGTGGTAGGGTTAGTATAGCATACGTATAGAGAACAATATTAGTGGACAAGGGTTAGTCAGGTGATATACTGGGTTGTCCCTACAATTAGATACATGAGAATTATTACATGAAGACTCCTGATGATTCGTCAATGTTAATGGCATCAGTGATAAGAGCCCCATGTTCTGATTGGGGCGCCCGCAAGCTTCCCAGCCTGGGACCATCGCTGTTCCCAGCTCTCGGTGTACCTGTCATTTGCAACAATGTTTCACTATGAGTACGTGCAGACAATGTGAGGACTTATTCATGAGCGAGAAGGCCGACTACTCCCACTGTCGCAGATGTCCATTGAGCCTTTTAAGTGTGTCTGCCTGTGTCTTGTACGGAAGGATCCAGACGCCTTCTTTCTCCTGGGCTTGGCATCCTGTCAAGTTCAGCTTGGTCACGTGAGGTGGGACCGTGTTTGAGGCAGACTTCTGCACAATTAATATTGTTTTTCCACTGTGTGCCTGGTTTAATTTGCAGGTGTGACTTTAACGTTGGTGCGCGGCGTGCGAGGTTGCAACATTGTGCCCTTGATGGTCTGCTTTCGGAATGTGGGTTTGCAACATTGCGACCTTGGCTGTCTGCTTTCACCGGGCTCATTCTGCAGGATCAGCAACATGACTCTTGTTCTTTTAACGTCCATGGAAGCTCTTGCTTGCGGCCTACTTAGGCCTGGTGTATAGGTGGAACTGTTTGGTGCACAGGCGCTTTAGGTTATAGTATCATATTGTCTTATAACCAGTATCGTGTCTTCGTTATATTTCTCATTATGGCACCTGGGTTTAGGAGAAGCGTAAGCAAGCTTTTTAGATGAGTTCATGATGCGTCTTGCGTTTCTGCATTTTGACAGCCTATGTGAAAAATAATAAAGATGCACGTCCATGAGTATGTCTGTCGCCTACGTGATAGCACTGAGTGTATTCTTCGTGTAGATTGGTGCGGGAGTGTCCAGTGTGTATATTTGCACAGGTGTGCTGACCGTTGGCTAGGTCGTCATGGCATCTCTAACGACGTGTAGGTTTTAATCTAGTTGATCCGTGCCGCAGGTGTCGGCATGGGCAGGGCGTGCTGCTGGGCAGGCAGATGGACACATCCGTATGTTCCTGTACCAGGGTATTTGGTCGTCTGGTAGATGGGCAAACTCTTCTCGTGGCGGGTGCCTGGGCCGTGATCCTTTAGGCCAGGCGTGAGAGGGGAAAGACGGGAGCCTGTTTTTCCATTCTCCCACTTCAGTCCCCCCTCTGGTCGACTTGTCGACCACAAACATATCCTTTTCGTTATCTCCTCTTACTCTCCATATTTTAGTTATTCCTCCTAAATGTCCATAGTGGTTAACATGATCTTCAAATGACCAGTACATATATTCACATGTTCCTCCAGGAGTACAGTATACCCATTTCCCGATGTAACTCCTGGGGTTTCTTGGGTTCTCGATCTTCACCGATGGTGGGTCCAGGTGGTTGGTGATGATCTGGTTGAGCAATTTCTCTCTCTCTTGTATTATTATGCCTGTGTGTTGGCCGTCATCTGCTGGCATCAAGGGGTGCATACCGACCATTTCAAGCAACTCGTCGGTGGTGCGTGCCTTCCGGGCCTTCCAAAATCTTATTATGATCAGTGTAGCTCCAGCCAAAATAGTACAACCAACTATGATTTTCAGTCCATCTGACAGCCAAGATGGCATCCATGACCATAATAGCGAAAACCAGCTCTCATCCTTTTTTACACCATTACTTTCATCCATCATTTTGGAGTGCATCTGGGCCAATTGTTAAACTGCTTCTGTCAGTGTACCATTGTCAGCATCGTTGGCAGGAATGAACGTGCAGCATGATTGTCCTATCTTTGCGCTGACTCCTCCTTCCATGGCTGTGAGGAGGTATAATACATATCTGTTCAGGAGTGCTACCATCCTTACAGCTCGCAGCTCCTCTTTTATTGCGTTGAATCCATTTACTGTAGAATTGATGGTCATCATTAGTTCCCATCTAGTTATCTGGAGCCATTTTGCGTTTGCGTAAGCCTGCAGTCCCGGATGTATTATTGAGGAGAAGAACATTGCTGCTCTGCCGAATAGTCTGTGTTCTGGCGGAATTGAAGTGAGTGCGGTTTCCGACCTTCCCCATAGGTAATTTCCAGTCAGAGGTTCTCCTTGTCTTTTCCTTCTATTTAGGAAGGTATTATTGCCGTTGGTCCTGTTCCCTTGCTCCACCTGAGGTGGTGCAGATCTCTTCTTTCTCTTGTCCCCTTCATCCATTTTGGGAAAGTTCGCCACATTCACATGCTTCTTGGGTACCACTAGTGATGGTACATTGACGTGCACCATCGTGCACACACCATTCCACAGAGGGGGCAGTGTGTGGTATGCCTTTTCTCCACAAGCCCAGTAATGGTCCATTATCACTGCTGTTCCTGCTCCCCCCTCAGGTAACTCCATCACGCTTGCACAGTTGGTGTTGTATCCTACGTCCACCTTTCCTTTATGTTGGTAGCATACCTTAGGCGCAGTCTGTTATGGGTCATCGTTCACCCCCCTCTGTGTGCAAAACCCAGCCACCTGCACCTCTAGCACTTCGACTTCCTAGTGCAACTACCAGAATGAAGGGGAGATTTGTTGCGCTCCCCAAAAGAATTCGGCATTATGCTGCCCCATTTCATGCACGATGGCAGCTGCCGTGGAAGTTAGCAAATCGGAAACTACATTCCCCAGAAAACCTGGCTCCGTACGGTAGTTTGCCGGTAGAGCCTCGCATTGGCTTGCCCCGCCTCTCTCACTGATGTAGTCCATGGAGACAGCCAGGGCACCGCTTCTGTTTACAGCTACTCCCGGCATTTAGAAGTTCCATCTTCAATTGCTAAACCTCCTTGTTCTTACGGATTCGACTCGGACTGTTTACTGGACCCTCTATTTTTGGAATACCCTTATTGAACTGCCTTCCCGTGTACCGAACCTGTTTTTGCTTCACGGACCCCGCTAGAAAAAGTTTGTCTTTGTTATTGCCTGCCTGTGT
Organism: Ambystoma mexicanum; assembly: GCF_040938575.1. Lineage (NCBI taxonomy): Eukaryota > Metazoa > Chordata > Amphibia > Caudata > Ambystomatidae > Ambystoma > Ambystoma mexicanum. Next base: position 433,988,377 of record NC_090928.1, read on the forward strand.
ACCGAAAACCGATTTTCTGCTGGACTTCTTTTCTACGCGCTTTTGCCATAGTCCCTGTCCGCTAGTGTACCAGACCTTGCCTGCCTTCGACTTACCTATCTCAGGAATAGCCATCCCGACTGGTTGTTCTGCATCGCACCAGACCTTACCTGCCTTCCACTTACCTTCCCTGGAACTACCATCCCGACTGGTTGTTGTCATCATTCTTCGTTCATCAGTGGTAAGACTTTCTGCTTCACAAACGGAACATTTGGAATGCACCTGTTTAATCTGTGCACTCAAGGACGCTCTGCAGCTGTGCACCATCCCGAATCCAGTGCGACTCTCGTGCCGCCCGGGTATTAGCATCCTACTACTAACATTTCCTTTTTCTTATTTTATCCCTGTCGTTGTGTTCTAAGCTACTCAAATCCTCCATTCATTCTCCACTGGTAAGATCCTGTCCACCTCTTGAATTGTGTCATAGTTTAAGCCAGTTAAATACTAAGTCTTGTTATATTCCTAGGTGATTCCCGGATTGTGCTGTTCTTCTATCCTACGGGGGGAAAAAGCCCAGGTATTCCATCAGTTAGTAAGGCTTACAGGGGACAACTGTTACCTTCGTATTGCTCACTTGTTGTTCTTCCTTTACAGCCTGGTTCGTGGCGGTGCGCTTTCTCCCCGCCCTTCTGGGTGATCAGTCCCCTTGTCTGGTTAAATACAGCAAGTGGTCATATCATTTTGAAGGTCTTATTCCCTCACAGAGAGGAGGCTTGGGTAGAGGCCCTACCCAAAGCTCTTCAAGCAACTTCCTGGGTTTTAGATACTCCCCGGTTCCACGCACTCATCTCACCGGTGAGTAACAAAAACAGAAGCCATGGATGAAGCTGATCCTTTGGCTGCTTTGTTTCGTTTGGTGTCTGAGTTACGATCTGACATGACAGTAGCTCATGACGCCATGCATCAAAGGATCGACAGCTTACGGAGTATTCAAACCCCCCCGACACTCGGGGTAGACATGGCGGGTGCGGCCGCTTCAGGTTCTGGTCTACCTTCAGCTTCCGCCTCTGGGTTTTCTGCGACCCTGGTTTTGATTGCCACTCAATTCCCGTTGGCCCCTCCGGAACGCTTTACGGGAGATCCAAAGCAATATCGGACCTTCATGAATCAATGCAAATTGCATTTTTTGTGTCGGCCCACCGCCTTTCCAAACTCCACCACCAAGGCAGCCTTTATTCTTTCCCATCTCGCGGGTACAGCGGCTGCGTGGGCCAACCCTTTACTTGAGTCCAACAGCTACGTCCTCTATGACTGTGACGAACTCATATTGGCCATGAATAAGGTTTTTGATAACCGTTACAAATCTCAAGCATTTGACCTGGAGTTGTTGAGTCTACGACAAGGCTCTTCTTCTCTTTTTTATTATCTAACCAGATTCAATCAGCTAGCTGCTGAGACAGACTGGCCTGAAGAGAAGAAATCAGCCGTATTCTACCAGGGGTTGTCCGAAAAATTAAAAGACATCCTAGCCACAGTACCGGTCGTTCCGACCTCCTTCGGTGAATTATTAGACTTGGTGTTGCAAATAGATGCCCGAAGGTCTGAAAGAAGAGGAGAACGTAAAACATCAATCCTTACCCCCATTCCAGCAGATGTAGTTACTCCTCCTGCTCCGACTCCAGAACCCATGCAGATAGGGGCGGTGAGGGGTCCTTTGACTCAGGCCCAACGTGAATATCGACGTTCACATAATTTGTGCATGTATTGTGGTTCTTCAGAACACCAATTGAAAGACTGTCCCAAAAGACTGGTCAAAAAGACGGGAAACGCCAAATCCCGGCGATAGATAGAGTCCCTACACCGGGAGTGTCTTCTTTGGACTCACAGGGTTTTTTGTCTGCTCCTGTCAGTCTTCCTGTGTTATTTACCACGGCCGAAGACGCTACGTTCCCCTCCTTGGCTATTATAGATTCCGGAGCTACGGGGAACTATAAGGACTTTGACTACGCTGTAAAAAACAAAGTGTCCATTCTACCAAAGGCTCAACCCGAGAGGGTCCATACTGTGGACGGTACAACTTTGGTATCCGGTTTGGTTACACAGAATACTTCCCTTGTCAGCATGAAGACCGAAGACGGACATGTTGAATCGGTTTCATTCGATCTAATCAAAGCTCCTCAATATCAGGTCATATTGGGTATTCCATGGTTGCAACACCACAACCCTGCTATTGATTGGGTAAAGAAAAGTGTTCGATTCCCTTCTTTGGAGTGTAATGAAAACTGTTTTCAGGATACGTATGTTTGCCCGGAGTCTTCCTGTCAAGCTCTGGTGGCTTCCTTGTCTGTCATAGGTGCCATCGTTCGTGACACTAGTAAAGACATCCCTCCTGAATACGAATCCTTTCGGGATGTGTTCGATAAGGGCAGGGCAGATCGATTGCCGCCTCATAGGCCCTATGATTGTCCAACAGACCTGTTACCTGGGGCCAAGATACCAGCCGGAAGAGTCTATTCCCTTACCTTACCAGAAGACAAGGTTCTGAAAGAATACATAGATAAAGCCTTGGCCACAGGCTTTATTAGGCCTTCCAAATCCCCAGCGGCATCTCCATTATTCTTTGTCCCTAAGAAGGAGGGGGACCTGCGCCCTTGTATAGATTACAGGGCATTGAATAATGTTACGGTAAAAAATCAGTACCCTCTTCCGTTGATATCAGTGCTTCTAGATCAACTTGGTTCGTCAGTGATGTTCACTAAACTTGACCTCAGGGGGGCCTATAATCTCGTTCGGATTAGAGCAGGGGACGAGTGGAAGACTGCCTTTAAGACACGTTATGGCTTGTTCGAATACTTAGTGATGCCGTTTGGACTTTGTAATGCCCCGGCCACCTTCCAGGCCTTCATGAATGACATCTTCCATGACTATCTGGATCAATTTGTCGTAATTTATCTAGATGATATCCTTATCTACTCATCCTCTATGAAAGATCACTGCGTACATGTGCGTCTTGTGTTACAGAGGTTGAGGGAGAACCACCTGTACGTCAAGGCAGAGAAGTGTGTATTTAATTCCGCCGAGGTGGAATTTCTTGGTTATGACTTGACCAGTCGTGGCATTCGTATGAGTCACTCTAAGGTTAGAGCGATTCTGGAATGGCCCGTTCCTGCTTCAGTTAAAGCACTGCAGTCCTTCTTGGGGTTCTCCAATTTTTATCGACGTTTCATCCATTCATTCTCATCGATCTCTTCTCCTTTAACAGCACTGACCAGCTCCAAGAAACCATATGCATGGAATCTGGAGGCACAGCGGGCCTTTGAAATCCTGAAGACCGCCTTTTCGACAGCACCGGTCTTGCAACACCCGGACCCTCTCCTTCCCTTCCTAGTGGAGGCAGACGCCTCCGGTTCAGCTGTTGGGGCAGTGTTGTCACAAGAATGTCCCGATTCAGGAGAAATCCATCCAGTGGCATATTTTTCCAGAAAATTGACCCCTTATGAACGCAATTATCCTATCACAGAACGTGAGTTATTAGCCATCAGAGATGCCTTTGCGGAATGGCGTCATCATCTGTTGTGGACCCGTCATCAGGTTACTGTTTATTCGGATCATCGTAGACTCCTTGCCTTCAAATCTATGAAGTGCCTTACGGCCCGACAAGCTCGTTGGCATCTTTTCTTTTCCCAGTTTAACTTTGTCATCACATATAGACCGGCTCGCCTCAATGCCTGTGCTGACGCTCTTTCAAGGTTATTCCACGGTTCCTGTGTTTCTAAGGCTGATCGTCCCCTGCTGTTACCTGAAAGGGTGGTCTGTGCCTGCACTCCTCAGCCTTCGCTCCGTGCCCTTATATCATCTTGGGTGACCTCAAATGATGAGGAATGTGAATCATTAAATCTCGACATCGTACAAGGCTTGCCTTATATCCAGGGTCGTCTCTTTATACCTCCTGGAGAAGCACGTCTTCGAGCTTTAGCCTGGTCACACGATTCCTTGATGGCGGCCCATCCGGGGCAGCAAAAGACGTTGGAGGCACTGCGCCGTTGGGCTTGGTGGCCGTCGATGTCCAGGGATATCATCGATTACGTGTCTCTTGCTCAGTGTGTGCTCAATGCAAAGTCTCGAGATCCAAGTCTGTGGGCCTTTTGCGACCCCTTCCGGTGCCACATAAACCATGGTATATGGTTTCCATGGATTTCATCGTGGATCTGCCTCCTCTAAGCGGTTATGATACCGTCTGGGTTGTCATCGACTACTTCTCCAAGATGGCTCTGTTTGTTCCCTGCTCGGGGTTACCTTCGGCCCCCGTCCTGGCTTCTTTGTTTCTCAAGCATGTCTTTCGCTTCTTTGGACTTCCCTCTATCATAGTTTCGGACCGCGGCCCTCAGTTTACAAGTCGCTTTTGGAGGGCTTTGACTTCTTCACTGCACATTGACGATCGTTTCAGCTCTGCATACCATCCACAAACCGATGGACAGACTGAGAGGGCTAACGCCACTCTGGAACAGTTCCTCCGATGCCTGTGTCTCCAATTTCAGTCTAACTGGTTAGAGACGCTCGCCCCTGCCGAATTTGCCTACAATAAATCGGTACACTGTGCCTCGGGTGTATCACCGTTTTTTGCCTTGTATGGATTCCATCCACGTTCTTTGCCCTTGGATCCGGCACTCCCCATTGACAACCCGGCCGCTCAGGCTTGTGTAAGAGAATTGGACTCAGTCCGTAGGGGAGTTCGATCCCATCTTCTACTTGCGCAGGAGAGAGCGAAAAGATACACTGACCGGCATAGGACTGTAGCTCCTGAATACAAAGTGGGCATGAAGGTTTGGCTGTCTACACGTAATCTACGTATTCCTGGCAGACGTATGCTGCTACCGAAGTTTGTGGGTCCTTTTCCCATTACGAAGGTTTTGAATCCTGTGGCAATGCGTCTTTCTTTGCCAACTTCACGGAAACTGCATCCTGTTTTCCACGTCAGTCTCCTCAAGCCTTGCCTTCCTTCCACGCGCCTACCTACGCGACCTTGCGCTATTCGCGTGGATGGCGAAGATGAATATGAGGTTGCTGATATATTGGACTTCCAACTCTGCAGGGGTCGGCCCTTTTATCTGGTCGATTGGAAGGGGTATGGTCCTGAGGATAGGTTTTGGGAACCCTTGTGTAACATCCACTCACCTGTACTCCTGCATCGTTTCCATGCCCGCAATGGGTTGCCGCCATCTTTGGGGGCGGATGCTGTTATGGGTCGTCGTTCACCCCCCTCTGTGTGCAAAACCCAGCCACCTGCACCTCTAGCACTTCGACTTCCTAGTGCAACTACCAGAATGAAGGGGAGATTTGTAGCGCTCCCCAAAAGAATTCGGCATTATGCTGCCCCATTTCATGCACGATGGCAGCTGCCGTGGAAGTTAGCAAATCGGAAACTACATTCCCCAGAAAACCTGGCTCCGTATGGTAGTTTGCCGGTAGAGCCTCGCATTGGCTTGTCCCGCCTCTCTCACTGATGTAGTCCATGGAGGCAGCCAGGGCGCTGCTTCTGTTTACAGCTACTCCGGCATTTAGAAGTTCCATCTTCAATTGCTAAACCTCCTTGTTCTTACGGATTCGACTCGGACTGTTTACTGGACCCTCTATTTTTGGAATACCCTTATTGAACTGCCTTCCCGTGTACCGAACCTGTTTTTGCTTCACGGACCCTGCTAGAAAAAATTTGTCTTTGTTATTGCCTGCCTGTGTACCTAAAACCGATTTTCTGCTGGACTTCTTTTCTACGCGCTTTTGCCATAGTCCCTGTCCGCTAGTGTACCAGACCTTGCCTGCCTTCGACTTACCTATCTCAGGAATAGCCATCCCGACTGGTTGTTCTGCATCGCGCCAGACCTTACCTGCCTTCCACTTACCTTCCCTGGAACTACCATCCCGACTGGTTGTTGTCATCATTCTTCGTTCATCAGTGGTAAGACTTTCTGCTTCACAAACGGAACATTTGGAATGCACCTGTTTAATCCGTGCACTCAAGGACGCTCTGCAGCTGTGCACCATCCCGAATCCAGTGCGACTCTCGTGCCGCCCGGGTATTAGCATCCTACTACTAACATTTCCTTTTTCTTATTTTATCCCTGTCGTTGTGTTCTAAGCTACTCAAATCCTCCATTCATTCTCCACTGGTAAGATCCTGTCCACCTCTTGAATTGTGTCATAGTTTAAGCCAGTTAGATACTAAGTCTTGTTATATTCCTAGGTGATTCCCGGATTGTGCTGTTCTTCTATCCTACGGGGGGAAAAAGCCCAGGTATTCCATCAGTTAGTAAGGCTTACAGTGGACAACTGTTACCTTCGTATTACTCACTTGTTGTTCTTCCTTTACAGCCTGGTTTGTGGCGGTGCGCTTTCTCCCCGCCCTTCTGGGTGATCAGTCCCCTTGTCTGGTTAAATACAGCAAGTGGTCATATCATTTTGAAGGTCTTATTCCCTCACAGAGAGGAGGCTTGGGTAGAGGCCCTACCCAAAGCTCTTCAAGCAACTTCCTGGGTTTTGGATACTCCCCGGTTCCACGCACTCATCTCACCGGGGAGTAACACAGTCAGCGGCAGTATTGTTATTGGGTCTTCATCCGTCTCTATCCACGTGAGCATGGGCACGTACTTGATCCAAGTCGTCCAACATCTGTGGTTGTGTGCCTTGATAGTTGAGATAGTTTCCTTTGTTACCATGTTGCTGCCAATCACTCCTATCTCCCAATTGTTGTCCAAGTACACCTTCCCCGTTATCGTCACCAGTGGCCTCTCCCAGCATCCTAGTTTACCAGGAGCTTCAGTGGCGTACCAATCACATGGTAAATACTGCAGTGTTACTTTCTTTGTTTCCCCTTTTGCAGGACCACTTGTTATGTATCTGAATGCTTCAGCCTGTAAACTGCTCTTGTGGTAACTCAAATAAGTCTTGAGGAAGTTGTTTTCGTATGGGTATGAGTCTCGTGTTTTCCACACCATATGCACCACTGTCCCTTGAAATCTTCCTTTCGTTTGGAACAGTGCCAAGTATATTATGCATCGTGCTGTCTTTTCATCTATTTCTGCGGCAACAAATGTTCGGGGAGCGCTCATGGCATATGGTATTAATGAGCAAACGTAGCAGCTGTCTTCTGTTGTCTGCTTACCGATGCGGGTCATGTGTTGGTACCATATGTTGTTTGAGACGTGTGCTGAATCTTGTATATAATTATCAATACCTTTATTATCTGAGTATGTGCTGCGTTTAACTCTATTTTGCTTGTGTGTAATTTTACTAGTATCACCTGACGTAACACCTGTTGCAGCTGGGGATGGGGGTGTATTAGGTTTGGGTACAGCAATAATATTGATAGCACAGCTGTACTGCCATACAGAGGCAGCCAAGAACCCGGTGATCATCAAAATCCCTATTATTTTTATTACATTTGCTAATTTCACCGGCATTTTGCTCTTACCTTGCTGTGGTCCGGCAGCGTATTCTTGCGATGTTAAAGTTGCCCGCCTGAAAATTCTCAATATGCTGGTTATTAAATGTTAGTTGTTGTTATTTAAGCTCTCCCTATCAAATAGTCATTCAGTGCCCAGGCGAAGAGCTGTTCCCACGCTATTCTAAGCGATCTATCTCTTAGGACAGGCAAGTATGGGTGGAGGTGGGGCATTGAATATTCTATGGCCAAGAGGAATGCTGTGTAGTAGACACGTACCCTTCTCCTTTTCAGGTACGTTGGCCTTTTTACTTCATATACAAATTGGTGTGACAATTCTTCTGGGTAGTTATCGTCTGAGGGTACCATCTACTCCTGGGCAGTGAATTTGTTAGTTATCTATTTTCTTAGCAGTACAATAATAAGCAGTTCCTGCATGTGCGAGAGAAAAGAAAAGAGAGCATTCACGTTTTTACATGTGTACTTGTGCAACACAATGTCCTTTAGTTCAGTTATTACTTGTAGTGGGGGTAGGGGTCAATGGGCAGGGGGGTTGGGCTCAAATGGCGGAAGTATTTTTACTCTTTGAGCGTGTGACCATGGGGTGGGCAGTATGGGGATCACTCTTTTCTTCTTCAGTTATTGTCTCTGGGGAATCTGGGGATTGACAGGGTATGGGAACACTTGGGTCGTTGGCTGTGGTAGAACTTTCTTCCTCCGTTGGTGATGTTGTTGCTGTTCTCCCAATGGACCTGTCGGTGGTGCTGGGGCGGGTCTGGAGTTTGTAGATCTTTACATCGTGTAGGTGGTTCCAGGCACGCTTGTCCTGTAGCTTTACTGCTCTTGTTGATACCTCCTCTACCAGATGGGGGCCAGTAAATCGTGCACTATTCCATTTCCTATTGAAATTGCGAAGTAGTACGTGGTCACCTTTAGCAACTTTACACAGTCTTTCCTTTTCCAATTCTTTATCCGCGTCTTCTTGTTGATTGCTGTTAGACCCGCCCCGTGTGCGCTCGAGCTGTTGAGACACAAACACTACACTAGTAATCAAAGAAGACACATATTGGTACATTTCATCACCAAGAACACTCGCTGTGCTTTCGTGGTCGGTAAATGCTCTTGATGTTGGCATTAGGGGAAGGCGCATTTGACGTCCGGTAACCACCTCGTGTGGGGTGAGGTGGTGGTCGGACCCTGGTCTATTCCTTAGCTCAAATAGGGCTAATGGAAGGCAATATAACAACTCTTCTTTGTTGTTTGCTGTATCTTTGCAATTGCCTCCTTTAATAGGGCATTCAGGCGTTCACATATACCGTTGGCCTGTGGGTGGTATGCACATGCAAATTTATGCTTTATGTTCAGCAAGGAGGTGATGTGCTGGAACATTTCATTTGCGAAATGTGGGCCATTGTCTGACCTTAACACTTCGCACACTCCCCACCTTGGGAAGACCTCCCTCACTAGGAATTTAGCTGCTCTAAATGCATCTGGGTGTGAACAGGGCCCTGCTTCAATCCACCTAGAGAATGGGCATACTACTACAATCATATACCTATTTCCTTGACATATGTTGATCATATCAACATAGTCAATATGGAGATGCCGGAAAGGTCCCTCTGGCCGGGGTATAGTACCTCTTACCACCTTTAGAGTATGGCCGGCCGTAAACTGTTGACATGTGAGACAATTACTGATAAAATTTGACACATGAGAATTTAACTCGGGGCAGAACCAGTCTTCCCTAATTCGTGCTGCAATTACTTCCTTGCCTGTGTGGGCTGGATGATGTAGTTGGCTCAGGGCAGTGTTCAAAAGTGCCAATGGTATTACAACCTTTCCAGTGCCACCCTGGTGCCATAGTGCGTCAGTTGGTGACATTGTGCATCCTCTTTTTACCCATATTTCTTTTTCGGCCATTGGTGCAGCCGCTTGTAGCTCCATAATCTGTGTGGCTGGGAGATGGGTGTACCCTTCTCTTATCAACATCTCCTTAGCCATTCCCCTCCCTCTCCCTCTCTGTGACTCTGGGGGGTTCCATATCTCACCAAAGTATGCAGCATACTTCGCATGTGCGTCTGCTGCTGCATTCCCCTTTGAGACGTGGTCTTCACCATTGGTGTGTGCGGTGCATTTTACTAAAGCTAATTCTTGGGGGTCATTTATTACTTCAATCAGTTCAGCCAATAAGAGAGCATGTTGCACTGGGGTGCCATCAGCTCTCCTAAACCCTCTTCTTCTCCATTTCGACAGCCCTGAGTGGACAGTGGATGTAACATATGCGCTGTCGGAGTATATGGTCACTCGTTTGTCAAAGCTTTCCTTCAATGCCAAGATCAGTACAACTAATTCCGCTGCTTGAGCGGAGTAATGCTGTGGTAATTGTACACATTTCATTGCCACACACACCGGTACCTCCATCATTTTTACCACTGCTGCCCCGGTTCTCCTTATACCATCCCTTTGATCGATAGTTGATGACCCATCAATAAATAAGAGCTCACCACCCTCCAGTGCGTTTTCTTCAACCTTTCTAGTACATGAGTACATTTCAGTTATTTCCGTACAGTCATGGGCATAATCTCCCTCCTCAATTACTTCTGCTAGGAACCTTGCAGGGTTGACCGTGCTACATCTAACAATTGATAGTTCAGCTCTGGATAAAATGATCTCATAACCTGATGCCCTCTGCGTGGTTAGGGTGGACTTAGGTTTATTCAATATCGCAAATAGTGCATGTTTCACAAACAGTGTAGTTGGGCACCCCTTGGTGATTGCTGATGCCTTTTCCACCGCAAAAGCAGCTGCGGCGAGACCTTGTTCGCAAGGGAAGTGACCTAACATCACAGGATCTAAGTGGCCGCTGTAAAATGCTACTGGTTTGTAGCCCATGCTTGTTTTTTGAGCCAACACTGCTTTCATTACTGCTGAGTCGCAATGTGAAAATATAAAAAATTGTCGCTCATAGTCTGGGGATGCCAGTACTGGAGCAGTTGATATCGCATCTTTCAATTCATCAAAAGCCTCTTTCATTTCCATCGTCCACCCCAGCTTTTTCTCCCCTTTATTAGCTTCCCTTAACGCCTCAAGCAGGGGTCCTATGTACGAACTGTAATCAAATACCCACGCTCTACAATAGTTGCACAGCCCCAGGAACTGCTGCAGTTCCCTCATAGTTTGTGGCATTGGAGTGTTTGAAATGGCCTGTGCTCTTTGTGGTGCAATCTTTCTTCCATGTTGGGATATAAACTGACCAATGTAAAGTACCTGTTCTTGACAGTACTGTATCTTTTCCATGTCTACCTTGTAGCCTTTTTCAGCCAATATTGTCAACATCTTTAAGGAGTCCTCTCTGCATGTTCTTTCGCTTGTACTGCAAATTATTATGTCATCCACATACTGCAACACTGTGCTTTCCACTTCAATGTTACCCAAATCCATCTGTATTACTCTGTTGAAAATTGAGGGTGATTCGCAATACCCTTGTGGCAATCTATTGTGCTTCCACTTTGTGTTTCTGTATGTGAAGCTCGTCAGATCTTGTGAGTCTGGGTGTAATGGTATTGAGAAAAAAGCATTTTTAAGGTCGATCACTGTAAATCGTGTTGCCTCTGCTGGAATGCCACACAATATCGTGGCCGGGTTTGCTGCTACTGGATATTCCGCTTCTACTATGTTGTTCAACGGCCTGAGATCCTTTATGAAGCACCAAGACCCCCCTTTAGCCTTGCGCACAGGGTACACAGCCGTGTTACATGGTGATTCCGAGGGGACCAATATCCCATTATTTATAAGGGCCGTTATGGTTTCATATATGCCCTCATCTGCCTCTTTTGACAGTGGGTACTGTTTTACTCTGGGGAGTATTGCACCTTTTTTCAATTTTATCCTTACTCCCCCTATACTTTTTATGCACCCCACGTCAGAGGGGCCAGTAGTCCACAATGATTTGGGTACCTTTGACATATCCTCCTTAAAGAAGGGGACTGGGGTGCATGCGGGTGCCTCAAGTGCCATTGCAATTTTCTGTGCTACTTGTTTGTAAGCCACTCTTAGCCATATTTCCACACTCATCATAAACACCATTTCACCTTCTTCCTTTTCATCTGAAAACAGCTCCTCATCTGACACCTGGGTGAGCCTACATCCTTCTGCTAATGCTATCACGGCCCTCCATGCTCTTCCTTCTCTGTCTTGGGCATGTACAGCAATGTAATCAGCTGTTGCAATAATGCTCTCAATGTCCATTAGGACCACCTTTCCTTCTGGTTCATTAACAGGTGTTTCTGGTCTGAACAGATAAGCTGCTGGCCTCCTCCATATTTTCCCATCTATCCCTGGCATCCATGCAATTGCCATATCTGTTCCATACTGGAATAGTTCGCCATCTATTGGCTCCGCCCTAATCGCTGTCTGTCCGCAGTATGCTTGCATAATCTGTCGTGCTGTGAGCATGTTAATCCCTGAAGTAGAGCAAATTATGCCGTCCTCAGTAAAGGATATCGTCATATTCAACCTGTTCATTATGTCCCTCCCCAGTATATTTACTGGTGAGGCACTATAATATAGAAGTGGAACTGACAGATCATAATCTCCAATAGATAAGGGAATGTTATCAGTAAAGGGAACCAACCCTCTAGCCCCAGAGAATCCTTGGGTGTTCATGGCTTCGCCTGACATCTTAAATTTACCTTCCCTTATGCAGGACCGGGTTGCCCCGGTGTCAACAAGGAATGATAATTTTTTGTCACCTATCGTTACCTCTATGCGTGGCTCCTCCGCACTATTAGGTGTTACTGACAGGATGGGACACACCAAGGCCGTCTGTGGGCAGTCCTATTGAGAGTACAATGATTGGCCATTTCCTGTGTAAGGGTTGTGTCCCAAGACCGTCACCCTACCCAGTTGTGTTTGTTGTGCTTGGGGGTGTTGTGTCATCGCTACCTGTTGTTGTGGCAGTGAATATGTCTGTGGCTGTTGTTGTGTTATTTGTTGTTGTTTTTCATTTCCCTGTTGCAACGGCTGCTGTTGTTGTAGGCCCTGCTGTTCCTGTGAGGTCCTTGGTTGTCCCTGTTCACTCCATGATGGTGTTCCTGGTCTAACTCTACACGTGCGTGACATGTGCCCCAATAGTCCACAACTCCAACACACCGGTGGTTCCCTACTCTGCCATGGGAAGCTCCCTGTGTTGTCCTGGTATACTGGTTGCCCTGTGGGGTAGGGATTTCTAAGTCCTCCCCCCTGTTGTTGGGTGTTATATCCGTATCCTCTCCCCCTCATAAATCCTCCTCTCCCCCTGTTATAATTATAATACCCAACTCCCGCCATTGTATGTCCTCCTCCCATGTTGGTCGTGTATGGTTGTATTGGCGGCGCCTGTTGTGTTACATTCTGTGAAGGTGGTATTTGGGCGGAATCTTGTGCAGCCACTACTTGTGTGGGGCTTTGGGTCATTGTTGTGGGCGTAGTTATTAGTGCCCCTTCCATTGTGTATTTAGTAAGTTTTTTCTGTACTAGTTTAGCCTCTTCCGTTTTCCTGTCCTCTTCCTTTTGTTTCATTTTTCCTTGCCATGTCCTGCAATGATGCACTTTAGTCAGTTGTATTTCTGGCCATGGTTTTGCTTCCATTCCCACTACTTTCTTTAGTTGTTTCTGAACTCCTTCTGGGAGCCCTTGTACTAGTATATGATAGAATATTGCTGGTGTTTTATCCCATTGCTCTCTAGTTTCCATGTGCCACTTCTCTTGGATCTCCTGGATATAATCAACACGGTCTTCATTCTCACGCATCTTGCGTGAGGTAATTGCTCCAATGTCTGATGTGTCTGGGTACTGTACCCTCAGTGCCTGCCATAGTGCATGTCTGCAGTTTGCGAATGGTGCCCCATCATGCAATGTGTTTGTTATTGTTACCCCATGGAATCCCGCTCTCTTCCAAATGCCATCCGCTCTATCCCCTAATATTGATATTAACAGGCCCTTTACATCTCCTACTGCCAGTTTCTGTCCTGCGGTGTGTTTTTCCATTTCATATATCCACTTACCCGCACCTCCACTTAATGATGGGAGCCTGCATTTTATATTTTCTTTATCGCTATGCTTCCAAGGGACATACTGCGGTCTAACCCCTCCTCTCTCTAAAGGTGGCATTAAGTTATGTCTCGTTTCACCCTTTGTGTTCCATAATATCGAGTCCTCACACCCTTCCTCCTCTTCCCTTTCTTCTCCATCTTTTCCCCTTCTCCCATCTTTTCCTGTATTTAATGTGGGCATGTGTATTCGTCTTTCCTGCCTGCGACTAGGGAGGTCTCTAAGTCGACATGCATAGGGTGTCAGTTCATCTGTGAAGGGCGCGAGTTTTATTTTGCGTAACGAGCGTGAGGTGGTTGAGCATGTAGGGTGCGATGGGGGAGGGCGTGATGGGGATGGGGATGGTGCTGCCTCATGTGTCTGTCTTTCCACTATTCCTCGCTCTCCCTCCTCACTTCTCTCCAGCTCATCTTTTCTCCTACTGATCCATGGTGAGTCTGTGTTGGTCCGGGTGATGTATAGTTTATCTAAACTTTCCCTTTCACTGTTTCTTCCTTCCTTCTCCACTCCTTCTTCTTCCTCACTACAAAAGTCAGTCATAAACGGCAACCCCCACTCGGTCTTTTTCCCCTTGATCGTTACTGTTTGTAAGTCTATTAGGTCCAGTTCTCCTGCGTCTCCTTTATCAACCGCTCCCCTTTGTGCTGATGTTGTTGCTACTTCTGTGTTTCTATATACATCCCCCCATGCTCCACTCTCCCTTCTCCTATCTTCGCTTTCTCCTTCATTTCTCTCCTCCATCTCCCTACTATTTTCCTCCCTTTTCCTTTTTAATTCCTCCATTACTTCACTTCTCATCTGTTCTAGTATTCTTTCATCCACCTTCTTCCTTTCCCATTTCACCCTTTCTCTTTCTACTATACTCTCTATCACCCTCCCTTCTTCGTATTTCTTAGTTGTTTCTGATAGTAACCTCCTCTTCCACATTGCCATTTCTTTTTCTTTTTCTTCTTCTTCCCTTTTCTTTTCTCGCAGTACTACTCTTGATACCCTTTCTGCTGCTGCTTTTACCCTTTCAGCTTCTCTCCTTTGCTCCTCCGTTCGTTCCCGTATTTTCTCCAATTCGTTCTTACCTTCTTTCCTTTTCCTCGCTCTCTCTCTCTCCTCCCTCTCAAGCTGATTGATCAATTCATTCTGCTCATCCCTTAATTTTGCTAGTCGTTCCTCCAAAATCTCTCCCTTTTGTTGTAACAGCTCATTCCCCCTCATTTCACTCTCCCTTGCATTATCCTCGTCTGTTTTCTTTACTACCTCCTTCTCTTCTCCTGTTAATGAACCTCGTAATTTTAATAATATCTGTGCAGCTACCCACTCATCATTTCCTATTTCCACAGTCTGGTCTTCTCCAGTCCTGTCAAGACCACTGCTTCCAAGGAGTCAGGACCAACCCAACACCCTTGGAAGCAGGCTCATAACATATACCATCAGCGCCAGCCAGTCCCAATGGGGACCTTTTGGACCCTGTCCTGGCACCGGTGGTGCCAGGCTCATAAAATGGACCAGTCCCGGCACAGGAAGCGCCGGGCTCATAACAAGTGTGAAAGTGCTTGGGTGGACCTACCTGCAGCAGACCATGCTGCTTACTTACCAGCAGAATGATGTTTCATTCTCTTCTGGCAGGGACTACTTTTTCTTCTGGGTGGGGCAGGCACCACTCCCTGGATCATTGATGCTGGAATCCTTCTGGAAGCAGGAACTCTTTTTTCCTGGGCGAGGCTGAGGAAGGAGACACCTAAGCACTCCTGTGGGCTATTTAAACCACACCCGATTGGTGCAACGTGCTTCGCGTTATTCTGCATCTGCAGCAGGACCCTCACCGTGTCAGCTCCAGGGAATCTTCAGCTCCGGATCCTGTGAATAAGAAAATTACCTGCTGGAACCAATCTGCAGTCTTCAGCAAATCCTGCAAAAACAAAAGGCACAGGTTAGGCAAAAGCAAGGTTGGCGCTTCAACTTACCCGATCCATCGGCAGCATCCAAGGCGTTTTTTCTGCATTTCTCGTCCGGCATCGGGCCTGCAAAGACAAAGAACATTGGTTACTAACGCTTGGTTGCAAAACGACTTACCTGCATTACGCTCGCCTCAACTCTGCTCGCGCCGCATTCCATCACCTGTAAAGACAAAAAGAGACATTAAGGTGCATTCTACAGCCCTAGAGCAGCCTTTCTTCTTATGTGCCATCCTATTCTCCATCTTCTTGCTTTATTCCTTGCCACGAACCGGGAGGGCATCTTCTTTGGCATCGGCAGCAACTGAAAAGGAAAAAGACATAGACATTATAAGAGAGCAATCTAAAAAGAACTTTAATACTTACAAGTCACGCTCGTGCAGCAAACGGCGGCATTGCTCTCAAATCACCATCTGCAATCAAGAGGCTGAACTCGAATCCAGTGAAGTAACTGGACCCAGCGCCCCTGCACAAGACGCAGGATGGAGAGCCCGGCATTCACCTATTTAAGGTGAGCGCGACTACAACCCAGTACCACGGGGAGAGAGGGAGAGAGGGGCTTGGAACTTCTCCCAGCCTTCCAGCCACTAATACCTAGATTTTCTACTTGCAGACACCTCACCCTTCGGGTCAAATTTTCAGTGAAGAAGGGGCCTAATCCGGGAGCCAAACGAATCCTACGCCTAACGCTGAAGACGGTTTCACCGCCCAGTCAAGACCCGCGCCTCCGAGGGAATCAGGTGAGCGTTACAGAACGCGAAGCCTTACCACATATTTCCCGCCCAGGCGCAATGGAAACTTCAGACACAGACCAATTGGCCCAGTTACTTGGGGAGTTGAGGGCAGAAGTACACGCAGCACGCCAGGAAACGAATGCCTTAAGGAGGGAGTTAGTGGTCTCTAAGGAACGAACAGACGACTTGGCTAAACAATTGCTGCAAGCCCAAGCGGGACAAACTCCTCTGCCTACTCCTAGTGGGGGTCATGCTTCAACGACTTCTACCAATCCGGTGCACATTAACCTACCAGGAAATGTACCTTTGGCTCCGCCCGAGCGCTTTTCAGGTGATCCGAAAAGATTTGCTGTGTTCATCAATCAGTGTCGCTTGCATTTTTTATGCAGACCCGCCGCTTTCCCAACGGACCAGGCTAAGGTGGCCTTCGTGCTCTCATATCGTAGTGGCAGCGCCGCAGATTGGTCTATTCCTTTAGTGACTCGAGATGCCCCTGTTCTTCATAACTTCCAGGATTTCCAAGCTAGTATGGAAAAATTGTTTGCAAGACACTCGCAGGGACAGGCCCTGGACAATGAACTTCTTTCACTATGACATGGCAATCAAGATCTTCTGGCCTACATTGCATCGTTCAACAGATTAGTGGTTGAAACCGGATGGCCTGAGGACAAGAGAATCACCCTTTTCTACAGAGGCCTGCGTGGAGAACTTAAAGACGTTCTGGCTCAGGTGGTGAATCCTCCACAAGACTGTTCCGAATACATCGACCTGGTGGTTCAATTGTATCATAGAATACAGAATCGGAAGGCCGATCGTTCCAGATTTGAAACTCGAGTTTTTTCTAGACCACAGAGTTCAGCTAAAGGAAATGATACCGTGGAACACATGCAGATTGGGGTTGTGAAAGGACCTCTAACCCAAAAGGAAAGGGAAAGAAGAAGGCAATTGCAATTGTGCCTTTATTGCGGAAACTCTGGACACTTTCTTCGAGATTGCCCAGTGAAACCAAGGAAGAAGATAGTAGGAGCTTCTGATAAAGGTGCCGAAGGTTCTGAGTCGGAAAACGACCTCGCCCGACAAGTGTAGAGGTCCGCTTGCCGAGCGTTAAAACCAGTTCTTTGACCTCGCATTTCATCATGCCCATGGTCCTTGTGAGTCCAGAACAACCTAATCGTATGCATGCCCTTAAAGCATACATTGATAGTGGCGCAATCGGCAATTACGTGGACTGTGAATTGGCCGCCAGGATGAATCTATCTCTTTGTCCTAAGACGGTGAAAGACGTCATCACCACCGTGGATGGTACGGAAATAGCTTCCGGACCAGTAACTCACACCACCATGGAAGTGACATTGATAAGCCAAGATGGACATCAAGAGAAGATCGTGTTTGACGTGATCAAGGCTCCGCAGTTTCAAGTTATCCTGGGAATCCCTTGGTTGGAGAAGCACAATCCTCAAGTTGATTGGCGAGCAAGGACAATCCGGTTTCCAGAATGCGCTCCTACCTGTTATCCTCAGCCCCTAACTAAGCTGGCAGCAACTACTTTTGAGAATCCTCAACTGCCTCTAGAATACCAGGAATTTCAAGATGTCTTTCAGAAAGATCAAGCTAATTCTCTGCCTCCTCACAGATCCTACGACTGCCAGATAGACTTGATTCCGGGATCCACTCCTCCGTGCAGTCGAATTTATGCCCTCACAGAACCTGAAAATCTTCACCTGAGGCAGTATTTGGACCAGTACCTGGCTAATGGATTTATCCGTCCTTCCAAGTCCCCAGCCTCCTCAGCTCTGTTCCTCTTTCCAAAAAAAGAGGGAGACCTAAGAACATGTATAGATTATCGTGCCCTAAACCAGATTACGATTAAGAACAGGTATCCGTTACCATTGATCCCTGAACTTCTTGACCAAGTTAAAAGTGCCTGTATCTACACAAAGCTGGACCTCAGAGGAGCTTAGCATTTGGTGCGAATAAAAGAGGGCGATGAATGGAAGACGGCCTTTCGTACTAAATATGGACTGTTCGAGTACCAAGTAATGCCCTTTGGATTATGCAACGCACCGGCTGCCTTTCAGTATTTATGAATGACGTCCTCAGAGAGCTCATTGACGTGTGTGTAGTTGTCTATATAGATGACATTCTGGTCTACTCGTCCTCTGAGGCGGAACATCGAAAACATGTCACAGCAGTACTGGAGAGACTCCGTAAACACAGACTTTTTGCAAAGCTGGAGAAATGCGTTTTTCATGTCACTGAGGTCGAATTTTTAGGATTTATTTTGTCACCTAATGGAGTCCACATGGACTCAAGGAAAGTGGACGCTATCATTAAGTGCCCTCACCAACGTCTGTGAAAGGTGTTCAAAGCATGTTGGGCTTCGCCAACTTTTATCGTAGGTTCATTCCAGATTTCTCTCGAGTAGTCCAACCCATTACAGCCCTCCTTAGAAAAAATAAACGTTTCAAGTGGTCGACAGAGGCTGAACAAGCTTTTCAAGAACTAAAAACAAAATTCACCTCGGCTCCGGTTTTAAAACATCCTCGTCCGGAACTCCCCTATATCGTTGAGACCGATGCTTCCAGTCTCGCAATGGGAGCAGTGCTTTCGCAAAGAGACCCAGAGACAAACCAGTTACACCCAGTGGCATTTTGGTCCCGCAAATTTTCGGCTCCCGAAATCAACTATACCATTACAGATAAGGAACTTTTGGCTATTAAGTCCGCCTTTAAAGCCTGGCGGCATTATCTCCTGGGAGCCCGACACACAGTCACCGTCATTACGGATCATCGTAATTTACAGTACCTTAAATCAGCCAAAGCTCAATCCTCTAGACAACTTCGCTGGGCACTATTTTTCGCCGAATTCGACTTTGTGATAACTTACCGACCTGGCAACAAGAATGGTAAAGCTGATGCCCTCTCCCGAATTGGAGTAGATGAACTCACGACCAATCCTGAACCCGTGCCCATAATTCCGGAACAGAGAATCCTGGGTTTGGTTAATGCACAATCCATTGAAGACATTGAAGTTACAGTTAAAAAACTTCTGACTCCAGCAGAGGTGCAAGACTGGCAACTCAAGGGAAAAGACTTCACTACGGATAAGAACTTACTATACTTTCGAGGAAGGTTATATCTACCTGGTACCGATTTACAAAAAAAGGTGATCTCATGTTGCCATGACTCCTTAATGGAAGGACATCCAGGTATTGCCAAAACGTCAGAAAAGATAAAAAGGCATTTTTGGTGGCCGTCTTGGAGAAAGGACATTAAGGATTTCATAAATTCCTGTGGTGTGTGCGCCCAAAGCAAAAGCCAGAAGGAGAAACCAGCAGGCCTCTTACAACCCCTAGACATTCCTCCACACCCGTGGCATACTCTCTCCAGGGACTTCATCACGGATTTACCACCATGCTCCGGATTTAATACAATTTTAGTAATTGTAGACCTATTCTCGAAAATGGCTCATTTCATCCCATTAAAAGGGTTACCCACAGCTTCAATTCTGGCCCGAGAGTTCCTCGAAAACATCGTTCGGTTGCACGGCTTTCCTTCAGTTTTAATCTCAGACAGAGGAAGTCAATTTATTTCCCACTTCTGGCGGAGTTGTTGTCGCCTAGCCCAAATTGATGTAAGACTTTCAACCAGCCATCATCCCCAGACCGACGGGCAGACCGAGAGGACCAACCAAACCCTGGAACAATATTTGCGCTGCATGTTACAACAATCGGAGAGTACTTGGAAAGACATTCTCTGGATTGCGGAGTACGCTTATAATAATTCAGTCCATGCTGGAACCGGAAAGACTCCTTTTTTCTTTTATATGGAATCCACCCCTGCACCTCAAATCTTGATCCACCTCAGACTCTTGGGACCCCAGCTGTAGATCATCTGCATTCTACAATCACTCAAGGCTTTAAAGAGGCCACGTCTCACCTTAAGCGAGCCAAGGAACAATACAAGAAGTGTGCAGACCTACGTCGAAAGGAGGCCCCTCAATATCTTGTGGGAGATCAAGTCTGGCTATCAACCAAACATTTACCTCTCAAAGGACCGCGTACTTTCAATCCACGATACCTGGGACCTTACCCAATCACTGCCATAATAAATCCAGTGGCAGTTAAATTGGGTCTACCTGCCCATATGAAAATACATCCAGTTTTCCACGTTTCTCTACTGAAGCCCATGCAACCTGGAACCCGTTTGACGAAATCTCCAGACCCTATTCTTGTGGACGGAGAACTGGAATTCGAAATACAAGACATCCTAGACTCCAAGATTTCCAAATCAAAACTATACTATCTGATTGACTGGAAAGGTTATGGCCCTCAGGAAAGATCTTGGGAACCGTCGGAACATGTTCATGCACCCCGTCTGGTTAAGAAGTTTCATCAAAATTTTCCTGATAAACCGAAACCCCCGGGGAAGACGAATTTGGGAGGGGCCTTGAGGGGGGGTGCTGTCATGACCACTGCTTCCAAGGAGTCAGGACCAACCCAACACCCTTGGAAGCAGGCTCATAACATATACCATCGGCGCCAGCCAGTCCCAATGGGGACCTTTTGGACCCTGTCCTGGCACCGGTGGTGCCAGGCTCATAAAATGGACCAGTCCCAGCACAGGAAGCGCCGGGCTCATAACAAGTGTGAAAGTGCTTGGGTGGACCTACCTGCAGCAGACCATGCTGCTTACTTACCAGCAGAATGATGTTTCATTCTCTTCTGGCAAGGACTACTTTTTCTTCTGGGTGGGGCAGGCACCACTCCCTGGATCATTGATGCTGGAATCCTTCTGGAAGCAGGAACTCTTTTTTCCTGGGCGAGGCTGAGGAAGGAGACACCTAAGCACTCCTGTGGGCTATTTAAACCACACCCGATTGGTGCAACGTGCTTCGCGTTATTCTGCATCTGCAGCAGGACGCTCACCGTGTCAGCTCCAGGGAATCTTCAGCTCCGGATCCTGTGAATAAGAAAATTACCTGCTGGAACCAATCTGCAGTCTTCAGCAACTCCTGCAAAAACAAAAGGCACAGGTTAGGCAAAAGCAAGGTTGGCGCTTCAACTTACCCGATCCATCGGCAGCATCCAAGGCGTTTTTTCTGCATTTCTCGTCCGGCATCGGGCCTGCAAAGACAAAGAACATTGGTTACTAACGCTTAGTTGCAAAACGACTTACCTGCATTACGCTCGCCTCAACTCTGCTCGCGCCGCATTCCATCACCTGTAAAGACAAAAAGAGACATTAAGGTGTATTCTACAGCCCTAGAGCAGCCTTTCTTCTTATGTGCCATCCTATTCTCCATCTTCTTGCTTTATTCCTTGCCACGAACCGGGAGGGCATCTTCTTTGGCATCGGCAGCAACTGAAAAGGAAAAAGACATAGACATTATAAGAGAGCAATCTAAAAAGAACTTTAATACTTACAAGTCACGCTCGTGCAGCAAACGGCGGCATCGCTCTCAAATCACCCTCTGCAATCAAGAGGCTGAACTCAAATCCAGTGAAGTAACTGGACCCAGCGCCCCTGCACAAGACGCAGGATGGAGAGCCCGGCATTCACCTATTTAAGGTGAGCGCGACTACAACCCAGTACCACGGGAAGAGAGGGAGAGAGGGGCTTGGAACTTCTCCCAGCCTTCCAGCCACTAATACCTAGATTTTCTACTTGCAGACACCTCACCCTTCGGGTCAAATTTTCAGTGAAGAAGGGGCCTAATCCGGGAGCCAAAGGAATCCTACGCCTAACGCTGAAGACGGTTTCACCGCCCAGTCAAGACCCGCGCCTCCGAGGGAATCAGGTGAGTGTTACAAGTCCTCCCCTCCCCTGCTGGCATTTTCCTATGAGCCACATATGGTGGAGGGCTGTATGCCGGGTTCGAGTATCCCTCAGCCGCCCTTAACTGTCCTCTTTCTATTTCTCCTAATTCTCTTAAAGGGTACAACCCCCCTCACTCTGTTTTCACTCCCTTTGCTATGGGTATCTCGTTGCTCGGTTCCTTTTTTATCTCATCTGTTTTATTATTCTTTTCTCCTCCCTCTCCTCTGTTCCTCGTGTTCTTTGGGTCCCCACTCCCCTGTTTCCCATCCTCTCCTTCCTCCTTAATCTCTTTTTCTTCCGGTATTTCCCCCATAGTGAACATTCCATTTGGTCCTGGTCGGGACCCCTGGAACATCCTCCATAAGTTAAACACTTCCACGTGGTTTGCCAACTTCTTCCCTTTATATGTATTGTGCATATGGTTTAATAGTGAATGTTGGGCATATGGATCGAGGCTACCATTAGGCGGCCACGGTATTAGCATTTTGTTATCCGTCCCCTGGGTCCATTCTATGCTATACTTAATCAGTTTCTCCCTATGGGGTGGCAGTGTTGTGCATATGTGTTGTAAAGGGGTTGAGAGGGTGTTCCCCCACCCTCCCAATCCTGTCCCGTATGACATAGTAGCGCTCCACTTGCTACCCTTCCCCTATCTGGTAGCAATTTACCTCACTAGTAGTTTACAATATACAGCCTTATATTGTTACCTGGCCCCGTAAATTGGGGACTTACGATAGTCCGCTAAGGAAAATTATAAAAAATATAGTATGTTACATTTGTATATTTTCTTCTGTCTTTCTTTCTTTATACAACACCCTTACAGCCCCCTGCGGCCGAGGCGCACGTAGCCCCCTGCGGCTGCGTACCCCTTTATGGCGTTCTTATACAGTTGTCCTACTTTCACGTGCTCCTCCCCCTTCTACACTTTGCCGTGGCCGGCGTTCTCCGTGCGCAGCCACGTCCCCCGTTTCGCCTTTCCCCGATCAACTCATTACCGTTTATCTCCGTTTCCACTCCCTTACCACAGTTCTCTTCCCCACCACTCTCAAGACGAAGATTCCTTGTGCTCGCGATATCCTATGAAAGCCCTACTGGTGACGTCACCGATCTCTTCGAGCTACTGATAAGTTCTTTATATATTCTTTAAGTTCAAAATACACTTGCAATCTACCCCCGTTAACCCTACAGCTGTCTTCCTGTCACTCCTGGAACAAGGTAATCAAATCAATAATATAATCGGACTGCGCACACTGCGTCGCCTCGCGTGTGATACGCCCCTCGACAGGAGGGCTTAACCAGCCAATTATCTTCCGTATTAGGCAACTAACTAGCTACCGCCTACAGGGAAACATCATCTATCTATCGGGTTTCCTGCTCAAACAATAGGGATCCTCATCTACTCATTGATCAATAAATGCCAAATCGTAGGAAACCACACACACCCACCCTTGCACGTAGTCGCTACCTAGGCCAATCAGTTTCTACGAGCGGCCGCACGTGATGTTTTCGTGCTCCGCCCCCCTCTCTCGCGTAACGTAGTCGACTGCTCTCGCACTTGTTCGACTACCATTCATTCTATTTCCAACACTAAGTTGTCAAACCTTCGCCGCGCACCTCTGCAACACCTCCCGCCTCCCGTATTTAATTCCTCCCCCCTCCCTCACAATTTCACATTGCTTGTTGTGCGTGGCATGCTCACCAAGTTCTCTTGATGCGGGGCCGCTCGACTGCGTGCACCCCTCCAAGCGGCTCGTCACCTCCCCTCGTCTGGACCACGTCTGGACACTTGCCAACCGCGGGCGGGATACTTCTCAACCGGCTCCCGAGGGCCAATATCCGGATTGCGCTGTCCGGTCTTCTCGCAGCTCTGCGATGGTCCTGTAGTCCTCAGAAGGGGGCGACGGCAGAGGGGGCCGCGCCGCCGCGCCTCCTCGCAACTGGAGTGCCTGGAAAAAGTAAAAAAATAAAAAGGCGGATCTTAAACAGATCTCAGCAGTGCCTCCAACTTGTCGGGGGGAAATTCTGCCGGGGTCGGCCGGGCCGTCCGCAGACCTCCGGGCAGGGAGGCCCCATCTCCTCCCGTATATCCCAGATGAGATAGAGTATGAGACACACACAAGAAGCAAAGTGACTCTGCTGTTTATTAAACAAAAACGGCAGGGATGGGTCAAGGATCGTACGCGTCCGTCCTGACACACACACAATCGTGGGGCTCGCAGGCCCTTTTTACCTTAGTATGACGCGCTACTTGCGTCACCTTAGAAAGTTAGCAAAAAACCTATCGCCACTCTTAATTGGTTGCTCGAGTGGTAGGGTTAGTATAGCATACGTATAGAGAACAATATTAGTGGACAAGGGTTAGTCAGGTGATATACTGGGTTGTCCCTACAATTAGATACATGAGAATTGTTACATGAAGACTCCTGATGATTGGTCAATGTTAATGGCGTCAGTGATAAGAGCCCCATGTTCTGATTGGTGCGCCCGCGAGCTTCCCAGCATGGGACCATCGCTGTTCCCAGCTCTCGGTGTACCTGTCATTTGCAACAATGTTTCACTATGAGTACGTGCAGACAATGTGAGGACTTATTCATGAGCGAGAAGGCCGACTACTCCCACTGTCGCAGATGTCCATTGAGCCTTTTAAGTGTGTCTGCCTGTGTCTTGTACCGAAGGATCCAGACGCCTTCTTTCTCCTGGGTTTGGCATCCTGTCAAGTTCAGCTTGGTCACGTGAGGTGGGACCGTGTTTGAGGCAGACTTCTGCACAATTAATATTGTTTTTCCACTGTGTGCCTGGTTTAATTTGCAGGTGTGACTTTAACGTTGGTGTGCGGCGTGCGAGGTTGCAACATCGTGCCCTTGATGGTATGCTTTCGGAATGTGGGTTTGCAACATTGCGACCTTGGCTGTCTGCTTTCACCGGGCTCATTCTGCAGGATCAGCAACCTGACTCTTGTTCTTTTAACGTCCATGGAAGCTCTTGCTTGCGGCCTACTTAGGCCTGGTGTATAGGTGGAACCGTTTGGTGCACAGGCGCTTTAGGTTATAGTATCATATTGTCTTATAACCAGTATCGTGTCTTCGTTATATTTCTCATTATGGCACCTGGGTTTAGGAGAAGCGTAAGCAAGCTTTTTAGATGAGTTCATGATGCGTCTTGCGTTTCTGCATTTTGAGAGCCTATGTGAAAAATAATAAAGATGCACGTCCGTGAGTATGTCTGTCGCTTACGTCATAGCACTGAGTGTATTCTTCGTGTAGATTGGTGCGGGAGTGTCCATTGTGTATATTTGCACAGGTGTGCTGACCGTTGGCTAGGTCGTCATGGCATCTCTAACGACGTGTAGGTTTTAATCTAGTTGATCAGTGCCGCAGGTGTCGGCATGGGCAGGGCGTGCTGCTGGGCAGGCAGATGGACACATCCGTATGTTCCTGTACCAGGGTATTTGGTCGTCTGGTAGATGGGCAAACTCTTCTCGTGGCGGGTGCCTGGGCCGTGATCCTTTAGGCCAGGCGCGAGAGGGGAAGGACGGGAGCCTGTTTTTCCATTCTCCCACTTCATATCCATTTATTTTCTCTTTTTGTGTTCAAGGGACTTCATGTTGTATTGTGTGCATCAGTGGGTAGTAGCCCCAGGGCTTTCTGTTTCTACATGCTCAAGCCGCCTGATCTCGTGTCTGGGATGGCATGGTTTGATCTGATTTACATGGACAAACTGCTCTATCGCCGTTTCACCTTCATTTTTCAAAATTTTATAAACCACAGGAGAGACCTTATCTATAATTCGAAATGGCCCCTGCCAGGCTGCTAGAAATTTAGAATTTTTCTGTTTACTTTTTCCAAAATGAAACTTGTACACCTGATCCCCTACACTGTATTCCTTTACTGATGTATTTTTATCATAATAAGACTTTGCACTGTCAGCAGCTCTTTCCAGATTTCTCTGCACAAAAGCAAATGCATGTTTCAAATGCCTCCTCATTTCATCAATATATTCATGAACTGTGGATGCACTCACAAGTGTTTGCTCATGTTTTCTGTATAGTAGGTGTTGTGGTAACACCATTTTCCTACCTGTCAAGACCTCATGGGGGCTAACACCTGTTGCTTTGACAGGAGTTGATCTGATTGCCATCAAAACCAACGGTAAACGTGAATCCCAGCTGGAACCTGCTTCTGCCATGAATTTCTTTAAAATATCCACAACAGACCTATTGCTTCGTTCAACTCCACCTGAAGAGACCGCCCGATATGCAATATGTAGTTTTCTTTTCACACCCAGTATTTGCCATACCTTACTCGTTAGAATACTTGTGAAATGACTTCCTCTGTCTGACTCAATTCTTTGTGGCAACCCAAACCTTGAGAACACATGGTTCACCAGCAATGTGGCTGCTGTTTGCGCACTACAATCTGGTGCAGGAATGCATTCAATCCACTTTGACATCAAACATACCACACTTAAAATATAACGGTTTCCTCTGCTCGACCTTTTTAAAGGCCCTACATAGTCTATTTGCAAATCTGACCATGGAAGAGTTAGGCCTCTTTTCATTAATGGGACTCTATGCATTGGTGAAGCAGCTTTAAATTGGGCGCATACTAGACATCCTCTAGTATATAATTCCACATCTTGGGACATATGTGGCCAGTAAGCATAATCTTTCAGTATTTCCAATGTTTTTTGTGAACCTCTATGGCCTGCAGTTATGGCATCATGTGCATGGTGTAGCATTAGCCCTCTGAATGAAAGGGGTACCACCCACTGTATTTGTCCTGTTATGGACTCTCTAATCATGAGTCCATCCTGTAATCTGATTCGTGTTTTGTTCTTTAATAGCACCCTCAACTCTTCTTTTCCCATACAATCATTTTCTGTTAAAGGATTTTGTTCAGGATCTATCAAATGATTATAATAGATTCCCAAAATTCGATCATTCTTTTGTGCCTCAATCAAATCTTGGTCTGGCGTGTCATGACTCCACTGTACCACTGGTTGATCTACCTCCTTTGGTGCTTTAAAACGTGTTACTGCATCAATTTTTATTCCACCCATTAAATAATCAATAGGTAGCAATTCTCCCATCACAGCCCCAATCTTAGCCAGGTGGTCTGCCTTATCATTTCCCTCCTTATCCTCTCCTGGTGTTTTTAAATGCCCACGAATTTTTCTCCAGTATATTGTTAAATTATTCTCTGACACCAATTTGTCTATGGCTTGTATCATTTTTCCATGTTTAAGTGACTTTTTGTTGTATGTAACCATGCCTCTTGCTTTCCAACCAGGCAAATACTCCACAAAGCTATTCCGTGCATAGTCAGAATCAGTCACCAGGACAATTTCACTGAACTTTTTATCAACTGCAGTAGTAATTGCTTTATAAATGGATGCCAATTCCGCCACCTGACTGCTCCTATCTCCAATCCTCATCCCTATACTGGGGACGCCTTCACATTTCAACCAGACATTTCCTATTCCTGCCACTAATTGTTTATTACGGTCATTTTCAATGTGAAAAGCACAACCATCCACATATACAGTTGGCAAATCCTTGCATGTTTTTTCATCAAAAGCTTTGTGTGGTGATTGTTCAAATTCCTGCAAACTAGTTTCCACTTCCATTTCATTTGGTATTTGTTCAGCTGCGCAGTCATGTAAGTCAGCTAACCCTTGAGCAATTGGGTTCTTTTTATTTTGTCCATATCTCACTTCTACAGGAAAACCTTGTAATGCCAGCGTCCATGAAGTGAATCTGGACTGCGCTAGATTACCTGATCTAATTCTTTTACTCTCTAAAAATTGCAAAGGTTGATGATTTGTTTCAATAATCACCTTTTCTCCCTGAACAATGGGGCGGAAATGTTGTAGCGCCCACACAGTGGTTAATAGGGCCTTTTCACATTCATTAAATTTCATTTCAACTTGGGACAATGCCTTACTTGCATAGGCAATGGTTTTGTGATTCAAATCGTGTTTTTGTGATAACACTGCTGACATACAATGTTCAGAAAAACCTATTTATATAAAGAAATCCCTGTACTTTATGGGATATGCCAAACATGGTGCCTTTACAAGACATTACTTTAATTTAGCCACTGCATCAGACTGCTCTTTTTCCCATTTACAGGGAGTATTCAGTTTAAGCAGTTTAGTCAATGGTTGAGTGATTTCTGCATAATTTTCAATGAACTTTCTGTTATAGCCTGTCATCCCTAATAAACCTTTTACTCCTTTCACATTTTTAGGATCTTTTAATCTTTGTATGGCCTCTATTTTCTTCATTTGTGGATTTAGCCCATGTTCAGTCACTTCATGCCCTAGAAAGTTCACTTTTTTCTTGCACCATTGTGCTTTTTGCAAAGATACTTTGGCGCCTGCTTTCTGCAATTAGCCAAGCACATGTCTTATTTCATCAAAATGGCTTTTCAGGCTTTCATTTTTTATCAGGACATCGTCCACGTAAACTATTGTTCCTCTTTCCGCTGCATCTGGCATGGCATTTCTCAAAAATATGCCAAATTCACTCCCACTATTGATGTACCCGAACAGAGCTCTAAGCCAGGCGTATTGAGTCCTGTCAAATGTAAAGGAAAATAAATGTTGTATCTCCTCTGCCAATGGCACGCACCAATATCCAGAGGTGAGATCTTATGTGGTAAATACTTTTGAACCATGTACCTGAGCTAGGCCCTGATCAAGGAATGGCAGTGGCCATCTAGATACTGGTACTCTTTTATTTAACTCTCTCAAGTCTGCACATAGCCGCCATTGACCATTTGGCTTTAACACACCTAAAATAGGTGTATTGGATGTGCTATGAATGGGCCTGATGATTCCCCGCGATTCCAAATTTTTAATAATCTCTGCCAATGATTCTAAACATGCCAGCGGTAGTCTATACTGGCGTACAAACACTGGGCTTCTGCTACACCCTTCTGGTAGTGTGGCCACATGTATATCAGTTAAACCACAATCATAAGCATCTTTTGCAAATACATCCTTAAACTCCATAAATATCTCCCTCAGATTGTCGCTATCCTCATTGCTGTCACACGCATCTGCTAAGGAGATCTGCTCTTCTACCATTTTGGAAAATTCTGGAAAATCTTCTGGTAAGGGAATCTCGGCGCTTTCCTCTAACTGTGTGGCTGTGTCTTTTTGTAAAGCTGCCACTTTTAAATATTTTGGCATATCAGCTTCCACTTCAATGGGCTGATTTTCTGTTTCATTTTCATTTAAATTAATATTATGCAATCCTCTTGATGGCAGCACACTGTCTCATTTGAATCATAAGGATACACAGAATGAATTTTAAATATTCCTTTGGGCTGAGAGTCCAGGTGTTCTGGCAACTCACCCTTGGCATCTACATACTTTTCAGGGATATTTCCAATCACCATGTTATTTAAATCTGCCGTATAATGTGATTTTTGTATGGCCATTCCTAATGGGGAGTTTTTCTCTAAATGAATATCCTGACAACCTTTATTATTTACCATAATTTTTACAGATCCTTCACCAATATCTACCAATGTAATGTATTCATAATCCAGGCCTTGCTGTTTTATGGATTCATTCAGGCATACAAATGCATCAGAGTCTTTCATCTGCTCTCCATTTTTGCATTTCAGTGTTATTGCAAACTGTTTTGTAAATGCAGGAATAATAGTATCTTTCCTCATTTGTAATTCGATTGCATAAGAAACCAGTTGTGCACAATGATAAGCCCTTCTTTTGTCTTCAAATTCAGGTGCCGGACCACCTAGGCGTGACCATTTTTTTGATTAAGGAAATCTAACACCATACACATTCTGTGCATGATGTCATTGCCCATGTAAAATTCATTTTGTGCTCCACTCACTATCCATACATTATGGTAAATTGTTTTCTGCCCAATGCTAATTTTAAGCATGCATCTGCCTGCAATTCGGTTTTTAAAGTCTGGACTGTCCAACCCAGAAACATATTGGTTTTTAATCCTAAATTTCGGGATTTCTTCCCTCTCCATTATTTTTTGCAACAATTTCTCATTAATGAAACTCCTTTCATGTCCAAGCGCTAAAGTGCCTTTTATTGTCTTAAAATAGTCATTTATACCAACATGAACCCATGGTTACTCATCTTCCATGTGTATTTCTGCCAGAGTGGTAATGTGTTTTTCTGAATCTGTTTTAGGAACAATATTCTGTTTGCATGTTTTCTCTTTTAAATAAAAACGTAATGTGTGCTCATCTATGGCAGTCTGCCAATTTTTCCTTGGGTCCAAGTATATTTGTACAGGTAGTTTTTCATTGTCGCTCTGCATTTTGTCTTGACACATTAATATAACAGTGACACTAGGTATGCAACTATTCTGGAGATATACCTCCACAGCATCATTTGTTTTGGCAACGGTGTGACATTCATTTATGTTGCTGTTTTGTGATTTTAGTTTCTTAGGCCTCAATGGTTTTTTGGTTAAGGACCACAGCACTCCATTCACCCCATCTATGAGAGGAGACAATCTTTTCAAGCAACCTGTCCCCATCAGAAATGGAATTTCACAAATAGATGTGATCAATACCTCTTGTTTCATTCTGAGCTTTCCTATTTTTATGTCAACCTCAGTTACACCTATGATGGGCACCTCCTCCCCATTAAAGTTATGCACTGGACCTTGATTTTCCTTCACTGTGATCTGACTCTGTGGGGATCTCCCTTCATTGATACTCTTTACCAGCTCCTTGGACATAATTGTGGCCTGTGTGCCAGTGTCAATCATAGCAAAGGTGTGGCATTTTTCTTCTACAGTGATGGGTGCATAATATTTGTGCTCAACTTCCTCTAATATACATAAGAAGTGTGAATTCTTACTGATTTCAGGGCTCACCTTTCTCAGGCCTTTTTCACTTTTGGCTAAGCACATTGGTAAATGGAAAGACATGTTTCCCTCCTTTTTACCCATTTCTGCGCGAGAGACTTTATTCATTTCTCCATGATCAGAGGTTTTTTGGAGTGTGGCCACTGTTCGCCCATCCATCTGGGTAACATCAGAGACCACACTACAACCTTCCAACTGAACATGTGTAACAACATCATTCAGCAATTTGTCATTTTTTAATTCTGTGCATTTGTGATCATTTAGTGTGATACCAGCCCTTTCAGCCTCTTCAAAAATATGTGGCTCAAAGAATTCTTCAGGTGATTGACTTGTACCCTCCATTTGAGTATACCCTTTTTCTGCCTGTGTTTGGTCATTGTTTTGCTTGCCCAGGGAAGGAGCTATAGCATCCCCACTTACTCCCTGTTCACTGGTATTCCCCATGCATGAGTCATTTTTCTTAAATCTGTCCCTTTGTTCTTTTGGAATTCCTAATGTTTCTTTTTCATTTGTGCAAATCTTTACTGTTTTATTTAGCTCCAGGTTAAACCGTACCTCTTTTTTAGAAGTATTTGCACTTTCTGTCACATGTTCATTTACTGGCACTTTCATTTTTAATTCATTAGGCATCTCAGAGTCGTTAAGCAAAATTATATCAGAGCAATCTGTCATTTTGGCACTGCAGTTATCATGAGTACTTAGTCACTTTTCGGAAGCCCCCCGGTCATTGCTATGGCCATCAGCCCCCTCTTTGGAAGGTTGTTTTTGCGCTGTATAGAGCTTTCCTATTTGCTCAGCTAACATTTTCACTTGGGCCTCAAGGCACTGGAACCTTTCCATCTCTCTAGAATCCTCTTTCTGTGGCCTAGGTCGATATTGGTTGTTTTCCCCCTGATTGGATCTATTCTGATACCTCTCAGGTGATTGATGTCGGTTGGGATGGTTTCTGAACTCTTGATTCATTTGTGGAGGGGAGCGGGGTGCACCCATCCTTTGATTATAGTCCCCTGGTGGGGAATCATTGTACTGACGTGGATTGTAGTTCATGTTTTGCCTCATGTCCTGTCTCTCAGATTGTGCGTACTGGCCCCTATGTTGATTTCCATTATCAGTAAATCGATCCACATATCGGGGTCTATCCTGATTACCATATATCATGGTGTTGGGATCAAATCTGCTCTGTGTCCCCAATGACTGGTAGGGACCATCATTTCTTTGATCTTGATTTTGTCTCTGGTTATTGTTCATACCTGCCATATCAGGCCGATATCCTACCCGGGGTCTGTCCCTTAAATAACTAGGGCTGATCTAGCTCTCCCTATTACTAGGATCATGTGATTGGAACATTGGTACAGGAAATGGCGATCTTTGTTGATTACCCCTTTGTTCAGGTGTCACATTATTTTTACCTTGGCTTTGAGCAGACTCAAGGGACATTTTGGCTGACCTGATTTCCATTACTGTGGCTGAGGGTTCTTTGGATTTAGGTCTAGTATCTTTCATTTTATCACTTTCTCTACCCTGACAATAGAGTACCTCATATAGTTTTGTGCTTTGATGTACAATCCATTCAAGGGACTTGTCACGGTCAAATTCACGGACCAATTGGGATATGATGTCTTTCTGTAGCCCATAGAAGTATGCAGTTTTAAACTCATTGGAATTTGGGTCAAAAGATACATCAAAGCGAGAAAATGCTCTTTTTAAGTCTTGTAAAAATTGGCGAGGGGATGTATTAGGTCCAGCAGTGATTGTGTAAGCGACTTTCTTTGCCTCCTGCAATGACTGAAAAGGAGAAAAATGACGCCTAATTTCTTTTTCAAACTCCACCCAGGTCATATTCTGCTGTTCATTTAATTCCCTTATGATGCTGGCCGTCGGGGCATCTAAAGTTAAATGAAAATATTGTCTGTACTGTTCCTTAGGTATCTGGAGTGCTTTAAAAATGTCATGCACCTCTTCTAAATGATCCTCAATGCAGCATTCACCTCCCTTTTTAAATGGTTTGATCAGGGCTTTTTTGGATTTCATTATTTTTATGGGGCTACTTGTTGCAATGCATGGAATTGCACTACTTTGTGATTCAATCCTGTTTTCAGGTGTATGAGATTGGTGGCTGCCCCCAATGGGAGTATCAAATCCCCCAAGGGCGCAGCAACCAAGTTCAGTCACTGGCCCAGTCACTGGAGCACTAGCTCGTTGGGCAGAACTGAATTCACCTCCACTCCATTGAATGTGGTACCCTGCCGCCTCTCCTGGGACTTGGGAATGCACATTTGCTGTTCTAAGTCCTTACACTTTTTAAGGAGTCTGTTTGCTTCATTTTGCAAATAGTTGTTTTCATCACTCATCTTGAAAATCAACCCCAGTGAGAACAAGCGTCTGCCGTTCTCAAACCGGGGTTATTGCCTGGAACTCTCAGCTTTTGCAGCAGGAATGCCCCAGCCAGTAAAAGATCCTTCTCCCAGCTCTGCCAGATCTCGATTGTTCTCCCCCTCTCCTCAAGCTTCTCCAGCAAAGTTCTAATCACAGCCTCTAGCATGATACTTGCTATGACGCGGCTCCAATCAGAATCAATCATGTCATCTCCTCCCTCACTACACAATGGCTCACTTCTACAGTGGCAATTGTAACAAACTGATTTCTTGTTCCTTCGAGCTCTTTGCTTCCTGTAGTTATGTGGACAGAGCAGCAGAGAAAAATAAATGAATGTGCGTTTAAAAGATCACTTTCAGAGTAGGCCTAATTCTGCAGTGGAGAGACATTTTTATTAATGGGTTATGTTAAATGAAGTTTTATTAGTCAGGTTAGTTATTAATAAGGTTAGTTATTAATTTTCAAATGTGTCTCTTGCAACACAGGCATTTCAGGTGAAAAATAGTGTGCATTTTGAATGTGCACATGTGTGCTTTTAACTGTAAAAATAGATTTGCATCTTATATGTAAAAATTGTCTTTGACTGAATAGCCTGTCTTTACTTATATGTCCATGTTACTCTGGCAACACATATAGCAATGCACCACACCCATGTGGTGGTGCTGCATCAAAAAAAATGCTACCTGTGCAGTAGTGCTGTACTCTGTGCTGTAACACGCCAAATATCCTTACAGCCCTTAATGAAATGTATTAATTTGTACAGCTGACAAGAAAGTGCACTGATGTCATTAGTTCTACAAGTTCCATACAGTCACCCACTCTATCACCTTTTTAAAAAAGGGCAGTTTTCAACATTCAAGGGTTTATGTCAATGGTAGAGCGTAGGAGTGCAGTTCAAGAAGTCCCTGTTTCATAACCATATACCCTCTTCAATAGATCATGTTAAATGTTTTTCAACCCAATGCACTGTAAGAAACAATAGGATATATCATCATTTCATATACAAAACAATGAACTATTGGGTTTAACTATGCTCTTAGCACAAAATCAACAAACTGCAGTAGAGAAGTAGTTACATTTTGCAGAATGTGTGCATTTGACAAAAGATTTTTTTTCCATGTTCCAAGATCTACATGTGATACGAAATGTATGAAATCTTGCAATGGAAACCTCACTGTATTTTACCAAGGCAGATAAAGGACATCTTGTGTACCCCTTATACTTATAAGGAGGGTTTGGTGACTGAAAATGCATTGTTTTCATGGTGATTGCATCTTATTTCCACTTTGTACATATTACTGAATAAAAACAGGTGAACATTTAAGATCTGGGGGTATAGCTCAGTGGTAGAGCATTTAACTTCAGCTCAAGAGGTCCCTAATTCAAATCTGGGTGACCCCTTGTCCACCTGTTTTACCTGTAGAAATATTTTTTTAATTAAATAAATTGAAGAAAACATTTACAATCTTAGCATTTTATGTAATGAGCAACACATTTCTACATTTGAAATACTCCTGATCATCTCCTGAAAGATAGGGTAAACACCATTATGCTGTTTATGATTTCTTCGTATGATACAAGCTGTGTTTTACATTTACCCAAGTTCTACTGGTGATATTATCAGTTTGAAATAGTCCATTGGAAGCTCATATGAATGTTATAAAACTGTGGTGGAAACCAATAATATGCCCTTAATGAAATGTATCAATTTGTACAGCTGACCAGAAGTGAACTGATGTCATTAGTTCTACAAGTTCCATACAGTCACCCACTCTATCACCTTTTTAAAAAAGGTCAGTTTTCAGCATTCAAGGGTTTATGTCAGTGGTAGAGCGTAGGAGTGCAGTTCAAGAAGTCCCTGTTTCATAACCATATACCCTCATCAATAGATCCTGTTAAAATGTATTTTTTAACCCAATGAACTGTAAGAAACAATCCAATATATCATCATTTCATATAGAAAACAATTAACAATTGGGTTTAACTATGCTCTTAGCACAAAATCAACAAAATGCAGTAGAGAAGCAGTTACGTTTTGCAGAATTTGTGCATTTGACAAAAGTTTTTTTCCATGTTCCAAGATCTACATATGATAAGAAATGTATGAATTTTTGCAATGGAAACCTCACTGTATTTTACCAAGGCAGATGAAGGACATCTTTTGTACCCCTTCTACTTATAAGCAGGGTTTGGTGGCTGAAAATTCATTGCTTTGATGGTGATTGCATGTTGCTTGCACTTTGTACATATTACTGAATAAATAAAGGTGAACATTTCAGAACTGGGGGTATAGCTCAGTGGTAGTGCATTTGACTGCAGATCAAGAGGTCCTTAGTTCAAATCTAGGTGCCCCCTTGTCCAATTGTTTTACCTGTAGAAATATTTTTTTAATTAAATAAATTGAAGAAAACATTTACAATCTTAGCATTTTATGTAATGAGCAAAACATTTCTACATTTGAAATAAGCCTGATCATCTCCTGAAACATAGGATAAACACCATTAAGCTGTTTAGGATTTCCTCATATGATACAAGCTGTGTTTTACATTCACCCAAGTTCTACTGGTGATATTATCAGTTTGAAATAGTCCATTGGAAGCTCATATGAATGTTATAAAACTGTGGTGGAACCCAATAATATGCCCTTAATGAAATGTATTAATTTGTACAGCTGACCAGAAGTTCACTGATGTCATTAGTTCTACAAGTTCCACACAGTCACCCACTCTATCACCTTTTTAAAAAAGGTCAGTTTTCAGCATTCAAGGGTTTAACTCAGTGGTAGAGCGTAGGAGTTCAGTTCAAGAAGTCGCTGTTTCATAACCACATACAATCTTCAATAGATCCTGTTAAAATGTTTTTCAACCCAATGCACTGTAAGAAACAATAGGATATATCATCATTTCATATAAAAAAACAAAAAAACAATTGGGTTTAACTATGATCTTAGCACCAAATCAACAAACTGCAGTAGAGAAGCAGTTACGTTTTGCAGAATTTATGCATTTGACAAACGTTTTTTTATCCATGTTCCAAGATCTACATGTGATACGAAATGTATGAATTCTTGCAATGGAAACCTCACTTTATTTTACCAAGGCAGATAAAGGACATCTTTCGCACCCCATATACTTATAAGGAGGGTTTGGTGGCTGAAAATGCACTGCTTTGATGGTGATTGCATATTGCTTGCACTTTGTACATACTACTGAATTAATAAAGGTAAACATTTTAGAATGGGGGTATAGCTCAATGATAGAGCATTTGACTTTCAATAAAGAGGTCCCTAGTTCAAATCTGGGGGCCCACTTGTTTTACCTGTAGAAATATTTTTTTAATTAGATAAATTGAAGAAAACATTTACAATCTTAGCATTTTATGTAATGAGCAAAACATTTATACATTTGAAATACTCCTGATCACCTCCTGAAACATAGGGTAAACACCATTAAGCTGTTTAGGATTTCTTCACATGATACAAGCTGTGTTTTACATTCACCCAAGTTCTACTGGTGATATTATCAGTTTGAAATAGTCCATTGGAAGCTGATATGAATGTTATAAAACTGTGGTGGAAACCAATAATATGCCCTTAATGAAATGTATTAATTTGTACAGCTGACCAGAAAGTGCACTGATGTCATTAGTTCTACAAGTTCCATACAGTCACCCACTCTATCACCTTTTTAAAAAAGGGCAGTTTTCAACATTCAAGGGTTTATGTCAATGGTAGAGCATAGGAGTGCAGTTCAAGAAGTCCCTGTTTCATAACCATATACCCTCTTCAATAGATCATGTTAAAATGTTTTTCATCCCAATGCACTGTTAGAAACAATAGGATATATCATCATTTCATATACAAAACAATGAACAATTGGGTTTAACTATGCTCTTAGCACAAAATAAACAAACTGCAGTAGAGAAGCAGTTACATTTTGCAGAATTTGTGCATTTGACAAAAGATGTTTTTTCCATGTTCCAAGATCTACATGTGATACGAAATGTAAGAATTCTTGCAATGGAAACCTCACTGTATTTTACCAAGGCAGATAAAGGAAATCTTTTGTACCCTGATACTTATAAGGAGGGTTTGGTGGCTGAAAATGCATTGCTTTGATGGTGATTGCATGTTGCTTCCACTGTATACATATTACTGAATAAATAAAGGTGAACATTTCAGAAAGGGGGGTATAGCTCAGTGGTAGAGCATTTGACTGCAGATCAAGAGGTCCCTAGTTTAAATCTGGGTGCCCCATTGTCCAACTGTTTTACCTGAAGAAAACATTTACAATCTTAGCATTTTATGTAATGAGCGACACATTTCTACTTTTGAAATACTCCTGATCATCTCCTGAAACATAGGGTAAACACCATTAAGCTGTTTCAGATTTCTTTGTATGATACAAGTTGTGTATTACATTCACCCAAGTTCTACTGGTGATAT
Organism: Ambystoma mexicanum; assembly: GCF_040938575.1. NCBI lineage: Eukaryota > Metazoa > Chordata > Amphibia > Caudata > Ambystomatidae > Ambystoma > Ambystoma mexicanum. The sequence goes on from NC_090928.1 coordinate 434,026,069, forward strand.
TATCAGTTTGAAATAGTCCATTGGAAGCTCATATGAATGTTATAAAACTGTGGTGGAAACCAATAATATGCCCTTAATGAAATGTATTAATTTGTACAGCTGACCAGAAGTGCACTGATGTCATTAGTTCTACAAGTTCCATTCAGTCACCCACTCTATCACTTTTTAAAAAAGGGCAGTTTTTAGCATTCAAGGGTTTATGTCAGTGGTAGAGCGTAGGAGTGCAGTTCAAGAAGTACCTGTTTCATAACCATATACCCTCTTCAATAGATCATGTTAAAAAAAATTTCAACCCAATGCACTGTAAGAAACAATAAGATATATCATCATTTCATATAGAAAACAATGAACAATTGGGTTTAACTATGCTCTTAGCACAAAATAAACAAACTGCAGTAGAGAAGCAGTTACGTTTTGCAGAATTTGTGCATTTGACAAAAGTTTTTTTTCCATGTTCCAAGATCTACATGTGATACGAAATGTATGAATTCTTGCAATGGAAACCTCACTTCATTTTACCAAGGCAAATAAAGGACATCCTTCACACCCCATATACTTATAAGGAGGGTTTGGTGGCTGAAAATGCATTGCTTTGATCGTGATTGCATGTTGTTTCCACTTTGTACATATTACTGAATTAATAAAGGTGTACATTTTAGAACTGGGGCTATAGCTCAGTGGTAGTGCATTTGATTACAGAACAAGAAGTCCATAGTTCAAATCTAGTCGCCCCCTTGTCCAACTGTTTTTCCTGTAGAAATATTTTTTAATTAAATAAATTGAAGAACACATTTACAATCTTAGCATTTTATGTAATGAGCAAAACATTTCTACATTTGAAATACTCCTGATCATCTCCTGAAACATAGGATAAACACCATTAAGCTGTTTAGGATTTCCTCATATGATACAAGCTGTGTTTTACATTCACCCAAGTTCTACTGGTGATATTATCAGTTTGAAATAGTCCATTGGAAGCTCATATGAATGTTATAAAACTGTGGTGGAAACCAATAATATGCCCTTAATGAAATGTATTAATTTGTACAGCTGACCAGAAGTTCACTGATGTCATTAGTTCTACAAGTTCCACACAGTCACCCACTCTATCACCTTTTTAAAAAAGGTCAGTTTTCAGCATTCAAGGGTTTAACTCAGTGGTAGAGCGTAGGAGTTCAGTTCAAGAAGTCGCTGTTTCATAACCACATACAATCTTCAATAGATCCTGTTAAAATGTTTTTCAACCCAATGCACTGTAAGAAACAATAGGATATATCATCATTTCATATAAAAAAACAAAAAAACAATTGGGTTTAACTATGATCTTAGCACCAAATCAACAAACTGCAGTAGAGAAGCAGTTACGTTTTGCCGAATTTATGCATTTGACAAACGTTTTTTTTTCCATGTTCCAAGATCTACATGTGATACGAAATGTATGAATTCTTGCAATGGAAACCTCACTTTATTTTACCAAGGCATATAAAGGACATCTTTCGCACCCCATATACTTATAAGGAGGGTTTGGTGGCTGAAAATGCACTGCTTTGATGGTGATTGCACATTGCTTGCACTTTGTACATACTACTGAATTAATAAAGGTAAACATTTTAGAATGGGGGGTATAGCTCAATGATAGAGCATTTGACTTTTGATCAAGAGGTCCCTAGTTCAAATCTGGGGGCCCACTTGTTTTACCTGTAGAAATATTTTTTTAATTAGATAAATTGAAGAAAACATTTACAATCTTAGCATTTTATGTAATGAGCAAAACATTTATACATTTGAAATACTCCTGATCACCTCCTGAAACATAGGGTAAACACCATTAAGCTGTTTAGGATTTCTTCACATGATACAAGCTGTGTTTTACATTCACCCAAGTTCTACTGGTGATATTATCAGTTTGAAATAGTCCATTGGAAGCTCATATGAATGTTATAAAACTGTGGTGGAAACCAATAATATGCCCTTAATGAAATGTATTAATTTGTACAGCTGACCAGAAAGTGCACTGATGTAATTAGTTCTACAAGTTCCATACAGTCACCCACTCTATCACCTTTTTAAAAAAGGGCAGTTTTCAACATTCAAGGGTTTATGTCAATGGTAGAGCGTAGGAGTGCAGTTCAAGAAGTCCCTGTTTCATAACCATATACCCTCTTCAATAGATCATGTTAAAATGTTTTTCAACCCAATGCACTGTAAGAAACAATAGGATATATCAACATTTCATATACAAAACAATGAACAATTGGGTTTAACTATGCTCTTAGCACAAAATCAACAAAATGCAGTAGAGAAGCAGTTACGTTTTGCAGAATTTGTGCATTTGACAAAAGTTTTTTTTCCATGTTCCAAGATCTACATGTGATACGAAATGTATGAATTTTTGCAATGGAAACCTCACTGTATTTTACCAAGGCAGATGAAGGACATCTTTTGTACCCCTTCTACTTATAAGGAGGGTTTGGTGGCTGAAAATGCATTGCTTTGATGGTGATTGCATGTTGCTTGCACTTTGTACATATTACTGAATAAATAAAGGCGAACATTTCAGAACTGGGGGTATAGCTCCGTGGTAGTGCATTTGACTGCAGATCACGATGTCCTTAGTTCAAATCTGGGTGCCCCCTTGTCCCACTGTTTTACCTGTAGAAATATGTTTTTAATTAAATAAATTGAATAAAACATTTACAATCTTAGCATTTTATGTAATGAGCAACACATTTCTACATTTGAAATACTCCTGATCACCTCCTGAAACATAGGGTAAACACCATTAAGCTGTTTAGGATTTATTCACATGATACAAGCTGTGTTCTACATTCACCTAAGTTCTACTGGTGATATTATCAGTTTGAAATAGTCCATTGGAAGCTCAAATGAATGTTATAAAACTGTGGTGGAAACCAATAATATGCCCTTAATGAAATGTATTAATTTGTACAGCTGACCAGAAAGTGCACTGATGTCATTAGTTCTACAAATTACATACAGTCACCCACTCTATCACCTTTTTAAAAAAGGGCAGTTTTCAACATTCAAGGGTTTATGTCAGTGGTAGAGCGTAGGAGTGTAGTTCAAGAAGTCCCTGTTTCATAACCATATACCCTCTTCAATAGATCCTGTTAAAATGTTTTTCATCCCAATGCACTGTTAGAAACAATAGGATATATCATCATTTCATATACAAAACAATGAACAATTGGGTTTAACTATGCTCTTAGCACAAAATAAACAAACTGCAGTAGAGAAGCAGTTACATTTTGCAGAATTTGTGCATTTGACAAAAGATGTTTTTTCCATGTTCCAAGATCTACATGTGATACGAAATGTAAGAATTCTTGCAATGGAAACCTCACTGTATTTTACCAAGGCAGATAAAGGAAATCTTTTGTACCCTGATACTTATAAGGAGGGTTTGGTGGCTGAAAATGCATTGCTTTGATGGTGATTGCATGTTGCTTCCACTTTGTACATATTACTGAATAAATAAAGTTGAACATTTCAGAAAGGGGGGTATAGCTCAGTGGTAGAGCATTTGACTGCAGATCAAGAGGTCCCTAGTTTAAATCTGGGTGCCCCCTTGTCCAACTGTTTTACCTGAAGAAAACATTTACAATCTTAGCATTTTATGTAATGAGCGACACATTTCTACTTTTGAAATACTCCTGATCATCTCCTGAAACGTAGGGTAAACACCATTAAGCTGTTTCGGATTTCTTTGTATGATACAAGTTGTGTATTACATTCACCCAAGTTCTACTGGTGATATTATCAGTTTGAAATAGTCCATTGGAAGCTCATATGAATGTTATAAAACTGTGGTGGAAACCAATAATATGCCCTTAATGAAATGTATTAATTTGTACAGCTGACCAGAAGTGCACTGATGTCATTAGTTTTACAAGTTCCATTCAGTCACCCACTCTATCACTTTTTAAAAAAGGGCAGTTTTCAGCATTCAAGGGTTTATGTCAGTGGTGGAGCGTAGGAGTGCAGTTCAAGAAGTCCCTGTTTCATAACCATATACCCTCTTCAATAGATCATGTTAAATTTTTTTTCAACCCAATGCACTGTAAGAAACAATAAGATATATCATCATTTCATATAGAAAACAATGAACAATTGGGTTTAACTATGCTCTTAGCACAAAATCAACAAACTGCAGTAGAGAAGCAGTTACGTTTTGCAGAATTTGTGCATTTGACAAAAGTTTTTTTTCCATGTTCCAAGATCTACATGTGATACGAAATCAATGAATACTTGCAATGGAAACCTCACTGTATTTTACCAAGGCAGATAAAGGACATCTTTTGTACCCCTTATACTTATAAGGAGGGTTTGGTGGCTGAAAATGCATTGCTTTGATGGTGATTGCATGTTGCTTCCACTTTGTACATATTACTGAATAAATAAAGGTGAACATTTCAGAACTGGGGCTATAACTCAGTGGTAGAGCATTTGACCTCATATCAAGAGAAGAGGTCCCTAGGTCAAATCTAGGTGCCCCCTTGTCTAGCTCTTTTACCTGTAAAAATATTTTTTTAAATAAATTGAAGAAAACATTTACAATCTTAGCATTTTATGTAATGAGCAACACATTTCTACATTTGAAATACACCTGATCATCTCCTGAAACATAGGGTAAACACCATTAAGCTGTTTCGGATTTCTTTCTATGATACAAGTTGTGTATTACATTCACCCAAGTTCTACTGGCGATATTATCAGTTTGAAATAGTCCATTGGAAGCTCATATGAATGTTATAAAACTGTGGTGGAAACTTATAATATGCCCTTAATGAAATGTATTAGTTTGTACAGCTGACCAAAAGTGCACTGATGTCATTAGTTCTACAAGTTCCATTCAGTCACCCACTCTATCACTTTTTAAAAAAAGGCAGTTTTCAGCATTCAAGGGTTTATGTCAGTGGTAGAGCGTAGGAGTGCAGTCCAAGAAGTCCCTGTTTCATAACCATTTACCCTCTTCAATAGATCCTGTTAAAATGTTTTTCAACCCAATGCACTGTAAGAAACAATAAGATAAATCATAATTTTTTATGGAAAACAATGAACAATTGGGTTTAACTATGCTCTTAGCACAAAATCAACAAACTGCAGTAGAGAAGCAGTTACGTTTTGCAGAATTTGTGCATTTGACAAAAGTTTTTTTTACATGTTCCAAGATCTACATGTGATACGAAATGCATGAATTCTTGCAATGGAAACCTCACTGTATTTTACCAAGGCATATAAAGGACATCTTTTGTACCCCTTATACTTATAAGGAGGGTTTGGTGGCTGAAAATGCATTGCTTTGATGGTGATTGCATGTTGCTTCCACTTTGTACATATTACTGAATAAATAAAGGTGAACATTTCAGAAATGGTGGTATGGCTCAGTGGTAGAGCATTTCACTGCAGATTAAGAGGTCCCTAGTTCAAATCTGGGTGCCCCCTTGTCCAACTGTTTTACCTGTAGAAATATTTTTTTTATTAAATAAATTGAAGAAAACATTTACAATCTTAGCATTTTATGTAATGAGCAACACATTTCTACATTTGAAATACTCCTGATCATCTCCTGAAACATAGGGTAAACACCATTAAGCTGTTTCGGATTTCTTTGTATGATACAAGCTGTGTATTACATTCGCCCAAGTTCTACTGGTGATATTATCAGTTTGAAATAGTCCATTGGAACCAATAATATGCCCTTAATGAAATGTATTAATTTGTGCAGCTGACCAGAAGTACACTGATGTCATTAGTTCTGCAAGTTCCATACAGTCAGCCACTCTATCACTTTTTAAAACAGGGCAGTTTTCAACATTCAAGGGTTTATGTCAGTGGTAGAGCGTAGGAGTGTAGTTCAAGAAGTCCCTGTTTCATAACCACATACCCTCTTCAATAGATCCTGTTAAAATGTTTTTCAACCCAATGCACTGTAAGAAACAATAAGATATATCATCATTTCATATACAAAACAATGAACAATTGGGTTTAACTATGCTCTTAGCACAAAATCAACAAACTGCAGAAGAGAAGCAGTTACGTTTTGCAGAATTTGTGCATTTGACAAAAGTTTTTTTTCCATGTTCCAAGATCTACATGTGATACGAAATCAATGAATTCTTGCAATGGAAACCTCACTGTATTTTACCAAGGCAGATAAAGGACATCTTTTGTACCCCTTAAACTTATAAGGAGGGTTTGGTGGCTGAAAATGCATTGCTTTGATGGTGATAGCATGTTGCTTCCACTTTGTACATATTACTGAATAAATAAAGGTGAATATTTCAGAACTGGGGCTATAGCTCAGTGGTAGAGCATTTGACTGCAGATCAAGAGGTCCCTAGTTCAAATCTGGGTGCCCCCTTGTCCAATTGTTTTACCTGTAGAAATAAATTGAAGAAAACATTTACAATCTTAGCATTTTATGTAATGACTAACACATTTCTACATTTGAAATACTCCTGATCATCTCCTGAAACATAGGGTAAACACCATTAAGCTGTTTATGATTTCTTCATATGATACAAGCTGTGTTTTACATTCACCCAAGTTCTACTGTGATATTATCAGTTTGAAATAGTCCATTGGAAGCTCATATGAATGATATAAAACTGTGGTGGAAACCAAAAATATGCCCTTAATGAAATGTATTAATTTGTACAGCTGACCAGAAGTGCACTGATGTCATTAGTTCTACAAATTCCATACAGTCACCCACTCAATCACCTTTTTAAAAAAGGGCAGTTTTCAGCATTCAAGGGTTTAACTCAGTGGTAGAGCGTAGGAGTGCAGTTCAAGAAGTCCCTGTTTCATAACCATATACCCTCTTCAATAGATCCTGTTAAAATGTTTTTGAACCCAATGCACTGTAAGAAACAATAAGATATATCATCATTTCATATACAAAACAATGAACAATTGGGTTTAACTATGCTCTTAGCACAAAATCAACAAACTGCAGTAGAGAAGCAGTTACGTTTTGCAGAATTTGTGCGTTTGACACAAGTTTCTGTTCCATGTTCCAAGATCTACATGTGATACGAAATGTATGAATTCTTGCAATGGAAACCTCACTGTATTTTACCAAGGCAGATAAAGGACATCTTTTGTACCCCTTATACTTATAAGGAGGGTTTGGTGGCTGAATTTGCATTGCTTTGATGGTGATTGCATGTTGCTTGCACTTTGTACATATTACTGAATTGATAAAGTAGAATGTTTCAGAACAGTGGGTATAGCTCAGTGGTAGAGAATTTGACTGCAGATCAAGAGGTCCCTAGTTCAAATCTGGGTGCCCCCTTGTCCAACTGTTTTACCTGTAGAAATATTTTTTAAATTAAATAAATTGAAGAAAGCATTTACAATCTTAGCATTTTATGTAATGAGCAACACATTTCTACATTGGAAATACTCCTGATCATCTCCTGAAACATAGGTTAAACACCATGAAACTGTTTAGGATTTCTTCATATGATACAAGCTGTGTTTTACATTCACCCAAGTTCTACTGGTGATATTATCAGTTTGAAATAGTCCATTGGAAGCTCATATGAATGTTATGAAACTGTGGTGGAAACCAATAATATGCCCTTAATGAAATGTATTAATTTGTACAGCTGACCAGAAGTGCACTGATGTCAATAGTTCTACAAGTTCCATACAGTCACCCACTCTATCACCTTTTTTAAAAAGGGCAGTTTTCAGCATTCAAGGGTTTAACTCAGTGGTAGAGCGTAGGAGTGCAGTTCAAGAAGTCCCTGTTTCATAACCATATACCCTCTTCAATAGATCCTGTTAAAATGTTTTTCAACCCAATGCACTGTAAGAAACAATAAGATATATCATCATTTCATATACAAAACAATGAACAATTGGGTTTAACTATGCTCTTAGCACAAAATCAACAAACTGCAGTAGAGAAGCAGTTACGTTTTGCACAATTTTTCTGCATTTGACAAAAGTTCTTTTTCATGTTCCAAGATCTACATGTGATACGAAATGTATGAATTCTTGCAATGGAAACCTCACTGTATTGTACCAAGGCAGATAAAGGACATCTTTTGTACCCCTTATACTTATAAGGAGGGTTTGGTGGCTGAAATTGCATTGCTTTGATGGTGATTGCATGTTGCTTCCACTTTGTACATATTACTGAATAAATAAAGGTGAACATTTCAGAAAGGGGGGTTTAGCTCAGTGGTAGAGCATTTGAATGCAGATGAGTCAAATGGAAACCTCACTGTATTTTACCAAGGCAGATAAAGGACATCTTTTGTACCCCTTATACTTATAAGGAGGGTTTGGTGGCTGAATTTGCATTGCTTTGATGGTGATTGCATGTTGCTTGCACTTTGTACATATTACTGAATTGATAAAGGAGAATGTTTGAGAATTGGGGGTATAGCTCAGTGGTAGAGAATTGGACTGCAGATCAAGAGGTTCCTAGTTCAAATCTGGGTGCCCCCTTGTCCAAATGTTTTACCTGTAGAAATAAATTGAAGAAAACATTTACTATCTTAGCATTTTATGTAATGAGCAACACATTTCCACATTGGAAATACTCCTGATCATCTCCTGAAACATAGGGTAAACACCATGAAACTGTTTAGGATTTCTTCATATGATACAAGCTGTGTTTTACATTCACCCAAGTTCTACTGGTGATATTATCAGTTTGAAATAGTCCATTGGAAGCTCATATGAATGTTATAAAACTGTGGTGGAAACCGATAATATGCCCTTAATGAAATGTATTAATTTGTACAGCTGACCAGAAGTGCACTGATGTCATTAGTTCTACAAGCTCCATACAGTGACCCACTCTATCACCTTTTTAAAAAAGGGCAGTTTTCAGAATTCAATGGTTTACCTCAGCGGTAGAGCGTAGGTGTGCAGTTCAAGAAGTCCCTGTTTCATAACCATATACCCTCTTCAATAGATCCTGTTAAAATGTTTTTCAACCCAATGCACTGTAAGAAACAATAAGATATATCATCATTTCATATACAAAACAATGAACAATTGGGTTTAACTATGCTCTTAGCACAAAATCAACAAACTGCAGTAGAGAAGCAGTTACATTTTGCAGAATGTGTGCATTTGACAAAAGATTTTTTTTCCATGTTCCAAGATCTACATGTGATACGAAATGTATGAATTCTTGCAATGGAAATCTCACTGTATTTTACCAAGGCAGATAAAGGACATCTTTTGTACCCCTTATACTTATAAGGAGGGTTTGGTGGCTGAAATTGCATTGCTTTGATGGTGATTGCATGTTGCTTCCACTTTGTACATATTACTGAATAAATAAAGATGAACATTTCAGAAAGGGGGGTATAGCTCAGTGGTAGAGCATTTGACTGCAGATCAAGAGGTCCCTAGTTTAAATCTGGGTGCCCCCTTGTCCAACTGTTTTACATGTAGAAATAAATTGAAGAAAACATTTACAATCTTAGCATTTTATGTAATGAGCGACACATTTCTACTTTTGAAATACTCCTGATCATCTCCTGAAACATAGGGTAAACACCATTAAGCTGTTTCGGATTTCTATGTATGATACAAGTTGTGTATTACATTCACCCAAGTTCTACTGGTGATATTATCAGTTTGAAATAGTCCATTGGAAGCTCATATGAATGTTATAAAACTGTGGTGGAAATCAATAATATGCCCTTAATGAAATGTATTAATTTGTACAGCTGACCAGAAGTGCACTGATCTCATTAGTTCTACAAGTTCCATACAGTCACCCACTCTATCACTTTTAAAAAAAGGGCAGTTTTCAGCATTCAAGGGTTTAACTCAGTGGTAGAGCGTAGGAGTGCAGTTCAAGAAGTCCCTGCTTCATAACCATATACCCTCTTCAATAGATCATGTTAAAATGTTTTTCAACCCAATGCACTGTAAGAAACAATAAGAAATATCATAATTTTACATAGAAAACAATGAACAATTGGGTTTAACTATGCTCTTAGCACAAAATCAACAAACTGCAGTAGAGAAGCAGTTACGTTTTGCAGAATTTGTGCATTTGACAAAAGTTTTTTTTCCATGTTCCAAGATCTACATGTGATACTAAATCAATGAATTCTTGCAATGGAAACCTCACTGTATTTTACCAAGGCAGATAAAGGACATCTTTTGTACCCCTTATACTTATAAGGAGGGTTTGGTGGCTGAAAATGCATTGCTTTGATGGTGATTGCGTGTTGCTTCCACTTTGTACATATTACTGAATAAATAAAGGTGAACATTTCAAAAATGTGGGTATAGCTCAGTGGTAGAGCATTTCACTGCAGATTAAGAGGTCCCGAGTTCAAATCTGGGTGCCCCCTTGTCCAACTGTTGTACCTGTAGAAATATTTTTTTAATTAAATAAATTGAAGAAAACATTTACAATCTTAGCATTTTATGTAATGAGCAACACATTTCTACATTTGAAATACTCCTGATCATCTCCTGAAACATAGGGTAAACACCATTAAGCTGTTTCGGATTTCTTTGTATGATACAAGCTGTGTATTACATTCACCCAAGTTCTACTGGTGATATTATCAGTTTGAAATAGTGCATTGGAACCAATAATATGACCTTAATGAAATGTATTAATTTGTACAGCTGACCAGAAGTGCACTGATGTCATTAGTTCTACAAGTTCCATACAGTCACCCACTCTATCACCTTTTTAAAAAAGGGCAGTTTTCAGCATTCAAGGGTTTAACTCAGTGGTAGAGCGTAGGAGTGCAGTTCAAGAAGTCCCTGTTTCATAACCATATACCCTCGTCAATAGATCCTGTTAAAATGTTTTTCAACCCAATACACTGTAAGAAACAATTAGATATATCATCATTTCATATACAAAACAATGAACAATTGGGTTTAACTATGCTGTTAGCACAAAATCAACAAACTGCAGTAGAGAAGCAGTTACGTTTTGCAGAATTTGTGCATTTGACAAAAGTTTTTTTTCATGTTCCAAGATCTACATGTGATACGAAATGTATGAATTCTTGCAATGGAAACCTCACTGTATTTTAGCAAGGCAGATAAAGGACATCTTTTCTACCCCTTATTCTTATAAGGAGGGTTTGGTGGCTGAAATTGCATTGCTTTGATGGTGATTGCATGTTGCTTCCACTTTGTACATATTACTGAATAAATAAAGGTGAACATATCAGAAAGGGGGTATAGCTCAGTTGTAGAGCATTTGACTGAAGATCAAGAGGTCCGTAGATCAAATCTCGGTGCCCCCTTGTCCAACTGTTTTATCTGTAGAAATAAATTGAAGAAAACATTTACAATCTTAGCATTTTATGTAATGAGCAACACATTTCTACATTTGAAATACTCCTGATCATCTCCTGAAACATAGGGTAAACACCACTAAGCTGTTTAGGATTTATTCATATGATACAAGCTGTGTTTTACATTCACCCAAGTTCTACTGGTGATATTATCAGTTTGAAATAGTCCATTCGAAGCTCATATGAATGTTATAAAACTCTGGTGGAAACCAATAATATTCCCTTAATGAAATGTATTCATTTGTACAGCTGACCAGAAGTACACTGATGTCATTAGTTCTACAAGTTCCATACAGTCACCCACTCTATCACCTTTTTAAAAAAAAGGGCAGTTTTCAGCATTCAAGGGTTTAACTCAGTGGTAGAGCGTAGGAGTGCAGTTCAAGAAGTCCCCGTTTCATAACCATATACCCTCTTCAATAGATCCTGTTAAAATGTTTTTCAACCCAATGCACTGTAAGAAACAATAAGATATATCATCATTTCATATACAAAACAATGAACAAGGAGGTTTAACTATGCTCTTAGCACAAAATCAACAAACTGCAGTAGAGAAGCAGTTACGTTTTGCAGAATTTGTGCATTTGACAAAAGTTTTTTTTTCATCTTCCACGATCTACATGTGATACGAAATGTATGAATTCTTGCAATGGAAACCTCACTGTATTTTACCAAGGCACATAAAGGACATCCTTCACACCCCATATACTTATAAGGAGGGTTTGGTGGCTGAAAATGCATTGCTTTGATGGTGATTGCATGTTGTTTGCACTTTGTACATATTACAGAATTAATAAAGGAAAACATTTCAGAACTGGGGGTATAGCTCAGTGGTAGAGCATTTGACTGCAGATCAAGAGGTCCCTAGTTCAAATCTGGGTGCCCCCTTGTCCAACTGTTTTACCTGTAGAAATAAATTGCAGAACACATTTACAATCTTAGCATTTTATGTAATGAGCAACACATTTCTACATTTGAAAGACTCCTGATCATCTCCTGAAACATAGGGTAAACACCATGAAACTGTTTAGGATTTCTTCATATGATACAAGCTTTGTTTTACATTCACCCAAGTTCTACTGGTGATATTATCGGTTTGAAATAGTCCATTCGAAGCTCATATGAATGTTATAAAACTCTGGTGGAAACCAATAATATTCCCTTAATGAAATGTATTCATTTGTACAGCTGACCAGAAGTACACTGATGTCATTAGTTCTACAAGTTCCATACAGTCACCCACTCTATCACCTTTTTTAAAAAGGGCAGTTTTCAGCATTCAAGGGTTTAACTCAGTGGTAGAGTGTAGGAGTGCAGTTCAAGAAGTCCCTGTTTCATAACTATATACCCTCTTCAATAGATCCTGTTAAAATGTTTTTCAACCCAATGCACTGTAAGAAACAATAAGATATATCATCATTTCATATACAAAACAATGAACAATTGGGTTTAACTATGCGCTTAGCACAAAATCAACAAACTGCAGTAGAGAAGCAGTTCCTTTTTGCAGAATTTGTGCATTTGACAAAAGTTTCTTTTTCATGTTCCAAGATCTACATGTGATACGAAATGTATGAATTCTTGCAATGGAAACCTCACTGTATTTTACCAAGGCAGATAAAGGACATCTTTTGTACCCCTTATACTTATAAGGAGGGTTTGGTGGCTGAATTTGCATTGCTTTGATGGTGATTGCATGTTGCTTCCACTTTGTACATATTACTGAATAAATAAAGGTGAACATTTCAGAAAGGGGGTATAGCTCAGTGGTAGAGAGTTTGACTACAGATCAAGAGGTCTCTAGTTCAAATCTGGGTGCCCCCTTCTCCAACTGTTTTACCTGTAGAAATAAATTGAAGAAAACCTTTACAATCTTAGCATTTTATGTAAGAGCAACACATTTCTACATTTTAAAGACTCCTGATCATCTCCTGAAACATAGGGTAAACACCATTAAGCTGTTTAGGATTTCTTCATATGATCCAAGCTGGGTTTTACATTCACCCAAGTTCTACTGGTGCTATTATCAGTTTGAAATAGTCCATTGGAAGCTCTTATGAATGTTATAAAACTGTGGTGGAAACCAATAATATTCCTTTAATGAAATGTATTCATTTGTAAAGCTGACCAGAAGTACACTGATGTCATTAGTTCTACAAGTTCCATACAGTCACCCACTCTATCACCTTTTTAAAAAAAGGGCAGTTTTCAGCATTCAAGGGTTTAACTCAGTGGTAGAGCGTAGGAGTGCAGTTCAAGAAGTCCCTGTTCATAACCATATACCCTCTTCAATAGATCCTGTTAAAATGTTTTTCAACCCAATGCACTGTAAGAAACAATAAGATATATCATCATTTCATATACAAAACAATGAACAATTGGGTTTAACCATGCTCTTAGCACAAAATCAACAAACTGCAGTAGAGAAGCAGTTACGTTTTGCAGAATTTGTGCATTTGACAAAAGTTTTTTTTCATGTTCCAAGATCTACATGTGATACGAAATGTATGAATTCTTGCAATGGAAACCTCACTGTATTTTAGCAAGGCAGATAAAGGACATCTTTTCTACCCCTTATTCTTATAAGGAGGGTTTGGTGGCTGAAATTGCATTGCTTTGATGGTGATTGCATGTTGCTTCCACTTTGTACATATTACTGAATAAATAAAGGTGAACATATCAGAAAGGGGGTATAGCTCAGTTGTAGAGCATTTGACTGTAGATCAAGAGGTCCGTAGATCAAATCTCGGTGCCCCCTTGTCCAACTGTTTTATCTGTAGAAATAAATTGAAGAAAACATTTACAATCTTAGCATTTTATGTAATGAGCAACACATTTCTACATTTGAAATGCTCCTGATCATCTCCTGAAACATAGGGTAAACACCACTAAGCTGTTTAGGATTTATTCATATGATACAAGCTGTGTTTTACATTCACCCAAGTTCTACTGGTGATATTATCAGTTTGAAATAGTCCATTGGAAGCTCACATGAATGTTATAAATCTGTGGTGGAAACCAATAATATGCCCTTAATGAAATGTATTAATTTGTACAGCTGACCAGAAGTGCACTGATGTCATTAGTTCTACAAGTTCCATACAGTCACCCACTCTATCACCTTTTTAAAAAAGGGCAGTTTTCAGCATTCAAGGGTTTAACTCAGTGGTAGAGCGTAGGAGTGCAGTTCAAGAAGTCCCTGTTTCATAACCATATACCCTCTTCAATAGATCCTGTTAACATGTTTTTCAACCCAATGCACTGTAAGAAACAATAAAATATATCATCATTTCATATACAAAACAATGAACAATTGGGTTTAACTATGCTCTTAGCACAAAATCAACAAACTGCAGTAGAGAAGCAGTTACGTTTTGCAGAATTTGTGCATTTGACAAAAGTTTTTTTTTTATGTTCCAAGATCTACATGTGATACGAAATGTATGAATTCTTGCAATGGAAACCTCACTGTATTTTACCAAGGCAGATAAAGGACATCTTTTGTACCCCTTATACTTATAAAGAGGGTTTGGTGGCTGAAATTGCATTGCTTTCATGGTGATTGCATGTTGCTTCCACTTTGTACATATTACTGAATAAATAAAGGTAAACATTTCAAAAAGGGGGGTATAGCTCACTGATAGAGCATTTGACTGCAGATGAAGAGGTCCCTAGTTCAAATCTGGGTGCCCTCTTCTCCAACTGTTTTACCTGTAGAAATAAATTGAAGAAAATCTTTACAATCTTAGCATTTTATGTAATGAGCAACACATTTCTACATTTGAAAGACTCCTGATCATCTCCTGAAACATAGGGTAAACACCATGAAACTGTTTAGGATTTCTTCGTATGATACAAGATGTGTTTTACATTCACCCAAGTTCTACTGGTGATATTATCAGTTTGAAATAGTCCATTGGAAGCTCATATGAATGTTATAAAACTGTGGTGGAAACCAATAATATTCCCTTAATGAAATGTATTCATTTGAAAAGCTGACCAGAAGTACACTGATGTCATTAGTTCTACAAGTTCCATACAGTCACCCACTCTATCACCTTTTTAAAAAAAAGGGCAGTTTTCAGCATTCAAGGGTTTAACTCAGTGGTAGAGCGTAGGAGTGCAGTTCAAGAAGTCCCTGTTTCATAACCATATACCCTCTTCAATAGATCCTGTTAAAATGTTTTTCAACCCAATGCACTGTAAGAAACAATAAGATATATCATCATTTCATATACAAAACAATGAACAAGTGGCTTTAACTATGCTCTTAGCACAAAATCAACAAACTGCAGTAGAGAAGCAGTTACGTTTTGCAGAATTTGTGCATTTGACAAAAGTTTTTTTTTCATCTTCCAAGATCTACATGTGATACGAAATGTATGAATTCTTGCAATGGAAACCTCACTGTATTTTACCAAGGCACATAAAGGACATCCTTCACACCCCATATACTTATAAGGAGGGTTTGGTGGCTGAAAATGCATTGCTTTGATGGTGATTGCATGTTGTTTGCACTTTGTACATATTACAGAATTAATAAAGGAAAACATTTCAGAACTGGGGGTATAGCTCAGTGGTAGAGCATTTGACTGCAGATCAAGAGGTCCCTAGTTCAATTCTGGGTGCCCTCTTGTCTAACTGTTTTACCTGTAGAAATAAATTGCAGAACACATTTACAATCTTAGCATTTTATGTAATGAGCAACACATTTCTACATTTGAAAGACTCCTGATCATCTCCTGAAACATAGGGTAAACACCATGAAACTGTTTAGGATTTCTTCATATGATACAAGCTGTGTTTTACATTCACCCAAGTTCTACTGGTGATATTATCAGTTTGAAATAGTCCATTCGAAGCTCATATGAATGTTATAAAACTCTGGTGGAAACCAATAATATTCCCTTAATGAAATGTATTCATTTGTACAGCTGACCAGAAGTACACTGATGTCATTAGTTCTACAAGTTCCATACAGTCACCCACTCTATCACCTTTTTTAAAAAGGGCAGTTTTCAGCATTCAAGGGTTTAACTCAGTGGTAGAGTGTAGGAGTGCAGTTCAAGAAGTCCCTGTTTCATAACTATATACCCTCTTCAATAGATCCTGTTAAAATGTTTTTCAACCCAATGCACTGTAAGAAACAATAAGATATATCATCATTTCATGTACAAAACAATGAACAATTGGGTTTAACTATGCGCTTAGCACAAAATCAACAAACTGCAGTAGAGAAGCAGTTCCTTTTTGCAGAATTTGTGCATTTGACAAAAGTTTCTTTTTCATGTTCCAAGATCTACATGTGATACGAAATGTATGAATTCTTGCAATGGAAACCTCACTGTATTTTACCAAGGCAGATAAAGGACATCTTTTGTACCCCTTATACTTATAAGGAGGGTTTGGTGGCTGAATTTGCATTGCTTTGATGGTGATTGCATGTTGCTTCCACTTTGTACATATTACTGAATAAATAAAGGTGAACATTTCAGAAAGCGGGTATAGCTCAGTGGTAAAGAGTTTGACTACAGATCAAGAGGTCTCTAGTTCAAATCTGGGTGCCCCCTTCTCCAACTGTTTTACCTGTAGAAATAAATTGAAGAAAACCTTTACAATCTTAGCATTTTATGTAAAGAGCAACACATTTCTACATTTTAAAGACTCCTGATCATCTCCTGAAACATAGGGTAAACACCATTAAGCTGTTTAGGATTTCTTCATATGATCCAAGCTGGGTTTTACATTCACCCAAGTTCTACTGGTGATATTATCAGTTTGAAATAGTCCATTGGAAGCTCTTATGAATGTTATAAAACTGTGGTGGAAACCAATAATATGCCCTTAATGAAATGCATTGATTTGTACAGCTGACCAGAAGTGCACTGATGTCATTAGTTCTACAAGTTCCATACAGTCACCCACTCTATCACCTTTTTAAAAAAGGGCAGTTTTCAGCATTCAAGAATTTAACTCAGTGGTAGAGCGTAGGAGTGCAGTTCAAGAAGTCCCTGTTTCATAACCATATACCCTCTTCAATAGATCCTGTTAAAATCTTTTTCAACCCAATGCACTGTAAGAAACAATAAGATATATCATCATTTCATATACAAAACAATGAACAATTGGGTTTAACTAAGCTCTTAGCACAAAATCAACAAACTGCAGTAGAGAAGCAGTTACGTTTTGCAGAATTTGTGCTTTTGACAAAAGATTTTTTTTCAATGTTCCCAGATCTACATGTGATACAAAATGTATGAATTCTTGCAATGGAAACCTCACTGTATTTTACCAAGGCAGATAAAGGACATTTTTTCTACCCCTTATTCTTATAAGGAGGGTTTGGTGGCTGAAATTGCATTGCTTTGATGGTGATTGCATGTTGCTTCCACTTTGTACATATTACTGAATAAATAAAGGTGAACATTTCAAAAAGGGGGGTACAGCTCAGTGGTAGAGCATTTTACTGCAGATCAAGAGGTCCCTAGTTCAAATCTGGGTGCCCCCTTCTCCAACTGTTTTACCTGTAGAAATAAATTGAAGAAAACCTTTACAATCTTAGCATTTTATGTAATGAGCAACACATTTCTACATTTGAAAGACTCCTGATCATCTCCTGAAACATAGGGTAAACACCATGAAACTGTTTAGGATTTCTTCGTATGATACAAGCTGTGTTTTACATTCACCCAAGTTCTACTGGTGATATTATCAGTTTGAAATAGTCCATTGGAAGCCCATATGAATGTTATAAAACTGTGGTGGAAACCAATAATATTCCCTTAATGAAATGTATTCATTTGTACAGCTGACCAGAAGTGCACTGATGTCATTAGTTCTACAAGTTCCATACAGTCACCCACTCTATCACCTTTTTAAAATAAAAGGGCAGTTTTCAGCATTAGAGAGTTAAACTCAGTGGTAGAGCGTAGGAGTGCAGTTCAAGAAGTCCCTGTTTCATAACCATATACCCTCTTCAATAGATCCTGTTAAAATGTTTTTCAACCCAATGCACTGTAAGAAACAATAAGATATATCATGATTTCATATACAAAACAATGAACAATTGGGTTTAACTATGCTCTTAGCACAAAATCAACAAACTGCAGTAGAGAAGCAGTTACGTTTTCCAGAATTTGTGCATTTGACAAAAGTTTTTTTTCATGTTCCAAGATCTACAGGTGATACGAAATGTATGAATTCTTGCAATGGAAACCTCACTGTATTTTACCAAGGCAGATAAAGGACATCTTTTGTACCCCTTATACTTATAAGGAGGGTTTGGTGGCTGAATTTGCAATGCATTGATGGTGATTGCATGTTGCTTGCACTTTGTGTAAGCAACAATAAGATATATCATCATTTCATATACAAAACAATGAACAATTGGGTTTAACTATGCTCTTAGCACAAAATCAACAAACTGCAGTAGAGAAGCAGTTACGTTTTGCAGAATTTGTGCATTTGACAAAAGTTTTTTTTTCATGTTCCAAGATCTACATGTGATACGAAATGTATGAATTCTTGCAATAGAAACCTCACTGTATTTTACCAAGGCAGATAAAGGACATCTTTTGTACCCCTTATACTTATAAGGAGGGTTTGGTGGCTGAAATTGCATTGCTTTGATGGTGATTGCATGTTGCTTCCACTTTGTACATATTACTGAATAAATAAAGGTGAACATTTCAAAAAGGGGGGTATAGCTCAGTGGTAGAGCATTTTACGGCAGATCAAGAGGTCCCTAGTTCAAATCTGGGTGCCCCCTTCTCCAACTGTTTTACCTGTAGAAATAAATTGAAGAAAACCTTTACAATCTTAGCATTTTATGTAATGAGCAACACATTTCTACATTTGAAAGACTCCTGATCATCTCCAGAAACATAGGGTAAACATCATGAAACTGTTTAGGATTTCTTCGTATGATACAAGCTGTGTTTTACATTCACCCAAGTTCTACTGGTGATATTATCAGTTTGAAATAGTCAATTGGAAGCTCATATGAATGTTATAAAACTGTGGTGGAAACCAATAATATTCCCTTAATGAAATGTATTCATTTGTACAGCTGACCAGAAGTACACTGATGTCATTAGTTCTACAAGTTCCATACAGTCACCCACTCTATCACCTTTTTAAAAAAAGGGCAGTTTTCAGCATTCAAGGGTTTAACTCAGTGGTAGAGCGTAGGAGTGCAGTTCAAGAAGTCCCGGTTTCATAACCATATACCCTCTTCAATAGATCCTGTTAAAATGTTTTTCAACCCAATGCACTCTAAGAAACAATAAGATATATCATCATTTCATATACAAAACAATGAACAATTGCGTTTAACTATGCTCTTAGCACAAAATCAACAAACTGCAGTAGAGAAGCAGTTACGTTTTGCAGAATTTGTGCATTTGACAAAAGTTTTTTTTCCATGTTCCAAGATCTACATGTGATACGAAATCAATGAATTCTTGCAATGGAAACCTCACTGTATTTTACCAAGGCAGATAAAGGACATCTTTTGTACCCCTTAAACTTATAAGGAGGGTTTGGTGGCTGAAAATGCATTGCTTTGATGGTGATAGCATGTTGCTTCCACTTTGTACATATTACTGAATAAATAAAGGTGAATATTTCAGAACTGGGGCTATAGCTCAGTGGTAGAGCATTTGACTGCAGATCAAGAGGTCCCTAGTTCAAATCTGGGTGCCCCCTTGTCCAATTGTTTTACCTGTAGAAATAAATTGAAGAAAACATTTACAATCTTAGCATTTTATGTAATGAGCAACACATTTCTACATTTGAAATACTCCTGATCATCATCCGAATCATAGGGTAAACAACATGCAACTGTTTAGGATTTCTTCGTATGATACAAGCTGTGTTTTACATTCACCCAGGTTCTACTGGTGATATTATCAGTTTGAAATAGTCCATTGGAAGCTCATATGAATGTTATAAAACTGTGGTGGAAACCGATAATATGCCCTTAATGACATGTATTAATTTGTACAGCTGACCAGAAGTGCATTAGTGTCATTAGTTCTACAAGTTCCATACAGTCACCCACTCTATCACCTTTTTTAAAAAGGGCAGTTTTCAGCATTCAAGGGTTTAACTCAGTGGTAGAGTGTAGGAGTGCAGTTCAAGAAGTCCCTGTTTCATAACCATATACCCTCTTCAATAGATCCTGTTAAAATGTTTTTCAACCCGATGCACTTTTTGAGAAACAATAGGATATATCATCATTTCATATACAAAACAATGAACAATTGGGTTTAACTATGCTCTTAGCACAAAATCAACAAACTGCACTAGAGAAGCAGTTACATTTTGCAGAATGTGTGCATTTGACAAAAGATTTTTTTTCCATGTTCCAAGATCTACATGTGATACGAAATGTATGAATTCTTGCAATGGAAACCTCACTGTATTTTACCAAGGCAGATAAAGGACATCCTTTACACCCCATATACTTATAAGGAGGGTTTGGTGGCTGAAAATGCATTGCTTTGATGGTGATTGCATGTTACTTGCACTTTGTACATGTTACAGAATTAATAAAGGAGAACATTTCAGTACTGGGGGTATAGCTCAGTGGTAGAGCATTTGACTGCAGATGAAGAGGTCCCTAGTTCAAATCGGGGTGCCCCCTTATCCGACTGTTTTACCTGTAGAAATATTTTTTTAAATAAATTGAAGAAAACATTTACAATCTTAGCATTTTATGTAATGCGCAACACATTTCTACATCGGAAATACTCCTGATCATCATCTGAAACATAGGGTAAACACCATGAAACTGTTTAGGATTTCTTCATATGATACAAGCTGTGTTTTACATTCACCCAAGTTCTACTGGTGATATTATCAGTTTGAAATAGTCCATTGGCAGCTCATATGAATGTTATAAAATTGTGGTGGAAACCAATAATATGCCCTTAATGAAATGTATTAATTTGTACAGCTGACCAAAAGTGCATTAGTGTCATTAGTTCTACAAGTTCCATACAGTCACCCACTCTATCACTTTTTAAAAAAAGGGCAGTTTTCAGCATTCAAGGGTTTATGTCAGTGGAAGACGGTACGAGTGCAGTTCAAGAAGTCCCTGTTTCATAACCATATACCCTCTTCAATAGATCCTGTTAAAATGTTTTTCAACCCAATGCACTGTAAGAAACAATAAGATATATCTTCATTTCATATACAAAACAATGAACAATTGGGTTTAACTATGCTCTTAGCACAAAATCAACAAACTGCACTAGAGAAGCAGTTACATTTTGCAGAATGTGTGCATTTGACAAAAGATTTTTTTTCCATGTTCCAAGATCTACATGTGATACGAAATGTATGAATTCTTGCAATGGAAACCTCACTGTATTTTACCAAGGCAGATAAAGGACTTCCTTTACACCCCATATACTAATAAGGAGGGTTTGGTGGCTGAAAATGCATTGCTTTGATGGTGATTGCATGTTGCTTGCACTTTGTACATATTACAGAATTAATAAAGGAGAACATTTCTGAACTGGTGGTATAGCTCAGTGGTAGAGCATTTGACTGCAGATCAAGAGGTCCCTAGTTCAAATCTGGGTGCCCCCTTATCCAACTGTTTTACCTGTAGAAATATTTTTTTAATTAAATAAATTGAAGAAAACATTTACAATCTTAGCATTTTATGTAATGAGCAACACATTTCTACATTTGAAAAGACTCCTGATCATCTCCTGAAACATAGGGTAAACACCATTAAGCTGTTTAGGATTTCTTCATGTGATGCAAGCTGGGTTTTACATTCACCCAAGTTGTACTGGTTTATTATCAGTTTGAAATAGTCCATTGGAAGCTCATATGAATGTTATAAAACTGTGGTGGAAACCAATAATATGCCCTTAATTAAATGTATTAATTTGAACAGCTAACCAGAAGTGCACTGATGTCATTAGTTCTACAAGTTCCATACAGTCACCCACTCTATCACCTTTTTTAAAAAGGGCAGTTTTCAGCATTCAAGGGTTTAACTCAGTGGTAGAGTGTAGGAGTGCAGTTCAAGAAGTCCCTGTTTCATAACCATATACCCTCTTCAATAGATCCTTTTAAAATGTTTTTCAACCCAATGCACTGTAAGAAACAATAATATATATCATCATTTCATATACAAAACAATGAACAATTGGGTTTAACTATACTCTTAGCACAAAATCAACAAACTGCAGTAGAGAAGCAGTTACATTTTGCAGAATTTGTGCATTTGACAAAAGTTTTTTTTCCATGTTCCAAGATCTACATGTGATACGAAATGTATGAATTCTTGCAATGGAAACCTCACTGTATTTTACCAAGGCAGATAAAGGACATCTTGTGTACCCCTTATACTTATAAGGAGGGTTTGGTGGCTGAAAATGCATTGCTTTGATGGTGATTGCATGTTGCTTCCACTTTGAACATATTACTGAATAAATAAAGGTGAACATTTCAGAACTGGGGGGTATAGCTCAGTGGTAGAGCATTTAACTGCAGATCAAGAGGTTCCTAGTTCAAATCTGGGTGCCCCCTTGTCCACTGTTTTACCTGTAGAAATAAATTGAAGAAAACATTTACAATCTTATGCCCTTAATTAGATGTATTAATTTGAACAGCTAACCAGAAGTGCACTGATGTCATTAGTTCTACAAGTTCCATACAGTCACCCACTCTATCGCCTTTTTTAAAAAGGGCAGTTTTCAGCATTCAAGGGTTTAACTCAGTGGTAGAGTGTAGGAGTGCAGTTCAAGAAGTCCCTGTTTCATAACCATATACCCTCTTCAATAGATCCTGTTAAAATGTTTTTCAACCCAATGCACTTTTTGAGAAACAATAGGATATATCATCATTTCATATACAAAACAATGAACAATTGGGTTTAACTATGCTCTTAGCACAAAATCAACAAGCTGCACTAGAGAAGCAGTTACATTTTGCAGAATGTGTGCATTTGACAAAAGATTTTTTTTCCATGTTCCAAGATCTACATGTGATACGAAATGTATGAATTCTTGCAATGGAAACCTCACTGTATTTTACCAAGGCAGATAAAGGACATCCTTTACACCCCATATACTAATAAGGAGGGTTTGGTGGCTGAAAATGCATTGCTTTGATGGTGATTGCATGTTGCTTGCACTTTGTACATATTACAGAATTAATAAAGGAGAGCTTTTCTGAACGGGTGGTATAGCTCAGTGGTAGAGCATTTGACTGCAGATCAAGAGGTCCCTAGTTCAAATCTGGGTGCCCCCTTCTCCAGCTGTTTTACCTGTAGAAATAAATTGAAGAAAACCTTTACAAACTTAGCATGTTATTTAATGAGCAACACATTTCTACATTTGAAAGACTCCTGATCATCTTGAAGTGGGAGAATGGAAGACCAGGCTCCCGTCCTTCACCTCTCGCGCTTGGCCTAGAGGGTCACGGCCCAGACACCCGCCGCGAGAAGAGTTTGTCCATTTACCAGACGACCAGGTACCCTGGTACAGGAACATACGGATGTGTCCAGCAGCCCGCACTGGCCATGCCGACACCTGCGGCTCGGATCAGCTAGACTAAAAACCACACGTCGTTAGAGATGCCATGACGACCTAGACAACGGGAAGCACATCTGTACAAATATACACACTTAACATTTCCACACCAATCTACACGAAGAACATACTCAGTGCTCTGACGTAGGCGACAGGCATATTCACGGACGTGCATCTTTATTATTTTTACATAGGCTTTCAGAACGCAGAAACGCAAGACGCATCATGAACTCATCTATAACGCTTGCTCACGCTTCTCTTGAAACCCGTTACCACCATGAGAGGTATAATGGAAACACGATACTGGTCATGGAAATATATGCCATTATAACCCAAAAGCACCTATGCACCAAACAGACTACTTAAGCACCAGGCCCGAGTAGGCCTCAAACAAGAGCTCCTGTGGACATTAACAAAGCAAGAGTCAGGTTGCTGATCCTGCAGAAAGAACCCGGTGGAGCAACCAGCCAAGGTCGCAATGTTGCAAACCCACATCCAAGAACAAATCATCAAAGGCACGATGTTGCAACCTCGCACTCCGCGCCTCAACGATAAAGGCACGCCGACAAATTAAACCAGACGCGCAGTAGAAAAAACAATATTAATTGTGCAGAATTCTGCCTCTTTCACGGTCCCTCCCCACGTGACCAAGCCGAACCTGACGAGATGCCAAAACCCAGGAGAGAAAAGGCGTCTGGGTCCCTCACTACGAGACACAGGCCGATACACTTGAAAGGCTCAATGGACATCTGCTACAGTGGGAGCGGTCAGCCTTCCACCTATGAATAAATCCTCATATTGTCTGCACGTACCCATATTGAAACATTGTTGCAAACACAGGTACACCGAGAGCTGGGAACAACGGTGGTCCCAGGCTGGGAAGCTCACGGATGCACCAATCAGAACATGGGGCTCTTATCTCAGACGTCAGTAATACTAGCCAATCCTCAGGAGTCTTCATGTAACAATTCTTATGTATCTAATTGTAGGGACAACCCAGATATACCACCTGACTACACCTTGTCCACTAATATCATTCTCTATATGTGTACTATACTAACCCTACCACTCGAGCAACCAATTAAGAGTGGCAATAGGTTTTTTGTTAACTTTCTGAAGTGACGCAAGTAGCGCGTCATAATGCAGTAAAAAGGGCCTGCGTGCCCCACGATTGTGTGTGTGTCAGGACGAACGCGTACGCTCCTTGACCCATCCCTGCCGTTTTGTCTAAATAAACAGCAGAGTCACCTTGCTCCTTGTGTGTGTCTCATACTCTATCTCGTCTGGGATATACGGGAGGAGTTGGGGCCTCCCTGCCCGGAGGTCTGCGGACGGCCCGGCCGACCCCGGCAGAATTTCCCCCCGACAATCTCCTGAAACATAGGGAAAACACCTTGAAACTGTTTAGCATTTCTTCGTATGATACAAGCTGTGTTTTACATTCACCCAAGTTCTACTGGTGATATTATCAGTTTGAAATAGTCCATTGGAAGCTCATATGAATGTTATAAAACTGTGGTGGAAACCAATAATATTCCCTTAATGAAATGTATTCATTTGTACAGCTGACCAGAAGTACACTGATGTCATTAGTTCTACAAGTTCCATACAGTCACCCACTCTATCACCTTTTTAAAAACAGGGCAGTTTTCAGCATTCAAGGGTTTAACTCAGTGGTAGAGCGTAGGGGTGCAGTTCAAGAAGTCCCTGTTTCATAACCATATACCCTCTTCAATAGATCCTGTTAAAATGTTTTTGAACCCAATGCACTGTAAGAAACAATAAGATATATCATCATATCATATACAAAACAATGAACAATTGGGTTTAACTATACTCTTAGCACAAAATCAACAAACTGCAGTAGAGAAGCAGTTACATTTTGCAGAATTTGTGCATTTGACAAAAGTTTTTTTTCCATGTTCCAAGATCTACATGTGATACGAAATGTATGAATTCTTGCAATGGAAACCTCACTGTATTTTACCAAGGCAGATAAAGGACATCTTGTGTACCCCTTATACTTATAAGGAGGGTTTGGTGGCTGAAAATGCATTGCTTTGATGGTGATTGCATGTTGCTTCCACTTTGAACATATTACTGAATAAATAAAGGTGAACATTTCAGAACTGGGGGGTATAGCTCAGTGGTAGAGCATTTAACTGCAGATCAAGAGGTTCCTAGTTCAAATCTGGGTGCCCCCTTGTCCAACTGTTTTACCTGTAGAAATATTTTTTTAATTAAATAAATTGAAGAAAACATTTACAATCTTAGCATTTTATGTAATGAGCAACACATTTCTACATTTGAAATACTCCTGATCATCTCCTGAAAAATAGGGTAAATACCATTAAGCTGTTTCGGATTTCTTTGTATGATACAAGTTGTGTATTACATTCACCCAAGTTCTACTGGTGATATTATCAGTTTGAAATAGTCGATTGGAAGCTCATATGAATGTTAGAAAACTGTGGTGGAAACCAATAATATGCCCTTAATGAAATGTATAAATTTGTACAGCTGACCAGAAGTGCACTGATGTCATTAGTTCTACAAGTTCCATACAGTCACCCACTATATCACTTTTTAAAAAAGGGCAGTTTTCAGCATTCAAGGGTTTATGTCAGTGGTAGAGCGTAGGAGTGCAGTTCAAGAAGTCCCTGTTTCATAACCATATACCGTCTTCAATAGATCCTGTCAAAATGTTTTTCAACCCAATGCACTGTAAGAAACAATAAGATATATCATCATTTCATATACAAAACAATGAACAATTGGGTTTTACTATGCTCTTAGCACACAATCAACAAACTGCCGTAGAGAAGCAGTTACGTTTTGCAGAATTTGTGCATTTGACAAAAGTTTTTTTTCCATGTTCCAAGATCTACATGTGATACGAAATGTATGAATTCTTGCAATGGAAACCTCACTGTATTTTACCAAGGCAGATAAAGGACATCTTTTGTACCCCTTATACTTATAAGGAGGGTTTGGTGGCTGAAAAGGCATTGCTTTGATGGTGATTGCATGTTGCTTCCACTTTGTACAAATTATTGAATAAATAAAGGTGAACATTTCAGAACTGGGGGTATAGCTCAGTGGTAGAGCATTTGACTGCAGATCAAGAAGTTCCTAGTTCAAATCTGGGTGCCCCCTTGTCCACTGTTTTACCTGTAGAAATAAATTGAAGAAAACATTTACAATCTTAGAATTTTATGTAATGAGCAACACATTTCTACATTTGAAAGACTCCTGATCATCTCCTGAAACATAGGGTAAACACCATTAAGCTGTTTAGGATTTCTTCATGTGATGCAAGCTGTGTTGTACATTCACCCAAGTTCTACTGGTGATATTATCAGTTTGAAATAGTCCATTGGAAGCTCATATGAATGTTATAAAACTGTGGTGGAAACCAATAATATTCCCTTAATGAAATGTATAAATTTGTACAGCTGACCAGAAGTGCACTGATGTCATTAGTTCTACAAGTTCCATACAGTCACCTACTATATCACTTTTTAAAAAAAGAGCAGTTTTCAGCATTCAAGGGTTTAACTCAGTGATAGAGTGTAGGAGTGCAGTTCAAGAAGTCCCTGTTTCATAACCATATACCCTCTTCAATAGATCCTGTCAAAATGTATTTCAACCCAATGCACTGTAAGAAACAATAAGATATATCATCATTTCATATACAAAACAATGAACAATTGGGTTTTACTATGCTCTTAGCACAAAATCAACAAACTGCAGTAGAGAAGCAGTTACGTTTTGCAGAATTTGTGCATTTGACAAAAGATTTTTTTTCCATGTTCCAAGATCTACATGTGATACGAAATGTATGATTTCTTGCAATGGAAACCTCACTGTATTTTACCAATGCAGATAAAGGACATCCTTCGCACCCCATATACTTATAAGGAGGGTTTGGTGGCTGAAAATGCATTGCTTTGATGGTGATTGCATGTTGCTTGCACTTTGTACATATTACTGAATTAATAAAGGGGAAGATTTCAGAACTGGGGTTATAGCTCAGTGGTAGAGCATTCGACTGCGGATCAAGAGGTCCCTAGTTCAAATCTGGGTGCCCCCTTGTCCAACTTTTTTACCTGTAGAAATATTTTTTTAATTAAATAAATTGAAGAAAACTTTTACAATCTTAGCATTTTATGTAATGAGCAACACATTTCTACATTTGAAATACTCCTGATCATCTCCTGAAACATAGGGTAAACACCATTAAGCTGTTTCGGATTTCTTTGTATGATACAAGTTGTGTATTACATTCACACAAGTTCTACTGGTGATATTATCAGTTTGAAATAGTCCATTGGAAGCTCATATGAATGTTATAAAACTGTGGTGGAAACCAATAATATGCCCTTAATGAAATGTATTAATTTGTACAGCTGACCAGAAGTGCACTGATGTCATTAGTTCTACAATTTCCATACAGTCACCCGCTCTATCACCTTTTTTAAAAAGGGCAGTTTTCAGCATTCAAGGGTTTAACTCAGTGGTAGAGCGTAGGAGTGCAGTTCAAGAAGTCCCTGTTTCATAACCATATACCCACTTCAATAGATCCTGTCAAAATGTATTTCAACCCAATGCACTGTAAGAAACAATAAGATATATCATCATTTCATATACAAAACAATGAACAATTGGGTTTTACTATGCTCTTAGCACAAAATCAACAAACTGCAGTAGAGAAGCAGTTACGTTTTGCAGAATTTGTGCATTTGACAAAAGTTTTTTTTCCATATTCCAAGATCTACATGTGATACGTAATCTATGAATTCTTGCAATGGAAACCTCACTGTATTTTACCAAGGCAGATAAAGGACATTTTTTCTACCCCTTATTCTTATAAGGAGGGTTTGGTGGCTGAAATTGCATTGCTTTGATGGTGATTGCATGTTGCTTCCACTTTGTACATATTACTGAATAAATAAAGGTGAACATTTCAGAACTGGGGGTATAGCTCAGTGGTAGAGCATTTGACTGAAGGTCAGGAGGTCCCTAGTTCAAATCTGGGTGCCCCCCTTGTCCAACTGTTTTACCGGTAGAAATATTTTATTAATTAAATAAATTGAAGAAAACTTTTACAATCTTAGCATTTTATGTAATGAGCAACACATTTCTACATTTGAAATACTCCTGATCATCTCCTGAAACATAGGGTAAACACCATTAAGCTGTTTCGGATTTCTTTGTATGATACAAGTTGTGTATTACATTCACACAAGTTCTACTGGTGATATTATCAGTTTGAAATAGTCCATTGGAAGCTCATATGAATGTTATAAAACTGTGGTGGAAACCAATAATATGCCCTTAATGAAATGTATTAATTTGTACAGCTGACCAGAAGTGCACTGATGTCATTAGTTCTACAAGTTCCATACAGTCACCCACTCTATCACCTTTTTAAAATAAAAGGGCAGTTTTCAGCATTAGAGAGTTAAACTCAGTGGTAGAGCGTAGGAGTGCAGTTCAAGAAGTCCCTGTTTCATAACCATATACCCTCTTCAATAGATCCTGTTAAAATGTTTTTCAACCTAATGCACTGTAAGAAACAATGAGATATATCATCATTTCATATACAAAACAATGAACAATTGGGTTTTACTATGCTCTTTGCACAAAATCAACAAACTGCAGTAGAGAAGCAGTTACGTTTTGCAGAATTTGTGCATTTGACAAAAGTTTTTTTTCCATGTTCCAAGATCTACATGTGATACGAAATGTATGAATTCTTGCAATGGAAACCTCACTGTATTTTACCAAGGCAGATAAAGGACATCTTTTGTACCCCTTATACTTATAAGGAGGGTTTGGTGGCTGAAAATGCATTGCTTTGATGGTGATTGCATGTTGCTTCCACTTTGTACATATTACTGAATAAATAATGGTGAACATTTCCGAAATGGGGGTAAAGCTCAGTGGTAGAGCATTTCACTGGAGATCAAGAGGTCCCTAGTTCAAATCTGGGTGCACCCTTGTTCAGCTGTTTTACCTGTAGAAATATTTTTTTAATTAAATACATTGAGGAAAACATTTACAATCTTAGCATTTTATATAATGAGCAACACATTTCTACATTTGAAATACTCTTGATCATCTCCTGAAACATAGGGTAAACACCATTAAGCTGTTTAGGATTTCTTCATATGATACAAGCTGTGTTTTACATTCACCCAAGTTATACTGGTGATATTATCAGTTTGAAATAGTCCATTGGAAGCTCATATGAATGTAATAAAACTGTGGTGAAAACCAATAATATGCCCTTAATGAAATGTATTGATTTGTACAGCTGACCAGAAGTGCACTGATGTCATTAGTTCTACAAGTTCCATACAGTCACCCACTCTATCACCTTTTTAAAAAAGGGCAGTTTTCAGCATTCAAGGGTTTAACTCAGTGGTAGAGCGTAGGAGTGCAGTTCAAGAAGTCCCTGTTTCATAACAATATACCCTCTTCAATAGATCCTGTTAAAATATTTTTCATCCCAATGCACTGTAAGAAACAATAGGATATATCATCATTTCATATAAAAAACAATGAACAATTGGGTTTAACTATGCTCTTAGCACAAAATCAACAAACTGCAGTAGAGAAGCAGTTACGTTTTGCAGAATTTGTGAATTTGACAAAAGATTTTTTCCATGTTCCAAGATCTACATGTGATACAAAATATATGAATTCTTGCAATGTAAACCTCACTATATTTTTCCAAGGCAGATAAAGGACATCCTTCGCACCCCATATACTTATAAGGAGGTTTTGGTGGCTGAAAATGCATTGCTTTGATGGTGATTGCATGTTGCTTGCGCTTTGTACATATTACTGAATTAATAAAGTCGAACATTTTCGATCTGTGGGTATAGCTCAGTGGTAGAGCATTTGACTGCATATCAAGAGGTCCATAGTTCAAATCTGGGTGCCCCCTTTTCCAACTGTTTTACCTGTAGAAATATAGTTTAATTAAATACATTGAAGAAAACATTTACAATCTTAGCATTTTATGTAATGAGCAACACATTTCTACATTTGAAATACTCCTGATCATCTCCTGAAACATAGGGTAAACACCATTAAGCTGTTTAGGATTTCTTCATATGATACAAGATGTGTTTTACATTCACCCAAGTTCTACTGCTGATATTATCAGTTTGAAATAGTCCATTGGAAGCTCATATGAATGTTATAAAACTGTGGTGGAAACCAATAATATGCCCTCAATGAAATGTGTTGATTTGTACAGCTGACCAGAAGTGCACTGATGTCATTAGTTCTACAAGTTCCATACAGTCACCCACTCTATCACCTTTTTAAAAAAGGGCAGTTTTCAGCATTCAAGGGTTTAACTCAGTGGTAGAGCGTGGGAGTGCAGTTCAAGAAGTCCCTGTTTCATAACAATATACCCTCTTCAATAGATCCTGTTAAAATGTTTTTCATCCAAATGCACTGTAAGAAACAAGAGGATATATCATCATTTCATATAAAAAAACAATGAACAATTGGGTTTAACTATGCTCTTAGCACAAAATCAACAAACTGCAGTATAGAAGCACTTACGTTTTGCAGAATTTGTGCATTTGACAAAAGTTTTTTTTTCCATGTTCCAAGATCTACATGTGATACGAAATGTATGAATTCTTGCAATGGAAACCTCACTGTATTTTACCAAGGCAGATAAAGGACATCCTTCGCACCCCATATACTTATAAGGAGGGTTTGGTGGCTGAAAATGCATTGCTTTGATGGTGATTGCATGTTGCTTCCACTTTGTACATATTACTGAATAAAAATAGGTGAACATTTTAGAATTGGGGGTATAGCTCCGTGGTAGAGCATTTGCTTGCAGCTCAAGAGGTCCCTAGTTCAAATCTAGGTGCCCTCTTGTCCAACTGTTTTACCTGTAGAAATATTTTTTTAATTAAATAAATTGAAGAAAACATTTACAATCTTAGCATTTTATGTAATGAGCAACACATTTCTACATTTGAAACACTCCTGATCATCTCCTGAAACATAGGGTAAACACCATTAAGCTGTTTAGGATTTCTTCATATGATACAAGCTGTGTTTTACATTCACCCAAGTTCTACTGGTGATAATATCAGTTTGAAATAGTCCATTGGAAGCTCATATGAATGTTATAAAACCGTGGTGGAAACCAATAATATGACCTTAATGAAATGTATTTATTTGTACAGCTGACCAGAAGTGCACTGATGTCATTAGTTCTACAAGTTCCATACAGTCACCCACTCTATCACTTTTTTAAAAAAGGGCAGTTTTCAGCATTCAAGGGTTTATGTCAATGGTAGAGCGTAGGAGTGCAGTTCATGAAGTCCCTGTTTCATAACCATATACCCTCTTCAATAAATCCTGTCAAAATGTTTTTCAAGCCAATGCACTGTAATAAACAATAAGATATATCATCATTTCATAGACAAAACAATGAACAATTGGGTTTAACTATGCTCTTAGCACAAAATCAACAAACTGCAGTAGAGAAGCTGTTACGTTTTGTAGAATTTGTGCATTTGACAAAAGTGTTTTTTCCATGTTCCAAGATCTACATGTGATACGAAATGTATGAATTCTTGCAATGGAAACCTCACTGTATTTTACCAAGGCAGATAAAGGACATCTTGTGTACCCCTTATAGTTATAAGGAGGGTTTGGTGGCTAAAAATGCATTGCTTTGATGGTGATTGCATGTTGCTTGCACTTTGTAAATATTACTGAATTAATAAAGAAAATAATTTCAGAACTGGGGGTATAGCTCAGTGGTAGAGCATTTGACTGCAGATCAGGAGGTCCCTAGTTCAAATCTGGGTGCCCCCTTGCCCAACTGTTATACCTGTAGAAATGTTTTTTTAATTAAATAAATTGAAGAAAACATTTACAATCTTAGCATTTGATGTAATGAGCAACACATTTGTACATTTTAAATACTCCTGATCATCACCTGAAACATAGGGTAAACACCATTAAGCTGTTTAGGATTTCTTCATATGATACAAGCTGTGTTTTACATTCACCCAAGTTCTATTGGTGATATGATTAGTTTGAAATAGTCCATTGGAAGTTCATATGAATGTTATAAAACTGTGGTGGAAACCAAAAATATGCCCTTAATGAAATGTATTAATTTGTACAGCTGACCAGAAGTGCACTGATGTTATTAGTTCTACAAGTTCCATACAGTCACCCACTCTATCACCTTTTTAAAAAAGGGCAGTTTTCAGCATTCAAGGGTTTATGTCAGTGGTAGAGCATAGGAGTGCTTTTCAAGAAGTCCCTGTTTCATAGCCATATACCCTCTTCAATGGATCCTGTTAAAATGTTTTTCAACCCAATGCACTGTAAGAAACAATAGGATATATCATCATTTCATATACAAAACAATGAACAATTGGGTTTAACTATGTGCTTAGCACAAAATCAACAAACTGCAGCAGAGAAGCAGTTACATTTTGCAGAATTTGTGCATTTGACAAAAGATTTTTTTTCCATGTTCCAAGATCTACATGTGATACGAAATGTATGAATTCTTGCAATGGAAACCTCACTGTATTTTACCAAGGCAGATAAAGGACATCCTTCGCACCCCATATACTTATAAGGATGGTTTGGTGGCTGAAAATGCATTGCTTTGATGGTGATTGCATGTTGCTTGCACTTTGTACATATTACTGAATTAATAAAGGTGAACATTTCAGAAATGGGGTTATAGCTCAGGGGTAGAGCATTTCACTGCAGATCAAGAGGTCCCTAGTTCAAATCTGAGTGCCCCCTTGTCCAACTGTTTTACCTGTAGAAATATTTATCAATTAAATAAATTGAAGTAAACATTTACAATCTTAGCATTTTATGTAATGAGCAACACTTTTCTACATTTGAAATACTCCTGATCATCACCTGAAACATAGGGTAAACACCATTAAGCTGTTTAGGATTTCTTCATATGATACAAGCTGTGTTTTACATTCACCCAAGTTCTACTGGTGATATGATCAGTTTGAAATGGTCCATTGGAAGCTCATATGAATGTTATAAAACTGTGGTGGAAACCAATAATGTGCCCTTAATGAAATGTATTAATTTGTACAGCTGACCAGAAGTGCACTGATGTCATTAGTTCTACAAGTTCCATAGAGTCACCCATTCTATCACCTTTTTAAAAAAGGGCAGTTTTCAACATTGAAGGGTTTATGTCAGTGGTAGAGCGTAGGAGTGCAGTTCAAGAAGTCCCTGTTTCATAACAATATACCCTCTTCAATAGATCCTGTTAAAATATTTTTCATCCCAATGCACTGTAAGAAACAATAGGATATATCATCATTTCATATAAAAAACAATGAACAATTGGGTTTAACTATGCTCTTAGCACAACATCAACAAACTGCAGTAGAGAAGCAGTTACGTTTTGCAGAATTTGTGCATTTGACAAAAGTTTTTTTCCATGTTCCAAGATCTACATGTGATACGAAATGTATGAATTCTTGCAATGTAAACCTCACTATATTTTACCAAGGCAAATAAAGGACATCCTTCGCACCCCATATACTTATAAGGAGGTTTTGGTGGCTGAAAATGCATTGCTTTGATGGTGATTGCATGTTGCTTGCGCTTTGTACATATTACTGAATTAATAAAGGCGAACATTTTTGAACTGCGGGTATAGCTCAGTGGTTGAGCATTTGACTGAAGAACAAGAGGTCCCTAGTTCAAATCTGGGTGCCCCCTTGCCCAACTGTTATACCTGTAGAAATGTTTTTTTAATTGAAGAAAACATTTACAATCTTAGCATTTTATGTAATGAGCAACACATTTCTACATTTGAAATACTCCTGATCATCTCCTGAAACATAGGGTAAATACCATTAAGCTGTTTCGGATTTCTTCATATGATACAAGCTGTGTTTTACATTCACCCGAGTTCTACTCGTGATATTATCAGTTTGAAACAGTCCATTGGAAGCTCATATGAATGTTATAAAACTGTGGTGGAAACCAATAATATGCCCTTAAGGAAATGTATTAATTTGTACAGCTGACCAGAAGTGCACTGATGTCATTAGTTCTACACGTTCCATACAGTCACCCACTCTATCACCTTTTTAAAAAAGGGCAGTTTACGCATTCAAGGATTTAACTCAGTGGTAGAGCGTAGGAGTGCAGTTCAAGAAGTCCCTGATTCATAACAATATACCCTCTTCAGTAGATCCTGTTAAAATGTTTTTCATCCCAATGCACTGTAAGAAACAATAGGATATATTATCATTTCATATAAAAAACAATGAACAATTGGGTTTAACTATGCTCTTAGCACACGATCAACAAAATTCAGTAGAGAAATAGATACGTTTTGCATAATTTGTGCATTTGACAAAAGTTTTTTTTCCATGTTCCAAGATCTACATGTGATACGAAATGTATGAATTAATGCAATGGAAACCTCACTGTATTTTACCAAGGCAGATAAAGGACATTCTTCGCACCCCACATACTTATAAGGAGGGTTTGGTGGCTGAAAATGCATTGCTTTGATGGTGATTGCATGTTGCTTGCACTTTGTACATATTACTGAATTAATAAAGGTCCGCTTTTCAGAACTGGGGGTATAGCTCAGTGGCAGAGCATTTGACTGCAGATCAAGAGGTCCCTAGTTCAAATCTGGGTGCCCCCTTGTTCAACTGTTTTACCTGTAGAAATATTTTTTTAATTAAATAAATTGAAGAAAACATTTACAATCTTAGCATTTTATGTAATGAGCAACACATTTCTACATTTGAAATACTCCTGATCATCTCCTGAAACATAGGGTAAACACCATGAAACTGTTTAGGATTTCTTCATATGATACAAGCTGTGTTTTACATTCACCCAAGTTCTACTCGTGATATTATCAGTTTGAAATAGTCCATTGGAATCTCATATGAATGTTATAAAACTGTGGTGGAAACCAATAATATGCCCTTAATTAAATGTATTAATTTGTACAGCTGACCAGAAGTGCATTGATGTCATTAGTTTTACAAGTTCCATACAGTCACCCACTCTATCACCTTTTTAAAAAAGGGCAGTTTTCAGCATTCAAGGGTTTAACTCAGTGGAAGAGCATAGGAGTGCAGTTCAAGAAGTCCCTGTTTCATAACCATATACCCTCGTCAATAGATCCTGTTAAAATGTATTTTTTAACCCAATGCACTGTAAGAAACAATAAGATATATCATCATTTCATATACAAAACAATGAACAATTGGGTTTAACTATGCTCTTAGCACACGATCAACAAAATTCAGTAGAGAAACAGATACGTTTTGCAGAATGTGTGCATTTGACAAAAGTTTTTTTTCCATGTTCCAAGATCTACATGTGATACGAAATGTATGAATTAATGCAATGGAAACCTCACTGTATTTTACCAAGGCAGATAAAGGACATCTTTTGTACCCCATATACTTATAAGGAGGGTATGGTGGCTGAAAATGCATTGCTTTGATGGTGATTGCATGTTGCTTGCACTTTGTACATATTACTGAATTAATAAAGGTGAACTTTTCAGAACTGGGGGTATAGCTCAGTGGTAGAGAATTTTACTGCATATCAAGAGGTTCCTAGTTCAAATCTGGGTGCCCCCTTGTCCAACTGTTTTACCTGTAGAAGAAAACATTTACAATCTTAGCATTTGATGTAATGAGCAACACATTTCTACTTTGAAATACTCCTGATCATCATCTGAAACATAGGGTAAACACCATTAAGCTGTTTAGGATTTCTTCATATGATACAAGCTGTGTTTTACATTCACCCAAGTTCTATTGGTGATATGATTAGTTTGAAATAGTCCATTGGAAGCTCATATGAATGTTATAAAACTGTGGTGGAAACCAATAATATGCCCTTAATGAAATGTATTAATTTGTACAGCTGACCAGAAGTGCACTGATGTCATTAGTTCTACAAGTTCCATACAGTCACCCACTCTATCACCTTTTTAAAAAAGGGCAGTTTTCAGCATTCAAGGGTTTATGTCAGTGGTAGAGCGTAGGAGTGCTTGTCAAGAAGTCCCTGTTTCATAACCATATACTCTCTTCAATAGATACTGTTAAAATGTTTTTCAACCCAATGCACTGTAAGAAACAATAGGATATATCATCATTTCATATACAAAACAATGAACAATTGGGTTTAACTATGTGCTTAGCACAAAATCAACAAACTGCAGTAGAGAAGCAGTTACATTTTGCAGAATTTGTGCATTTGACAAACGATTTTTTTCCATGTTCCAAGATCTACATGTGATACGAAATGTATGAATTCTTGCAATGGAAACCTCACTGTATTTTACCAAGGCAGATAAAGGACATCCTTCGCACCCCATATACTTATAAAGAGGGTTTGGTGGCTGAAAATGCATTGCTTTGATGGTGATTGCATGTTGCTTGCACTTTGTACATATTACTGAATTAATAAAGGTGAACTTTTCAGAACTGGGAGTACAGCTCAGTGGTAGAGCATTTGACTGCACATCAAGAGCTCCCTATTTCAAATCTGGGTGCCGACTTGTTCAACTGTTTTACCTATAGAAAAAAACATTTACAATCTTAGCATTTGATGTAATGAGCAACACATTTCTACATTTGAAATACTCCTGATCATCACCTGAAACATAGGGTAAACACCATTAAGCTGTTTAGGATTACTTCATATGATACAAGCTGTGTTTTACATTCACCCAAGTTCTACTGGTGATATTATCAGTTTGAAATAGTCCATTGGAAGCTCATATGAATGTTATAAAACTGTGGTGGAAAGCAATAATATGCCCTTAATGAAATGTATTAATTTGTACAGCTGACCAGAAGTGCACTGATGTCATTAGTTCTACAAGTTCCATACAGTCACCCACTCGATCACCTTTTTAAAAAAGGGCAGTTTTCAGCATTCAAGGGTTTAACTCAGTGGTAGAGCGTAGGAGCACAGTTCAAGAAGTTCCTGTTTCATAACCATATACCCTCATCAATAGATCCTGTTAAAATGTTTTTCAACCCAATGCATTGTAAGAAACAATAGGATATATCATCAATTCATATAAAAAACAATGAACAATTGGGTTTAACTATGCTCTTAGCACAAAATCAACAAACTGCAGTAGAGAAGCAGTTACGTTTTGCAGAATTTGTGCATTTGACAAAAGTTTTTTTTCCATGTTACAAGATCTACATGTGATACGAAATGTATGAATTCTTGCAATGTAAACCTCACTATATTTTACCAAGGCAGATAAAGGACATCCTTCGCACCCCATATACTTATAAGGAGGTTTTGGTGGCTGAAAATGCATTGCTTTGATGGTGATTGCATGTTGCTTGCGCTTTGTACATATTACTGAATTAATAAAGGCGAACATTTTTGAACTGTGGGTATAGCTCAGTGGTAGAGCATTGGACTGAAGATCAAGAGGTCCCTAGTTCAAATCTGGGTGCCCCCTTGCCCAACTGTTATACCTGTAGAAATGTTTTTTTAATTAAATAAATTGAAGAAAACATTTACAATCTTAGCATTTTATGTAATGAGCAACACATTTCTACATTTGAAATACTCCTGATCATCTCCTGAAACATAGGGTAAATACCATTAAGCTGTTTCGGATTTCTTCATATGATACAAGCTGTGTTTTACATTCACCCAAGTTCTACTCGTGATATTATCAGTTTGAAACAGTCCATTGGAAGCTCATATGAATGTTATAAAACTGTGGTGGAAACCAATAATATGCCCTTAAGGAATTGTATTAATTTGTACAGCTGACCAGAAGTGCACTGATGTAATTAGTTCTACAAGTTCCATACAGTCACCCACTCTATCACCTTTTTAAAAAAGGGCAGTTTTCAGCATTCAAGGATTTAACTCAGTGGTAGAGCGTAGGAGTGCAGTTCAAGAAGTCCCTGTTTCATAACAATATACCCTCTTCAGTAGATCCTGTTAAAATGTTTTTCATCCCAATGCACTGTAAGAAACAATAGGATATATTATCATTTCATATAAAAAAACAATGAACAATTGGGTTTAACTATGCTCTTAGCACAAAATCAACAAACTGCAGTAGAGAAGCAGTTACATTTTGCATAATTTGTGCATTTGACAAAAGATTTTTTTTCCATGTTCCAAGATCTACATGTGATACGAAATGTATGAATTCTTGCAATGGAAATCTCACTGTATTTTACCAAGGCAGATAAAGGACATCCTTCGCACCCCATATACTTATAAGGAGGGTTTGGTGGCTGAAAATGCATTGCTTTGATGGTGATTGCATGTTGCTTGCACTTTGTACATATTACTGAATTAATAAAGATCCAATTTTCAGAACTGGGTGTATAGCTCAGTGGCAGAGCATTTGACTGCAGATCAAGAGGTCCCTAGTTCAAATCTGGATGCCCCCTTGTTCAACTGTTTTACCTGTAGAATTTTTTTTTAATTAAATAAATTGAAGAAAACATTTACAATCTTAGCATTTGATGTAATGAGCAACACATTTCTACATTTGAAATACTCCT
This sequence comes from Ambystoma mexicanum, assembly GCF_040938575.1. Lineage (NCBI taxonomy): Eukaryota > Metazoa > Chordata > Amphibia > Caudata > Ambystomatidae > Ambystoma > Ambystoma mexicanum. Next base: position 434,065,540 of record NC_090928.1, read on the forward strand.
GATCATCTCCTGAAACATAGGGTAAACACCATGAAACTGTTTAGGATTTCTTCATATGATACAAGCTGTGTTTTACATTCACCCAAGTTCTACTCGTGATATTATCAGTTTGAAATAGTCCATTGGAAGCTCATATGAATGTTATAAAACTGTGGTGGAAACCAATAATATGCCCTTAATTAAATGTATTAATTTGTACAGCTGACCAGAAGTGCACTGATGTCATTAGTACTACAGGTTCCATACAGTCACCCACTCTATCACCTTTTTAAAAAAGGGCAGTTTTCAGCATTCAAGGGTTTAACTCAGTGGAAGAGCATAGGAGTGCAGTTCAAGAAGTCCCTGTTTCATAACCATATACCCTCGTCAATAGATCCTGTTAAAATGTATTTTTTAACCCAATGCACTGTAAGAAACAATAAGATATATCATCATTTCATATACAAAACAATGAACAATTGGGTTTAACTATGCTCTTATCACAAGATCAACAAAATGCAGTAGAGAAACAGATACGTTTTGCAGAATGTGTGCATTTGACAAAAGTTTTTTTTCCATGTTCCAAGATCTACATGTGATACGAAATGTATGAATTAATGCAATGGAAACCTCACTGTATTTTACCAAGGCAGATAAAGGACATCTTTTGTACCCCATATACTTATAAGGAGGGTATGGTGGCTGAAAATGCATTGCTTTGATGGTGATTGCATGTTGCTTGCACTTTGTACATATTACTGAATTAATAAAGGTGAACTTTTCAGAACTGGGGGTATAGCTCAGTGGTAGAGAATTTGACTGCATATCAAGAGGTCCATAGTTCAAATCTGGGTGCCCCCTTGTCCAACTGTTTTACCTGTAGAAGAAAACATTTACAATCTTAGCATTTGATGTAATGAGCAACACATTTCTACATTTGAAATACTCCTGATCATCACCTGAAACATAGGGTAAACACCATTAAGCTGTTTAGGATTTCTTCATATGATACAAGATGTGTTTTACATTCACCAAAGTTCTATTGGTGATATGATTAGTTTGAAATAGTCCATTGGAAGCTCATATGAATGTTATAAAACTGTGGTGGAAACCAATAATATGCCCTTAATGAAATGTATTAATTTGTACAGCTGACCAGAAGTGCACTGATGTCATTAGTTCTACAAGTTCCATACAGTCACCCACTCTATCACCTTTTTAAAAAAGGGCAGTTTTCAGCATTCAAGGGTTTAACTCAGTGGTAGAGCGTAGGAGTACAGTTCAAGAAGTTCCTGTTTCATAACCATATACCCTCATCAATAGATCCTGTTAAAATGTTTTTCAACCCAATGCATTGTAAGAAACAATAGGATATATCATCAATTCATATAAAAAACAATGAACAATTGGGTTTAACTATGCCCTTAGCACAAAATCAACAAACTGCAGTACAGAAGCAGTTACGTTTTGCAGAATTTGTGCATTTGACAAAAGTTTTTTTTCCATGTTCCAAGATCTACATGTGATACGAAATGTATGAATTCTTGCAATGGAAACCTCACTGTATTTTACCAAGGCAGATAAAGGACATCCTTCGCACCCCATATACTTATAAGGAGGGTTTGGTGGCTGAAAAGCATTGCTTTGATGGTGATTGCATGTTGCTTGCACTTTGTACATATTACAGAATTAATAAAGGTGAACTTTTCAGATTTGGGGGTATAGCTCAGTGGTAGAGCATTTGACTGCAGATCAAGAGGTCCCTAGTTCAAATCTGGGTGCACCCTTGTTCAACTGTTTTACCTGTGGACATTTTTTTTTAATTAAATACATTGAAGAAAACATTTACAATCTTAGCATTTTGTGTAATGAGCAACACATTTCTACATTTGAAATACTCCTGATCATCTCCTGAAACATAGGGTAAACACCATGAAACTGTTTAGGATTTCTTCATATGATACAAGCTGTGTTTTACTTTCACCCAAGTTCTACCGGTGATATTATCAGTTTGAAATAGTCCATTGGATGCTCATATGAATGTTATAAAACTGTGTTGGAAACCAATAATAAGCCCTTAATGAAATGTATTAATTTGTACAGATGTTCCATACAGTCACCCACTCTATCACCTTTTTAAAAAAGGGCAGTTTTCAGCATTCAAGGGTTTATGTCAGTGGTAGAGCGTAGGAGTGCTGTTCAAGAAGTCCCTGTTTCATAACCATATACCCTCTTCAATAGATCCTGTTAAAATGTTTTTCAACCCAACGCACTGTAAGAAACAATAGGATATATCATCATTTCATATACAAAACAATGAACAATTGGGTTTAACTATGTGCTTAGCACAAAATCAACCAACTGCAGTAGAGAAGCAGTTACATTTTGCAGAATTTGTGCATTTGACAAAAGATTTTTTTTCCATGTTCCAAGATCTACATGTGATACGAAATGTATGCATTCTTGCAATGGAAACCTCACTGTATTTTACCAAGGCAGATAAAGGACATCCTTTGCACCCCATATACTTATAAGGAGGGTTTGGTGGCTGAAAATGCATTGCTTTGATGGTGATTGCATGTTGCTTGCGCTTTGTACATATTACTGAATTAATAAAGGTAAACTTTTCAGAACTGGGAGTACAGCTCAGTGGTAGAGCATTTGACTGCAGATCAAGAGGTCCCTATTTCAAATCTGGGTGCCCCCTTGTTCAACTGTTTTACCTATAGAAAAAAACATTTACAATCTTAGCATTTGATGCAATGAGCAACACATTTCTACATTTGAAATACTCCTGATCATCACATGAAACATAGGGTAAACACCATTAAGCTGTTTAGGATTACTTCATATGATACAAGCTGTGTTTTACATTCACCCAAGTTCTACTGGTGATATTATCAGTTTGAAATAGTCCATTGGAAGCTCATATGAATGTTATAAAACTGTGGTGGAAACCAATAATATGCCCTTAATGAAATGTATTAATTTGTACAGCTGACCAGAAGTGCACTAATGTCATTAGTTCTACAAGTTCCATACAGTCACCCACTCTATCACCTTTTTAAAAAAGGGCGGTTTTCAGCATTCAAGGGTTCAACTCAGTGGTAGAGCGTAGGAGTACAGTTCAAGAAGTTCCTGTTGCATAACCATATACCCTCATCAATAGATCCTGTTAAAATGTTTTTCAACCCAATGCATTGTAAGAAACAATAGGATATATCATCAATTCATATAAAAAACAATGAACAATTGGGTTTAACTATGCTCTTAGCACAAAATCAACAAACTGCAGTAGAGAAGCAGTTACGTTTTGCAGAATGTGTGCATTTGACAAAATATGTTTTTTTCCATGTTCCAAGATCTACATGTGATACGAAATGTATGAATTCTTGCAATGGAAACCTCACTGTATTTTACCAAGGCAGATAAAGGACCTCTTTTGTACCCCTTATACATATAATGAGGGTTTGGTGGCTGAAAATGAATTGCTTTGATGGTGATTGCATGTTGCTTCCACTTTGTACATATTACTGAATAAATAAAGGTGAACATTTTAGAAATGGGGTTATAGCTCAGGGGTAGAGCATTTCACTGCAGATCAAGAGGTCCCTAGTTCAAATCTGGGTGCCCCCGTGTCCAACTGTTTTACCTGTAGAAATATTTATCAATTAAATAAATTGAAGTAAACATTTACAATCTTAGCATTTTATGTAATGATCAACACTTTTCTACATTTGAAATACTCCTGATCATCACCTGAAACATAGGGTAAACACCATTAAGCTGTTTAGGATTTCTTCATATGATACAAGCTGTGTTTTACATTCACCCAAGTTCTACTGGTGATATGATCAGTTTGAAATGGTCCATTGGAAGCTCATATGAATGTTATAAATCTGTGGTGGAAACCAATAATGTGCCCTTAATGAAATGTATTAATTTGTACAGCTGACCAGAAGTGCACTGATGTCATTAGTTCTACAAGTTCCATAGAGTCACCCACTCTATCACCTTTTTAAAAAAGGGCAGTTTTCAACATTGAAGGGTTTATGTCAGTGGTATAGCGTAGGAGTGTAGTTCAAGAAGTCCCTGTTTGATAACCATATACCCTCTTGAATAGATACTGTTAAAATGTTTTTCAACCCAATGCACTGTAAGAAACAATAGGATATATCATCATTTCATATACAAAACAATGAACAATTGGGTTTAACTATGCTCTTAGCACAACATCAACAAACTGCAGTAGAGAAGCAGTTACATTTTGCAGAATTTGTGCATTTGACAAAAGATTTTTTTCCATGTTCCAAGATCTACATGTGATACGAAATGTATGAATTCTTGCAATGGAAACCTCACTGTATTTTACCAAGGCAGATAAAGGACATCCTTCGCACCCCATATACTTATAAGGAGGGTTTGGTGGCTGAAAAGCATTGCTTTGATGGTGATTGCATGTTGCTTGCACTTTGTACATATTACAGAATTAATAAAGGTGAATTTTTCAGATCTGGGGGTATAGCTCAGTGGTAGAGCATTTGACTGCAGTTCAAGAGGTCCCTAGTTCAAATCTGGGTGCCCCCTTGTTCAACTGTTTTACCTGTGGACATTTTTTTTTAATTAAATAAATTGAAGAAAACATTTACAATCTTAGCATTTTGTGTAATGAGCAACACATTTCTACATTTGAAATACTCCTGATCATCTCCTGAAACATAGGGTAAACACCATGAAACTGTTTAGGATTTCTTCATATGATACAAGCTCTGTTTTACTTTCACCCAAGTTCTACTGGTGATATTATCAGTTTGAAATAGTCCATTGGAAGCTCATATGAATGTTATAAAACTGTGTTGGAAACCAACAATACGCCCTTAATGAAATGTATTAATTTGAACAGATGACCAGAAGTGCACTGATGTCATTAGTTCTACAAGTTCCATACAGTCACCCACTCTATCACCTTTTTAAAAAAGGGCAGTTTTCAACATTCAAGGGTTTATGTCAGTGGTAGAGCGTAGGAGTGTAGTTCAAGAAGTCCCTGTTTCATAACCATATACCCTCTTCAATAGATCCTGTTAAAATGTTTTTCAACCCAATGCACTGTAAGAAACAATATGATATATCATCATTTCATATACAAAACAATTAACAATTGGGTTTAACTATGCTCTTAGCACAAAATCAACAAACTGCAGTAGAGAAGCAGTTACATTTTGCAGAATTTGTGCATTTGACAAAAGATTTTTTTTCCATGTTCCAAGATCTACATGTGGTACGAAATGTATGAATTCTTGCAATGGAAACCTCACTGTATTTTACCAAGGCAGATAAAGGACATCCTTTGCACCCCATATACTTATAAGGAGGGTTTGGTGGCTGAAAATGCATTGCTTTGATGGTGATTGCATGTTGCTTGCACTTTGTACATATTACTGAATTAATAAAGGTGAGCTTTTCAGAACTGGGGGTATAGCTCAGTGGTAGGGCTATTGACTGCAGATCAAGAGGTCCCTAGTTCAAATCTGGGTGCCACCCTTGTTCAACTGTTTTACCTGTAGAAAAAAACTTTTACAATCTTAGCATTTGATGTAATGAGCAACACATTTCTACATTTGAAATACTCCTTATCATCTCCTGAAACATAGGGTAAACACGATGAAACTGTTTAGGATTTCTTCATATGATACAAGCTGTGTTTTACATTCACCCAAGTTCTACTGGTGATATTATCAGTTTGAAATAGTCCGATGTAAGCTCATATGAATGTTATAAAACTGTGGTGGAAACCAATAATATGCCCTTAATGAAATGTATTAATTTGTACAGCTGACCAGAAGTGCACTGATGTCATTAGTTCTACAAGTTCCATACAGTCACCCACTCTATCACCTTTTTAAAAAAGGGCAGTTTTCAGCATTCAAGGGTTTATGTCAGTGGTAGAGCGTAGGCGTGCTTTTCAAGAAGTCCCTGTTTCATAACCATATACCCTCTTCAATAGATCCTGCTAAAATGTTTTTCAACCCAATGCACTGTAAGAAACAATAGGATATATCATCATTTCATATACAAAACAATGAACAATTGGGTTTAACTATGCGCTTGGCACAAAATCAACAAACTGCAGTAGTGAAGCAGTTACATTTTGCAGAATTTGTGCATTTGACAAAAGATTTTTTTTCCATGTTCCAAAGATCTACATGTGATACGAAATGTATCAATTCTTGCAATGGAAACCTAACTGTATTTTACCAAGGCAGATAAAGGACATCCTTCGCACCCCATATACTTATAAGGAGGGTTTGGTGGCTGAAAATGCCTTGCTTTGATTGTGATTGCATGTTGCTTGCACTTTGTACATATTACTGAATTAATAAAGGTGAGCTTTTTAGAACTGGGAGTACAACTCAGTGGTAGAGCATTTGACTGCAGATCAAGAGGTCCCTAGTTCAAATCGGGGTGCCCCCTTGTCCAACTGTTTTACCTGTAGAAATATTTCTCAATTGAATAAATTGAAGTAAACATTTACAATCTTAGCATTTTATGTAATGAGCAACACTTTTCTACATTTGAAATACTCCTGATCATCACCTGAAACATAGGGTAAACACCATTAAGCTGTTTAGGATTTCTTCATATGATACAAGCTGTGTTTTACATTCACCCAAGTTCTACTGGTGATATGATCAGCTTGAAATGGTCCATTGGAAGCTCATATGAATGTTATAAAAATGTGCTGGAAACCAATAATGTGCCCTTAATGAAATGTATTAATTTGTACAGCTGAGCAAAAGTGCACTGATGTCATTAGTTCTACAAGTTCCATAGAGTCACCCACTCTATCAACTTTTAAAAAAGGGCACTTTTCAACATTCAAGGGTTTATGTCAGTGGTAGAGCGTAGGAGTGTAGTTCAAGAAGTCCCTGTTTCATAACCATATACCCTCTTCAATAGATCCTGTTAAAATGTTTTTCAACCCAATGCACTGTAAGAAACAATAGGATATATCATCATTTCATATACAAAACAATGAACAATTGGGTTTAACTATGCTCTTAGCACAACATCAACAAACTGCAGTAGAGAAGCAGTTACATTTTGCAGAATTTGTGCATTTGACAAAAGATTTTTTTTCCATGTTCCAAGATCTACATGTGATACGAAATGTATGAATTCTTGCAATGGAAACCTCACTGTATTTTACCAAGGCAGATAAAGGACATCCTTCGCACCCCATATACTTATAAGGAGGATTTGGTGGCTGAAAATGCATTGCTTTGATGGTGATTGCATGTTGCTTGCACTTTGTACATATTACTGAATTAATAAAGGTGAACTTTTCAGAACTGGGGGTATAGCTCAGTGGTGGAGCATTTGACTGCAGATCAAGAGGTCCCTAGTTCAAATCTGGGTGCCCCCTTGTTCAACTGTTTTACCTGTAGAAAAAAACATTTACAATCTTAGCATTTGATGTAATGAGCAACACATTTCTACATTTGAAATACTCCTGATCATCTCCTGAAACATAGGGTAAACACCATGAAACTGTTTAGGATTTCTTCATATGATACATGCTGTGTTTTACATTCACCCATGTTCTACTGGTGATATTATCAGTTTGAAATAGTCCATTGGAAGCTCATAGGAATGTTATAAAACTGTGGTGGAAACCAATAATATGCCCTTAATGAAATGTATTAATTTGTACAGCTGACCAGAAGTGCACTGATGTCATTAGTTATACCAGTTCCATACAGTCACCCACTCTCTCACCTTTTTAAAAAAGGGCAGTTTTCAGCATTCAAGGGTTTAACTCAGTGGTAGAGCGTAGGAGTGCAGTTCAAGAAGTCCCTGTTTCATAACCATATACCCTCGTCAATAGATCCTGTTAAAATGTTTTTCAACCCAATGCACTGTAAGAAACAATAGGATATATCATCATTTCATATAAAAAACAATGAACAATTGGGTTTAACTATGCTCTTAGCACAAACTCAACAAACTGCAGTAGAGAAGCAGTTACGTTTTGCGGAATTTGTGCATTTGACAAAAGCTTTTTTTCCATGTTCCAAGATCTACATGTGATACGAAATGTATGAATTCTTGCAATGGAAACCTCACTGTATTTTACCAAGGCAGATAAAGGACATCTTTTGTACCCCTTATACATATAATGAGGGTTTGGTGGCTGAAAATGAATTGCTTTGATGGTGATTGCATGTTGCTTCCACTTTGTACATATTACTGAATAAATAAAGGGGAACATTTCAGAAATGGGGTTACAGCTCAGGGGTAGAGCATTTCACTGCAGAACAAGAAGTCCCTAGTTCAAATCTGGGTGCCCCCTTGTCCAACTGTTTTACCTGTAGAAATATTTCTCAATTGAATAAATTGAAGTAAACATTTACAATCTTAGCATTTTATGTAATGAGCAACACTTTTCCACATTTGAAATACTCCTGATCATCACCTGAAACATAGGGTAAACACCATTAAGCTGTTTAGGATTTCTTCATATGATACAAGCTGTGTTTTACATTCACCCAAGTTCTACTGGTGATATGATCAGTTTGAAATGGTCCATTGGAAGCTCATATGAATGTTATAAAAATGTGCTGGAAACCAATAATGTGCCCTTAATGAAATGTATTAATTTGTACAGCTGAGCAAAAGTGCACTGATGTCATTAGTTTTACAAGTTCCATAGAGTCACCCACTCTATCACCTTTTTAAAAAAGGGCAGTTTTCAACATTGAAGGGTTTATGTCAGTGGTAGAGCGTAGGAGTGTAGTTCAAGAAGTCCCTGTTTCATAACCATATACTCTCTTCAATAGATACTGTTAAAATGTTTTTCAACCCAATGCACTGTAAGAAACAATAGGATATATCATCATTTCATATACAAAACAATGAACAATTGGGTTTAACTATGCTCTTAGCACAACATCAACAAACTGCAGTAGAGAAGCAGTTACATTTTGCAGAATTTGTGCATTTGACAAAAGATTTTTTTTCCATGTTCCAAGATCTACATGTGATACGAAATGTATGAATTCTTGCAATGGAAACCTCACTGTATTTTACCAAGGCAGATAAAGGACATCCTTCGCACCCCATATACTTATAAGGAGGATTTGGTGGCTGAAAATGCATTGCTTTGATGGTGATTGCATGTTGCTTGCACTTTGTACATATTACTGAATTAATAAAGGTGAACTTTTCAGAACTGGGGGTATAGCTCAGTGGTAGAGCATTTGACTGCAGATCAAGAAGTCCCTAGTTCAAATCTGGGTGCCCCCTTGTTCAACTGTTTTACCTGTAGAAAAAAACATTTACAATCTTAGCATTTGATGTAATGAGCAACACATTTCTACATTTGAAATACTCCTGATCATCTCCTGAAACATAGGGTAAACAACATGAAACTGTTTAGGATTTCTTCATATGATACAAGCTGTGTTTTACATTCACCCAAGTTCTACTGGTGATATTATCAGTTTGAAATAGTCCATTGGAAGCTCATATGAATGTTATAAAACTGTGGTGGAAAGCAATAATATGCCCTTAATGAAATGTATTAATTTGTACAGCTGACCGGAAGTGCACTGATGTCATTAGTTCTACAAGTTCCATAGAGTCACCCACTCTATCACCTTTTTAAAAAAGGGCAGTTTTCAACATTGAAGGGTTTATGTCAGTAGTAGGGCGTAGGAGTGTAGTTCAAGAAGTCCCTGTTTCATAACCATATACCCTCTTCAATAGATCCTGTTAAAATGTTTTTCAACCCAATGCACTTTAAGAAACAATAGGATATATCATCATTTCATATACAAAACAATGTACAATTGGGTTTAACTCTGCTCTTAGCACAAAATCAACAAACTGCAGTAGAGAAGCAGTTACATTTTGCAGAATTTGTGCATTTGACAAAAGATTTTTTTTCCATGTTCCAAGATCTACATGTGATACGAAATGTATGAATTCTTGCAATGGAAACCTCACTGTATTTTACCAAGGCAGATAAAGGACATCCTTCGCACCCCATATACTTATAAGGAGGGTTTGGTGGCTGAAAATGCATTGCTTTGATGGTGATTGCATGTTGCTTGCACTTTGTACTTTTTACTGAATTAATAAAGGTGAACATTTCAGAACTTGGGGTATAGCTCAGTGGTAGAGCATGTGGCTGCAGATCAAAAGGTCCCTAGTTCAAATCTGGGTGCAACCTTGTTCAAATATTTTACCTGTAGAAATATTTTTTTAATTAAATAAATTGAAGAAAACATTTACAATCTTAGCATTTTATGTAATGAGCAACACATTTCTACATTTGAAATACTCCTGATCATCTCCTGAAACATAGGGTAAACACCATTAAGCTGTTTAGGATTTCTTCTACTGATACAAGCTGTCTTTTACATTCACCCAAGTTCTACTGGTGATATGATCAGTTTGAAATAGTCCATTGGAAGCTCATATGAATGTTATAAAACTGTGGTGGAAACCAATAATATGCCCTTAATGAAATGTATTAATTTGTACAGCTGACCAGAAGTGCACTGATGTCATTAGTTCTACAAGTTCCATACAGTCACCCACACTATCACCTTTTTATAAAGGGCAGTTTTCAACATTGAAGGGTTTATGTCAGTGGTAGAGCGTAGGAGTATAGTTCAAGAAGTCCCTGTTTCATAACCATATACCCTCTTCAATAGATCCTGTTAAAATGTGTTTCAACCCAATGCACTGTAAGAAACAATAGGATATATCATCATTTCATATACAAAACAATGAACAATTGAGTTTAACTATGCTCTTAGCACAAAATCAACAAACTGCAGTAGAGAAGCAGTTACATTTTGCATAATGTGTGCATTTGACAAAAGATTTTTTTCCATGTTCCAAGATCTACATGTGGTACGAAATGTATGAATTCTTGCAATGGAAACCTCACTGTATTTTACCATGGCAGATAAAGTACATCCTTCGCACCCCATATACTTATAAGGAGGGTTTGGTGGCTGAAATTGCATTGCTTTGATGGTGATTGCATGTTGCTTGCACTTTGTACATATTACTGAATTAATAAAGGTGAACCTTTCAGAACTGGGGGTATAGCTCAGTGGTAGAGCATTTGACTGCAGATCAAGAGGTCCCTAGTTCAAATCTGGGTGCCCCCTTGTTCAACTGTTTTACCTGTAGAAATTTTTTTTTAATTAAATAAATTGAAGAAAACATTTTCAATCTTAGCATTTTATGTAATGAGCAACACATTTCTACATTTGAAATGCTCCTGATCATCTCCTGAAACATGGGGTAAACACCATGAAACTGTTTAGGATTTCTTCATATGATACAAGCTGTGTTTTACATTCACCCAAGTTCTACTGGTGATATTATCCGTGTGAAATAGTCCATTGGAAGCTCATATGAATGTTATAAAACTGTGGTGGAAACCAATAATATGCCCTTAATGAAATGTATTAATTTGTACAGCTGACCAGAAGTGCACTGATGTCATTAGTTCTACAAGTTCCATAGAGTCACCCACTCTATCACCTTTTTAAAAAAGGGCAGTTTTCAACATTGAAGGGTTTATGTCAGTGGTAGAGCGTAGGAGTGTAGTTCAAGAAGTCCCTGTTGCATAACCATATACCCTCTTCAATAGATCCTGTTAAAATGTTTTTCAACCCAATGCACTGTAAGAAACAATAGGATATATCATCATTCCATATACAAAACAATGAACAATTGGGTTTAACTATGCTCTTAGCACAAAATAAACAAACTGCAGTAGAGAAGCAGTTACATTTTGCAGAATTTGTGCATTTGACAAAAGATTTTTTTTCCATGTTCCAAGATCTATATGTGATACGAAATGTATGAATTCTTGCAATGGAAACCTCACTGTATTTTACCAAGGCAGATAAAGGACATCCTTCGCACCCCTTATACTTATAAGGAGGGTTTGGTGGCTGAACATGCATTGCTTTGATGGTGATTGCATGTTGCTTCCACTTTGTACATATTACTGAATAAATAAAGGTGAACATTCCAGAAATGGGGGTATAGCTCAGGGGTAGAGCATTTCACTGCAAATCAAAAGGTCCCTAATTCAAATCTGGGTGCCCCCTTGTCCAACTGTTTTACCTGTAGATATATTTTTTTAATTAAATAAATTGAAGTAAACATTTACAATTTTAGCATTTTATGTAATGAGCAACACATTTCTACATTTGAAATACTCCTGATCATCACCTGAAACATAGGGTAAACACCATTACGCTGTTTAGGATTTCTTCATATGATACAAGCTGTGTTTCACATTCACCCAAGTTCTACTGGTGATATGATCAGTTTGAAATAGTCCATTGGAAGCTCATATGAATGTTATAAATCTGTGGTGGAAACCAATAATATGCCCTTAATGAAATGTATTAATTTGTACAGCTGACCAGAAGTGCACTGATGTCATTAGTTCTACAAGTTCCATACAGTTACCCACTCTATCACCTTTTTTAAAAAAGGGCAGTTTTCAACATTCAAGGGTTTATGTCAGTGGTAGAGCATAGGCGTGTAGTTCAAGAAGTCCCTGTTTCATAACCATATACCCTCTTCAATAGATCCTGTTAAAATGTTTTTCAACCCAATGCACTGTAAGAAACAATAGGATATATCATCATTTCATATACAAAACAATGAACAATTGAGTTTAACTATGCTCTTAGCACAAAACCAACAAACTGCAGTAGAGAAGCAGTTACATTTTGGAGAATTTGTGCATTTGACAAAAGATTTTTTTCCATGTTCCAAGATCTACATGTGGTACGAAATGTATGAATTCTTGCAATGGAAACCTCACTGTATTTTACCAAGGCAGATAAAGGATATCCTTCGCACCCCATATACTTATAAGGAGGGTTTGGTGGCTGAAATTGCATTGCTTTGATGGTGATTGCATGTTGCTTGCACTTTGTACATATTACTGAATTAATAATGGTGAACTTTTCAGAACTGGGGGTATAGCTCAGTGGTAGAGCATTTCACTGCAGATCAAGATGTCCCTAGTTCAAATCTGGGTGCCCCCTTGTTCAACTGTTTTACCTGTAGAAATATTTTTTTATTAAATAAATTGAAGAAAACATTTACAATCTTAGCATTTTATGTAATGAGCAACACATTTCTACATTTGAAATACTCCTGATCATCTCCTGAAACACAGGGTAAACACCATGAAACTGTTTAGGATTTCTTCATATGATACAAGCTGTGTTTTAAATTCACCCAAGTTCAACTGGTGATATTATCACTTTGAAATAGTCCATTGGAAGCTCATATGAATGTTATAAAACTGTGGTGGAAACCAATAATATGCCCTAAATGAAATGTATTAATTTGTACAGCTGACCAGAAGTGCACTGATGTCATTAGTTCTACAAGTTCCATACAGTCACCCACTCTATCACCTTTTTAAAAAAGGGCAGTTTTCAGCATTCAAGGGTTTCACTCAGTGGTAGAGCGTAGGAATGCAGTTCAAGAAGTCCCTGTTTCATAAACATATACCCTCTTCAATAGATCCTGTTAAAATGTTTTTCAACCCAATGCACTGTAAGAAAAAATAAGATATATCATCATTTCATATACAAAACAATGAACAATTGGGTTTAACTATGCTGTTAGCACAAAATCAACAAACTGCAGTAGAGAAGCAGTTACGTTTTGCGGAATTTGTGCATTTGACAAAAGTTTTTTTTCCATGTTCCAAGATCTACATGTGATACGAAATGTATGAATTCTTGCAATGGAAACCTCACTGTATTTTACCAAGGCAGATAAAGGACATCTTTTGTACCCCTTATACATATAATGAGGGTGTGGTGGCTGAAAATGAATTGCTTTGATGGTGATTGGATGTTGCTTCCACTTTGTACATATTACTGAATAAATAAAGGTGAACATTTCAGAAATGTGGTTATAGCTCAGGGATAGAGCATTTCACTGCAGATCAAGAGGTCCCTAGTTCAAATCGGGGTGCCCCGTTGTCCAACTGTTTTACCTGTAGAAATATTTCTCAATTGAATAAATTGAAGTAAACATTTACAATCTTAGCATTTTATGTAATGAGCAACACTTTTCTACATTTGAAATACTCCTGATCATCACCTGAAACATAGGGTAAACACCATTAAGCTGTTTAGGATTTCTTCATATGATACAAGCTGTGTTTTACATTCACCCAAGTTCTACTGGTGATATGATCAGCTTGAAATGGTCCATTGGAAGCTCATATGAATGTTATAAAAATGTGCTGGAAACCAATAATGTGCCCTTAATGAAATGTATTAATTTGTACAGCTGAGCAAAAGTGCACTGATGTCATTAGTTCTACAAGTTCCATAGAGTCACCCACTCTATCAACTTTTTAAAAAAGGGCAGTTTTCAACATTCAAGGGTTTATGTCAGTGGTAGAGCGTAGGAGTGTAGTTCAAGAAGTCCCTGTTTCATAACCATATACCCTCTTCAATAGATCCTGTTAAAATGTTTTTCAACCCAATGCACTGTAAGAAACAATAGGATATATCATCATTTCATATACAAAACAATGAACAATTGGGTTTAACTATGCTCTTAGCACAACATCAACAAACTGCAGTAGAGAAGCAGTTACATTTTGCAGAATTTGTGCATTTGACAAAAGATTTTTTTTCCATGTTCCAAGATCTACATGTGATACGAAATGTATGAATTCTTAAACCTCACTGTATTTTACCAAGGCAGATAAAGGACATCCTTCGCACCCCATATACTTATAAGGAGTATTTGGTGGCTGAAAATGCATTGCTTTGATGGTGATTGCATGTTGCTTGCACTTTGTACATATTACTGAATTAATAAAGGTGAACTGTTCAGAACTGGGGGTATATCTCAGTGGTAGAGCATTTGACTGCAGATCAAGAGGTCCCTAGTTCAAATCTGGGTGCCCCCTTGTTCAACTGTTTTACCTGTAGAAATATTTTTTTAATTAAATAAATTGAAGAAAACATTTACAATCTTAGCATTTTATGTAATGAGCAACACATTTCTACATTTCAAATACTCCTGATCATCACCTGAAACATAGGGTAAACACCATTAAGCTGTTTAGGATTTCTGCATATGATACAAGCTGTGTTTTACATTCACCCAAGTTCTACTGGTGATATTATCAGTTTGAAATAGTCCATTGGAAGCTCATATGAATGTTATAAAACTGTGGTGGAAACCAATAATATGCCCTTAATGAAATGTATTAATTTGTACAGCTGACCAGAAGTGCACTGATGTCATTAGTTATACAAGTTCCATACAGTCACCCACACTATCACCTTTTTATAAAGGGCAGTTTTCAACATTGAAGGGTTTATGTCAGTGGTAGAGCGTAGGAGTGTAGTTCAAGAAGTCCCTGTTTCATAACCATATACCCTCTTCAATAGATCCTGTTAAAATGTGTTTCAACCCAATGCACTGTAAGAAACAATAGGATATATCATCATTTCATATACAAAACAATGAACAATTGAGTTTAACTATGCTCTTAGCACAAAATCAACAAACTGCAGTAGAGAAGCAGTTACATTTTGCATAATGTGTGCATTTGTCAAAAGATTTTTTTCCATGTTCCAAGATCTACATGTGGTACGAAATGTATGAATTCTTGCAATGGAAACCTCACTGTATTTTACCACGGCAGATAAAGGACATCCTTCGCACCCCATATACTTATAAGGAGGGTTTGGTGGCTGAAATTGCATTGCTTTGATGGTGATTGCATGTTGCTTGCACTTTGTACATATTACTGAATTAATAAAGGTGAACTTTTCAGAACTGGGGGTATAGCTCAGTGGTAGAGCATTTGACTGCAGATCAAGAGGTCCCTAGTTCAAATCTGGGTGCCCCCTTGTTCAACTGTTTTACCTGTAGAATTTTTTTTTTAATTAAATAAATTGAAGAAAACATTTTCAATCTTAGCATTTTATGTAATGAGCAACACATTTCTACATTTGAAATGCTCCTGATCATCTCCTGAAACATGGGGTAAACACCATGAAACTGTTTAGGATTTCTTCATATGATACAAGCTGTGTTTTACATTCACCCAAGTTCTACTGGTGATATTATCAGTTTGAAATAGTCCATTGGAAGCTCATATGAATGTTATAAAACTGTGGTGGAAACCAATAATATGCCCTTAATGAAATGTATTAATTTGTACAGCTGACCAGAAGTGCACTGATGTCATTAGTTCTACAAGTTCCATAGAGTCACCCACTCTATCACCTTTTTAAAAAAGGGCAGTTTTCAACATTGAAGGGTTTATGTCAGTGGTAGAGCGTAGGAGTGTAGTTCAAGAAGTCCCTGTTGCATAACCATATACCCTCTTCAATAGATCCTGTTAAAATGTTTTTCAACCCAATGCACTGTAAGAAACAATAGGATATATCATCATTCCATATACAAAACAATGAACAATTGGGTTTAACTATGCTCTTAGCACACAATCAACAAACTGCAGTAGAGAAGCAGTTACATTTTGCAGAATGTGTGCATTTGACAAAAGATTTTTTTTCCATGTTCCAAGATCTATATGTGATACGAAATGTATGAATTCTTGCAATGGAAACCTCACTGTATTTTACCAAGGCAGATAAAGGACATCCTTCGCACCCCTTATACTTATAAGGAGGGTTTGGTGGCTGAACATGCATTGCTTTGATGGTGATTGCATGTTGCTTCCACTTTGTACATATTACTGAATAAATAAAGGTGAACATTCCAGAAATGGGGGTATAGCTCAGGGGTAGAGCATTTCACTGCAGATCAAAAGGTCCCTAATTCAAATCTGGGTGCCCCCTTGTCCAACTGTTTTACCTGTAGATATATTTTTTTAATTAAATAAATTGAAGTAAACATTTACAATTTTAGCATTTTATGTAATGAGCAACACATTTCTACATTTGAAATACTCCTGATCATCACCTGAAACATAGGGTAAACACCATTACGCTGTTTAGGATTTCTTCATATGATACAAGCTGTGTTTCACATTCACCCAAGTTCTACTGGTGATATGATCAGTTTGAAATAGTCCATTGGAAGCTCATATGAATGTTATAAATCTGTGGTGGAAACCAATAATATGCCCTTAATGAAATGTATTAATTTGTACAGCTGACCAGAAGTGCACTGATGTCATTAGTTCTACAAGTTCCATACAGTTACCCACTCTATCACCTTTTTTAAAAAAGGGCAGTTTTCAACATTCAAGGGTTTATGTCAGTGGTAGAGCATAGGCGTGTAGTTCAAGAAGTCCCTGTTTCATAACCATATACCCTCTTCAATAGATCCTGTTAAAATGTTTTTCAACCCAATGCACTGTAAGAAACAATAGGATATATCATCATTTCATATACAAAACAATGAACAATTGAGTTTAACTATGCTCTTAGCACAAAACCAACAAACTGCAGTAGAGAAGCAGTTACATTTTGGAGAATTTGTGCATTTGACAAAAGATTTTTTTCCATGTTCCAAGATCTACATGTGGTACGAAATGTATGAATTCTTGCAATGGAAACCTCACTGTATTTTACCAAGGCAGATAAAGGATATCCTTCGCACCCCATATACTTATAAGGAGGGTTTGGTGGCTGAAATTGCATTGCTTTGATGGTGATTGCATGTTGCTTGCACTTTGTACATATTACTGAATTAATAATGGTGAACTTTTCAGAACTGGGGGTATAGCTCAGTGGTAGAGCATTTCACTGCAGATCAAGATGTCCCTAGTTCAAATCTGGGTGCCCCCTTGTTCAACTGTTTTACCTGTAGAAATATTTTTTTATTAAATAAATTGAAGAAAACATTTACAATCTTAGCATTTTATGTAATGAGCAACACATTTCTACATTTGAAATACTCCTGATCATCTCCTGAAACACAGGGTAAACACCATGAAACTGTTTAGGATTTCTTCATATGATACAAGCTGTGTTTTAAATTCACCCAAGTTCAACTGGTGATATTATCAGTTTGAAATAGTCCATTGGAAGCTCATATGAATGTTATAAAACTGTGGTGGAAACCAATAATATGCCCTAAATGAAATGTATTAATTTGTACAGCTGACCAGAAGTGCACTGATGTCATTAGTTCTACAAGTTCCATACAGTCACCCACTCTATCACCTTTTTAAAAAAGGGCAGTTTTCAGCATTCAAGGGTTTCACTCAGTGGTAGAGCGTAGGAATGCAGTTCAAGAAGTCCCTGTTTCATAAACATATACCCTCTTCAATAGATCCTGTTAAAATGTTTTTCAACCCAATGCACTGTAAGAAAAAATAAGATATATCATCATTTCATATACAAAACAATGAACAATTGGGTTTAACTATGCTGTTAGCACAAAATCAACAAACTGCAGTAGAGAAGCAGTTACGTTTTGCGGAATTTGTGCATTTGACAAAAGTTTTTTTTCCATGTTCCAAGATCTACATGTGATACGAAATGTATGAATTCTTGCAATGGAAACCTCACTGTATTTTACCAAGGCAGATAAAGGACATCTTTTGTACCCCTTATACATATAATGAGGGTGTGGTGGCTGAAAATGAATTGCTTTGATGGTGATTGGATGTTGCTTCCACTTTGTACATATTACTGAATAAATAAAGGTGAACATTTCAGAAATGTGGTTATAGCTCAGGGATAGAGCATTTCACTGCAGATCAAGAGGTCCCTAGTTCAAATCGGGGTGCCCCGTTGTCCAACTGTTTTACCTGTAGAAATATTTCTCAATTGAATAAATTGAAGTAAACATTTACAATCTTAGCATTTTATGTAATGAGCAACACTTTTCTACATTTGAAATACTCCTGATCATCACCTGAAACATAGGGTAAACACCATTAAGCTGTTTAGGATTTCTTCATATGATACAAGCTGTGTTTTACATTCACCCAAGTTCTACTGGTGATATGATCAGCTTGAAATGGTCCATTGGAAGCTCATATGAATGTTATAAAAATGTGCTGGAAACCAATAATGTGCCCTTAATGAAATGTATTAATTTGTACAGCTGAGCAAAAGTGCACTGATGTCATTAGTTCTACAAGTTCCATAGAGTCACCCACTCTATCAACTTTTTAAAAAAGGGCAGTTTTCAACATTCAAGGGTTTATGTCAGTGGTAGAGCGTAGGAGTGTAGTTCAAGAAGTCCCTGTTTCATAACCATATACCCTCTTCAATAGATCCTGTTAAAATGTTTTTCAACCCAATGCACTGTAAGAAACAATAGGATATATCATCATTTCATATACAAAACAATGAACAATTGGGTTTAACTATGCTCTTAGCACAACATCAACAAACTGCAGTAGAGAAGCAGTTACATTTTGCAGAATTTGTGCATTTGACAAAAGATTTTTTTTCCATGTTCCAAGATCTACATGTGATACGAAATGTATGAATTCTTAAACCTCACTGTATTTTACCAAGGCAGATAAAGGACATCCTTCGCACCCCATATACTTATAAGGAGTATTTGGTGGCTGAAAATGCATTGCTTTGATGGTGATTGCATGTTGCTTGCACTTTGTACATATTACTGAATTAATAAAGGTGAACTGTTCAGAACTGGGGGTATAGCTCAGTGGTAGAGCATTTGACTGCAGATCAAGAGGTCCCTAGTTCAAATCTGGGTGCCCCCTTGTTCAACTGTTTTACCTGTAGAAATATTTTTTTAATTAAATAAATTGAAGAAAACATTTACAATCTTAGCATTTTATGTAATGAGCAACACATTTCTACATTTCAAATACTCCTGATCATCACCTGAAACATAGGGTAAACACCATTAAGCTGTTTAGGATTTCTGCATATGATACAAGCTGTGTTTTACATTCACCCAAGTTCTACTGGTGATATTATCAGTTTGAAATAGTCCATTGGAAGCTCATATGAATGTTATAAAACTGTGGTGGAAACCAATAATATGCCCTTAATGAAATGTATTAATTTGTACAGCTGACCAGAAGTGCACTGATGTCATTAGTTATACAAGTTCCATACAGTCACCCACACTATCACCTTTTTATAAAGGGCAGTTTTCAACATTGAAGGGTTTATGTCAGTGGTAGAGCGTAGGAGTGTAGTTCAAGAAGTCCCTGTTTCATAACCATATACCCTCTTCAATAGATCCTGTTAAAATGTGTTTCAACCCAATGCACTGTAAGAAACAATAGGATATATCATCATTTCATATACAAAACAATGAACAATTGAGTTTAACTATGCTCTTAGCACAAAATCAACAAACTGCAGTAGAGAAGCAGTTACATTTTGCATAATGTGTGCATTTGTCAAAAGATTTTTTTCCATGTTCCAAGATCTACATGTGGTACGAAATGTATGAATTCTTGCAATGGAAACCTCACTGTATTTTACCACGGCAGATAAAGGACATCCTTCGCACCCCATATACTTATAAGGAGGGTTTGGTGGCTGAAATTGCATTGCTTTGATGGTGATTGCATGTTGCTTGCACTTTGTACATATTACTGAATTAATAAAGGTGAACTTTTCAGAACTGGGGGTATAGCTCAGTGGTAGAGCATTTGACTGCAGATCAAGAGGTCCCTAGTTCAAATCTGGGTGCCCCCTTGTTCAACTGTTTTACCTGTAGAATTTTTTTTTTAATTAAATAAATTGAAGAAAACATTTTCAATCTTAGCATTTTATGTAATGAGCAACACATTTCTACATTTGAAATGCTCCTGATCATCTCCTGAAACATGGGGTAAACACCATGAAACTGTTTAGGATTTCTTCATATGATACAAGCTGTGTTTTACATTCACCCAAGTTCTACTGGTGATATTATCAGTTTGAAATAGTCCATTGGAAGCTCATATGAATGTTATAAAACTGTGGTGGAAACCAATAATATGCCCTTAATGAAATGTATTAATTTGTACAGCTGACCAGAAGTGCACTGATGTCATTAGTTCTACAAGTTCCATAGAGTCACCCACTCTATCACCTTTTTAAAAAAGGGCAGTTTTCAACATTGAAGGGTTTATGTCAGTGGTAGAGCGTAGGAGTGTAGTTCAAGAAGTCCCTGTTGCATAACCATATACCCTCTTCAATAGATCCTGTTAAAATGTTTTTCAACCCAATGCACTGTAAGAAACAATAGGATATATCATCATTCCATATACAAAACAATGAACAATTGGGTTTAACTATGCTCTTAGCACACAATCAACAAACTGCAGTAGAGAAGCAGTTACATTTTGCAGAATGTGTGCATTTGACAAAAGATTTTTTTTCCATGTTCCAAGATCTATATGTGATACGAAATGTATGAATTCTTGCAATGGAAACCTCACTGTATTTTACCAAGGCAGATAAAGGACATCCTTCGCACCCCTTATACTTATAAGGAGGGTTTGGTGGCTGAACATGCATTGCTTTGATGGTGATTGCATGTTGCTTCCACTTTGTACATATTACTGAATAAATAAAGGTGAACATTCCAGAAATGGGGGTATAGCTCAGGGGTAGAGCATTTCACTGCAGATCAAAAGGTCCCTAATTCAAATCTGGGTGCCTCCTTGTCCAACTCTTTTACCTGTAGATATATTTTTTTAATTAAATAAATTGAAGTAAACATTTACAATTTTAGCATTTTATGTAATGAGCAACACATTTCTACATTTGAAATACTCCTGATCATCACCTGAAACATAGGGTAAACACCATTACGCTGTTTAGGATTTCTTCATATGATACAAGCTGTGTTTCACATTCACCCAAGTTCTACTGGTGATATGATCAGTTTGAAATAGTCCATTGGAAGCTCATATGAATGTTATAAATCTGTGGTGGAAACCAATAATATGCCCTTAATGAAATGTATTAATTTGTACAGCTGACCAGAAGTGCACTGATGTGATTAGTTCTACAAGTTCCATACAGTCACCCACTCTATCACCTTTTTTAAAAAAGGGCAGTTTTCAACATTCAAGGGTTTATGTCAGTGGTAGAGCATAGGCGTGTAGTTCAAGAAGTCCCTGTTTCATAACCATATACCCTCTTCAATAGATCCTGTTAAAATGTTTTTCAACCCAATGCACTGTAAGAAACAATAGGATATATCATCATTTCATATACAAAACAATGAACAATTGAGTTTAACTATGCTCTTAGCACAAAATCAACAAACTGCAGTAGAGAAGCAGTTACATTTTGCAGAATTTGTGCATTTGACAAAAGATTTTTTTCCATGTTCCAAGATCTACATGTGGTACGAAATGTATGAATTCTTGCAATGGAAACCTCACTGTATTTTACCAAGGCAGATAAAGGACATCCTTCGCACCCCATATACTTATAAGGAGGGTTTGGTGGCTGAAATTGCATTGCTTTGATGGTGATTGCATGTTGCTTGCACTTTGTACATATTACTGAATTAATAATGGTGAACTTTTCAGAACTGGGGGTATAGCTCAGTGGTAAAGCATTTCACTGCAGATCAAGATGTTCCTAGTTCAAATCTGGGTGCCTCCTTGTTCAACTGTTGTACCTGTAGAAATATTTTTTTTATTAAATAAATTGAAGAAAACATTTACAATCTTAGCATTTTATGTAATGAGCAACACATTTCTACATTTGAAATACTCCTGATCATCTCCTGAAACACAGGGTAAACACCATGAAACTGTTTAGGATTTCTTCATATGATACAAGCTGTGTTTTAAATTCACCCAAGTTCTACTGGTGATATTATCAGTTTGAAATAGTCCATTGGAAGCTCATATGAATGTTATAAAACTGTGGTGGAAACCAATAATATGCCCTAAATGAAATGTATTAATTTGTACAGCTGACCAGAAGTGCACTGATGTCATTAGTTCTACAAGTTCCATACAGTCACCCACTCTATCACCTTTTTAAAAAAGGGCAGTTTTCAACATTGAAGGGTTTATGACAGTGGTAGAGCGTAGGAGTGTAGTTCAAGAAGTCCCTGTTTCATAACCATATACCCTCTTCAATAGATCCTGTTAAAATGTTTTTCAACCCAATGCACTGTAAGAGACAATAGGATATATCATCATTCCATATACAAAACAATGAACAATTGGGTTTAACTATGCTCTTAGCACAAAATCAACAAACTGCAGTAGAGAAGCAGTTACATTTTGCAGAATTTGTGCATTTGACAAAAGATTTTTTTTCCATGTTCCAAGATCTACATGTGATACGAAATGTATGAATTCTTGCAATGGAAACCTCACTGTATTTTACCAAGGCAGATAAAGGACATCCTTCACACCCCATATACTTATAAGGAGGGTTTGGTGGCTGAAAATGCATTTCTTTGATGGTGATTGCATGTTGCTTCCACTTTGTACATATTATTGAATTAATAAAGGTGTACATTTCAGAATTTGGGTTATAGCTTAATGGTAGAGCATTTGACTGCAGATCAAGAGTTCCCTAGTTCAAATCTGGATGCCCCCTTGTTCAACTGTTTTACCTGTAGAAATATTTTTTTAATTAAAAATATTGAAGAAAACATTTACAATCTTAGCATTTTATGTAATGAGCAACACATTTCTACATTTGAAATACTCCTGATCATCTCCTGAAACATAGGGTAAACACCATTAAGCTGTTTAGGATTTCTTCATATGATACAAGCTGTGTTTTACATTCACCCAAGTTGTACTGGTGATATGATCAGTTTGGAAGAGTCCATTGGAAGCCCATATGAATGTTATAAAACTGTGGTGGAAACCAACAATATGCCCTTAATGAAATGTATTAATTTGTACAGCTGACCAGAAGTGCACTGATGTCATTAGTTCTACAAGTTCCATACAGTCACCCACTCTATCACCTTTTTAAAAAAAGGGCAGTTTTCAACATTCAAGGGTTTATGTCAGTGGTAGAGCATAGGAGTGTAGTTCAAGAAGTCCCTGTTTCATAACCATATACCCTCTGCAATAGATCCTGTTAAAATATTTTTCAACCCAATGCACTGTGAGAAACAATAGGATATATCATCATTTCATATACAAAACAATGAACAATTGAGTTTTACTATGCTCTTAGCACAAAATCAACAAACTGCAGTAGAGAAGAAGTTATGTTTTGCAGAATTTGTGCATTTGACAAACGTTTTTTTTCCATGTTCAAAGATCTACATGTGATACGAAATGTATGAATTCTTGCAATGGAAACCTCACTGTATTTTACCAAGGCAGATAAAGGACATCCTTCGCACCCCATATACTTATAAGGAGGGTTTGGTGGTTGAAAATGCATTGCTTTGATGGTGATTGCATGTTGCTTGCACTTTGTACATATTATTGAATTAATAAAGGTGAGCATTTCAGAATTTGGGTTATAGCTTAATGGTAGAGCATTTGACTGCAGATCAAGAGGTCCTTAGTTCAAATCTGGATGCCCCCTTGTTCAACTGTTTTACCTGTAGAAATATTTTTTTAATTAAAAATATTGAAGAAAACATTTACAATTTTAGCATTTTATGTAATGAGCAACACATTTCTACATTTGAAATATTCCTGATCATCTCCTGAAACATAGGGTAAACACCATTAAGCTGTTTAGGATTTCTTCATATGATACAAGCTGTGTTTTACATTCACCCAAGTTCTACTGGTGATATGATCAGTTTGAAATAGTCCATTGGAAGCTCATATGAATGTTATAAAACTGTGGTGGAAACCAATAATATGCCCTTAATGAAATGTATTAATTTGTACAGCTGACCAGAAGTGCACTGATGTCATTAGTTCTACAAGTTCCATAGAGTCACCCACTCTATCACCTTTTTAAAAAAGGGCAGTTTTCAACATTGAAGGGTTTATGACAGTGGTAGAGCGTAGGAGTGTAGTTCAAGAAGTCCCTTTTTCATAACCATATACCCTCTTCAATAGATCCTGTTAAAATGTTTTTCAACCCAATGCACTGTAAGAAACAATAGGATATATCAGTATTCCATATACAAAACAATGAACAATTGGGTTTAACTATGCTCTTAGCACAAAATCAACAAACTGCAGTAGAGAAGCAGTTACATTTTGCAGAATGTGTGCATTTGACAAAAGATTTTTTTTCCATGTTCCAAGATCTATATGTGATACGAAATGTATGAATTCTTGCAATGGAAACCTCACTGTATTTTACCAAGGCAGATAAAGGACATCCTTTGCACCCCATATACTTATAAGGAGGGTTTGGTGGCTGAAAATTAATTGCTTTGATGGTGATTGCATGTTGCTTCCACTTTGTACATATTACTGAATAAATAAAGGTGAACATTTCAGAAATGGGGGTATAGCTCAAGGGTAGAGCATTTCACTGCAGATAAAAAGGTTCCTAGTTCAAATCTGGGTGCCCCCTTGTCCAACTGTTTTACCTGTAGAAATATTGTTTTAATTAAATACATTGAAGCAAACATTTACAATCTTAGCATTTTATGTAATGAGCAACACATTTCTACATTTGAAATACTCCTGATCATCACCTGAAACATAGGGTAAACACCATGAAACTGTTTAGGATTTCTTCATATGATACAAGCTGTGTTTTACATTCACCCAAGTTGTACTGGTGATATTATCAGTTTGAAAGAGTCCATTGGAAGCCCATATGAATGTTATAAAACTGTGGTGGAAACCAATAATATGCCCTTAATGAAATGTATTAATTTGTACAGCTGACCAGAAGTGCACTGATGTCATTAGTTCTACAAGTTCCATACAGTCACCCACTCTATCACCTTTTTAAAAAAAGGGCAGTTTTCAACATTCAAGGGTTTATGTCAGTGGTAGAGCATAGGAGTGTAGTTCAAGAAGTCCCTGTTTCATAACCATATACCCTCTGCAATAGATCCTGTTAAAATGTTTTTCAACCCAATGCACTGTAAGAAACAATAATATATATCATCATTTCATAAACAAAACAATGAACAATTGGGTTTAACTATGCTCTTAGCACAAAATCAACAAACTGCAGTGGAGAAGAAGTTACATTTTGCAGAATTTGTGCATTTGACAAAAGATTTTTTTTCCATGTTCCAAGATCTACATGTGATACAAAATGTATGAATTCTTGCAATGGAAACCTCACTGTATTTTACCAAGGCAGATAAAGGATATCTTTTGTACCCCTTATACTTATAAGGAGGGTTTGGTGGCTGAAAATGCATTGCTTTGATGGTGATTGCATGTTGCTTGCACTTTGTACATATTACTGAATTAATAAAGGTGAACATGTCAGAACTGGGGGTATAGCCCAGTGGTAGAGCATTTGACTGAAGATCAAGAGGTCCCTACTTCAAATCTGGGTGCCCCCTTGTTCAACTGTTTTACCTGTAGAAATATTTTTTTTTATTAAATAAATTGAAGAAAACTTTTACAATCTTAGCATTTTATGTAATGAGCAACACATTTCTACATTTGAAATACTCCTGATCATCACCTGAAACATAGGGTAAACACCATGAAACTGTTTAGGATTTCGTCATATGATACAAGCTGTGTTTTACATTCACCCAAATTCTACAGGTGATATTATCAGTTTGAAATAGTCCATTGGAAGCTCATATGAATGTTATAAAACTGTGGTGGAAACCAATAATATGCCCTTAGTGAAATGTATTAATTTGTACAGCTGACCAGAAGTGCACTGATGTCATTAGTTCTACAAGTTCCATACAGTCACCCACTCTATCACCTTTTTAAAAAAGGGCAGTTTTCAGCATTCAAGGGTTTAACTCAGTGGTAGAGCGTAGGAATGCAGTTCAAGAAGTCCCTGTTTCATAACCATATACCCTCGTCAATAGAGCCTGTTAAAATGTTTTTCAACCCAATGCACTGTAAGAAACAATAAGATATATCATCATTTCATATACAAAACAATGAACAATTGGGTTTAAATATGCTCTTAGCACAAAATCAACAAACTGCAGTAGAGAAGCAGTTACATTTTGCAGAATTTGTGCATTTGACAAAAGATTTTTTTTTCCATGTTCCAAGATCTACATGTGATACGAAATGTATGAATTCTTGCAATGGAAACCTCACTGTATTTTACCAAGGCAGATAAAGGATATCTTTTGTACCCCTTATACTTATAAGGAGGGTTTGGTGGCTGAAAATGCATTGCTTTAATGGTGATTGCATGTTGCTTCCACTTTGTACATATTACTGAATAAATAAAGGTGAACATTTCAGAAATGGGGGTATAGCTCAGCGGTAGAGTATTTCACTGCAGATCAGAAGCTCCCTAGTTCAAATCTGGGTGCCCCCTTGTCCAACTGTTTACCTGTAGAAATATTTGTTTAATTAAATACATTGAATTAAACATTTACAATCTTAGCATTTTATGTAATGAGCAACACATTTCTACATTTGAAATACTCCTGATCATCACCTGAAACATAGGATAAACACCATTAAGCTGTTTAGGATTTCTTCATATGATACAAGCTGTGTTTTACATTCACCCAAGTTCTACTGGTGATATTATCAGTTTGAAATAGTCCATTGGAAGCTCATATGAATGTTATAAAACTGTGGTGGAAACCAATAATATGCCCTTAATGAAATGTATTAATTTGTACAGCTGACCATAGGTGAACTGATGTCATTAGTTCTACAAGTTCCATACAGCCACCCACTCTATAACCTTTTTAAAAAAGGGCAGTTTTCAGCATTCAAGGGTTTAACTCGGTGGTAGAGCGTAGGAGTGCAGTTCAAGAAGTCCCTGTTTCATAACCATATACCCTCGTCAATAGATCCTGTTAAAATGTTTTTCAACCCAATGCACTGTAAGAAACAATAGGATATATCATCATTTCATATACAAAACAATGAACAATTGGGTTTAACTATGCTCTTAGCACAAAATCAACAAACTGCAGTAGAGAAGCAGTTACATTTTGCAGAATTTGTGCATTTGACAAAAGTTTTTTTTCCATGTTCCAAGATCTACATGTGATACGAAATGTATGATTCTTGCAATGGAAACCTCACTGTATTTTACCAAGGCAGATAAAGGACATCTGTTGTACCCCTTATACTTATAAGGAGGGTTTGGTGGCTGAAAATGCATTGCTTTGATGGTGATTGCATGTTGCTTCCACTTTGTACATATTACTGAATAAGTAAAGGGGAACGTTTCAGAAATGGGGGTATAGCTCAGGGGTAGAGCATTTCACTGCAGATCAAGAGGTCCCTAGTTCAAATCTGGGTGCATCCTTGTCAAACTGTTTTACCTGTAGAAATATTTTTTTAATTAAATAAATTGAAGTAAACATTTACAATCTTAGCATTTTATGTAATGAGCAACACATTTCTACATTTGAAATACTCCTGATCATCTCCTGAAACACAGGGTAAACACCATGAAACTGTTTAGGATTTCTTCATATGATACAAGCTGTGTTTTAAATTCACCCAAGTTCAACTGGTGATATTATCAGTTTGAAATAGTCCATTGGAAGCTCATATGAATGTTATAAAACTGTGGTGGAAACCAATAATATGCCCTAAATGAAATGTATTAATTTGTACAGCTGACCAGAAGTGCACTGATGTCATTAGTTCTACAAGTTCCATACAGTCACCCACTCTATCACCTTTTTAAAAAAGGGCAGTTTTCAGCATTCAAGGGTTTCACTCAGTGGTAGAGCGTAGGAATGCAGTTCAAGAAGTCCCTGTTTCATAAACATATACCCTCTTCAATAGATCCTGTTAAAATGTTTTTCAACCCAATGCACTGTAAGAAAAAATAAGATATATCATCATTTCATATACAAAACAATGAACAATTGGGTTTAACTATGCTGTTAGCACAAAATCAACAAACTGCAGTAGAGAAGCAGTTACGTTTTGCGGAATTTGTGCATTTGACAAAAGTTTTTTTTCCATGTTCCAAGATCTACATGTGATACGAAATGTATGAATTCTTGCAATGGAAACCTCACTGTATTTTACCAAGGCAGATAAAGGACATCTTTTGTACCCCTTATACATATAATGAGGGTGTGGTGGCTGAAAATGAATTGCTTTGATGGTGATTGGATGTTGCTTCCACTTTGTACATATTACTGAATAAATAAAGGTGAACATTTCAGAAATGTGGTTATAGCTCAGGGATAGAGCATTTCACTGCAGATCAAGAGGTCCCTAGTTCAAATCGGGGTGCCCCGTTGTCCAACTGTTTTACCTGTAGAAATATTTCTCAATTGAATAAATTGAAGTAAACATTTACAATCTTAGCATTTTATGTAATGAGCAACACTTTTCTACATTTGAAATACTCCTGATCATCACCTGAAACATAGGGTAAACACCATTAAGCTGTTTAGGATTTCTTCATATGATACAAGCTGTGTTTTACATTCACCCAAGTTCTACTGGTGATATGATCAGCTTGAAATGGTCCATTGGAAGCTCATATGAATGTTATAAAAATGTGCTGGAAACCAATAATGTGCCCTTAATGAAATGTATTAATTTGTACAGCTGAGCAAAAGTGCACTGATGTCATTAGTTCTACAAGTTCCATAGAGTCACCCACTCTATCAACTTTTTAAAAAAGGGCAGTTTTCAACATTCAAGGGTTTATGTCAGTGGTAGAGCGTAGGAGTGTAGTTCAAGAAGTCCCTGTTTCATAACCATATACCCTCTTCAATAGATCCTGTTAAAATGTTTTTCAACCCAATGCACTGTAAGAAACAATAGGATATATCATCATTTCATATACAAAACAATGAACAATTGGGTTTAACTATGCTCTTAGCACAACATCAACAAACTGCAGTAGAGAAGCAGTTACATTTTGCAGAATTTGTGCATTTGACAAAAGATTTTTTTTCCATGTTCCAAGATCTACATGTGATACGAAATGTATGAATTCTTAAACCTCACTGTATTTTACCAAGGCAGATAAAGGACATCCTTCGCACCCCATATACTTATAAGGAGTATTTGGTGGCTGAAAATGCATTGCTTTGATGGTGATTGCATGTTGCTTGCACTTTGTACATATTACTGAATTAATAAAGGTGAACTGTTCAGAACTGGGGGTATAGCTCAGTGGTAGAGCATTTGACTGTAGATCAAGAGGTCCCTAGTTCAAATCTGGGTGCCCCCTTGTTCAACTGTTTTACCTGTAGAAATATTTTTTTAATTAAATAAATTGAAGAAAACATTTACAATCTTAGCATTTTATGTAATGAGCAACACATTTCTACATTTCAAATACTCCTGATCATCACCTGAAACATAGGGTAAACACCATTAAGCTGTTTAGGATTTCTGCATATGATACAAGCTGTGTTTTACATTCACCCAAGTTCTACTGGTGATATTATCAGTTTGAAATAGTCCATTGGAAGCTCATATGAATGTTATAAAACTGTGGTGGAAACCAATAATATGCCCTTAATGAAATGTATTAATTTGTACAGCTGACCAGAAGTGCACTGATGTCATTAGTTATACAAGTTCCATACAGTCACCCACACTATCACCTTTTTATAAAGGGCAGTTTTCAACATTGAAGGGTTTATGTCAGTGGTAGAGCGTAGGAGTGTAGTTCAAGAAGTCCCTGTTTCATAACCATATACCCTCTTCAATAGATCCTGTTAAAATGTGTTTCAACCCAATGCACTGTAAGAAACAATAGGATATATCATCATTTCATATACAAAACAATGAACAATTGAGTTTAACTATGCTCTTAGCACAAAATCAACAAACTGCAGTAGAGAAGCAGTTACATTTTGCATAATGTGTGCATTTGTCAAAAGATTTTTTTCCATGTTCCAAGATCTACATGTGGTACGAAATGTATGAATTCTTGCAATGGAAACCTCACTGTATTTTACCACGGCAGATAAAGGACATCCTTCGCACCCCATATACTTATAAGGAGGGTTTGGTGGCTGAAATTGCATTGCTTTGATGGTGATTGCATGTTGCTTGCACTTTGTACATATTACTGAATTAATAAAGGTGAACTTTTCAGAACTGGGGGTATAGCTCAGTGGTAGAGCATTTGACTGCAGATCAAGAGGTCCCTAGTTCAAATCTGGGTGCCCCCTTGTTCAACTGTTTTACCTGTAGAATTTTTTTTTTAATTAAATAAATTGAAGAAAACATTTTCAATCTTAGCATTTTATGTAATGAGCAACACATTTCTACATTTGAAATGCTCCTGATCATCTCCTGAAACATGGGGTAAACACCATGAAACTGTTTAGGATTTCTTCATATGATACAAGCTGTGTTTTACATTCACCCAAGTTCTACTGGTGATATTATCAGTTTGAAATAGTCCATTGGAAGCTCATATGAATGTTATAAAACTGTGGTGGAAACCAATAATATGCCCTTAATGAAATGTATTAATTTGTACAGCTGACCAGAAGTGCACTGATGTCATTAGTTCTACAAGTTCCATAGAGTCACCCACTCTATCACCTTTTTAAAAAAGGGCAGTTTTCAACATTGAAGGGTTTATGTCAGTGGTAGAGCGTAGGAGTGTAGTTCAAGAAGTCCCTGTTGCATAACCATATACCCTCTTCAATAGATCCTGTTAAAATGTTTTTCAACCCAATGCACTGTAAGAAACAATAGGATATATCATCATTCCATATACAAAACAATGAACAATTGGGTTTAACTATGCTCTTAGCACACAATCAACAAACTGCAGTAGAGAAGCAGTTACATTTTGCAGAATGTGTGCATTTGACAAAAGATTTTTTTTCCATGTTCCAAGATCTATATGTGATACGAAATGTATGAATTCTTGCAATGGAAACCTCACTGTATTTTACCAAGGCAGATAAAGGACATCCTTCGCACCCCTTATACTTATAAGGAGGGTTTGGTGGCTGAACATGCATTGCTTTGATGGTGATTGCATGTTGCTTCCACTTTGTACATATTACTGAATAAATAAAGGTGAACATTCCAGAAATGGGGGTATAGCTCAGGGGTAGAGCATTTCACTGCAGATCAAAAGGTCCCTAATTCAAATCTGGGTGCCTCCTTGTCCAACTCTTTTACCTGTAGATATATTTTTTTAATTAAATAAATTGAAGTAAACATTTACAATTTTAGCATTTTATGTAATGAGCAACACATTTCTACATTTGAAATACTCCTGATCATCACCTGAAACATAGGGTAAACACCATTACGCTGTTTAGGATTTCTTCATATGATACAAGCTGTGTTTCACATTCACCCAAGTTCTACTGGTGATATGATCAGTTTGAAATAGTCCATTGGAAGCTCATATGAATGTTATAAATCTGTGGTGGAAACCAATAATATGCCCTTAATGAAATGTATTAATTTGTACAGCTGACCAGAAGTGCACTGATGTGATTAGTTCTACAAGTTCCATACAGTCACCCACTCTATCACCTTTTTTAAAAAAGGGCAGTTTTCAACATTCAAGGGTTTATGTCAGTGGTAGAGCATAGGCGTGTAGTTCAAGAAGTCCCTGTTTCATAACCATATACCCTCTTCAATAGATCCTGTTAAAATGTTTTTCAACCCAATGCACTGTAAGAAACAATAGGATATATCATCATTTCATATACAAAACAATGAACAATTGAGTTTAACTATGCTCTTAGCACAAAATCAACAAACTGCAGTAGAGAAGCAGTTACATTTTGCAGAATTTGTGCATTTGACAAAAGATTTTTTTCCATGTTCCAAGATCTACATGTGGTACGAAATGTATGAATTCTTGCAATGGAAACCTCACTGTATTTTACCAAGGCAGATAAAGGACATCCTTCGCACCCCATATACTTATAAGGAGGGTTTGGTGGCTGAAATTGCATTGCTTTGATGGTGATTGCATGTTGCTTGCACTTTGTACATATTACTGAATTAATAATGGTGAACTTTTCAGAACTGGGGGTATAGCTCAGTGGTAAAGCATTTCACTGCAGATCAAGATGTTCCTAGTTCAAATCTGGGTGCCTCCTTGTTCAACTGTTGTACCTGTAGAAATATTTTTTTTATTAAATAAATTGAAGAAAACATTTACAATCTTAGCATTTTATGTAATGAGCAACACATTTCTACATTTGAAATACTCCTGATCATCTCCTGAAACACAGGGTAAACACCATGAAACTGTTTAGGATTTCTTCATATGATACAAGCTGTGTTTTAAATTCACCCAAGTTCTACTGGTGATATTATCAGTTTGAAATAGTCCATTGGAAGCTCATATGAATGTTATAAAACTGTGGTGGAAACCAATAATATGCCCTAAATGAAATGTATTAATTTGTACAGCTGACCAGAAGTGCACTGATGTCATTAGTTCTACAAGTTCCATACAGTCACCCACTCTATCACCTTTTTAAAAAAGGGCAGTTTTCAACATTGAAGGGTTTATGACAGTGGTAGAGCGTAGGAGTGTAGTTCAAGAAGTCCCTGTTTCATAACCATATACCCTCTTCAATAGATCCTGTTAAAATGTTTTTCAACCCAATGCACTGTAAGAGACAATAGGATATATCATCATTCCATATACAAAACAATGAACAATTGGGTTTAACTATGCTCTTAGCACAAAATCAACAAACTGCAGTAGAGAAGCAGTTACATTTTGCAGAATTTGTGCATTTGACAAAAGATTTTTTTTCCATGTTCCAAGATCTACATGTGATACGAAATGTATGAATTCTTGCAATGGAAACCTCACTGTATTTTACCAAGGCAGATAAAGGACATCCTTCACACCCCATATACTTATAAGGAGGGTTTGGTGGCTGAAAATGCATTTCTTTGATGGTGATTGCATGTTGCTTCCACTTTGTACATATTATTGAATTAATAAAGGTGTACATTTCAGAATTTGGGTTATAGCTTAATGGTAGAGCATTTGACTGCAGATCAAGAGTTCCCTAGTTCAAATTTGGATGCCCCCTTGTTCAACTGTTTTACCTGTAGAAATATTTTTTTAATTAAAAATATTGAAGAAAACATTTACAATCTTAGCATTTTATGTAATGAGCAACACATTTCTACATTTGAAATACTCCTGATCATCTCCTGAAACATAGGGTAAACACCATTAAGCTGTTTAGGATTTCTTCATATGATACAAGCTGTGTTTTACATTCACCCAAGTTGTACTGGTGATATGATCAGTTTGGAAGAGTCCATTGGAAGCCCATATGAATGTTATAAAACTGTGGTGGAAACCAACAATATGCCCTTAATGAAATGTATTAATTTGTACAGCTGACCAGAAGTGCACTGATGTCATTAGTTCTACAAGTTCCATACAGTCACCCACTCTATCACCTTTTTAAAAAAAGGGCAGTTTTCAACATTCAAGGGTTTATGTCAGTGGTAGAGCATAGGAGTGTAGTTCAAGAAGTCCCTGTTTCATAACCATATACCCTCTGCAATAGATCCTGTTAAAATATTTTTCAACCCAATGCACTGTGAGAAACAATAGGATATATCATCATTTCATATACAAAACAATGAACAATTGAGTTTTACTATGCTCTTAGCACAAAATCAACAAACTGCAGTAGAGAAGAAGTTATGTTTTGCAGAATTTGTGCATTTGACAAACGTTTTTTTTCCATGTTCAAAGATCTACATGTGATACGAAATGTATGAATTCTTGCAATGGAAACCTCACTGTATTTTACCAAGGCAGATAAAGGACATCCTTCGCACCCCATATACTTATAAGGAGGGTTTGGTGGTTGAAAATGCATTGCTTTGATGGTGATTGCATGTTGCTTGCACTTTGTACATATTATTGAATTAATAAAGGTGAACATTTCAGAATTTGGGTTATAGCTTAATGGTAGAGCATTTGACTGCAGATCAAGAGGTCCTTAGTTCAAATCTGGATGCCCCCTTGTTCAACTGTTTTACCTGTAGAAATATTTTTTTAATTAAAAATATTGAAGAAAACATTTACAATTTTAGCATTTTATGTAATGAGCAACACATTTCTACAT
Organism: Ambystoma mexicanum; assembly: GCF_040938575.1. NCBI lineage: Eukaryota > Metazoa > Chordata > Amphibia > Caudata > Ambystomatidae > Ambystoma > Ambystoma mexicanum. The sequence goes on from NC_090928.1 coordinate 434,100,619, forward strand.
TTGAAATATTCCTGATCATCTCCTGAAACATAGGGTAAACACCATTAAGCTGTTTAGGATTTCTTCATATGATACAAGCTGTGTTTTACATTCACCCAAGTTCTACTGGTGATATGATCAGTTTGAAATAGTCCATTGGAAGCTCATATGAATGTTATAAAACTGTGGTGGAAACCAATAATATGCCCTTAATGAAATGTATTAATTTGTACAGCTGACCAGAAGTGCACTGATGTCATTAGTTCTACAAGTTCCATAGAGTCACCCACTCTATCACCTTTTTAAAAAAGGGCAGTTTTCAACATTGAAGGGTTTATGACAGTGGTAGAGCGTAGGAGTGTAGTTCAAGAAGTCCCTTTTTCATAACCATATACCCTCTTCAATAGATCCTGTTAAAATGTTTTTCAACCCAATGCACTGTAAGAAACAATAGGATATATCAGTATTCCATATACAAAACAATGAACAATTGGGTTTAACTATGCTCTTAGCACAAAATCAACAAACTGCAGTAGAGAAGCAGTTACATTTTGCAGAATGTGTGCATTTGACAAAAGATTTTTTTTCCATGTTCCAAGATCTATATGTGATACGAAATGTATGAATTCTTGCAATGGAAACCTCACTGTATTTTACCAAGGCAGATAAAGGACATCCTTTGCACCCCATATACTTATAAGGAGGGTTTGGTGGCTGAAAATTAATTGCTTTGATGGTGATTGCATGTTGCTTCCACTTTGTACATATTACTGAATAAATAAAGGTGAACATTTCAGAAATGGGGGTATAGCTCAAGGGTAGAGCATTTCACTGCAGATAAAAAGGTTCCTAGTTCAAATCTGGGTGCCCCCTTGTCCAACTGTTTTACCTGTAGAAATATTGTTTTAATTAAATACATTGAAGCAAACATTTACAATCTTAGCATTTTATGTAATGAGCAACACATTTCTACATTTGAAATACTCCTGATCATCACCTGAAACATAGGGTAAACACCATGAAACTGTTTAGGATTTCTTCATATGATACAAGCTGTGTTTTACATTCACCCAAGTTGTACTGGTGATATTATCAGTTTGAAAGAGTCCATTGGAAGCCCATATGAATGTTATAAAACTGTGGTGGAAACCAATAATATGCCCTTAATGAAATGTATTAATTTGTACAGCTGACCAGAAGTGCACTGATGTCATTAGTTCTACAAGTTCCATACAGTCACCCACTCTATCACCTTTTTAAAAAAAGGGCAGTTTTCAACATTCAAGGGTTTATGTCAGTGGTAGAGCATAGGAGTGTAGTTCAAGAAGTCCCTGTTTCATAACCATATACCCTCTGCAATAGATCCTGTTAAAATGTTTTTCAACCCAATGCACTGTAAGAAACAATAATATATATCATCATTTCATAAACAAAACAATGAACAATTGGGTTTAACTATGCTCTTAGCACAAAATCAACAAACTGCAGTGGAGAAGAAGTTACATTTTGCAGAATTTGTGCATTTGACAAAAGATTTTTTTTCCATGTTCCAAGATCTACATGTGATACAAAATGTATGAATTCTTGCAATGGAAACCTCACTGTATTTTACCAAGGCAGATAAAGGATATCTTTTGTACCCCTTATACTTATAAGGAGGGTTTGGTGGCTGAAAATGCATTGCTTTGATGGTGATTGCATGTTGCTTGCACTTTGTACATATTACTGAATTAATAAAGGTGAACATGTCAGAACTGGGGGTATAGCCCAGTGGTAGAGCATTTGACTGAAGATCAAGAGGTCCCTACTTCAAATCTGGGTGCCCCCTTGTTCAACTGTTTTACCTGTAGAAATATTTTTTTTTATTAAATAAATTGAAGAAAACTTTTACAATCTTAGCATTTTATGTAATGAGCAACACATTTCTACATTTGAAATACTCCTGATCATCACCTGAAACATAGGGTAAACACCATGAAACTGTTTAGGATTTCGTCATATGATACAAGCTGTGTTTTACATTCACCCAAATTCTACAGGTGATATTATCAGTTTGAAATAGTCCATTGGAAGCTCATATGAATGTTATAAAACTGTGGTGGAAACCAATAATATGCCCTTAGTGAAATGTATTAATTTGTACAGCTGACCAGAAGTGCACTGATGTCATTAGTTCTACAAGTTCCATACAGTCACCCACTCTATCACCTTTTTAAAAAAGGGCAGTTTTCAGCATTCAAGGGTTTAACTCAGTGGTAGAGCGTAGGAATGCAGTTCAAGAAGTCCCTGTTTCATAACCATATACCCTCGTCAATAGAGCCTGTTAAAATGTTTTTCAACCCAATGCACTGTAAGAAACAATAAGATATATCATCATTTCATATACAAAACAATGAACAATTGGGTTTAAATATGCTCTTAGCACAAAATCAACAAACTGCAGTAGAGAAGCAGTTACATTTTGCAGAATTTGTGCATTTGACAAAAGATTTTTTTTTCCATGTTCCAAGATCTACATGTGATACGAAATGTATGAATTCTTGCAATGGAAACCTCACTGTATTTTACCAAGGCAGATAAAGGATATCTTTTGTACCCCTTATACTTATAAGGAGGGTTTGGTGGCTGAAAATGCATTGCTTTAATGGTGATTGCATGTTGCTTCCACTTTGTACATATTACTGAATAAATAAAGGTGAACATTTCAGAAATGGGGGTATAGCTCAGCGGTAGAGTATTTCACTGCAGATCAGAAGCTCCCTAGTTCAAATCTGGGTGCCCCCTTGTCCAACTGTTTACCTGTAGAAATATTTGTTTAATTAAATACATTGAATTAAACATTTACAATCTTAGCATTTTATGTAATGAGCAACACATTTCTACATTTGAAATACTCCTGATCATCACCTGAAACATAGGATAAACACCATTAAGCTGTTTAGGATTTCTTCATATGATACAAGCTGTGTTTTACATTCACCCAAGTTCTACTGGTGATATTATCAGTTTGAAATAGTCCATTGGAAGCTCATATGAATGTTATAAAACTGTGGTGGAAACCAATAATATGCCCTTAATGAAATGTATTAATTTGTACAGCTGACCATAGGTGAACTGATGTCATTAGTTCTACAAGTTCCATACAGCCACCCACTCTATAACCTTTTTAAAAAAGGGCAGTTTTCAGCATTCAAGGGTTTAACTCGGTGGTAGAGCGTAGGAGTGCAGTTCAAGAAGTCCCTGTTTCATAACCATATACCCTCGTCAATAGATCCTGTTAAAATGTTTTTCAACCCAATGCACTGTAAGAAACAATAGGATATATCATCATTTCATATACAAAACAATGAACAATTGGGTTTAACTATGCTCTTAGCACAAAATCAACAAACTGCAGTAGAGAAGCAGTTACATTTTGCAGAATTTGTGCATTTGACAAAAGTTTTTTTTCCATGTTCCAAGATCTACATGTGATACGAAATGTATGATTCTTGCAATGGAAACCTCACTGTATTTTACCAAGGCAGATAAAGGACATCTTGTGTACCCCTTATACTTATAAGGAGGGTTTGGTGGCTGAAAATGCATTGCTTTGATGGTGATTGCATGTTGCTTCCACTTTGTACATATTGGTGAACATTTCAGAAATGGGGGTATAGCTCAGGGGTAGAGCATTTCACTGCAGATTAAAAGGTCCCTAGTTCAAATCTGGGTGCCCCCTTGTCCAACTGTTTTACCTGTAGAAATATTTTTTTAATTAAATAAATTGAAGTAAACATTTACAATCTTAGCATTTTATGTAATGAGCAACACATTTCTACATTTGTAATACTCCTGATCATCACCTGAAACATAGGGTAAACACCATTAAGTTGTTTAGGATTTCTTCATATGATACAAGCTGTGTTTTACATTCACCCAAGTTCTACTGGTGATATGATTAGTTTGAAATGGTCCATTGGAAGCTCATATGAATGTTATAAAACTGTGGTGGAAACCAATAATATGCCCTTAATGAAATGTATTAATTTGTACAGCTGACCATAAGTGAACTGATGTCATTAGTTATACAAGTTCCATACAGTCACCCACTCTATCACCTTTTTGAAAAAGGGCAGTTTTCAGCATTCAAGGGTTTATGTCAGTGGTAGAGCGTAGGAGTGTAGTTCAAGAAGTCCCTGTTTCATACCCATATACCCTCGTCAATAGATCCTGTCAAAATGTTTTTCAACCCAATGCACTGTAAGAAACAATAGGATATATCATCATTTCATATAAAAAACAATGAACAATTGGGTTTAACTATACTCTTAGCACAAAATCAACAAACTGCAGTAGAGAAGCAGTTATGTTTTGCAGAATTTGTGCATTTGACAAACGTTTTTTTTCCATGTTCCAAAATCTACATGTGATACGAAATGTATGAATTCTTGCAATGGAAACCTCACTGTATTATACCAAGGCAGATAAAGGACATCATTTGTACCCCTTATACTTATAAGGAGGGTTTGGTGGCTGAAAATGCATTGCTTAGATGGTGATTGCATGTTGCTTCCACTTTTTACATATTACTGAATAAATAAAGGTGAACATTTCAGAAATGGGGCTGTAGCTCACGGGTAGAGGATTTCACTGCAGAACAAAAGCTCCCTAGTTTAAATCTGGGTGCCTCCTTGTCCAACTGTTTCACCTGCAGAAATATTTTTTTAATTAAATAAATTGAAGTAAACATTTACAATCTTAGCATTTTATGTAATGAGCAACACATTTCTACATTTGAAATACTCCTGATCATCACCTGAAACATAGGATAAACACCATTAAGCTGTTTAGGATTTCTTCATATTATACAAGCTGTGTTTTACATTCACCCAAGTTCTACTGGTGATATTATCAGTTTGAAATAGTCCATTGGAAGCTCATATGAATGTTATAAAACTGTGGTGGAAACCAATAATATGCCCTTAATGAAATGTATTAATTTGTACAGCTGACCATAAGTGAACTGATGTCATTAGTTCTACAAGTTCCATACAGTCACCCACTCTATCACCTTTTTAAAAAAGGGCAGTTTCCAGCATTCAAGAGTTTAACTCGGTGATAGAGCGTAGGAGTGCAGTTCAAGAAGTCCCTGTTTCATAACCATATACCCTCATCAATAGATCCTGTTAAAATGTTTTTCAACCAAATGTACTGTAAGAAACAAAAGGATATATCATCATTTCATATACAAAACAATGAACAATTGGGTTTAACTATGCTCTTAGCACAAAATCAACAAACTGCAGTAGAGAAGCAGTTACGTTTTACAGAATTTGTGCATTTGACAAAAGTTTTTTTTCCATGTTCCAAGATCTACATGTGATACGAAATGTAGGAATTCTTGCAATGGAAACCTCACTGTATTTTACCAAGGCAGATAAAGGACATCTGTTGTACCCCTTATACTTATAAGGAGGGTTTGGTGGCTGAAAATGCATTGCTTTGATGGTGATTGCATGTTGCTTCCACTTTGTACATATTACTGAATAAGTAAAGGGGAACGTTTCAGAAATGGGGTTATAGCTCAGGGGTAGAGCATTTCACTGCAGATCAAGAGGTCCCTAGTTCAAATCTGGGTGCATCCTTGTCAAACTGTTTTACCTGTAGAAATATTTTTTTAATTAAATAAATTGAAGTAAACATTTACAATCTTAGCATTTTATGTAGTGAGCAACACATTTCTACATTTGAAATACTCCTGATCATCTCCTGAAACATAGGGTAAACACAACAAAACTGTTTAGGATTTCTTCATATGATACAAGCTGTGTTTTACATTCACCCAAGTTCTACTGGTGATATTATCAGTTTGAAATAGTCCATTGGAAGCTCATATGAATGTTATAAAACTGTGGTGGAAACCAATAATATGCCCTTAATGAAATGTATTAATTTGTACAGCTGACCAGAAGTGCACTGATGTCATTAGTTCTACAAGTTCCATACCGTCACCCACTCTATCACCTTTTTAAAAAAGGGCAGTTTTCAGCATTCAAGGGTTTAACTCAGTGGTAGAGAATAGGAGTGCAGTTCAAGAAGTCCCTGTTTCATAACTATATACCCTCTTCAATAGATCCTGTTAAAATGTTTTTCAACCCAATGCACTGTAAGAAACAATAGGATATATCATCATTTCATATACAAAACAATGAACAATTGGGTTTAACTATGCTCTTAGCACAAAATCAACAAACTGCAGTAGAGAAGCAGTTACGTTTTGCAGAATTTGTGCATTTGACAAAAGTTTTTTTTCCATGTTCCAAGATCTACATGTGATACGAAATGTAGGAATTCTTGCAATGGAAACCTCACTGTATTTTACCAAGGCAGATAAAGGACATCTTTTGTACCCCTTAAACTTATAAGGAGGGTTTGGTGGCTGAAAATGCATTGCTTTGATGGTGATTGCATGTTGCTTCCACTTTGTACATATTACTGAATAAGTAAAGGTGGACATTTCAGAAATGGGGTTATAGCTCAGGGGTAGAGCATTTCACTGCAGATCAAGAGGTCCCTAGTTCAAATCTGGGTGTCCCCTTGTCCAACTGTTTTACCTATAGAAATATTTTTTTAATTAAATAAATTGAAGTAAACATTTACATTCATAGCATTTTATGTAATGAGCAACACATTTCTACATTTGAAATACTCCTGATCATCACCTGAAACATAGGGTAAACACCATTAAGCTGTTTAGGAATTCTTCATATGATACAAGCTGTGTTTTACATTCACCCAAGTTCTACTGGTGATATGATCAGTTTGAAATAGTCCATTGGAAGCTCATATGAATGTTATAAAACTGTGGTGGAAACCAATAATATGCCCTTAATGAAATGTATTCATTTGTACAGCTGACCAGAAGTGCTCTGATGTCATTAGTTCTACAAGTTCCATAGAGTCACCCACTCTATCACCTTTTTAAAAAAGGGCAGTTTTCAACATTGAAGGATTTATGTCAGTGGTAGAGCGTGGGAGTGCTTTTCAAGAGGTTCCTGTTTCATAACCATATACCCTCTTCAATAGATCCTGTTAAAATGTTTTTCAACCCAATGCACTATAAGAAACAATAGGATATATCATCATTTCATATACAAAACAATGAACAATTGGGTTTAACTATGCTCTTAGCACAAAATCACCAAACTGCAGTCGAGAAACAGTTACATTTGGCAGAATTTGTGCATTTGACAAAAGTTTTTTTCCATGTTCCAAGATCTACATGTGATACGAAATGTATGATTCTTGCAATGGAAACCTCACTGTATTTTACCAAGGCAGATAAAGGACATCATCTGTACCCCTTATAGGTATAAGGAGGTTTTGGTGGCTGAACATGCATTGCTTTGATGGTGATTGCATGTTGTTTCCACTTTGTACATATTACTGAATAAATAAAGGTGCACAATTCAGAAATGGGGGTATAGCTCCGTGGTAGAGCATTTGCCTGCAGATCAAGAGGTCCCTAGTTCAAAGCTGGGTGCTCCCTTGTTCAACTGTTTTACCTGTAGAAATATTTTTTAAATTAAATATATTGAAGAAAACATTTACAATCTTAGCATTTTATGTAATGAGCAACACATCTCTACATTTGAAATACTCCTGATCATCTCCTGAAACATAGGGTAAACACCATGAAACTGTTTAGGATTTCTTCATATGATACAAGCTGTGTTTTACATTCACCCAAGTTCTACTGGTGATATGATCAGTTTGAAATAGTCCATTGGAAGCTCATATGAATGTTATAAAACTGTGGTGGAAACCAATAATATGGCCTTAATGAAATGTATTAATTTGTACAGCTGACCATAAGTGAACTGATGTCATTAGTTCTACAAGTTCCATAGAGTCACCCACTCTATCACCTTTTTAAAAAAGGGCAGTTTTCAGCATTCAAGGGTTTATGTCAGTGGTAGAGCGTAGGAGTGTAGTTCAAGAAGTCCCTGTTTCATAACCATATACCCACTTCAATAGATCCTGTTAAAATGTTTTTCAACCCAATGCACTGTAAGAAACAATAGGATATTTCATCATTTCATATACAAAACAATGAACAATTGGGTTTAACTATGCTCTTAGCACAAAATCAACAAACTGCAGTAGAGAAGCAGTTACATTTTGCAGAATGTGTGCATTTGACAAAAGTTGTTTTTCCATGTTCCAAGATCTACATGTGATACGAAATGTATGATTCTTTCAATGGAAACCTCACTGTATTTTACCAAGGCAGATAAAGGACATCTTTTGTACCCCTTATACTTATAAGGAGGGTTTGGTGGCTGAAAATGCATTGCTTTGATGGTGATTGCATGTTGCTTCCACTTTGTACATATTACTTAATAAATAAAGATGAACATTTCAGAAATGGGGGTATAGCTCAGGGGTAGAGCATTTCACTGCAGATCAAAAGTCCCTAGTTCAAATCTGGGTGCCCCCTTGTCCAACTGTTTTACCTGTAGAAATATTTTTTTAATTAAATAAATTGAAGTAAACATTTACAATCTTAGCATTTTATGTAATGAGCAACACATTTCTACATTTGAAATACTCCTGATCATCACCTAAAACATAGGGTAAACACCATTAAGCTGTTTAGGATTTCTTCATATGATACAAGCTGTGTTTTACATTCACCCAAGTTCTACTGGTGATATGATTAGTTTGAAATAGTCCATTGGAAGCTCATATGAATGTTATAAAACTTTGGTGGAAACCAATAATATGCCCTTAATGAAATGTATTAATTTGTACAGCTGACCAGAAGTGCACTGATGTCATTAGTTCTACAAGTTCCATACAGTCACCCACTCTATCACCTTTTTAAAAAAGGGCCGTTTTCAGCATTCAAGGGTTTATGTCAGTGATAGAGCGTAGGAGTGCTTTTCAAGAAGTTCCTGTTTCATAACCACATCGCCTCTTCAATAGATCCTGTTAAAATGTTTTTCAACACAATGCACTGTAAGAAACAATAGGATATATCATCATTTCATATACAAAACAATGAACAATTGGGTTTAACTATGCTCTTAGCACAAAATCAACAAACTGCAGTAGAGAAGCAGTTACATTTTGCAGAATTTGTGCATTTGACAAAAGATTTTTTTTTCCATGTTCGAAGATCTACATGTGATACGAAATGTATGAATTCTTGCAATGGAAACCTCACTGTATTTTACCAAGGCAGATAAAGGACATCTTTTGTACCCCGTATACTTATAAGGAGGGTTTGGTGGCTGAAAATGCATTGCTTTGATGGTGATTGCATATTGCTTCCACTTTGTACGTATTACTGAATAAATAAAGGTGAACATTTCAGAAATGGGGGTATAGCTCAGGGGTAGAGCATTTCACTGCAGATCAAAAGTCCCTAGTTCAAATCTGGGTGCCCCCTTGTCCAACTGTTTTACCTGTAGAAATATTTTTTTAATTAAATAAATTGAAGTAAACATTTACAATCTTAGCATTTTATGTAATGAGCAACACATTTCTACATTTGAAATACTCCTGATCATCACCTGAAACATAGGGTAAACACCATTAAGCTGTTTAGGATTTCTTCATATGTTACAAGCTGTGTTTTACATTCACTCAAGTTCTACTGGTGATATGACCAGTTTAAAATAGTCCATTGGAAGCTCATATGAATGTTATAAAACTGTGGTGGAAACCAATAATATGCCCTTAATGAAATGTATTAATTTGTACAGCTGACCAGAAGTGCACTGATGTCATTAGTTCTACAAGTTCCATAGAGTCACCCACTCTATCACCTTTTTAAAAAAAGGCAGTTTTCAACATTGAAGGGTTTATGTCAGTGGTAGAGCGTAGGAGTGTAGTTCAAGAAGTCCCTGTTTCATAACCATATACCCTCTTAAATAGATCATGTTAAAATGTTTTTCAACCCAATGCACTGTAAGAAACAATAGGATATATCATCATTTCATATACAAAACAATGAACAATTGGGTTTAACTATGCTCTTAGCACAAAATCAACAAACTGCAGTAGAGAAGCAGTTACATTTTGCAGAATTTGTGCATTTGACAAAAGATTTTTTTTCCATATTCCAAGATCTACATGTGATACGAAATGTATGAATTCTTGCAAAGGAAACCTCACTGTATTTTACCAAGGCAGATAAAGGACATCATCTGCACCCCTTATACTTATAAGGAGGGTTTGGTGGCTGAACAATCATTGCTTTGATGGTGATTGCATTGAAGTGGGAGAATGGAAGACCAGGCTCCCGTCCTTCACCTCTCGCGCTTGGCCTAGAGGGTCACGACCCAGACACCCGCCACGAGAAGAGTTTGTTCATTTACCAGATGACCAAATACCCTGGTATAGGAACATACGGATGTGTCCATCTGCCTGCCCAACAGCCCGCACTGGCCATGCCGACACCTGCGGCACGGACCAACTAGACTAAAATCTACACGTCGTTAGAGATGCCATGACGACCTAGACAACGGGAAGCACCTCTGCACAAATACACACATTGGACATTCCCACACCGATCATACACGAAGAATATACTCAGTGCTATGACGTAGGTGACAGGCATATTCACGGACGTGCATCTTTATTATTTTTACATAGGCTTTCAGAATGCAGAAACGCAAGACGCGTCTTGAACTCATTTACAAAGCTTGCTCACGCTTCTCTTGAAACCAGTTACCACTATAAGAACTATAATGAAGACACGATACTGGTCATGGAACTATATGCTACTATAACTTAAAGAACCCATGCACCAACCGGATCACGTATGCACCAGGCCCAAGTAGGCCTCAAACAAGAGCTCCCGTGGACGTTAACAAAGCAAGAGTCTGGTTGCTGATCCTGCAGAATGGGCCCGGTGAAACAACCAGCCAAGGTCGCGATGTTGCAAACCCACATTCCAAGAACAAAGCATCAAAGGCACGATGTTGCAGCCTCGCACTCCGCGCACCAACGTTAAGGTCACACCTGCAAATTAAACCAGACACACAGTGGAAGAGCAATATTAATTGTGCAGAATTCTGCCTCAAACACGGTCCCTCCCCACGTGACCAAGCCGAACCTGACGAGATGCCAAACCCAGGAGAGAAAAGGCGTCTGGATCCCTCGCTACGAGACACAGGCAGATACACTTGAAAGGCTCAATGGACATCTGCGACAGTGGGAGCGGTCAGCCTTCCAACTATGAATAAATCCTCACATTGTCTGCACGTACCCATATTGAAACATTGTTGCAATCGCAGGTACACCGAGAGCTGGGAACAACGGTGGTCCCAGGCTGGGAAGCTCACGGGTGCACCAATCAGAACATGGGGCTCTTATCTCAGACGTCAGTAATATTAGCCAATCCTCAGGAGTCTTCATGTAACAATTTTCATGTATCTAATTGTAGGGACAACCCAGATATATCACCTGACTACCCTTTGTCCAGTAACATTGTCCTCTATATTTGTGCTATACTAACCCTACCACTCGAGCAACCAATTAAGAGTGGCGATAGGTTTTTTGTTAACTTTCTGAAGTGACGCGAATAGCGCGTCATAATGCAGTAAAAAGGGCCTGCGAGCCCCACGATTGTGTGTGTGTCAGGACGGACGCGTACGCTCCTTGACCCATCCCTGCCGTTTTTGTCTAATAAACAGCAGAGTCACCTTGCTCCTTGTGTGTGTCTCGCGCTCTGTCTCAACTGGGATACACGGGAGGAGTTGGGGCCTCCCTGCCTGGAGGTCCGCGGACGGCCCGGCCGACCCCGGCAGAATTTCCCCCCGACAAGTTGGAGGCACTGCTGAGATCTGTTTAAGATCGACTTTTTCTTTTTTACTTCGACCATATATTTTTAATTTTTCCAGGCACTCCCGTTGCGAGGAGGCCCGGCGGCGCGGCCCCCTCTGCCGTTGCCCCTTCTGAGGACTGCAGGACCATCGCGGAGCTGCGAGAAGACCGGACGGCGCAATCCGGATATTGGCCCTCGGGAGCCGGTTGAGAAGTATCCCGCCCGCGGTTGGCGAGTGTCCAGACGTGGTCCAGACGAAGGGAGGTGGCGAGCCGCTTGGAGGGGTGCACGCAGTCGAGCGGCCCTGCATCGAGAGAACTTGGTGAGCATGACACGCACAACAAGCAATGCAAAATTGTGAGGGAGGGGGGAGGAAGTGAATGAGGGAGGTGTTGTACAGATGCGCGGCGTAGGTCTAACAACTTAGTGTTGCCAATGGAATGAATGGTAGCGAAACGAGTGCGAGAGCAGTCGGCTACGTTACGCGGAAGAGGGAGGGCGGAGCACGAAAACATCACGTGCGGCCGCTCGTAAGGCACTGATTGGCCTAAGTCGCGACTACGTGTGAGGGTGGGTGTGTGTGTGTGGTTTCCTACGATTTGGCATTTATTGATCAATGAGTAGACGAGGATCCCTATTGTTCGAGCAAGACACTCGATAGGTAGATGACGATTCCCTGTAGGCGGTGGCTAGTTAATTAAGTTGCCCAATACGGAAGATAATTGGCTGGTTAAGCCCTCCTGTTGAGGGGCGTATCACACGCGAGGCGACGCAGCGTGCGCAGTCCGATTATATTATTGATTTGATTACCTTGTTCCAGGAGTGACAGGAAGACAGCTGTAGGGTTAGCGGGGGTAGGTTGCAAGTGTATTTTGAACTTAAAAGAAAATAATAAGAATGTACCATTAGCTCGAAGAGATCAGTGACGTCACCAGAAGGGATTTAATAGGATAGCGCGAACGCAAGGAAGTTTGGTTTTGGGAGTGGTGGGGAAGAGAAATGTGATAAGGGAGCGGGCGCGGAGATAAACGATAAACGAGTGGATCGGGAAAAGAAGAAGGGGAAAGGGGCGTGGCTGCGCACCGAGAACGCCAGCCACGGCAAGTGTAACAGGGGGAGGAGAACGGGGAAACAGGACAACTGTATAAGAGCGTCGTAAAGGGTACACAGCCGCAGGGGGCTGTGTGCGCTTCGGCCGCAGGGGGCCGTAAGGGTGTAGTAACAGAAGGGAATCGACAAATGTAAAACCATACATAACGGATTGTCGTAAGTCCCCATACTTACGGGGCCAGGTAAACAATATAAGGTTGTATATTGTAAACTACCAGTGAAGGAAAGGATAACAAGTGGAGAGTAACCATGTCATACGGGACAGGGTCGGGAGGGTGGGGGAACACCCTCACTACACCATTACAACACATATGCACCACACTGCCACCCCATAGGGAGAAGTTAATAAAGTACAGCATAGAGTGGACCCAGGGGACGGATAACAAAATGTTAACACCATGGCCGCCTAATGGGAGTTTCGATCCATATGCCCAACATTCACTGCTAAACCATCTGCACAATACATACAAGGGGAAGAAGTTGGCAAACCATGTGGAGGTGTTTAACTTATGGAGGATGTTCCAGGGGTCCTGACCGGGACCAAATGAAATGTTCACTATGGGGGAAACACCGGAAGAAAAGGAGACTAAGAAAGAAGGAGAGGATGGGAAACAGGGGCGTGAAAGCACAAACAATACGGGGAACGGAGGAGAGGGAGGAGAAAAGAGTGTTAAATCAGACGACATAAAAAAGGAACCAAACAACGAGATACCCATAACACCGGGAGTGAAAACGGAGGGAGGAGGGTTGTACCCTTTAAGAGAATTAGGAGAAATAGAAGGACAGTTAAGGGCGGCTGAAGGATACTCGAACCCGGCATACAGCCCTCCACCATATGTGGCTCATAGGAAAATGGCAGTGGGAGAGGGGAAGATTGGAGAAGAGCAGACTGTAGAGATAGGACATGATGAGTGGGTAGCTGCACAAATATTATTCAAATTACGAGGTTCACTAACTGGAGAAGAGAGGGAGGTAGTAAAGAGAACAGACGAAGATAGTGCAAGAGAGAGTGAAATAAGGGGGGAGGAGCTATTACGGCAAAAGGAAGAGATTTTAGAGGAAAGATTAGCAAAGCTAAGGGATGAGCAGAATGAACTGATCAAACAGCTTGAGAGGGAGGAAAAAGAGAGAGTGAGGAAAAGAAAAGAAGGTAAGAACGAATTGGAAAAATTAAGGGAACAAAATGAGGAGCAAAGGAGAGAAGCTGAAAGGGTAAAAGCAGCAGCAGACAGGGTATCAAGAGTAGTGTTGAGAGAAAAGAAGAAGGAAGAAGAAGAAAGAGAAAAGGAAATGGCAATATGGAAGAGGAGGGTACTATCAGAGACAGCTAAGAAATATGAAGAGGGGAAAATAATAGAAAGTATCGTGGAGAGAGAAAGAGTGAAACAGGAAAGGAAGAAAGAGGATGAAAGAATATTGGAACAGATGAGCAACGAAGTGATGGAGGAATTGAAAAGGAAGAGGGAGGAAAATAGTAGGGAGATGGAGGAGAAAAGGGAAGGAGAAAGAGAGGGGAGGAGTAGGGAGAGTGAAAGATGGGGGGATGTATATAGAAGTAGAGAAGTAGCAACAACATCAGCACTAGGGGGAGCGGTTGATAACAAAGGAAAAGGAGAAATAGACCTAATAGACTTAGAGACAGTAACAATAAAAGGGAAAAAGGCAGAGTGGGGGGTGCCATTTATGAATGATTTTTGCAGTGAGGAGGAAGAAGGAGCTGAGAGAGAAGGAAGAAAGAGTGAGAGGGAAAGCTTAGATAAGCTATACCTCACTCGAACAAACATAGACTCGCCATGGATCAGTAGGAGAAGGGAGGACTTGGAGAGAAGTGAGGAGGGAGTGAAAGGACTAGTGGAAAGACAAACCCATGAAAACACACCATCCCCATCTCCATCACGCCCTCCCCCATCGCACCCTACATGCTCAACCACCACACGCTCGCTGCGCAGAATAAAGCTTGCGCCCTTTATGGACGAACTGACACCCTATGCATGTAGGCTTAGAGACCTCCCTAGTCGCAGGCAAGACAGACAAATAAACACGCCCACATAAACTACAGGAAATGACGAAAGGGGAAAGGATGGAGAAGGAGTTAGGAGCAGGGGTAATAAGGACGAAATTGAAGAGGTAAAGGAACCGGAAGAAGAGGAGGGGTGTGAAGACTCGATATTGTGGAACATAAAGGGTGACACCAGACACAACTTAATGCCACTGTTGGAGAGAGGAGGGGTTAGACCACAGTACGTCCCTTGGAAGCATACGGATAAGGAAAATATAAAATGTAGGCTCCCATCACTAAGTGGAGGTGCGGGTAAGTGGATATATGAAATGGAAAAACACACCGCGGGACATAAACTAGCAGTAGGAGATGTAAAGGGCCTGTTAATATCAATATTAGGGGATAGAGCGGATGACATTTGGAAGAGAGCGGGATTCCATGGGGTAACAATAACAAACACATCGCATGATGGGGCACCGTTTGCAAACTGCAGACATGCGCTATGGCAGGCACTGAGAGTACAATACCCAGACACATCAGACATAGGAGCAATTACTTCCCGTAAGATGCGTGAGAATGAGGATCCTGTTGATTATATCCAGGATATCCAAGAGAAGTGGCGCATGGAAACTAGAGAACAATGGGACAAAACACTAGCCATATTTTATCATATACTAGTACAAGGGCTCCCAGAAGGAGTTCAGAAACAACTAAAGAAAGTAGTGGGAATGGAAGCAAAACCATGGCCAGAAATACAACTGACTATAGTACATCACTGCAGGACATGGCAAGGAAAGATGAAACAAAAAGAAGAGGACAGGAAAAAAGAAGAGGCTAAACTAGTACAGAAAAAACTTACTAAATACACAATGGAAGGGGCACTAATAACTACGCCCACACCAATGGCCCAAAGCCCAATACAAGTAGTGGCTGCACAAGATCCTGCTCAAATAGCACCTCCACAGATTATAACACAACAAGTCCCAGTCCCGCCACTGCAATTACACGCACCAAACATGGGAGGAGGGTACCCAATGCAAGGAGCTGGGTATTATAGTTATAATAGGGGGAGAGGAGGATTTATGAGAGGGAGAGGATACGGATATAATGCCCAACAGCAGGTGGGAGGACTTAGACATTCCTACCCCACAGGGCAACCAGTATACCAGGACAACACAGGGAGCTTCCCATGGCAAAGCAGGGAACCACCCGTGTGTTGGAGTTGTGGGTTATTAGGACACATGTCACATACGTGTAGGGTCAGGCCAGGGACACCAGCATGGAATGAACAAGCACAACCTAGGACCCCACAAGAACTGCAGGGTATACAACAACAGCAGACGTTACAACAAGGAAATGACCCACAACAACAACAAATACCACAACAACAGCCACTGCCACAACAACAAGCAACGTTAACACAGCAACCCCAAACTCAACAAACGCAATTGGGTAGGGTGACGGTCTTGGGACACAACCCTTACACAGGGAATGGCCAATCATTGTACCCACAATAGGACAGCCCACAGACGGCCTTCGTGTGTCCCATCCTGTCAGTAACACCTAATAGTGCGGAGGAGCCACGCATAGAGGTAACGATAGGTGACAAAAAATTATCATTCCTTGTTGACACCGGGGCAACCCGGTCTTGCATAAGGGAAGGTAAATTTAAGATGTCAGGCGAAGCCATGAACACCCAAGGATTTTCTGGGGCTAAGGGGTTGGTTCCATTCACTGATAACGTTCCCTTATCTATTGGAGATTATGATCTGTCAGTTCCACTTTTATATTATAGTGCCTCACCAGTGAATATACTTGGGAGGGATATAATGAACAGGTTGAATATGACGATCTCCTTTACAGAGGATGGCATAATTTGCTCTACTCCAGGGATTAACATGCTCGCAGCACGACAGATTATGCAAGCATACTGTGGACAGACAGCGATTAGGGCGGAGCCAGTAGATGGCGAGCTATTCCAGTATGGAACAGACATGGCATTTGCATGGATGCCAGGGATAGAAGGGAAAATATGGAGGAGGCCAGCAGCCTATCTGTTCCGACCAGAAACACCTGTTAATGAACCAGAAGGAAAGGTGTTTGTAATGGACATTGAGAGCATTATTGCAACAGCTAATTATATTGCTGTACATGCCCAAGATAAAGAAGGGAAAGCATGGAGGGCAGTGATAGCACTAGCAGAAGGGTGTAGGCTGACCCAGGTGTCAGATGAGGAGCTGTTCTCAGAAGAAAAGGAGGAAGGTGAAATGGTGTTCATGATGAGTGTAGGAATATGGCTAAGGGTGGCTCACAAACAAGTAGCACAGAAAATTGCAATGGCACTTGAGGCACCCGCATGCACCCCAGTCCCCTTCTTTGAGGAGGATATGTCAAAGGTGCCCAAATCATTATGGACTACTAGCCCTTATGACGTGGGATGCATAAAAAGCATAGGGGGTGTAAGGATAAAATAGAAAAAAGGTGCAATACTACCAATAGTGAAACAGTACCCACTGTCAAGAGAGGCAGATGAGGGTATATATGAAACCATAACGGCTCTTATAAACAATGGCATATTGGTCCCCTCAGAGTCACCCTGCAACACGGCTGTGTACCCAGTGTGCAAGGCTAAAGGGGGGTCTTGGCGCTTCATACAAGACCTCAGGCCCTTGAATAACATAGTGGAAGCAGAGTATCCAGTAACAGCAAACCCGGCCACAATATTGTGTGGCATTCCAGCAGAAGCATCACGGTTTACAGTGATTGACCTTAAAAATGCTTTCTTCTCAATACCATTACACCCAGACTCACAAGATTTGACAAGCTTCACTTACCGAAACACAAAGTGGAAAAATACCAGATTGCCACAGGGGTATTGTGAATCACCCTCAATTTTCAATAGAGTAATACAGATGGATTTGAGTAACGTTGAAATGGAAAGCACAGTGTTGCAGTATGTGGATGACATAATAATTTGCAGTATAAACGAAAGTAAATGTAGAGAGGACTCCTTAAAAATGTTGACGATATTGGCTGAAAAAGGGTACAAGGTAGACATGAATAAGATACAATACTGTCAGGAACAGGTACTTTACATTGGCCAACTGATATCCCAACATGGAAGAAAGATTGCACCACAAAGAGCACAGGCCATTTCAAGCACTCCAATGCCACAGACTGTGAGAGAACTGCAGCAATTTCTGGGGCTGTGCAACTACTGCAGAGCATGGGTATTTGATTACAGCTCATACATAGGACCCCTGCTTGAGGGTTTGAGAGAAGCAAATAAAGGAGAGAAAAAGTTGAGGTGGACTATGGAAATGAGAGAGGCCTTTGATGAATTGAAAGATGCAATCTCAACTGCTCCAGTACTGGCATCCCCAGACTATGAGCGACGATTTTTTATATTTTCACATTGCGACTCAGCAGTGATGAAGGCAGTATTGGCCCAAAAAACGAGCATGGGCTATAAACCAGTAGCATTTTACAGCGGTCACTTAGACCCTGTGATGTTAGGCCACTTCCCTTGCAAACAAGGTCTCGCTGCAGCTGCTTTTGCAGTGGAAAAAGCATCAGCAATAACCATGGGGTGTCCGACTACACTGTTTGTGGAACATGCACTATTTACAATATTGAATAAGCCTAAGTCCACACTAACAACGCAAAGGGCATCAGGTTATGAGATCATCTTGTCTAGAGCTGAACTAGCAACTGTTAGATGTAGCACGGTTAACCCTGCAAGGTTCCTAGCAGAAGTAATTGAAGAGGGAGATTATGCCCATGATTGCTCCCAAATAACTGAACTGTACTCGGGTACTAGAAAAGTTGAAGAAAACGCACTAGAGGGAGGTGAACTTTTGTTTATTGATGGGTCATCAACTATTGATCAAGGAGATGGGATAAGGAGGACGGGGGCAGCAGTGGTTAAAATGATGGAGGCGCCGGTGTGTGTGGCTATGAAATGTGTACAATTACCACAGCATTATTCTGCTCAAGCCGCAGAACTGGTTGCACTAATATTGGCATTGAAGGAAAGTTTTGACAAACGAGTAACAATATATTCCGACAGTGCATATGTTACATCCACTGTCCACTCAGGGCTATCAAAATGGAGAAGAAGAGGGTTTAGGAGAGCTGATGGCACCCCAGTGCAACATGCCCTCTTATTAGCTGAACTAATTGAAGTAATAAATGACCCCCAAGAACTAGCCCTAGTAAAATGCACCGCACACACCAATGGGGAAGATCACATCTCAAAAGGGAATGCAGCAGCAGACGCACATGCGAAATATGCTGCATACTTTGGGGAGATATGGAACCCTACAGACTCACAGAGAGGGAGAGGGAGGGGAATGGCTAGGGAGATGTTGATAAGAGAAGGGTACACCCATCTTCCAGCCACACAGATTATGGAGTTACAAGCGGCTGCACCAATGGCCGAAAAAGAAATATGGGTAAAAAGAGGATGTACAATGTCACCAACCGACGCATTATGGCGCCAGAGCAGCACTGGGAAAGTTGTAATACTATTGGCACTTTTAAACACCGCCCTGAGCCAATAACATCACCCAGCCCATACAGGCAAGGAAATAATCGCAGCACGAATTAGAGAAGATTGGTTCTGTCCTGAGTTAAATTCTCATGTGTCAAATTTTATCAGCAATTGTCTTACATGTCAGCAGTTTATGGCCGGTCATACCCTAAAGGTGATAAGAGGTACCATACCCCGGCCAGAGGGACCTTTTCGGCACCTTCACATTGACTATGTTGATATGATCAACATATGTCAAGGTAATAGGTATATGATTGTAGTAGTATGCCCATTCTCTAGATGGATTGAAGCAGGGCCCTGTTCACACCCAGATGCATTTAGAGCAGCCAAATTCCTAGTAAGGGAGGTCTTCCCCAGGTGGGGAGTGTGCGAGGTGTTAAGGTCAGGCAACGGCCCACATTTCGCAAACGAAATGTTCCAACATATTACATCCTTGCTGAACATAAAACATACATTTGCATGTGCATACCACCCACAGGCTAACGGTGTATGTGAACGCCTGAATGGCCTACTGAAGGAGGCAATTGCAAAAATACAACAAACAACAAAGAAAAGCTGGTTGTATTGCCTTCCATTAGCCCTATTCGAATTGAGGAATAGGCCAGGGTCCGACCACCACCTCACCCCGCACGAGGTGGTTACTGGACGTCAAATGCGCCTTCCCCTAACGCCAACGTCAAGGGCATTCACTGACCACGAAAGTTCAGCAAGTGTGTTAGGTGATGAAATGTATCAATATGTGTCTTCTTTGATTACTAGTGTTGTGTTTGTGTCTCAACAGCTCGAGCGCACACGGGGCGGGTCCACCAGCAATCAAGAAGAAGGCGCCAGTACCGAATTAGAAAAGGAGAACTTGTGCAAACTTGCCAAAGGTGACCACGTGCTACTTCGCAATTTCAATAGAAAGTGGAACGATAAGAGGTTCACTGGCCCCCATCTGGTAGAGGACGTATCAACAAGAGCAGTAAAACTAAAAGACAAGCGTGCCTGGAACCACTTACATGATGTAAAGATCTACAAACTGCAGACCCGCCCCAGCGCCAACGACAGGGCCAGTGGAAGAACAGCAACAACATCCCCTACAGAGGAAGGAAGTTCTACCACAGACAACGACCCAATTGTTCCCTTACCGTGTCACTACCCAACTTCCCCGGAGACAATAACTGACGAAGAAAGGAGTGATACCCATACTGCCCACCCCATGGTCACACGCTCAAGGAGTAAAAATACTTCCGCCACCTGAGCCCAAACCCCCGCCCATTGACCCCCAAGTATAGTCATAACCGACCTGAAAGACATTGCCTCACAAATACACCTGTAAACACGTGAATGTTCTCTGTTTCTCTCGCACATACAGGAACTGCGTATTGTATTGTTAAGAAAGTAGCTTACTAACAAGTTCACTGCCCAGCTGTAGATGGTACTCCCAGACGATAACTACCCAGAAGAATTGTCACACCAATTTCTATACGAAATAAAAAGGCCAACGTACCTAAAAAGGAGAAGGGTGCGTGTCTACTACACAGCATTCCTCTTGGCCATAGAATATTCCATGCCCCACCTCCGCCCATACTTGCCGATCCTAAGAGACAGATCACTTAGAGTAGCGTGGGAACAGCTCTTCGCCTGGGCACTGAATGACTATTTGATAGGGAGAGCTTAAAGGAAACAAACCACTAACATTTAGTAACCAGCATTTTTGAGAATTTTCAGGCGGGCAACTTTAACGTCGCAAGAATACGCTGCCAGGACTGCAGCAAGGTAAGAGCAAAATGCCGGTGAGACTAGCATATGTAATAAAGATAATAGGGATTTTGATGATCACCGGGTTCTTGGCTGCTTCTGTATGGCAGTACAGCTATGCTATTAATTTTATTGCTGCACCTAAACCTAATATACCCCTGTCCCCTGCTGCAACAGGTGTTACGTCAGGTGATAGTAGTAACCTTGCACCCAAGCAAAATAGAGTTAAACGCAGCACATACTCAGACAATAAAGGTATTGATAATTTTATACAAGATTCAGCACAAGTCACAAACAACATATGGTACCAACACATGACCCGCATTGGTAAACAAACAACTGAGGACAGCTGCTACGTTTACTCATTAATACCATACGCCATGAGTGCTTCACGAACATTTGTTGCCACAGAAATTGATGAAAAGATAGCACAATGCATAATATACTTGGCACTGTTCCAAACGAAAGGAAGATTTCAAGGGACGGTAGTGCACATGACATGGAAAACACGAGACTCATATCCATATGAAAACAACTTCCTCAAGACCTATTTGAGTTACCACAAGACCAGTTTACATGCAGAAGCATTCAGATACATAACAAGTGGCCCTGCAAAAGGAGAAACAAAGAAAGTAACACTGCAGTATCTACCATGTGATTGGTACGCCACCGAAGTTCCGGGCAAACAAGGATGTTGGGAGAGGCCGCTGGTGACGAGAACAGGAAAGGTGTATCTGGACAACAGCTGGGAGATAGGAGTGATTGGCAGCAACATGGTAACAAAAGAAACTATCTCAACTATCGAGGCCCACAATCACCGATGTTGGACGACGTGGATCAAGTATGTACCAATGCTCACGTGGGTAGAAACAGATGAAGACCCAATAACAATACTACCGCTGACTGCGCCCAAGGTATGCTACCAGCATAAAGGAGAGGTGGACGTAGGATATAACACCAATTGTGCAAGTGTGACGGAGTTACCTGAGGGGGGAGCAGAAACAGCAGTAATAATGGACCATTATTGGGCCTGTGGAGAAAAGACATACCATACACTGCCCCCCCTGTGGAATGGTGTGTGCACAATGGTGCACGTCAATGTACCATCACTAGTGGTACCTAAGAAGCATGTTAATGTGGCGAACTTTCCCAAAATGGATGAAGGGGACAAGAGAAAAAAGAGATCTGCACCACTTAAGGAGGAGCAAGGGAACAGGACCAACAACAATGATACTGTTCTAAATAGAAGGAAAAGACAAGGAGAGCCACTGACAGGAAATTACCTGTGGGGAAGGTCGGAAACGGAACTAACCTCCATACCGCCAGAACACAGACTATTCAGCAGAGCAGCAATGTTCTTCTCTTCAATAATACACCCGGGACTGCAGGCTTACGCAAACGCGAAATGGCTCCAAATAACTAGATGGGAACTAATGATGACCATCAATTCTACAGTAAATGGGTTTAACGCAATAAAAGAGGAGCTGCGAGCTATAAGAATGGTAGCACTCCAGAACAGATATGTATTGGACCTTCTCACAGCAATGGAAGGAGGAGTTTGTGCAAAGATAGGACAATCATGCTGCACGTTCATACCTGCCAACGATGCTGATAATGGTACACTGACTGAAGCAGTTTCACAATTGGCCCAGATGCACTCCAAAATGATGGATGAAAGTAACGGTGTAAACAAGGATAAGAGCTGGTTCTCAATATTATGGTCATGGATGCCATCCTGGCTGTCAGATGGACTGAAAATAATAGTGGGTTGTACTATTTTGGCTGGAGCTACGCTGATCATAATTAGATTTTGGAAGGCCCGGAAGGCACGCACCACTGACGAGTTGCTCGAAATGGTGGGAATGCTCCCCCTGATGCCAGCAGATGAGGGCCAACATACAGGTGTGATAATACAGGAGAGGGAGAAGCTGCGCACCCAAATAATCACCAACCATCTAGACCCACCATCAGTGAAGATCGAGAACCCAAGAAACCCCAGGAGTTACATAGGGAAATGGGTATACTGTACTCCTGGAGGAACCTGTGAATATATGTATTGGTCATTTGAAGATCATGTGAACCATTATGGACATCTAGGAGGAATAACTAAGATATGGCGAGTAAGAGGAGATAACGAGAAGGATATGTTTGTGGTCGACAAGTCGACCAGAGGGGGGACTGAAGTGGGAGAATGGAAGACCAGGCTCCCGTCCTTCACCTCTCGCGCTTGGCCTAGAGGGTCAAGACCCAGACACCCGCCACGAGAAAAGTTTGTCCATTTACCAGATGACCAAATACCCTGGTATAGGAACATACGGATGTGTCCATCTGCCTGCCCAACAGCCCGCACTGGCCATGCCGACACCTGCGGCACGGACCAACTAGACTAAAATCTACACGTCGTTAGAGATGCCATGACGACCTAGACAACGGGAAGCACCTCTGCACAAATACACACATTGGACATTCCCACACCGATCATACACGAAGAATATACTCAGTGCTATGACGTAGGTGACAGGCATATTCACGGACGTGCATCTTTATTATTTTTACATAGGCTTTCAGAATGCAGAAATGCAAGACGCGTCATGAATTCATTTACAAAGCTTGCTCACGCTTCTCTTGAAACCAGTTACCACTATAAGAACTATAATGAAGACACGATACTGGTCATGGAACTATATGCTACTATAACTTAAAGCACCCATGCACCAACAGGATCACGTATGCACCAGGCCCAAGTAGGCCTCAAACAAGAGCTCCCGTGGACGTTAACAAAGCAAGAGTCTGGTTGCTGATCCTGCAGAATGGGCCCGGTGAAACAACCAGCCAAGGTCGCGATGTTGCAAACCCACATTCCAAGAACAAAGCATCAAAGGCACGATGTCGCAGCCTCGCACTGCGCGCACCAACGTTAAGGTCACACCTGCAAATTAAACCAGACACACAGTGGAAGAGCAATATTAATTGTGCAGAATTCTGCCTCAAACACGGTCCCTCCCCACGTGACCAAGCCGAACCTGACGAGATGCCAAACCCAGGAGAGAAAAGGCGTCTGGATCCCTCACTACGAGACACAGGCAGATACACTTGAAAGGCTCAATGGACATCTGCGACAGTGGGAGCGGTCAGCCTTCCAACTATGAATAAATCCTCACATTGTCTGCACGTACCCATATTGAAACATTGTTGCAATCGCAGGTACACCGAGAGCTGGGAACAACGGTGGTCCCAGGCTGGGAAGCTCACGGGTGCACCAATCAGAACATGGGGCTCTTATCTCAGACGTCAGTAATATTAGCCAATCCTCAGGAGTCTTCATGTAACAATTTTCATGTATCTAATTGTAGGGACAACCCAGATATATCACCTGACTACCCTTTGTCCAGTAACATTGTCCTCTATATGTGTGCTATACTAACCCTACCACTCGAGCAACCAATTAAGAGTGGCGATAGGTTTTTTGTTAACTTTCTGAAGTGACGCGAATAGCGCGTCATAATGCAGTAAAAAGGGCCTGCGAGCCCCACGATTGTGTGTGTGTCAGGACGGACGCGTACGCTCCTTGACCCATCCCTGCCGTTTTTGTCTAATAAACAGCAGAGTCACCTTGCTCCTTGTGTGTGTCTCGCACTCTGTCTCAACTGGGATACACGGGAGGAGTTGGGGCCTCCCTGCCTGGAGGTCCGCAGACGGCCCGGCCGACCCCGGCAGAATTTCCCCACGACAGCATGTTGCTTCAACTTTGTACATATTACTGAATAAATAAAGGTGAACTTTTCGGAACTGGGGGTGTAGCTCAGTGGTAGAACATTTGACTGCAGATCAAGAGATCCCTAGTTCAAATCTGTGTGCTCTCTTGTTCAACTGTTTTACCTGTAGAAAAAAACATTTACAATCTTAGCATTTGATGTAATGAGGAACACATTTCTACATTTGAAATACTCCTGAAACATAGGGTAAACACCATGAAACTGTTTAGGATTTCTTCATATGATACAAGCTGTGTTTTACATTCACCCAAGTTCTACTGGTGATATTATCAGTTTGAAATAGTCCATTGGAAGCTCATATGAATGTTATAAAACTGTGGTGGAAACCAATAATATGCCCTTAATGAAATGTATTAATGTGTACAGCTCACCAGAGGTGCACTGATGTCATTAGTTCTACAAGTTCCATACAGTCACCCACTCTATCACCTTTTTAAAAAAGGGCAGTTTTCAGCATTCAAGGGTTTAACTCAGTGGTAGAGCGTAGGAGTGCAGTTCAAGAAGTCCCTGTTTCATAACCATATACCCTCGTCAATAGATCCTGTTAAAATGTTTTTCAACCCAATGCACTGTAAGAAACAATAGGATATATCATCATTTCATATACAAAACAATGAACAATTGGGTTTAACTATGCTCTTAGCACAAAATCAACAAACTGCAGTAGAGAAGTAGTTACGTTTTGCAGAATTTGTGCATTTGACAAAAGTTTTTTTTCCATGTTCCAAGATCTACATGTGATACGAAATGTATGAATTCTTGCAATGGAAACCTCACTGTATTTTACCAAGGCAGATAAAGGACATCTTTTGTACCCCTTATACTTATAAGGAGGGTTTGGTGTCTGAAAATGCATTGCTTTGATGGTGATTGCATGTTGCTTCCACTTTCTACATATTACTGAATAAATAAAGGTGAACATTTCAGAAATGGGGGTATAGCTCAGGGGTAGAGCATTTCACTGCAGATCAAAAGGTCCCTAATTCAAATATGGGTGCCCCCTTGTCCAACTGTTTTACCTGTAGAAATATTTTTTTAATTAAATAAATTGAAGTAAACATTTACAATCTTAGCATTTTATGTAATGAGCAACACATTTCTACATTTGAAATACTCCTGATCATCACTTGAAACATAGGGTAAACACCATTAAGCTGTTTAGGATTTCTTCATATGATACAAGCTGTGTTTTACATTCACCCAAGTTCTACTGGTGATATGACCAGTTTAAAATAGTCCATTGGAAGCTCATATGAATGTTATAAAACTGTGGTGGATAACAATAATATGCCCTTAATGAAATGTATTAATTTGTACAGCTGACCAGAATTGCACTGATGTCATTAGTTCTACAAGTTCCATAGAGTCACCTCCTCTATCACCTTTTTAAAAAAGGGCAGTTTTCAACATTGAAGGGTTTATGTCAGTGGTAGAGCGTAGGAGTGTAGTTCAAGAAGTCCCTGTTTCATAACCATATACC
The DNA here is from genome assembly GCF_040938575.1 of Ambystoma mexicanum. NCBI lineage: Eukaryota > Metazoa > Chordata > Amphibia > Caudata > Ambystomatidae > Ambystoma > Ambystoma mexicanum. The sequence continues at coordinate 434,127,076 of NC_090928.1, forward strand.
CTCTTCAATAGATTCTGTTAAAATGTGTTTCAACCCAATGCACTGTAAGAAACAATAGGTTATATCATCATTTCATATACAAAACAATGACCAATTGGGTTTAACTATGCTCTTAGCACAAAATCAACAAACTGCAGTAGAGAAGCAGTTACATTTTGCAGAATGTGTGCATTTGACAAAAGTTGTTTTTCCATGTTCCAAGATCTACATGTGATACGAAATGTATGATTCTTTCAATGGAAACCTCACTGTATTTTACCAAGGCAGATAAAGGACATCTTTTGTACCCCTTATACTTATAAGGAGGGTTTGGTGGCTGAAAATGCATTGCTTTGATGGTGATTGCATGTTGCTTCCACTTTGTACATATTACTGAATAAATAAAGGTGAACGTTTCAGAAATGGGGGTACAGCTCAGGGGTAGAGCATTTCACTGCAGATTAAAAGGTCCCTAGTTCAAATCTGGGTGCCCCCTTGTCCAACTGTTTTACCTGTAGAAATATTTTTTTAATTAAATAAATTGAAGTAAACATTTACAATCTTAGCATTTTATGTAATGAGCAACACATTTCTACATTTGAAATACTCCTGATCATCACCTGAAACACAGGGTAAACACCATTAAGTTGTTTAGGATTTCTTCATATGATACAAGCTGTGTTTTACATTCACCCAAGTTCTACTGGTGATATGATTAGTTTGAAATGGTCCATTGGAAGCTCATATGAATGTTATAAAACTGTGGTGGAAACCAATAATATGGCCTTAATGAAATGTATTAATTTGTACAGCTGACCATAAGTGAACTGATGTCATTAGTTCTACAAGTTCCATACAGTCACCCACTCTATCACCTTTTTAAAAAAGGGCAGTTTTCAGCATTCAAGGGTTTAACTCAGTGGTAGAGCGTAGGAGTGCTTTTCAAGAAGTTCCTGTTTCATAACCATATACCCTCGTCAATAGATCCTGTTAACATGTTTTTCAACCCAATGCACTGTAAGAAACAATAGGATATATCATCATTTCATATACAAAACAATGAACAATTGGGTTTAACTATGCTCTTAGCACAAAATCAACAAACTGCAGTAGAGAAGCAGTTACATTTTGCAGAATTTGTGCATTTGACAAAAGATTTTTTTTCCATGTTCCAAGATCTACATGTGATACGAAATGTATGAATTCTTGCAATGGAAACCTCACTGTATTTTACCAAGGCAGATAAAGGACATCTTTTGTACCCCTTATACTTATAAGGAGGGTTTGGTGGCTGAAAATGCATTGCTTTGATGGTGATTGCATGTTGCTTCCACTTTGTACATATTACTTAATAAATAAAGATGAACATTTCAGAAATGGGGGTATAGCTCAGGGGTAGAGCATTTCACTGCAGATCAAAAGTCCCTAGTTCAAATCTGGGTGCCCCCTTGTCCAACTGTTTTACCTGTAGAAATATTTTTTTAATTAAATAAATTGAAGTAAACATTTACAATCTTAGCATTTTATGTAATGAGCAACACATTTCTACATTTGAAATACTCCTGATCATCACCTGAAACATAGGGTAAACACCATTAAGCTGTTTAGGATTTCTTCATATGATACAAGCTGTGTTTTACATTCACCCAAGTTCTACTGGTGATATGATTAGTTTGAAATAGTCCATTGGAAGCTCATATGAATGTTATAAAACTGTGGTGGAAACCAATAATATGCCCTTAATGAAATGTATTAATTTGTACAGCTGACCAGAAGTGCACTGATGTCATTAGTTCTACAAGTTCCATACAGTCACCCACTCTATCACCTTTTTAAAAAAGGGCCGTTTTCAGCATTCAAGGGTTTATGTCAGTGATAGAGCGTAGGAGTGCTTTTCAAGAAGTTCCTGTTTCATAACCACATCGCCTCTTCAATAGATCCTGTTAAAATGTTTTTCAACACAATGCACTGTAATAAACAATAGGATATATCATCATTTCATATACAAAACAATGAACAATTGGGTTTAACTATGCTCTTAGCACAAAATCAACAAACTGCAGTAGAGAAGCAGTTACATTTTGCAGAATTTGTGCATTTGACAAAAGATTTTTTTTTCCATGTTCGAAGATCTACATGTGATACGAAATTTATGAATTCTTGCAATGGAAACCTCACTGTATTTTACCAAGGCAGATAAAGGACATCTTTTGTACCCCGTATACTTATAAGGAGGGTTTGGTGGCTGAAAATGCATTGCTTTGATGGTGATTGCATATTGCTTCCACTTTGTACGTATTACTGAATAAATAAAGGTGAACATTTCAGAAATGGGGGTATAGCTCAGGGGTAGAGCATTTCACTGCAGATCAAAAGTCCCTAGTTCAAATCTGGGTGCCCCCTTGTCCAACTGTTTTACCTGTAGAAATATTTTTTTAATTAAATAAATTGAAGTAAACATTTACAATCTTAGCATTTTATGTAATGAGCAACACATTTCTACATTTGAAATACTCCTGATCATCACCTGAAACATAGGGTAAACACCATTAAGCTGTTTAGGATTTCTTCATATGTTACAAGCTGTGTTTTACATTCACTCAAGTTCTACTGGTGATATGACCAGTTTAAAATAGTCCATTGGAAGCTCATATGAATGTTATAAAACTGTGGTGGAAACCAATAATATGCCCTTAATGAAATGTATTAATTTGTACAGCTGACCAGAAGTGCACTGATGTCATTAGTTCTACAAGTTCCATAGAGTCACCCACTCTATCACCTTTTTAAAAAAAGGCAGTTTTCAACATTGAAGGGTTTATGTCAGTGGTAGAGCGTAGGAGTGTAGTTCAAGAAGTCCCTGTTTCATAACCATATACCCTCTTAAATAGATCATGTTAAAATGTTTTTCAACCCAATGCACTGTAAGAAACAATAGGATATATCATCATTTCATATACAAAACAATGAACAATTGGGTTTAACTATGCTCTTAGCACAAAATCAACAAACTGCAGTAGAGAAGCAGTTACATTTTGCAGAATTTGTGCATTTGACAAAAGATTTTTTTTCCATGTTCCAAGATCTACATGTGATACGAAATGTATGAATTCTTGCAAAGGAAACCTCACTGTATTTTACCAAGGCAGATAAAGGACATCATCTGCACCCCTTATACTTATAAGGAGGGTTTGGTGGCTGAACAATCATTGCTTTGATGGTGATTGCATTGAAGTGGGAGAATGGAAGACCAGGCTCCCGTCCTTCACCTCTCGCGCTTGGCCTAGAGGGTCACGACCCAGACACCCGCCACGAGAAGAGTTTGTTCATTTACCAGATGACCAAATACCCTGGTATAGGAACATACGGATGTGTCCATCTGCCTGCCCAACAGCCCGCACTGCCCATTCCGACACCTGCGGCACGGACCAACTAGACTAAAATCTACACGTCGTTAGAGATGCCATGACGACCTAGACAATGGGAAGCACCTCTGCACAAATACACACATTGGACATTCCCACACCGATCATACACGAAGAATATACTCAGTGCTATGACGTAGGTGACAGGCATATTCACGGACGTGCATCTTTATTATTTTTACATAGGCTTTCAGAATGCAGAAACGCAAGACGCGTCTTGAACTCATTTACAAAGCTTGCTCACGCTTCTCTTGAAACCAGTTACCACTATAAGAACTATAATGAAGACACGATACTGGTCATGGAACTATATGCTACTATAACTTAAAGCACCCATGCACCAACCGGATCACGTATGCACCAGGCCCAAGTAGGCCTCAAACAAGAGCTCCCGTGGACGTTAACAAAGCAAGAGTCTGGTTGCTGATCCTGCAGAATGGGCCCGGTGAAACAACCAGCCAAGGTCGCGATGTTGCAAACCCACATTCCAAGAACAAAGCATCAAAGGCACGATGTTGCAGCCTCGCACTCCGCGCACCAACGTTAAGGTCACACCTGCAAATTAAACCAGACACACAGTGGAAGAGCAATATTAATTGTGCAGAATTCTGCCTCAAACACGGTCCCTCCCCACGTGACCAAGCCGAACCTGACGAGATGCCAAACCCAGGAGAGAAAAGGCGTCTGGATCCCTCGCTACGAGACACAGGCAGATACACTTGAAAGGCTCAATGGACATCTGTGACAGTGGGAGCGGTCAGCCTTCCAACTATGAATAAATCCTCACATTGTCTGCACGTACCCATATTGAAACATTGTTGCAATCGCAGGTACACCGAGAGCTGGGAACAACGGTGGTCCCAGGCTGGGAAGCTCACGGGTGCACCAATCAGAACATGGGGCTCTTATCTCAGACGTCAGTAATATTAGCCAATCCTCAGGAGTCTTCATGTAACAATTTTCATGTATCTAATTGTAGGGACAACCCAGATATATCACCTGACTACCCTTTGTCCAGTAACATTGTCCTCTATATGTGTGCTATACTAACCCTACCACTCGAGCAACCAATTAAGAGTGGCGATAGGTTTTTTGTTAACTTTCTGAAGTGACGCGAATAGCGCGTCATAATGCAGTAAAAAGGGCCTGCGAGCCCCACGATTGTGTGTGTGTCAGGACGGACGCGTACGCTCCTTGACCCATCCCTGCCGTTTTTGTCTAATAAACAGCAGAGTCACCTTGCTCCTTGTGTGTGTCTCGCGCTCTGTCTCAACTGGGATACACGGGAGGAGTTGGGGCCTCCCTGCCTGGAGGTCCGCGGACGGCCCGGCCGACCCCGGCAGAATTTCCCCCCGACAAGTTGGAGGCACTGCTGAGATCTGTTTAAGATCGACTTTTTCTTTTTTACTTCGACCATATATTTTTAATTTTTCCAGGCACTCCCGTTGCGAGGAGGCCCGGCGGCGCGGCCCCCTCTGCCGTTGCCCCTTCTGAGGACTGCAGGACCATCGAGGAGCTGCGAGAAGACCGGACGGCGCAATCCGGATATTGGCCCTCGGGAGCCGGTTGAGAAGTATCCCGCCCGCGGTTGGCGAGTGTCCAGACGTGGTCCAGACGAAGGGAGGTGGCGAGCCGCTTGGAGGGGTGCACGCAGTCGAGCGGCCCTGCATCGAGAGAACTTGGTGAGCATGACACGCACAACAAGCAATGCAAAATTGTGAGGGAGGGGGGAGGAAGTGAATGAGGGAGGTGTTGTACAGATGCGCGGCGTAGGTCTAACAACTTAGTGTTGCCAATGGAATGAATGGTAGCGAAACGAGTGCGAGAGCAGTCGGCTACGTTACGCGGAAGAGGGAGGGCGGAGCACGAAAACATCACGTGCGGCCGCTCGTAAGGCACTGATTGGCCTAAGTCGCGACTACGTGTGAGGGTGGGTGTGTGTGTGTGGTTTCCTACGATTTGGCATTTATTGATCAATGAGTAGACGAGGATCCCTATTGTTCGAGCAAGACACTCGATAGGTAGATGACGATTCCCTGTAGGCGGTGGCTAGTTAATTAAGTTGCCCAATACGGAAGATAATTGGCTGGTTAAGCCCTCCTGTTGAGGGGCGTATCACACGCGAGGCGACGCAGTGTGCGCAGTCCGATTATATTATTGATTTGATTACCTTGTTCCAGGAGTGACAGGAAGACAGCTGTAGGGTTAGCGGGGGTAGGTTGCAAGTGTATTTTGAACTTAAAAGAAAATAATAAGAATGTACCATTAGCTCGAAGAGATCAGTGACGTCACCAGAAGGGATTTAATAGGATAGCGCGAACGCAAGGAAGTTTGGTTTTGGGAGTGGTGGGGAAGAGAAATGTGATAAGGGAGCGGGCGCGGAGATAAACGATAAACGAGTGGATCGGGAAAAGAAGAAGGGGAAAGGGGCGTGGCTGCGCACGGAGAACGCCAGCCACGGCAAGTGTAACAGGGGGAGGAGAACGGGGAAACAGGACAACTGTATAAGAGCGTCGTAAAGGGTACACAGCCGCAGGGGGCTGTGTGCGCTTCGGCCGCAGGGGGCCGTAAGGGTGTAGTAACAGAAGGGAATCGACAAATGTAAAACCATACATAACGGATTGTCGTAAGTCCCCATACTTACGGGGCCAGGTAAACAATATAAGGTTGTATATTGTAAACTACCAGTGAAGGAAAGGATAACAAGTGGAGAGTAACCATGTCATACGGGACAGGGTCGGGAGGGTGGGGGAACACCCTCACTACACCATTACAACACATATGCACCACACTGCCACCCCATAGGGAGAAGTTAATAAAGTACAGCATAGAGTGGACCCAGGGGACGGATAACAAAATGTTAACACCATGGCCGCCTAATGGGAGTTTCGATCCATATGCCCAACATTCACTGCTAAACCATCTGCACAATACATACAAGGGGAAGAAGTTGGCAAACCATGTGGAGGTGTTTAACTTATGGAGGATGTTCCAGGGGTCCTGACCGGGACCAAATGGAATGTTCACTATGGGGGAAACACCGGAAGAAAAGGAGACTAAGAAAGAAGGAGAGGATGGGAAACAGGGGCGTGAAAGCACAAACAATACGGGGAACGGAGGAGAGGGAGGAGAAAAGAGTGTTAAATCAGACGACATAAAAAAGGAACCAAACAACGAGATACCCATAACACCGGGAGTGAAAACGGAGGGAGGAGGGTTGTACCCTTTAAGAGAATTAGGAGAAATAGAAGGACAGTTAAGGGCGGCTGAAGGATACTCGAACCCGGCATACAGCCCTCCACCATATGTGGCTCATAGGAAAATGGCAGTGGGAGAGGGGAAGATTGGAGAAGAGCAGACTGTAGAGATAGGACATGATGAGTGGGTAGCTGCACAAATTTTATTCAAATTACGAGGTTCACTAACTGGAGAAGAGAGGGAGGTAGTAAAGAGAACAGACGAAGATAGTGCAAGAGAGAGTGAAATAAGGGGGGAGGAGCTATTACGGCAAAAGGAAGAGATTTTAGAGGAAAGATTAGCAAAGCTAAGGGATGAGCAGAATGAACTGATCAAACAGCTTGAGAGGGAGGAAAAAGAGAGAGTGAGGAAAAGAAAAGAAGGTAAGAACGAATTGGAAAAATTAAGGGAACAAAATGAGGAGCAAAGGAGAGAAGCTGAAAGGGTAAAAGCAGCAGCAGACAGGGTATCAAGAGTAGTGTTGAGAGAAAAGAAGAAGGAAGAAGAAGAAAGAGAAAAGGAAATGGCAATATGGAAGAGGAGGGTACTATCAGAGACAGCTAAGAAATATGAAGAGGGGAAAATAATAGAAAGTATCGTGGAGAGAGAAAGAGTGAAACAGGAAAGGAAGAAAGAGGATGAAAGAATATTGGAACAGATGAGCAACGAAGTGATGGAGGAATTGAAAAGGAAGAGGGAGGAAAATAGTAGGGAGATGGAGGAGAAAAGGGAAGGAGAAAGAGAGGGGAGGAGTAGGGAGAGTGAAAGATGGGGGGATGTATATAGAAGTAGAGAAGTAGCAACAACATCAGCACTAGGGGGAGCGGTTGATAACAAAGGAAAAGGAGAAATAGACCTAATAGACTTAGAGACAGTAACAATAAAAGGGAAAAAGGCAGAGTGGGGGGTGCCATTTATGAATGATTTTTGCAGTGAGGAGGAAGAAGGAGCTGAGAGAGAAGGAAGAAAGAGTGAGAGGGAAAGCTTAGATAAGCTATACCTCACTCGAACAAACATAGACTCGCCATGGATCAGTAGGAGAAGGGAGGACTTGGAGAAAAGTGAGGAGGGAGTGAAAGGACTAGTGGAAAGACAAACCCATGAAAACACACCATCCCCATCTCCATCATGCCCTCCCCCATCGCACCCTACATGCTCAACCACCACACGCTCGCTGCGCAGAATAAAGCTTGCGCCCTTTATGGACGAACTGACACCCTATGCATGTAGGCTTAGAGACCTCCCTAGTCGCAGGCAAGACAGACAAATAAACACGCCCACATAAACTACAGGAAATGACGAAAGGGGAAAGGATGGAGAAGGAGTTAGGAGCAGGGGTAATAAGGACGAAATTGAAGAGGTAAAGGAACCGGAAGAAGAGGAGGGGTGTGAAGACTCGATATTGTGGAACATAAAGGGTGACACCAGACACAACTTAATGCCACTGTTGGAGAGAGGAGGGGTTAGACCACAGTACGTCCCTTGGAAGCATACGGATAAGGAAAATATAAAATGTAGGCTCCCATCACTAAGTGGAGGTGCGGGTAAGTGGATATATGAAATGGAAAAACACACCGCGGGACATAAACTAGCAGTAGGAGATGTAAAGGGCCTGTTAATATCAATATTAGGGGATAGAGCGGATGACATTTGGAAGAGAGCGGGATTCCATGGGGTAACAATAACAAACACATCGCATGATGGGGCACCGTTTGCAAACTGCAGACATGCGCTATGGCAGGCACTGAGAGTACAATACCCAGACACATCAGACATAGGAGCAATTACTTCCCGTAAGATGCGTGAGAATGAGGATCCTGTTGATTATATCCAGGATATCCAAGAGAAGTGGCGCATGGAAACTAGAGAACAATGGGACAAAACACTAGCCATATTTTATCATATACTAGTACAAGGGCTCCCAGAAGGAGTTCAGAAACAACTAAAGAAAGTAGTGGGAATGGAAGCAAAACCATGGCCAGAAATACAACTGACTATAGTACATCACTGCAGGACATGGCAAGGAAAGATGAAACAAAAAGAAGAGGACAGGAAAAAAGAAGAGGCTAAACTAGTACAGAAAAAACTTACTAAATACACAATGGAAGGGGCACTAATAACTACGCCCACACCAATGGCCCAAAGCCCAATACAAGTAGTGGCTGCACAAGATCCTGCTCAAATAGCACCTCCACAGATTATAACACAACAAGTCCCAGTCCCGCCACTGCAATTACACGCACCAAACATGGGAGGAGGGTACCCAATGCAAGGAGCTGGGTATTATAGTTATAATAGGGGGAGAGGAGGATTTATGAGAGGGAGAGGATACGGATATAATGCCCAACAGCAGGTGGGAGGACTTAGACATTCCTACCCCACAGGGCAACCAGTATACCAGGACAACACAGGGAGCTTCCCATGGCAAAGCAGGGAACCACCCGTGTGTTGGAGTTGTGGGTTATTAGGACACATGTCACGTACGTGTAGGGTCAGGCCAGGGACACCAGCATGGAATGAACAAGCACAACCTAGGACCCCACAAGAACTGCAGGGTATACAACAACAGCAGACGTTACAACAAGGAAATGACCCACAACAACAACAAATACCACAACAACAGCCACTGCCACAACAACAAGCAACGTTAACACAGCAACCCAAAACTCAACAAACGCAATTGGGTAGGGTGACGGTCTTGGGACACAACCCTTACACAGGGAATGGCCAATCATTGTACCCACAATAGGACAGCCCACAGACGGCCTTCGTGTGTCCCATCCTGTCAGTAACACCTAATAGTGCGGAGGAGCCACGCATAGAGGTAACGATAGGTGACAAAAAATTATCATTCCTTGTTGACACCGGGGCAACCCGGTCTTGCATAAGGGAAGGTAAATTTAAGATGTCAGGCGAAGCCATGAACACCCAAGGATTTTCTGGGGCTAAGGGGTTGGTTCCATTCACTGATAACGTTCCCTTATCTATTGGAGATTATGATCTGTCAGTTCCACTTTTATATTATAGTGCCTCACCAGTGAATATACTTGGGAGGGACATAATGAACAGGTTGAATATGACGATCTCCTTTACAGAGGATGGCATAATTTGCTCTACTCCAGGGATTAACATGCTCGCAGCACGACAGATTATGCAAGCATACTGTGGACAGACAGCGATTAGGGCGGAGCCAGTAGATGGCGAGCTATTCCAGTATGGAACAGACATGGCATTTGCATGGATGCCAGGGATAGAAGGGAAAATATGGAGGAGGCCAGCAGCCTATCTGTTCCGACCAGAAACACCTGTTAATGAACCAGAAGGAAAGGTGTTTGTAATGGACATTGAGAGCATTATTGCAACAGCTGATTATATTGCTGTACATGCCCAAGATAAAGAAGGGAAAGCATGGAGGGCAGTGATAGCACTAGCAGAAGGGTGTAGGCTGACCCAGGTGTCAGATGAGGAGCTGTTCTCAGAAGAAAAGGAGGAAGGTGAAATGGTGTTCATGATGAGTGTAGGAATATGGCTAAGGGTGGCTCACAAACAAGTAGCACAGAAAATTGCAATGGCACTTGAGGCACCCGCATGCACCCCAGTCCCCTTCTTTGAGGAGGATATGTCAAAGGTGCCCAAATCATTATGGACTACTAGCCCTTATGACGTGGGATGCATAAAAAGCATAGGGGGTGTAAGGATAAAATTGAAAAAAGGTGCAATACTACCAATAGTGAAACAGTACCCACTGTCAAGAGAGGCAGATGAGGGTATATATGAAACCATAACGGCTCTTATAAACAATGGCATATTGGTCCCCTCAGAGTCACCCTGCAACACGGCTGTGTACCCAGTGTGCAAGGCTAAAGGGGGGTCTTGGCGCTTCATACAAGACCTCAGGCCCTTGAATAACATAGTGGAAGCAGAGTATCCAGTAACAGCAAACCCGGCCACAATATTGTGTGGCATTCCAGCAGAAGCATCACGGTTTACAGTGATTGACCTTAAAAATGCTTTCTTCTCAATACCATTACACCCAGACTCACAAGATTTGACAAGCTTCACTTACCGAAACACAAAGTGGAAAAATACCAGATTGCCACAGGGGTATTGTGAATCACCCTCAATTTTCAATAGAGTAATACAGATGGATTTGAGTAACGTTGAAATGGAAAGCACAGTGTTGCAGTATGTGGATGACATAATAATTTGCAGTATAAACGAAAGTAAATGTAGAGAGGACTCCTTAAAAATGTTGACGATATTGGCTGAAAAAGGGTACAAGGTAGACATGAATAAGATACAATACTGTCAGGAACAGGTACTTTACATTGGCCAACTGATATCCCAACATGGAAGAAAGATTGCACCACAAAGAGCACAGGCCATTTCAAGCACTCCAATGCCACAGACTGTGAGAGAACTGCAGCAATTTCTGGGGCTGTGCAACTACTGCAGAGCATGGGTATTTGATTACAGCTCATACATAGGACCCCTGCTTGAGGGTTTGAGAGAAGCAAATAAAGGAGAGAAAAAGTTGAGGTGGACTATGGAAATGAGAGAGGCCTTTGATGAATTGAAAGATGCAATCTCAACTGCTCCAGTACTGGCATCCCCAGACTATGAGCGACGATTTTTTATATTTTCACATTGCGACTCAGCAGTGATGAAGGCAGTATTGGCCCAAAAAACGAGCATGGGCTATAAACCAGTAGCATTTTACAGCGGTCACTTAGACCCTGTGATGTTAGGCCACTTCCCTTGCAAACAAGGTCTCGCTGCAGCTGCTTTTGCAGTGGAAAAAGCATCAGCAATAACCATGGGGTGTCCGACTACACTGTTTGTGGAACATGCACTATTTACAATATTGAATAAACCTAAGTCCACACTAACAACGCAAAGGGCATCAGGTTATGAGATCATCTTGTCTAGAGCTGAACTAGCAACTGTTAGATGTAGCACGGTTAACCCTGCAAGGTTCCTAGCAGAAGTAATTGAAGAGGGAGATTATGCCCATGATTGCTCCCAAATAACTGAACTGTACTCGGGTACTAGAAAAGTTGAAGAAAACGCACTAGAGGGAGGTGAACTTTTGTTTATTGATGGGTCATCAACTATTGATCAAGGAGATGGGATAAGGAGGACGGGGGCAGCAGTGGTTAAAATGATGGAGGCGCCGGTGTGTGTGGCTATGAAATGTGTACAATTACCACAGCATTATTCTGCTCAAGCCGCAGAACTGGTTGCACTAATATTGGCATTGAAGGAAAGTTTTGACAAACGAGTAACAATATATTCCGACAGTGCATATGTTACATCCACTGTCCACTCAGGGCTATCAAAATGGAGAAGAAGAGGGTTTAGGAGAGCTGATGGCACCCCAGTGCAACATGCCCTCTTATTAGCTGAACTAATTGAAGTAATAAATGACCCCCAAGAACTAGCCCTAGTAAAATGCACCGCACACACCAATGGGGAAGATCACATCTCAAAAGGGAATGCAGCAGCAGACGCACATGCGAAATATGCTGCATACTTTGGGGAGATATGGAACCCTACAGACTCACAGAGAGGGAGAGGGAGGGGAATGGCTAGGGAGATGTTGATAAGAGAAGGGTACACCCATCTTCCAGCCACACAGATTATGGAGTTACAAGCGGCTGCACCAATGGCCGAAAAAGAAATATGGGTAAAAAGAGGATGTACAATGTCACCAACCGACGCATTATGGCGCCAGAGCAGCACTGGGAAAGTTGTAATACTATTGGCACTTTTAAACACCGCCCTGAGCCAATTACATCACCCAGCCCATACAGGCAAGGAAATAATTGCAGCACGAATTAGAGAAGATTGGTTCTGTCCTGAGTTAAATTCTCATGTGTCAAATTTTATCAGCAATTGTCTTACATGTCAGCAGTTTATGGCCGGTCATACCCTAAAGGTGATAAGAGGTACCATACCCCGGCCAGAGGGACCTTTTCGGCACCTTCACATTGACTATGTTGATATGATCAACATATGTCAAGGTAATAGGTATATGATTGTAGTAGTATGCCCATTCTCTAGATGGATTGAAGCAGGGCCCTGTTCACACCCAGATGCATTTAGAGCAGCCAAATTCCTAGTAAGGGAGGTCTTCCCCAGGTGGGGAGTGTGCGAGGTGTTAAGGTCAGACAACGGCCCACATTTCGCAAACGAAATGTTCCAACATATTACATCCTTGCTGAACATAAAACATAAATTTGCATGTGCATACCACCCACAGGCTAACGGTGTATGTGAACGCCTGAATGGCCTACTGAAGGAGGCAATTGCAAAAATACAACAAACAACAAAGAAAAGCTGGTTGTATTGCCTTCCATTAGCCCTATTCGAATTGAGGAATAGGCCAGGGTCCGACCACCACCTCACCCCGCACGAGGTGGTTACTGGACGTCAAATGCGCCTTCCCCTAACGCCAACGTCAAGGGCATTCACTGACCACGAAAGTTCAGCAAGTGTGTTAGGTGATGAAATGTATCAATATGTGTCTTCTTTGATTACTAGTGTTGTGTTTGTGTCTCAACAGCTCGAGCGCACACGGGGCGGGTCCACCAGCAATCAAGAAGAAGGCGCCAGTACCGAATTAGAAAAGGAGAACTTGTGCAAACTTGCCAAAGGTGACCACGTGCTACTTCGCAATTTCAATAGAAAGTGGAACGATAAGAGGTTCACTGGCCCCCATCTGGTAGAGGACGTATCAACAAGAGCAGTAAAACTAAAAGACAAGCGTGCCTGGAACCACTTACATGATGTAAAGATCTACAAACTGCAGACCCGCCCCAGCGCCAACGACAGGGCCAGTGGAAGAACAGCAACAACATCCCCTACAGAGGAAGGAAGTTCTACCACAGACAACGACCCAATTGTTCCCTTACCGTGTCACTACCCAACTTCCCCGGAGACAATAACTGACGAAGAAAGGAGTGATACCCATACTGCCCACCCCATGGTCACACGCTCAAGGAGTAAAAATACTTCCGCCACCTGAGCCCAAACCCCCGCCCATTGACCCCCAAGTATAGTCATAACCGACCTGAAAGACATTGCCTCACAAATACACCTGTAAACACGTGAATGTTCTCTGTTTCTCTCGCACATACAGGAACTGCGTATTGTATTGTTAAGAAAGTAGCTTACTAACAAGTTCACTGCCCAGGTGTAGATGGTACTCCCAGACGATAACTACCCAGAAGAATTGTCACACCAATTTCTATACGAAATAAAAAGGCCAACGTACCTAAAAAGGAGAAGGGTGCGTGTCTACTACACAGCATTCCTCTTGGCCATAGAATATTCCATGCCCCACCTCCGCCCATACTTGCCGATCCTAAGAGACAGATCACTTAGAGTAGCGTGGGAACAGCTCTTCGCCTGGGCACTGAATGACTATTTGATAGGGAGAGCTTAAAGGAAACAAACCACTAACATTTAGTAACCAGCATTTTTGAGAATTTTCAGGCGGGCAACTTTAACGTCGCAAGAATACGCTGCCAGGACTGCAGCAAGGTAAGAGCAAAATGCCGGTGAGACTAGCATATGTAATAAAGATAATAGGGATTTTGATGATCACCGGGTTCTTGGCTGCTTCTGTATGGCAGTACAGCTATGCTATTAATTTTATTGCTGCACCTAAACCTAATATACCCCTGTCCCCTGCTGCAACAGGTGTTACGTCAGGTGATAGTAGTAACCTTGCACCCAAGCAAAATAGAGTTAAACGCAGCACATACTCAGACAATAAAGGTATTGATAATTTTATACAAGATTCAGCACACGTCACAAACAACATATGGTACCAACACATGACCCGCATTGGTAAACAAACAACTGAGGACAGCTGCTACGTTTGCTCATTAATACCATACGCCATGAGTGCTTCACGAACATTTGTTGCCACAGAAATTGATGAAAAGATAGCACAATGCATAATATACTTGGCACTGTTCCAAACGAAAGGAAGATTTCAAGGGACGGTAGTGCACATGACATGGAAAACACGAGACTCATATCCATATGAAAACAACTTCCTCAAGACCTATTTGAGTTACCACAAGACCAGTTTACATGCAGAAGCATTCAGATACATAACAAGTGGCCCTGCAAAAGGAGAAACAAAGAAAGTAACACTGCAGTATCTACCATGTGATTGGTACGCCACCGAAGTTCCGGGCAAACAAGGATGTTGGGAGAGGCCGCTGGTGACGAGAACAGGAAAGGTGTATCTGGACAACAGCTGGGAGATAGGAGTGATTGGCAGCAACATGGTAACAAAAGAAACTATCTCAACTATCGAGGCCCACAATCACCGATGTTGGACGACGTGGATCAAGTATGTACCAATGCTCACGTGGGTAGAAACAGATGAAGACCCAATAACAATACTACCGCTGACTGCGCCCAAGGTATGCTACCAGCATAAAGGAGAGGTGGACGTAGGATATAACACCAATTGTGCAAGTGTGACGGAGTTACCTGAGGGGGGAGCAGGAACAGCAGTAATAATGGACCATTATTGGGCCTGTGGAGAAAAGGCATACCATACACTGCCCCCCCTGTGGAATGGTGTGTGCACAATGGTGCACGTCAATGTACCATCACTAGTGGTACCTAAGAAGCATGTTAATGTGGCGAACTTTCCCAAAATGGATGAAGGGGACAAGAGAAAAAAGAGATCTGCACCACTTAAGGAGGAGCAAGGGAACAGGACCAACAACAATGATACTGTTCTAAATAGAAGGAAAAGACAAGGAGAGCCACTGACAGGAAATTACCTGTGGGGAAGGTCGGAAACGGAACTAACCTCCATACCACCAGAACACAGACTATTCAGCAGAGCAGCAATGTTCTTCTCTTCAATAATACACCCGGGACTGCAGGCTTACGCAAACGCGAAATGGCTCCAAATAACTAGATGGGAACTAATGATGACCATCAATTCTACAGTAAATGGGTTTAACGCAATAAAAGAGGAGCTGCGAGCTATAAGAATGGTAGCACTCCAGAACAGATATGTATTGGACCTTCTCACAGCAATGGAAGGAGGAGTTTGTGCAAAGATAGGACAATCATGCTGCACGTTCATACCTGCCAACGATGCTGATAATGGTACACTGACTGAAGCAGTTTCACAATTGGCCCAGATGCACTCCAAAATGATGGATGAAAGTAACGGTGTAAACAAGGATAAGAGCTGGTTCTCAATATTATGGTCATGGATGCCATCCTGGCTGTCAGATGGACTGAAAATAATAGTGGGTTGTACTATTTTGGCTGGAGCTACGCTGATCATAATTAGATTTTGGAAGGCCCGGAAGGCACGCACCACTGACGAGTTGCTCGAAATGGTGGGAATGCTCCCCCTGATGCCAGCAGATGAGGGCCAACATACAGGTGTGATAATACAGGAGAGGGAGAAGCTGCGCACCCAAATAATCACCAACCATCTAGACCCACCATCAGTGAAGATCGAGAACCCAAGAAACCCCAGGAGTTACATAGGGAAATGGGTATACTGTACTCCTGGAGGAACCTGTGAATATATGTATTGGTCATTTGAAGATCATGTGAACCATTATGGACATCTAGGAGGAATAACTAAGATATGGCGAGTAAGAGGAGATAACGAGAAGGATATGTTTGTGGTCGACAAGTCGACCAGAGGGGGGACTGAAGTGGGAGAATGGAAGACCAGGCTCCCGTCCTTCACCTCTCGCGCTTGGCCTAGAGGGTCAAGACCCAGACACCCGCCACGAGAAAAGTTTGTCCATTTACCAGATGACCAAATACCCTGGTATAGGAACATACGGATGTGTCCATCTGCCTGCCCAACAGCCCGCACTGGCCATGCCGACACCTGCGGCACGGACCAACTAGACTAAAATCTACACGTCGTTAGAGATGCTATGACGACCTAGACAACGGGAAGCACCTCTGCACAAATACACACATTGGACATTCCCACACCGATCATACACGAAGAATATACTCAGTGCTATGACGTAGGCGACAGGCATATTCACGGACGTGCATCTTTATTATTTTTACATAGGCTTTCAGAATGCAGAAACGCAAGACGCGTCATGAATTCATTTACAAAGCTTGCTCACGCTTCTCTTGAAACCAGTTACCACTATAAGAACTATAATGAAGACACGATACTGGTCATGGAACTATATGCTACTATAACTTAAAGCACCCATGCACCAACCGGATCACGTATGCACCAGGCCCAAGTAGGCCTCAAACAAGAGCTCCCGTGGACGTTAACAAAGCAAGAGTCTGGTTGCTGATCCTGCAGAATGGGCCCGGTGAAACAACCAGCCAAGGTCGCGATGTTGCAAACCCACATTCCAAGAACAAAGCATCAAAGGCACGATGTCGCAGCCTCGCACTGCGCGCACCAACGTTAAGGTCACACCTGCAAATTAAACCAGACACACAGTGGAAGAGCAATATTAATTGTGCAGAATTCTGCCTCAAACACGGTCCCTCCCCACGTGACCAAGCCGAACCTGACGAGATGCCAAACCCAGGAGAGAAAAGGCGTCTGGATCCCTCACTACGAGACACAGGCAGATACACTTGAAAGGCTCAATGGACATCTGCGACAGTGGGAGCGGTCAGCCTTCCAACTATGAATAAATCCTCACATTGTCTGCACGTACCCATATTGAAACATTGTTGCAATCGCAGGTACACCGAGAGCTGGGAACAACGGTGGTCCCAGGCTGGGAAGCTCACGGGTGCACCAATCAGAACATGGGGCTCTTATCTCAGACGTCAGTAATATTAGCCAATCCTCAGGAGTCTTCATGTAACAATTTTCATGTATCTAATTGTAGGGACAACCCAGATATATCACCTGACTACCCTTTGTCCAGTAACATTGTCCTCTATATGTGTGCTATACTAACCCTACCACTCGAGCAACCAATTAAGAGTGGCGATAGGTTTTTTGTTAACTTTCTGAAGTGACGCGAATAGCGCGTCATAATGCAGTAAAAAGGGCCTGCGAGCCCCACGATTGTGTGTGTGTCAGGACGGACGCGTACGCTCCTTGACCCATCCCTGCCGTTTTTGTCTAATAAACAGCAGAGTCACCTTGCTCCTTGTGTGTGTCTCGCACTCTGTCTCAACTGGGATACACGGGAGGAGTTGGGGCCTCCCTGCCTGGAGGTCCGCAGACGGCCCGGCCGACCCCGGCAAAATTTCCCCACGACAGCATGTTGCTTCAACTTTGTACATATTACTGAATAAATAAAGGTGAACTTTTCGGAACTGGGGGTGTAGCTCAGTGGTAGAACATTTGACTGCAGATCAAGAGATCCCTAGTTCAAATCTGTGTGCTCTCTTGTTCAACTGTTTTACCTGTAGAAAAAAACATTTACAATCTTAGCATTTGATGTAATGAGGAACACATTTCTACATTTGAAATACTCCTGAAACATAGGGTAAACACCATTAAGCTGTTTAGGATTTCTTCATATGATACAAGCTGCGTTTTACATTCACCCAATTTCTACTGGTGATATTATCAGTTTGAAATAGTCCATTGGAAGCGCATATGAATGTTATAAAACTGTGGTGGAAACCAATAATATGCTCTTAATGAAATGTATTAATTTGTACAGCTGACCAGAAGTGCTCTGATGTCATTAGTTCTACAAGTTCCATAGAGTCACCCACTCTATCACCTTTTTAAAAAAGGGCAGTTTTCAGCATTCAAGGGTTTATGTCAGTGGTAGAGCGTGGGAGTGCTTTTCAAATTTCAAGAAGTTCCTGTTTCATAACCATATACCCCCTTCAATAGATCGTGTTAAAATGTTTTTCAACCCAATGCACTGTAAGAAACAATAGGATATATCATCATTTCATATACAAAACAATGAACAATTGGGTTTAACTATGCTCTTAGCACAAAATCAACAAACTGCAGTAGAGAAGCAGTTACATTTTGCAGAATTTGTGCATTTGACAAAAGATTTTTTTTCCATGTTCCAAGATCTACATGTGATACGAAATGTATGAATTCTTGCAATGGAAACCTCACTGTATTTTACCAAGGCAGATAAAGGACATCCTTCGCACCCCA
The DNA here is from genome assembly GCF_040938575.1 of Ambystoma mexicanum. Taxonomy (NCBI): domain Eukaryota; kingdom Metazoa; phylum Chordata; class Amphibia; order Caudata; family Ambystomatidae; genus Ambystoma; species Ambystoma mexicanum. The sequence goes on from NC_090928.1 coordinate 434,145,847, forward strand.
TATACTTATAAGGAAGGTTTGGTGGCTGAAAATGCATTGCTTTGATGGTGATTGCATGTTGCTTCCACTTTGTACATATTACTGAATAAATAAAGGTGAACAGTTCAAAAATGGGGGTATAGCTCAGGGGTAGAGCATTTCACTGCAGATCAAAAGGTCCCTAGTTCAAATCTGGGTGCCCCCTTGTCCAACTGTTTTACCTGTAGAAATATTTTTTTAATTAAATAAATTGAAGTAAACATTTACAATCTTAGCATTTTATGTAATGAGCAACACATTTCTACATTTGAAATACTCCTGATCATCACCTGAAACATAGGGTAAACACCATTAAGCTGTTTAGGATTTCTTCATATGATACAAGCTGTGTTTTACATTCACCCAAGTTCTACTGGTGATATGACCAGTTTAACATAGTCCATTGGAAGCTCATATGAATGTTATAAAACTGTGGTGGAAACCAATAATATGCCCTTAATGAAATGTATTAATTTGGACAGATGACCAGAAGTGAACTGATGTCATTAGTTCTACAAGTTCCATACAGTCACCCACTCTATCACTTTTTTAAAAAAGGCCAGTTTTCAACATTGAATGGTTTAAGTCAGTAGTAGAGCGTAGGAGTGTAGTTCAAGAAGTCCCTGTTTCATAACCATATACCCTCTTCAATAGATCCTGTTAAAATGTTTTTCAACCCAATGCACTGTAGGAAACAATAGGATATATCTTCATTTCATATAAAAAACAATGAACAATTGGGTTTAATTATGCTCTTAGCACAAAATCAACAAACTGCAGTAGAGAAGCAGTTACCTTTTGGCAGAATGTTTGCATTTGACAAAAGATTCTTTTTCCATGTTCCAAGATCTACATGTGATACGAAATGTATGAATTCTTGCAATGGAAACCTCACTGTATTTTACCAAGGCAGATAAAGGACATCCTTCACACCCCATATACTTATAAGGAAGGTTTGGTGGCTGAAAATGCATTGCTTTGATGGTGATTGCATGTTGCTTCCACTTTGTACATATTACTGAATAAATAAAGGTGAACGTTTCAGAAATGGGGGTATAGCTCAGGGGTAGAGCATTTCTATGCAGATCAAAAGTCCCTAGTTCAAATCTGGGTGCCCCCTTGTCCAACTGTTTTTCCTGTAGAAATATTTTTTTAATTAAATAAATTGAAGTAAACATTTACAATCTTAGCATTTTATGTAATGAGCAACACATTTCTACATTTGAAATACTCCTGATCATCACCTGAAACATAGGGTAAACACCATTAAGCTGTTTAGGATTTCTTCATATGATACATGCTGTGTTTTACATTCACCCAAGTTCTACTGGTGATATGATTAGTTTGAAATAGTCCATTGGAAGCTCATATGAATGTTATAAAACTGTGGTGGAAACCAATAATATGCCCTTAATGAAATGTATTAATTTGTACAGCTGACCAGAAGTGCACTGATGTTATTAGTTCTACAAGTTCCATACAGTCACCCACTTTATCACCTTTTTAAAAAAGGGCAATTTTCAGCATTCAAGGGTTTATGTCAGTGGTAGAGCGTAGGAGTGCTTTTCAAGAAGTCCCTGTTTCATAACCATATACCCACTTCAATAGATCCTGTTAAAATGTTTTTCGACCCAATGCACTTTAAGAAACAATAGGATATATCATCATTTCATATACAAAACAATGAACAATTGGGTTTAACTATGCTCTTAGCACAAAATCAACAAACTGCAGTAGAGAAGCAGTTACATTTTGCAGAATTTGTGCATTTGACAAAAGATTTTTTTCCATGTTCCAAGATCTACATGTGATACGAAATGTATGAATTCTTGCAATGGAAACCTCACTGTATTTTACCAAGGCAGATAAAGGACATCCATCGCACCCCATATACTTATAAGGAGGGTTTGGTGGCTGAAAATGCATTGCTTTGATGGTGATTGCATGTTGTTTGCACTTTGTACATATTACTGAATTAATAAAGGTGAACTTCTCAAAATTGAGGGTATAGCTCAGTGGTAGAGCATTTGACTGCAGTTCAAGAGGTCCCTAGTTGAAATCTGGGTGCCCTCATGTTCAACTGTTTTACCTGTAGAAAAAAACATTTACAATCTTAGCATTTGATGTAATGAGCAACACATTTCTACATTTGAAATACTCCTGAAACATAGGGTAAACACCATGAAACTGTTTAGGATTCCTTCATATGATACAAGCTGTGTTTTACATTCACCCAAGTTCTACTGGTGATATGATCAGTTTGAACTAGTCCATTGGAAGCTCATATGAATGTTATAAAACTGTGGTGGAAACCAATAATATGCCCTTAAAGAAATGTATTAATTTGTACTGCTGACCAGAAGTTCTCTGATGTCATTAGTTCTACAAGTTCCGGAGAGTCACCCAGTCTATCACCTTTTTAAAAAAGGGCAGTTTTCAACATTGAAGGGTTTATGTCAGTGGTAGAGCGTAGGAGTGTAGTTCAAGAAGTCCCTGTTTCATAACCATATACCCTCTTCAATAGATCCTGTTAAAATGTTTTTCAACCCAATGCACTGTAAGAAACAATAGGATATATCATCATTTCATATACAAAACAATGAACAATTGGGTTTAACTATGCTCTTAGCACAACATCAACAAACTGCAGTAGAGAAGCAGTTACATTTTGCAGAATTTGTGCATTTAACAAAAGATTTTTTTTTCCATGTTCCAAGATCTACATGTGATACGAAATGTATGAATCCTTGCAATGGAAACCTCACTGTATTTTACCAAGGCAGATAAAGGACATCTTTTGTACCCCTTATACTTATAAGGAGGGTTTGGTGGCTGAAAATGCATTGCTTTGATGGTGATTGCATGTTGCTTCCACTTTGTACATATTACTGAATAAATAAAGGTGAACATTTCAGAAACGGGGATATAGCTCAGTGGTAGAGCATTTCTCTGCAGATCAAGAGGTCCCTAGTTCAAATCTGGGTGCCCCCTTGTTCAGCTGTTTTACCTGTAGAAATATTTTTTTAAATAAATTGAAGAAAACATTTACAATCTTAGCATTTTATGTAATGAGCAACACATTTCTACATTTGAAATACTCCTGATCATCTCCTGAAACATAGGGTAAACACCATGAAACTGTTTAGGATTTCTTCATATGATACAAGCTGTGTTTTACATTCATCCAAGTTCTACTGGTGATATTATCAGTTGGTAATAGTCCATTGGAAGCTCATATGAATGTTATAAAACTGTGGTGGAAACCAATAATATGCCCTTAATGAAATGTATTAATGTGTACAGCTGACCAGAAGTGCACTGATGACATTAGTTCTACAAGTTCCATACAGTCACCCACTCTATCACCTTTTTAAAAAAGGCCAGTTTTCAACATTGAATGGTTTATGTCAGTAGTAGAGCGTAGGAGTGTAGTTCAAGAAGTCCCTGTTTCATAACCATATACCCTCTTCAATAGATCCTGTTAAAATGTTTTTCAACCCAATGACTGTAAGAAACAATAGGATATATCATCATTTCATATACAAAACAATGAACAATTGGGTTTAACTATGCTCTTAGCACAACATCAACAAACTGCAGTAGAGAAGCAGTTACATTTTGCAGAATTTGTGCATTTGACAAAAGATTTTTTTTCCATGTTCCAAGATCTACATGTGATACGAAATGTATGAATTCTTGCAATGGAAACCTCACTGTATTTTACCAAGGCAGATAAAGGACATCCTTCGCACCCCATATACTTATAAGGAAGGTTTGGTGGCTGAAAATGCATTGCTTTGATGGTGATTGCATGTTGCTTCCACTTTGTACATATTACTGAATAAATAAAGGTGAACATTTCAGAAATGGGGGTATAGCTCAGGGGTAGAGCATTTCACTGCAGATCAAAAGTCCTTAGTTCAAATCTGGGTGCCCCCTTGTCCAACTGTTTTTCCTGTAGAAATATTGTTTTAATTAAATAAATTGAAGTAAACATTTACAATCTTAGCTTTTGATGTAATGAGGAACACATTTCTACATTTGAAATACTCCTGAAACATAGGGTAAACACCATGAAACTGTTTAGGATTTCTTCATATGATACACGCTGCGTTGTACATTCACCCAAGTTCTACTGGTGATATTATCAGTTTGAAATAGTCCATTGGAAGCTCATATGAATGTTATAAAACTGTGGTGGAAACCAATAATATGCCCTTAATGAAATGTATTAATTTGTACAGCTGACCAGAAGTGCACTGATGTCATTAGTTCTACAAGTTCCATACAGTCACCACTCAATCACCTTTTTAAAAAAGGGCAGTTTTAAGCATTCAAGGGTTTAACTCAGTGGTAGAGCGTAGGAGTGCAGTACAAGAAGTCCCTGTTTCATGACCATATACCCTCGTCAATAGATCCTGTTAAAATGTTTTTCAACCCAATGCACTGTAGGAAACAATAGGATATATCTTCATTTCATATAAAAAACAATGAACAATTGGGTTTAATTATGCTCTTAGCACAAAATCAACAAACTGCAGTAGAGAAGCAGTTACCTTTTGGCAGAATTTTTGCATTTGACAAAAGATTTTTTTTCCATGTTCCAAGATCTACATGTGATACGAAATGTATGAATTCTTGCAATGGAAACCTCACTGTATTTTACCAAGGCAGATAAAGGACATCCTTCGCACCCCATATACTTATAAGGAGGGTTTGGTGGCTGAAAATGCTTTGCTTTGATGGTGATTGCATGTTGCTTGCACTTTGTACATATTACTGAATTAATAAAGGTGCACTTTTCAGAACTGGGGGTATAGCTCAGTGGTAGAGCATTTGACTGCAGATCAAGAGGTCCCTAGTTGAAATCTGGGTGCCCCCTTGTTCAACTGTTTTACCTGTAGAAATATTATTTTAATTACATAAATTGAAGAAAACATTTACAATCTTAGCATTTTATGTAATGAGCAACACATTTCTACATTTGAAATACTCCTGATCATCTCCTCAAACATAGGGTAAACACCATGAAACTGTTTAGGATTTCTTCATATGATACATCCTGTGTTTTACATTCACCCAAGTTCTACTGGTGATATGATTAGTTTGAAATAGTCCATTGGAAGCTCATATGAATGTTATAAAACTGTGGTGGAAACCAATAATATGCCCTTAATGAAATGTATTAATTTGTACAGCTGACCAGAAGTGCACTGATTTTATTAGTTCTACAAGTTCCATACAGTCACCCACTCTATCACCTTTTTAAAATAGGTCAATTTTCAGCATTCAAGGGTTTATGTCAGTGGTAGAGCGTAGGAGTGCTTTTCAAGAAGTCCCTGTTTCATAACCATATACCCTCTTCAATAGATCATGTTAAAATGTTTTCAACCCAATGCACTGTAAGAAACAATAGGATATATCATCATTTCATATACAAAACAATGAAGAATTGGGTTTAACTATGCTCTTAGCACAAAATCAACAAACTGCAGTAGAGAAGCAGTTACATTTTGCAGAATTTGTGCATTTGACAAAAGATTTTTTTTCCATGTTCGAAGATCTACATGTATGATATCTTCCAATGGAAACCTCACTGTATTTTACCAAGGCAGATAAAGGACATCCTTCACACCCCTTATACTTATAAGGAGGGTTTGGTGGCTGAACATGCATTGCTTTGATGGTGATTGCATGTTGCTTCCACTTTGTACATATTACTGATTAAATAAAGGTGAACTTTTCGGAACTGGCGGTGTAGCTCAGTGGTAGAGCATTTAACCGCAGATCAAGAGGTCCCTAGTTCAAATCTGGCTGCTCTCTTGTTCAACTGTTTTACCTGTAGAAAAAAACATTTACAATCTTAGCATTTGATGTAATGAGCAACACATTTCTACATTTGAAATACTCCTGATCATCACCTGAAACATAGGGTAAACACCATTAAGCTCTTTAGGATTTCTTCATATGATACAAGCTGTGTTTTACATTCACCCAAGTTCTACTGGTGATATTATCAGTTTGAAATAGTCCATTGGAAGCTCTAATGAATGTTATAAAAGTGTGGAGGAAACCAATAATATGCCCTTAATGAAATGTATTAATTTGTACAGCTGACCAGAAGTGCACTGTTGTCATTAGTTCTACAAGTTCCATACAGTCACCCACTCTATCACCTTTTTAAAAAAAGGGCAGTTTTCAGCATTCAAGGGTTTAACTCAGTGGTAGAGCGTAGGAGTGCAGTTCAAGAAGTCCCTGTTTCATAACCATATACCCTCTTCAACAGATCCTGTTAAAATGTTTTTCAACCCAATGCACTTTAAGAAACAATAGGATATATCATCATTTCATATACAAAACAATGAACAATTGGGTTTAACTATGCTCTTAGCACAAAATCAACAAACTGCAGTAGATAAGCAGTTACATTTTGCAGAATTTGTGCATTTGACAAAAGATTTTTTTTCCATGTTCCTAGATCTACATGTGATACGAAATGTATGAATTCTTGCAATGGAAACCTCGCTGTATTTTACCAAGGCAGATAAAGGACATCCTTCGCACCCCATATACTTATAAGGATGGTTTGGTGGCTGAAAATGCATTGCTTTGATGGTGATTGCATGTTGCTTGCACTTTGTACATATTACTGAATTAATAAAGGTGAACTTTTCAAAATTGGGGGTATAGCTCAGTGGTAGAGCATTTAACCGCAGATCAAGCGGTCCCTAGTTCAAATCTGGGTGCCCTCTTGTTCAACTGTTTTACCTGTAGAAAAAAACATTTACAATCTTAGCATTTGATGAAATGAGCAACACATTTCTACATTTGAAATACTCCTGAAACATACGGTAAACACCATGAAACTGTTTAGGATTTCTTCATATGATACAAGCTGTGTTTTACATTCACCCAAGTTCTACTGGTGATATTATCAGTTTGAAATAGTCCATTGGAAGCTCATATGAATGTTATAAAACTGTGGTGGAAACCAATAATATGCCCTTAATGAAATGTATTAATGTGTACAGCTGACCAGAAGTGCACTGATGTCATTAGTCTACAAGTTCCATACAGTCACCCACTCTATTACCTTTTTAAAAAAGGGCAGTTTTCAGCATTCAAGGGTTTAACTCAGTGGTAGAGCGTAGGAGTGCAGTTCAAGAAGTCCCTGTTTCATAACCATATACCTTCGTCAAAAGATCCTGTTAAAATGTTTTTCAACCCAATGTACTGTAAGAAACAATAGGATATATCATCATTTCATATATAAAACAATGAACAATTGGGTTTAACTATGCTCTTAGCACAAAATCAACAAACTGCAGTAGAGAAGCAGTTATGTTTTGCAGAATTTGTGCATTTGACAAAAGTTTTTTTTTTCCATGTTCCAAGATCTACATGTAGTACGAAATGTATGAATTTTTGCAATGGAAACCTCACTGTATTTTACCAAGGCAGATAAAGGACATCTTTTGTACCCCTTATACTTATAAGGAGGGTTTGGTTGCAGCTGAAAATGCATTGCTTTGGTGGTGATTGCATGTTGTTTCCACTTTGTACATATTACTGAATAAATAAAGGTGAACATTTCAGAAATTGGGTTATAGCTCAGGGGTAGAGCATTTCACTGCAGATCAAGAGGTCCCTAGTTCAAATCTGGGTGCTTCCTTTATCTATCTGTTTTACCTGTAGAAATATTTTTGTTAATTAAATAAATTGAAGTAAACATTTACAATCTTAGCATTTTATGCAATGAGCAACACATTTCTACATTTGAAATACTCCTGATCATCACCTGAAACATAGGGTAAACACCATTAAGCTGTTTAGGATTTCTTCATATGATACACGCTGTGTTGTACATTCACCCAAGTTCTACTGGTGATATGATTAGTTTGAAATAGTCCATTGGAAGCTCATATGAATGTTATAAAACTGTGGTGGAAACCAATAATATGCCCTTAATGAAATGTATTAATTTGTACAGCTGACCAGAAGTGCACTGATGTCATTAGTTCTACAAGTTCCATAGAGTCACCCACTCTATCACATTTTTAAAAAAGGGCAGTTTTCAACATTGAAGGGTTTATGTCAGTGGTAGAGCACAGGAGTGTAGTTCAAGAAGTCCCTGTTTCATAACCATATACCCTCTTCAATAGATCCTGTTAAAATGTTTTTCAACCCAATGCACTGTAAGAAACAATAGGATATATCATCATTTCATATACAAAACAATGAACAATTGGGTTTAACTATACTCTTAGCACAAAATCAACAAACTGCAGTAGAGAAGCAGTTACATTTTGCAGAATTTGTGCATTTGACAAAAGATTTTTTTTCCATGTTCCAAGATCTACATGTGATACGAAATGTATGAATTCTTGCAATGGAAACCTCACTGTATTTTACCAGGGCAGATAAAGGACATCCTTCACACCCCTTACACTTATAAGGAGGGTTTGGTGGCTGAACATGCATTGCTTTGATGGTGATTGCATGTTGCTTCCACTTTGTACATATTACTGAATAAATAAAGATGAACCTTTCGGAACTGGCGGTGTAGCTCAGTGGTAGAGCATTTAACCGCAGATCAAGAGGTCCCTAGTTCAAATCTGGCTGACCTCTTATTCAACTGTTTTACCTGTAGAAAAAAACATTTACAATCTTAGCATTTGATGTAATGAGCAACACATTTCTACATTTGAAATACTCCTGATCATCACCTGAAACATAGGGTAAACATAGGGTAAACACCATTAAGCTGTTTAGGATTTCTTCATATGATACAAGCTGTGTTTTACATTCACCCAAGTTCTACTGGTGATATTATCAGTTTGAAATAGTCCATTGGAAGCTCATATGAATGTTATAAAAGTGTGGAGGAAACCAATAATATGCCCTTAATGAAATGTATTAATTTGTACAGCTGACCAGAAGTGCACTGATGTCATTAGTTCTACAAGTTCCATACAGTCACCCACTCTATCACCTTTTTAAAAAAGGGCAGTTTTCAGCATTCAAGGGTTTAACTCAGTGGTAGAGCGTAGGAGTGCAGTTCAAGAAGTCCCTGTTTCATAACCATATACCCTCTTCAACAGATCCTGTTAAAATGTTTTTCAACCCAATGCACTTTAAGAAACAATAGGATATATCATCATTTCATATACAAAACAATGAACAATTGGGTTTAACTATGCTCTTAGCACAAAATCAACAAACTGCAGTAGAGAAGCAGTTACATTTTGCAGAATTTGTGCATTTGACAAAAGATTTTTTTTCCATGTTCCTAAATCTACATGTGATACGAAATGTATGAATTCTTGCAATGGAAACCTCGCTGTATTTTACCAAGGCAGATAAAGGACATCCTTCGCACCCCATATACTTATAAGGAGGGTTTGGTGGCTGAAAATGCATTGCTTTGATGGTGATTGCATGTTGCTTGCACTTTGTACATATTACTGAATTAATAAAGGTGAACTTTTCAAAATTGGGGGTATAGCTCAGTGGTAGAGCATTTAACCGCAGATCAAGCGGTCCCTAGTTCAAATCTGGGTGACCTCTTGTTCAACTGTTTTACCTGTAGAAAAAAACATTTACAATCTTAGCATTTGATGTAATGAGCAACACATTTCTACATTTGAAATACTCCTGATCATCACCTGAAACATAGGGTAAACACCATTAAGCTGTTTAGGATTTCTTCATATGATACAAGCTGTGTTTTACATTCACCCAAGTTCTACTGGTGATATTATCAGTTTGAAATAGTCCATTGGAAGTTCATATGAATGTTATAAAAGTGTGGAGGAAACCAATAATATGCCCTTAATGAAATGTATTAATTTGTACAGCTGACCAGAAGTGCACTGATGTCAATAGTTCTACAAGTTCCATACAGTCACCCACTCTATCACCTTTTTAAAAAAGGGCAGTTTTCAGCATTCAAGGGTTTATGTCAGTGGTTGAGCGTAGGAGTGCTTTTCAAGAAGTCCCTGTTTCATAACCATATACCCTCTTCAATAGATCCTGTTAAAATGTTTTTCAACCCAATGCATTTTAAGAAACAATAGGATATATCATCATTTCAAATACAAAACAATGAACAATTGGGTTTAACTATGCTCTTAGCACAAAATCAACAAACTGCAGTAGAGAAGCAGTTACATTTTGCAGAATTTGTGCATTTGACAAAAGATTTTTTTCCATGTTCCAAGATCTACATGTGATACGAAATGTATGAATTCTTGCAATGGAAACCTCACTGTATTTTACCAAGGCAGATAAAGGACATCCATCGTACCCCATATACTTATAAGGAGGGTTTGGTGGCTGAAAATGCATTGCTTTGATGGTGATTGCATGTTGCTTGCAATTTGTACATATTACTGAATTAATAAAGGTGAACTTTTCAAAATTGGGGGTATAGCTCAGTGGTAGAGCATTTGACTGCAGATCAAGAGGTCCCTAGTTGAAATCTGGGTGCCCTCTTGTTCAACTGTTTTACCTGTAGAAAAAAACATTTACAATCTTAGCATTTGATGTAATGAGCAACACATTTCTACATTTGAAATACTCTTGAAACATAGGGTAAACACCATGAAACTGTTTAGGATTCCTTCATATGATACAAGCTGTGTTTTACATTCACCCAAGTTCTACTGGTGATATTATCAGTTTGAAATAGTCCATTGGAAGCTCATATGAATGTTATAAAACTGTGGTGGAAACCAATAATATGCCCTTAATGAAATGTATTAATTTGTACAGCTGACCAGAAGTGCACTGATGTCATTAGTTCTACAAGTTCCATACAGTCACCACTCAATCACCTTTTTAAAAAAGGGCAGTTTTAAGCATTAAAGGGTTTAACTCAGTGGTAGAGCGTAGGAGTGCAGTTCAAGAAGTCCCTGTTTCATAACCATATACCCTCGTCAATAGATCCTGTTAAAATGTTTTTCAACCCAATGCACTGTAAGAAACAATAGGATATATCATTTCATATAAAAAACAATGAACAATTGGGTTTAACTATGCTCTTAGCACAAAATCAACAAACTGCAGTAGAGAAGTAGTTACGTTTTGCAGAATTTGTGCATTTGACAAAAGTTTTTTTTCCATGTTCCAAGATCTACATGTGATACGAAATGTATGAATTCTTGCAATGGAAACCTCACTGTATTTTACCAAGACAGATAAAGGACATCTTTTGTACCCCTTATACTTATAAGGAGGGTTTGGTGGCTGAAAATGAATTGCTTTGATGGTGATTGCATGTTGCTTCCACTTTATACATATTACTGAATAAATAAAGGTGAACATTTCAGAAATGGGGTTATAGCTCAGGGGTAGAGCATTTCACTGCAGATCAAGAGGTCCCTCATTCAAATCCGGGTGCCCCCTTGTCCAACTGCTTTACCTGTAGAAATATTTTTTTAATTAAATAAATTGAAGTAAACATTTACAATCTTAGCATTTGATGTAATGAGGAACACATTTCTACATTTGAAATACTCCTGATCATCTCCTGAAACATAGGGTAAACACCATTAAGCTGTTTAGGATTTCTTCATATGATACAAGCTATGTTTTACATTCACCCAAGTTCTACTGGTGATATGATTAGTTTGAAATAGTCCATTGGAAGCTCATATGAATGTTATAAAACTGTGGTGGAAACCAATAATATGCCCTTAATGAAATGTATTAATGTGTACACCTGACCAGAAGTGCACTGATGTCATTAGTTCTACAAGTTCCATACAGTCACCCACTCTATCACCTTTTTAAAAAAGGGCAGTTTTCAGCATTCAAGGGTTTATGTCAGTGGTAGAGCGTAGGAGTGCTTTTCAAGAAGTCCCTGTTTCATTACCATATACCCTTGTCAATACATCCTGTTAAAATGTTTTTCAACCCAATGTACTGTAAGAAACAATAGGATATATCATCATTTCATATAAAAAACAATGAACAATTGGGTTTAACTATGCTCTTAGCACAAAATCAACAAACTGCAGTAGAGAAGCAGTTACGTTTTGCAGAATTTGTGCATTTGACAAAAGTTTTTTTTTCCATGTTCCAAGATCTACATGTGATACGAAATGTATGAATTCTTGCAATGGAAACCTCACTGTATTTTACCAAGGCAGATAAAGGACATCTTTTGTACCCCTTATACTTATAAGGAGGGTTTGGTGGCTGAAAATGCATTGCTTTGAGGGTGATTGCATGTTGCTTCCACTTTGTTCATATTCATGAATTAATAAAGGTGAACGTTTCAGAACTGGGGGTATAGCTCAGTGGTACAGCATTTGACTGCAAATCAAGTGGTCTCTAGTTCAAATCTGGGTGCCCCCTTGTTCAACTGTTTTACCTGTAGAAAAAAAACATTTACAATCTTAGCATTTGATGTAATGAGGAACACATTTCTACATTTGAAATACTCCTGATCATCTCCTGAAACATAGGGTAAACACCATGAAACTGTTTAGGATTTCGTCATATGATACAAGCTGTGTTTTACATTCACCCAAGTTCTACTGGTGATACTATCAGTTTGAAATAGTCCATTGGAAGCTCATATGAATGTTATAAAACTGTGGTGGAAACCAATAATATGCCCTTAATGAAATGTACTAATTTGTACAAATGACCAGAGGTGCACTGATGTCATTAGTTCTACAAGTTCCATACAGTCACCCACTCTATCACCTTTTTAAAAAAGGGCAGTTTTCAGCATTCAAGGGTTTATGTCAGTGGTAGAGCGTAGGAGTGCGTTTCAAGAAGTCCCTGTTTCATAAACATATACCCTCTTCAATAGATCCTGTTAAAATGTTTTTCAACCCAATGCACTGTAAGAAACAATAGGCTATATCATCATTTCATATACAAAACAATGAACAATTGGGTTTAACTATGCTCTTAACACAAAATCAACAAACTGCAGTAGAGAAGCAGTTACATTTTGCAGAATTTTTTCATTTGACAAAAGATTTTTTTTCCATGTTCCAAGATCTACATGTGATACGAAATGTATGAATTCTTGCAATGGAAACCTCACTGTATTTTACCAAGGCAGATAAAGGACATCCTTCGCACCACATATACTTATAAGGAGGGTTTGGTGGCTGAAAATGCTTTGCTTTGATGGTGATTGCATGTTGCTTGCACTTTGTACATATTACTGAATTAATAAAGGTGAACTTTTCAGAAATGGGGGTATAGCTCAGTGGTACAGCATTTGACTGCAGATCAAGAGGTCCCTAGTTCAAATCTGGGTGCCCCCTTGTCCAACTGTTTTACCTGTATTAATATTTATCAATTAAATAAATTGAAGTAAACATTTACAATCTTAGCATTTCATGTAATGAGCAACACATTTCTACATTTGAAATACTCCTGATCATCTCCTGAAACATAGGGTAAACACCATGAAACTGTTTAGGATTTCTTCATATGATACAAGCTGTGTTTTACATTCACCCAAGTTCTACTGGTTATATTATCAGTTTGAAATAGTCCATTGGAAGCTCATATGAATGTTATAAAACTGTGGTGGAAACCAATAATATGCCCTTAATGAAATGTATTAATTTGTACAGCTGACCAGAAGTGCACTGATGTCATTAGTTCTACAAGTTCCATACAGCCACCCACTCTATCACCTTTTTAAAAAGGGCAGTTTTCAACATTCAAGGGTTTTTGTCAGTGGTAGAGCGTAGGAGTGTAGTTCAAGAAGTCCCTGTTTCATAACCATATACCCTCTTCAATAGATCCTGTTAAAATGTTTTTCAACCCAATGCACTGTAAGAAACAATAGGATATATCATCATTTCATATACAAAACAATGAACAATTGGGTTTAACTATACTCTTAGCACAAAATCAACAAACTGCAGTAGAGAAGCAGTTACATTTTGCAGAATTTGTGCTTTTGACAAAAGATTTTTTTCCATGTTCCAAGATCTACATGTGATACGAAATGTATGAATTATTGTTATTGAAACCTCACTGTATTTTACCAAGGCAGATAAAGGACATCCTTCACACCCCTGATACTTATAAGGAGGGTTTGGTGGCTGAACATGCATTGCTTTGAAGGTGATTGCATGTTGCTTCCACTTTGTTCATATTCCTGAATTAATAAAGGTGAACATTTCAGAAATGGGGTTATAGCTCAGGGGTAGAGCATTTCACTGAATATCAAGAGATCCCTAGTTCAAATCTGGGTGCCCCCTTGTCCAACTGTTTTACCTGTAGAAATATTTATCAATTAAATAAATTGAAGTAAACTTTTACAATCTTAGCATTTCATGTAATGAGCAACACATTTCTACATTTGAAATACTCCTGGTCATCTACTGAAACATAGGGTAAACACCATGAAACTGTTTAGGATTTCTTCATATGATACATGCTGTGTTTTACATTCACCCAAGTTCTACTGGTGATATGATTAGTTTGAAATAGTCCATTGGAAGCTCATATGAATGTTATAAAACTGTGGTGGAAACCAATAATATGCCCTTAATGAAATGTATTAATTTGTACAGCTGACCAGAAGTGCACTGATGTTATTAGTTCTACAAGTTCCATACAGTCACCCACTTTATCACCTTTTTAAAAAAGGGCAATTTTCAGCATTCAAGGGTTTATGTCAGTGGTAGAGCGTAGGAGTGCTTTTCAAGAAGTCCCTGTTTCATAACCATATACCCACTTCAATAGATCCTGTTAAAATGTTTTTCGACCCAATGCACTTTAAGAAACAATAGGATATATCATCATTTCATATACAAAACAATGAACAATTGGGTTTAACTATGCTCTTAGCACAAAATCAACAAACTGCAGTAGAGAAGCAGTTACATTTTGCAGAATTTGTGCATTTGACAAAAGATTTTTTTCCATGTTCCAAGATCTACATGTGATACGAAATGTATGAATTCTTGCAATGGAAACCTCACTGTATTTTACCAAGGCAGATAAAGGACATCCATCGCACCCCATATACTTATAAGGAGGGTTTGGTGGCTGAAAATGCATTGCTTTGATGGTGATTGCATGTTGTTTGCACTTTGTACATATTACTGAATTAATAAAGGTGAACTTCTCAAAATTGAGGGTATAGCTCAGTGGTAGAGCATTTGACTGCAGTTCAAGAGGTCCCTAGTTGAAATCTGGGTGCCCTCATGTTCAACTGTTTTACCTGTAGAAAAAAACATTTACAATCTTAGCATTTGATGTAATGAGCAACACATTTCTACATTTGAAATACTCCTGAAACATAGGGTAAACACCATGAAACTGTTTAGGATTCCTTCATATGATACAAGCTGTGTTTTACATTCACCCAAGTTCTACTGGTGATATTATCAGTTTGAAATAGTCCATTGGAAGCTCATATGAATGTTATAAAACTGTGGTGGAAACCAATAATTCGCCCTTAATGAAATGTATTAATTTGTTCAGATGACCAGAAGTGCACTGATGTCATTAGTTCTACAAGTTCCATGCAGTCACCCACTCTATCACCTTTTTAAAAAAGGGCAGTTTTCAGCATTCAAGGGTTTAACTCAGTGGTAGAGCGTAGGAGTGCAGTTCAAGAAGTCCCTGTTTCATAACCATATACCCTCGTCAATAGATCCTGTTAAAATGTTTTTCAACCCAATGCACTGTAAGAAACAATAGGATATATCATTTCATATAAAAAAACAATGAACAATTGGGTTTAACTATGCTCTTAGCACAAAATCAACAAACTGCAGTAGAGAAGTAGTTACGTTTTGCAGAATTTGTGCATTTGACAAAAGATTTTTTTTCCATGTTCCAAGATCTACATGTGATACGAAATGTATGAATTCTTGCAATGGAAACCTCACTGTATTTTACCAAGGCAGATAAAGGACATCTTTTGTACCCATTATACTTATAAGGAGGGTTTGGTGGCTGAAAATGCATTGCTTTGATGGTGATTGCATGTTGCTTCCACTTTGTACATATTACTGAATAAGTAAAGGTGAACATTTTAGAAATGGGGTTATAGCTCAGGGATAGAGCATTTCACTGCAGATCAAGAGGTCACTAGTTCAATTCTGGGTGCCCCCTTATCCAACTATTTTACCTGTAGAAATATTTTTTTAATTAAATAAATTGAAGTAAACATTTACAATCTTAGCATTTTATGTAATGAGCAACACATTTCTACATTTGAAATACTCCTGATCATCACCTGAAACATAGGGTAAACACCATTAAGATGTTTAGGATTTCTTCATATGATACATGCTGTGCTTTACATTCACCCAAGTTCTACTGGTGATATGATCAGTTTGAACTAGTCCATTGGAAGCTCATATGAATGTTATAAAACTGTGGTGGAAACCAATAATATGCCCTTAAAGAAATGTATTAATTTGTACTGCTGACCAGAAGTTCTCTGATGTCATTAGTTCTACAAGTTCCGGAGAGTCACCCAGTCTATCACCTTTTTAAAAAAGGGCAGTTTTCAACATTGAAGGGTTTATGTCAGTGGTAGAGCGTAGGAGTGTAGTTCAAGAAGTCCCTGTTTCATAACCATATACCCTCTTCAATAGATCCTGTTAAAATGTTTTTCAACCCAATGCACTGTAAGAAACAATAGGATATATCATCATTTCATATACAAAACAATGAACAATTGGGTTTAACTATGCTCTTAGCACAACATCAACAAACTGCAGTAGAGAAGCAGTTACATTTTGCAGAATTTGTGCATTTAACAAAAGATTTTTTTTTCCATGTTCCAAGATCTACATGTGATACGAAATGTATGAATCCTTGCAATGGAAACCTCACTGTATTTTACCAAGGCAGATAAAGGACATCTTTTGTACCCCTTATACTTATAAGGAGGGTTTGGTGGCTGAAAATGCATTGCTTTGATGGTGATTGCATGTTGCTTCCACTTTGTACATATTACTGAATAAATAAAGGTGAACATTTCAGAAACGGGGATATAGCTCAGTGGTAGAGCATTTCTCTGCAGATCAAGAGGTCCCTAGTTCAAATCTGGGTGCCCCCTTGTTCAGCTGTTTTACCTGTAGAAATATTTTTTTAAATAAATTGAAGAAAACATTTACAATCTTAGCATTTTATGTAATGAGCAACACATTTCTACATTTGAAATACTCCTGATCATCTCCTGAAACATAGGGTAAACACCATGAAACTGTTTAGGATTTCTTCATATGATACAAGCTGTGTTTTACATTCATCCAAGTTCTACTGGTGATATTATCAGTTGGTAATAGTCCATTGGAAGCTCATATGAATGTTATAAAACTGTGGTGGAAACCAATAATATGCCCTTAATGAAATGTATTAATGTGTACAGCTGACCAGAAGTGCACTGATGTCATTAGTTCTACAAGTTCCATACAGTCACCCACTCTATCACCTTTTTAAAAAAGGCCAGTTTTCAACATTGAATGGTTTATGTCAGTAGTAGAGCGTAGGAGTGTAGTTCAAGAAGTCCCTGTTTCATAACCATATACCCTCTTCAATAGATCCTGTTAAAATGTTTTTCAACCCAATGACTGTAAGAAACAATAGGATATATCATCATTTCATATACAAAACAATGAACAATTGGGTTTAACTATGCTCTTAGCACAACATCAACAAACTGCAGTAGAGAAGCAGTTACATTTTGCAGAATTTGTGCATTTGACAAAAGATTTTTTTTCCATGTTCCAAGATCTACATGTGATACGAAATGTATGAATTCTTGCAATGGAAACCTCACTGTATTTTACCAAGGCAGATAAAGGACATCCTTCGCACCCCATATACTTATAAGGAAGGTTTGGTGGCTGAAAATGCATTGCTTTGATGGTGATTGCATGTTGCTTCCACTTTGTACATATTACTGAATAAATAAAGGTGAACATTTCAGAAATGGGGGTATAGCTCAGGGGTAGAGCATTTCACTGCAGATCAAAAGTCCTTAGTTCAAATCTGGGTGCCCCCTTGTCCAACTGTTTTTCCTGTAGAAATATTGTTTTAATTAAATAAATTGAAGTAAACATTTACAATCTTAGCTTTTGATGTAATGAGGAACACATTTCTACATTTGAAATACTCCTGAAACATAGGGTAAACACCATGAAACTGTTTAGGATTTCTTCATATGATACACGCTGCGTTGTACATTCACCCAAGTTCTACTGGTGATATTATCAGTTTGAAATAGTCCATTGGAAGCTCATATGAATGTTATAAAACTGTGGTGGAAACCAATAATATGCCCTTAATGAAATGTATTAATTTGTACAGCTGACCAGAAGTGCACTGATGTCATTAGTTCTACAAGTTCCATACAGTCACCACTCAATCACCTTTTTAAAAAAGGGCAGTTTTAAGCATTCAAGGGTTTAACTCAGTGGTAGAGCGTAGGAGTGCAGTACAAGAAGTCCCTGTTTCATGACCATATACCCTCGTCAATAGATCCTGTTAAAATGTTTTTCAACCCAATGCACTGTAGGAAACAATAGGATATATCTTCATTTCATATAAAAAACAATGAACAATTGGGTTTAATTATGCTCTTAGCACAAAATCAACAAACTGCAGTAGAGAAGCAGTTACCTTTTGGCAGAATTTTTGCATTTGACAAAAGATTTTTTTTCCATGTTCCAAGATCTACATGTGATACGAAATGTATGAATTCTTGCAATGGAAACCTCACTGTATTTTACCAAGGCAGATAAAGGACATCCTTCGCACCCCATATACTTATAAGGAGGGTTTGGTGGCTGAAAATGCTTTGCTTTGATGGTGATTGCATGTTGCTTGCACTTTGTACATATTACTGAATTAATAAAGGTGCACTTTTCAGAACTGGGGGTATAGCTCAGTGGTAGAGCATTTGACTGCAGATCAAGAGGTCCCTAGTTGAAATCTGGGTGCCCCCTTGTTCAACTGTTTTACCTGTAGAAATATTATTTTAATTACATAAATTGAAGAAAACATTTACAATCTTAGCATTTTATGTAATGAGCAACACATTTCTACATTTGAAATACTCCTGATCATCTCCTCAAACATAGGGTAAACACCATGAAACTGTTTAGGATTTCTTCATATGATACATCCTGTGTTTTACATTCACCCAAGTTCTACTGGTGATATGATTAGTTTGAAATAGTCCATTGGAAGCTCATATGAATGTTATAAAACTGTGGTGGAAACCAATAATATGCCCTTAATGAAATGTATTAATTTGTACAGCTGACCAGAAGTGCACTGATTTTATTAGTTCTACAAGTTCCATACAGTCACCCACTCTATCACCTTTTTAAAATAGGTCAATTTTCAGCATTCAAGGGTTTATGTCAGTGGTAGAGCGTAGGAGTGCTTTTCAAGAAGTCCCTGTTTCATAACCATATACCCTCTTCAATAGATCATGTTAAAATGTTTTCAACCCAATGCACTGTAAGAAACAATAGGATATATCATCATTTCATATACAAAACAATGAAGAATTGGGTTTAACTATGCTCTTAGCACAAAATCAACAAACTGCAGTAGAGAAGCAGTTACATTTTGCAGAATTTGTGCATTTGACAAAAGATTTTTTTTCCATGTTCGAAGATCTACATGTATGATATCTTCCAATGGAAACCTCACTGTATTTTACCAAGGCAGATAAAGGACATCCTTCACACCCCTTATACTTATAAGGAGGGTTTGGTGGCTGAACATGCATTGCTTTGATGGTGATTGCATGTTGCTTCCACTTTGTACATATTACTGATTAAATAAAGGTGAACTTTTCGGAACTGGCGGTGTAGCTCAGTGGTAGAGCATTTAACCGCAGATCAAGAGGTCCCTAGTTCAAATCTGGCTGCTCTCTTGTTCAACTGTTTTACCTGTAGAAAAAAACATTTACAATCTTAGCATTTGATGTAATGAGCAACACATTTCTACATTTGAAATACTCCTGATCATCACCTGAAACATAGGGTAAACACCATTAAGCTCTTTAGGATTTCTTCATATGATACAAGCTGTGTTTTACATTCACCCAAGTTCTACTGGTGATATTATCAGTTTGAAATAGTCCATTGGAAGCTCTAATGAATGTTATAAAAGTGTGGAGGAAACCAATAATATGCCCTTAATGAAATGTATTAATTTGTACAGCTGACCAGAAGTGCACTGTTGTCATTAGTTCTACAAGTTCCATACAGTCACCCACTCTATCACCTTTTTAAAAAAAGGGCAGTTTTCAGCATTCAAGGGTTTAACTCAGTGGTAGAGCGTAGGAGTGCAGTTCAAGAAGTCCCTGTTTCATAACCATATACCCTCTTCAACAGATCCTGTTAAAATGTTTTTCAACCCAATGCACTTTAAGAAACAATAGGATATATCATCATTTCATATACAAAACAATGAACAATTGGGTTTAACTATGCTCTTAGCACAAAATCAACAAACTGCAGTAGATAAGCAGTTACATTTTGCAGAATTTGTGCATTTGACAAAAGATTTTTTTTCCATGTTCCTAGATCTACATGTGATACGAAATGTATGAATTCTTGCAATGGAAACCTCGCTGTATTTTACCAAGGCAGATAAAGGACATCCTTCGCACCCCATATACTTATAAGGATGGTTTGGTGGCTGAAAATGCATTGCTTTGATGGTGATTGCATGTTGCTTGCACTTTGTACATATTACTGAATTAATAAAGGTGAACTTTTCAAAATTGGGGGTATAGCTCAGTGGTAGAGCATTTAACCGCAGATCAAGCGGTCCCTAGTTCAAATCTGGGTGCCCTCTTGTTCAACTGTTTTACCTGTAGAAAAAAACATTTACAATCTTAGCATTTGATGAAATGAGCAACACATTTCTACATTTGAAATACTCCTGAAACATACGGTAAACACCATGAAACTGTTTAGGATTTCTTCATATGATACAAGCTGTGTTTTACATTCACCCAAGTTCTACTGGTGATATTATCAGTTTGAAATAGTCCATTGGAAGCTCATATGAATGTTATAAAACTGTGGTGGAAACCAATAATATGCCCTTAATGAAATGTATTAATGTGTACAGCTGACCAGAAGTGCACTGATGTCATTAGTCTACAAGTTCCATACAGTCACCCACTCTATTACCTTTTTAAAAAAGGGCAGTTTTCAGCATTCAAGGGTTTAACTCAGTGGTAGAGCGTAGGAGTGCAGTTCAAGAAGTCCCTGTTTCATAACCATATACCTTCGTCAAAAGATCCTGTTAAAATGTTTTTCAACCCAATGTACTGTAAGAAACAATAGGATATATCATCATTTCATATATAAAACAATGAACAATTGGGTTTAACTATGCTCTTAGCACAAAATCAACAAACTGCAGTAGAGAAGCAGTTATGTTTTGCAGAATTTGTGCATTTGACAAAAGTTTTTTTTTTCCATGTTCCAAGATCTACATGTAGTACGAAATGTATGAATTTTTGCAATGGAAACCTCACTGTATTTTACCAAGGCAGATAAAGGACATCTTTTGTACCCCTTATACTTATAAGGAGGGTTTGGTTGCAGCTGAAAATGCATTGCTTTGGTGGTGATTGCATGTTGTTTCCACTTTGTACATATTACTGAATAAATAAAGGTGAACATTTCAGAAATTGGGTTATAGCTCAGGGGTAGAGCATTTCACTGCAGATCAAGAGGTCCCTAGTTCAAATCTGGGTGCTTCCTTTATCTATCTGTTTTACCTGTAGAAATATTTTTGTTAATTAAATAAATTGAAGTAAACATTTACAATCTTAGCATTTTATGCAATGAGCAACACATTTCTACATTTGAAATACTCCTGATCATCACCTGAAACATAGGGTAAACACCATTAAGCTGTTTAGGATTTCTTCATATGATACACGCTGTGTTGTACATTCACCCAAGTTCTACTGGTGATATGATTAGTTTGAAATAGTCCATTGGAAGCTCATATGAATGTTATAAAACTGTGGTGGAAACCAATAATATGCCCTTAATGAAATGTATTAATTTGTACAGCTGACCAGAAGTGCACTGATGTCATTAGTTCTACAAGTTCCATAGAGTCACCCACTCTATCACATTTTTAAAAAAGGGCAGTTTTCAACATTGAAGGGTTTATGTCAGTGGTAGAGCACAGGAGTGTAGTTCAAGAAGTCCCTGTTTCATAACCATATACCCTCTTCAATAGATCCTGTTAAAATGTTTTTCAACCCAATGCACTGTAAGAAACAATAGGATATATCATCATTTCATATACAAAACAATGAACAATTGGGTTTAACTATACTCTTAGCACAAAATCAACAAACTGCAGTAGAGAAGCAGTTACATTTTGCAGAATTTGTGCATTTGACAAAAGATTTTTTTTCCATGTTCCAAGATCTACATGTGATACGAAATGTATGAATTCTTGCAATGGAAACCTCACTGTATTTTACCAGGGCAGATAAAGGACATCCTTCACACCCCTTACACTTATAAGGAGGGTTTGGTGGCTGAACATGCATTGCTTTGATGGTGATTGCATGTTGCTTCCACTTTGTACATATTACTGAATAAATAAAGATGAACCTTTCGGAACTGGCGGTGTAGCTCAGTGGTAGAGCATTTAACCGCAGATCAAGAGGTCCCTAGTTCAAATCTGGCTGACCTCTTATTCAACTGTTTTACCTGTAGAAAAAAACATTTACAATCTTAGCATTTGATGTAATGAGCAACACATTTCTACATTTGAAATACTCCTGATCATCACCTGAAACATAGGGTAAACATAGGGTAAACACCATTAAGCTGTTTAGGATTTCTTCATATGATACAAGCTGTGTTTTACATTCACCCAAGTTCTACTGGTGATATTATCAGTTTGAAATAGTCCATTGGAAGCTCATATGAATGTTATAAAAGTGTGGAGGAAACCAATAATATGCCCTTAATGAAATGTATTAATTTGTACAGCTGCCCAGAAGTGCACTGATGTCATTAGGTCTACAAGTTCCATACAGTCACCCACTCTATCACCTTTTTAAAAAAGGGCAGTTTTCAGCATTCAAGGGTTTAACTCAGTGGTAGAGCGTAGGAGTGCAGTTCAAGAAGTCCCTGTTTCATAACCATATACCCTCTTCAACAGATCCTGTTAAAATGTTTTTCAACCCAATGCACTTTAAGAAACAATAGGATATATCATCATTTCATATACAAAACAATGAACAATTGGGTTTAACTATGCTCTTAGCACAAAATCAACAAACTGCAGTAGAGAAGCAGTTACATTTTGCAGAATTTGTGCATTTGACAAAAGATTTTTTTTCCATGTTCCTAAATCTACATGTGATACGAAATGTATGAATTCTTGCAATGGAAACCTCGCTGTATTTTACCAAGGCAGATAAAGGACATCCTTCGCACCCCATATACTTATAAGGAGGGTTTGGTGGCTGAAAATGCATTGCTTTGATGGTGATTGCATGTTGCTTGCACTTTGTACATATTACTGAATTAATAAAGGTGAACTTTTCAAAATTGGGGGTATAGCTCAGTGGTAGAGCATTTAACCGCAGATCAAGCGGTCCCTAGTTCAAATCTGGGTGACCTCTTGTTCAACTGTTTTACCTGTAGAAAAAAACATTTACAATCTTAGCATTTGATGTAATGAGCAACACATTTCTACATTTGAAATACTCCTGATCATCACCTGAAACATAGGGTAAACACCATTAAGCTGTTTAGGATTTCTTCATATGATACAAGCTGTGTTTTACATTCACCCAAGTTCTACTGGTGATATTATCAGTTTGAAATAGTCCATTGGAAGTTCATATGAATGTTATAAAAGTGTGGAGGAAACCAATAATATGCCCTTAATGAAATGTATTAATTTGTACAGCTGACCAGAAGTGCACTGATGTCAATAGTTCTACAAGTTCCATACAGTCACCCACTCTATCACCTTTTTAAAAAAGGGCAGTTTTCAGCATTCAAGGGTTTATGTCAGTGGTTGAGCGTAGGAGTGCTTTTCAAGAAGTCCCTGTTTCATAACCATATACCCTCTTCAATAGATCCTGTTAAAATGTTTTTCAACCCAATGCATTTTAAGAAACAATAGGATATATCATCATTTCAAATACAAAACAATGAACAATTGGGTTTAACTATGCTCTTAGCACAAAATCAACAAACTGCAGTAGAGAAGCAGTTACATTTTGCAGAATTTGTGCATTTGACAAAAGATTTTTTTCCATGTTCCAAGATCTACATGTGATACGAAATGTATGAATTCTTGCAATGGAAACCTCACTGTATTTTACCAAGGCAGATAAAGGACATCCATCGTACCCCATATACTTATAAGGAGGGTTTGGTGGCTGAAAATGCATTGCTTTGATGGTGATTGCATGTTGCTTGCAATTTGTACATATTACTGAATTAATAAAGGTGAACTTTTCAAAATTGGGGGTATAGCTCAGTGGTAGAGCATTTGACTGCAGATCAAGAGGTCCCTAGTTGAAATCTGGGTGCCCTCTTGTTCAACTGTTTTACCTGTAGAAAAAAACATTTACAATCTTAGCATTTGATGTAATGAGCAACACATTTCTACATTTGAAATACTCTTGAAACATAGGGTAAACACCATGAAACTGTTTAGGATTCCTTCATATGATACAAGCTGTGTTTTACATTCACCCAAGTTCTACTGGTGATATTATCAGTTTGAAATAGTCCATTGGAAGCTCATATGAATGTTATAAAACTGTGGTGGAAACCAATAATATGCCCTTAATGAAATGTATTAATTTGTACAGCTGACCAGAAGTGCACTGATGTCATTAGTTCTACAAGTTCCATACAGTCACCACTCAATCACCTTTTTAAAAAAGGGCAGTTTTAAGCATTAAAGGGTTTAACTCAGTGGTAGAGCGTAGGAGTGCAGTTCAAGAAGTCCCTGTTTCATAACCATATACCCTCGTCAATAGATCCTGTTAAAATGTTTTTCAACCCAATGCACTGTAAGAAACAATAGGATATATCATTTCATATAAAAAACAATGAACAATTGGGTTTAACTATGCTCTTAGCACAAAATCAACAAACTGCAGTAGAGAAGTAGTTACGTTTTGCAGAATTTGTGCATTTGACAAAAGTTTTTTTTCCATGTTCCAAGATCTACATGTGATACGAAATGTATGAATTCTTGCAATGGAAACCTCACTGTATTTTACCAAGACAGATAAAGGACATCTTTTGTACCCCTTATACTTATAAGGAGGGTTTGGTGGCTGAAAATGAATTGCTTTGATGGTGATTGCATGTTGCTTCCACTTTATACATATTACTGAATAAATAAAGGTGAACATTTCAGAAATGGGGTTATAGCTCAGGGGTAGAGCATTTCACTGCAGATCAAGAGGTCCCTCATTCAAATCCGGGTGCCCCCTTGTCCAACTGCTTTACCTGTAGAAATATTTTTTTAATTAAATAAATTGAAGTAAACATTTACAATCTTAGCATTTGATGTAATGAGGAACACATTTCTACATTTGAAATACTCCTGATCATCTCCTGAAACATAGGGTAAACACCATTAAGCTGTTTAGGATTTCTTCATATGATACAAGCTATGTTTTACATTCACCCAAGTTCTACTGGTGATATGATTAGTTTGAAATAGTCCATTGGAAGCTCATATGAATGTTATAAAACTGTGGTGGAAACCAATAATATGCCCTTAATGAAATGTATTAATGTGTACACCTGACCAGAAGTGCACTGATGTCATTAGTTCTACAAGTTCCATACAGTCACCCACTCTATCACCTTTTTAAAAAAGGGCAGTTTTCAGCATTCAAGGGTTTATGTCAGTGGTAGAGCGTAGGAGTGCTTTTCAAGAAGTCCCTGTTTCATTACCATATACCCTTGTCAATACATCCTGTTAAAATGTTTTTCAACCCAATGTACTGTAAGAAACAATAGGATATATCATCATTTCATATAAAAAACAATGAACAATTGGGTTTAACTATGCTCTTAGCACAAAATCAACAAACTGCAGTAGAGAAGCAGTTACGTTTTGCAGAATTTGTGCATTTGACAAAAGTTTTTTTTTCCATGTTCCAAGATCTACATGTGATACGAAATGTATGAATTCTTGCAATGGAAACCTCACTGTATTTTACCAAGGCAGATAAAGGACATCTTTTGTACCCCTTATACTTATAAGGAGGGTTTGGTGGCTGAAAATGCATTGCTTTGAGGGTGATTGCATGTTGCTTCCACTTTGTTCATATTCATGAATTAATAAAGGTGAACGTTTCAGAACTGGGGGTATAGCTCAGTGGTACAGCATTTGACTGCAAATCAAGTGGTCTCTAGTTCAAATCTGGGTGCCCCCTTGTTCAACTGTTTTACCTGTAGAAAAAAAACATTTACAATCTTAGCATTTGATGTAATGAGGAACACATTTCTACATTTGAAATACTCCTGATCATCTCCTGAAACATAGGGTAAACACCATGAAACTGTTTAGGATTTCGTCATATGATACAAGCTGTGTTTTACATTCACCCAAGTTCTACTGGTGATACTATCAGTTTGAAATAGTCCATTGGAAGCTCATATGAATGTTATAAAACTGTGGTGGAAACCAATAATATGCCCTTAATGAAATGTACTAATTTGTACAAATGACCAGAGGTGCACTGATGTCATTAGTTCTACAAGTTCCATACAGTCACCCACTCTATCACCTTTTTAAAAAAGGGCAGTTTTCAGCATTCAAGGGTTTATGTCAGTGGTAGAGCGTAGGAGTGCGTTTCAAGAAGTCCCTGTTTCATAAACATATACCCTCTTCAATAGATCCTGTTAAAATGTTTTTCAACCCAATGCACTGTAAGAAACAATAGGCTATATCATCATTTCATATACAAAACAATGAACAATTGGGTTTAACTATGCTCTTAACACAAAATCAACAAACTGCAGTAGAGAAGCAGTTACATTTTGCAGAATTTTTTCATTTGACAAAAGATTTTTTTTCCATGTTCCAAGATCTACATGTGATACGAAATGTATGAATTCTTGCAATGGAAACCTCACTGTATTTTACCAAGGCAGATAAAGGACATCCTTCGCACCACATATACTTATAAGGAGGGTTTGGTGGCTGAAAATGCTTTGCTTTGATGGTGATTGCATGTTGCTTGCACTTTGTACATATTACTGAATTAATAAAGGTGAACTTTTCAGAAATGGGGGTATAGCTCAGTGGTACAGCATTTGACTGCAGATCAAGAGGTCCCTAGTTCAAATCTGGGTGCCCCCTTGTCCAACTGTTTTACCTGTATTAATATTTATCAATTAAATAAATTGAAGTAAACATTTACAATCTTAGCATTTCATGTAATGAGCAACACATTTCTACATTTGAAATACTCCTGATCATCTCCTGAAACATAGGGTAAACACCATGAAACTGTTTAGGATTTCTTCATATGATACAAGCTGTGTTTTACATTCACCCAAGTTCTACTGGTTATATTATCAGTTTGAAATAGTCCATTGGAAGCTCATATGAATGTTATAAAACTGTGGTGGAAACCAATAATATGCCCTTAATGAAATGTATTAATTTGTACAGCTGACCAGAAGTGCACTGATGTCATTAGTTCTACAAGTTCCATACAGCCACCCACTCTATCACCTTTTTAAAAAGGGCAGTTTTCAACATTCAAGGGTTTTTGTCAGTGGTAGAGCGTAGGAGTGTAGTTCAAGAAGTCCCTGTTTCATAACCATATACCCTCTTCAATAGATCCTGTTAAAATGTTTTTCAACCCAATGCACTGTAAGAAACAATAGGATATATCATCATTTCATATACAAAACAATGAACAATTGGGTTTAACTATACTCTTAGCACAAAATCAACAAACTGCAGTAGAGAAGCAGTTACATTTTGCAGAATTTGTGCTTTTGACAAAAGATTTTTTTCCATGTTCCAAGATCTACATGTGATACGAAATGTATGAATTATTGTTATTGAAACCTCACTGTATTTTACCAAGGCAGATAAAGGACATCCTTCACACCCCTGATACTTATAAGGAGGGTTTGGTGGCTGAACATGCATTGCTTTGAAGGTGATTGCATGTTGCTTCCACTTTGTTCATATTCCTGAATTAATAAAGGTGAACATTTCAGAAATGGGGTTATAGCTCAGGGGTAGAGCATTTCACTGAATATCAAGAGATCCCTAGTTCAAATCTGGGTGCCCCCTTGTCCAACTGTTTTACCTGTAGAAATATTTATCAATTAAATAAATTGAAGTAAACTTTTACAATCTTAGCATTTCATGTAATGAGCAACACATTTCTACATTTGAAATACTCCTGGTCATCTACTGAAACATAGGGTAAACACCATGAAACTGTTTAGGATTTCTTCATATGATACAAGCTGTGTTTTACATTCACCCAAGTTCTACTGGTTATATTATCAGTTTGAAATAGTCCATTGGAAGCTCATATGAATGTTATAAAACTGTGGTGGAAACCAATAATATGCCCTTAATGAAATGTATTAATTTGTACAGCTGACCAGAAGTGCACTGATGTCATTAGTTCTACAAGTTCCATACAGCCACCCACTCTATCACCTTTTTAAAAAGGGCAGTTTTCAACATTCAAGGGTTTTTGTCAGTGGTAGAGCGTAGGAGTGTAGTTCAAGAAGTCCCTGTTTCATAACCATATACCCTCTTCAATAGATCCTGTTAAAATGTTTTTCAACCCAATGCACAGTAAGAAACAATAGGATATATCATCATTTCATATACAAAACAATGAACAATTGGGTTTAACTATACTCTTAGCACAAAATCAACAAACTGCAGTAGAGAAGCAGTTACATTTTGCAGAATTTGTGCATTTGACAAAAGATTTTTTTCCATGTTCCAAGATCTACATGTGATACGAAATGTATGAATTCTTGCAATGGAAACATCACTGTATTTTACCAAGGCAGATAAAGGACATCCTTCGCACCCCTGATACTTATAAGGAGGGTTTGGTGGCTGAACATGCATTTCTTTGATGGTGATTGCATGCTGCTTCCACTTTGTACATATTACTGAATAAATAAAGGTGAACATTTCAGAAATGGGGGTATAGCTCAGTGGTAGAGCATTTCACTGTAGATCAAAAGGTCCCTAGTTCAAATCTGGGTGCCCCCTTGTCCAACTGTTTTACCTGTAGAAATATTTTTTTAATTAAATAAATTGAAGTAAACATTTACAATCTTAGCATTTTATGTAATGAGCAACACATTTCTACATTTGAAATACTCCTGATCATCACCTGAAACATAGGGTAAACACCATTAAGCTGTTTAGGATTTCTTCATATGATACAAGCTGTGTTTTACATTCACCCAAGTTCTGCTGGGTATATGATTAGTTTGAAATAGTCCATTGGAAGCTCATATGAATGTTATACAACTGTGGTGGAAACCAATAATATGCCCTTAATGAAATGTATTAATTTGTACACCTGACCAGAAGTGCACCGATGTCATTAGTTCTACAAGTTCCATACAGTCACCCACTCTATCACCTTTTTAAAAAAGGGCAGTTTTCAGCATTCAAGGGTTTATGTTAGTGGTAGAGCGTAGGAGTGCTTTTCAAGAAGTCCCTGTTTCATAAACATATACCCTTTTCAATAGATCCTGTTAAAATGTTTTTCAACCCAATGCACTGTAAGAAACAATAGGATATATCATCATTTCATATACAAAACAATGAACAATTGGGTTTAACTATGCTCTTAACACAAAATCAACAAACTGCAGTAGAGAAGCAGTTACATTTTGCAGAATTTTTTCATTTGACAAAAGATTTTTTTTCCATGTTCCAAGATCTACATGTGATACGAAATGTATGAATTCTTGCAATGGAAACCTCACTGTATTTTACCAAGGCAGATAAAGGACATCCTTCGCACCACATATACTTATAAGGAGGGTTTGGTGGCTGAAAATGCTTTGCTTTGATGGTGATTGCATGTTGCTTGCACTTTGTACATATTACTGAATTAATAAAGGTGAACTTTTCAGAAATGGGGGTATAGCTCAGTGGTACAGCATTTGACTGCAGATCAAGAGGTCCCTAGTTCAAATCTGGGTGCCCCCTTGTTCAACTGTTTTACCTGTAGAAATATTATTTTAATTAAATAAATTGAAGAAAACATTTACAATCTTAGCATTTTATGTAATGAGCAACACATTTCTACATTTGAAATACTCCTGATCATCTCCTGAAACATAGGGTAAACACCATGAAACTGTTTAGGATTTCTTCATATGATACAAGCTGTGTTTTACATTCACCCAAGTTCTACTGGTGATATTATCAGTTTGAAATAGTCCATTGGAAGCTCATATGAATGTTATAAAACTGTGGTGGAAACCAATAATATGCTCTTAATGAAATGTATTAATTTGTACAGCTGACCAGAAGTGCACTGATGTCATTAGTTCTACAAGTTCCATACAGTCACCCACTCTATCACCTTTTTAAAAAAGGGCAGTTTTCAGCATTCAAGGGTTTAACTCAATGGTAGAGCGTTGGAGTGCAGTTCAAGAAGTCCCTGTTTCATAACCATATACCCTCATCAATACATCCTGTTAAAATGTTTTTCAACCCAATGTACTGTAAGAAACAATAGGATATATCATCATTTCATATAAAAAACAATGAACAATTGGGTTTAACTATGCTCTTAGCACAAAATCAACAAACTGCAGTAGAGAAGTAGTTACGTTTTGCAGAATTTGTGCATTTGACAAACGTTTTTTTTCCATGTTCCAAGATCTACATGTGATACGAAATGTATGAATTCTTGCAATGGAAACCTCACTGTATTTTACCAAGGCAGATAAAGGACATCTTTTGTACCCCTTATACTTATAAGGAGGGTTTGGTGGCTGAAAAATCATTGCTTTGAGGGTGATTGCATGTTGCTTCCACTTTGTTCATATTCCTGAATTAATAAAGGTAAACCTTTCAGAACTGGGGGTATAGCTCAGTGGTACAGCATTTGACTGCAGATCAAGTGGTCTCTAGTTCAAATCTGGGTGCCCCCTTGTTCAACTGTTTTACCTGTAGAAAAGAAACATTTACAATCTTAGCATTTGATGTAATGAGGAACACATTTCTACATTTGAAATACTCCTGATCATCTCCTGAAACATAGGGTAAACACCATGAAACTGTTTAGGATTTCTTCATATGATACAAGCTGTGTTTTACATTCACCCAAGTTCTACTGGTGATATTATCAGTTTGAAATAGTCCATTGGAAGCTCATATGAATGTTATAATTCTGTGGTGGAAACCAATAATATGCTCTTAATGAAATGTATTAATTTGTACAGCTGACCAGAAGTGCACTGATGTCATTAGTTCTACAAGTTCCATACAGTCACCCACTCTATCACCTTTTTAAAAAAGAGCAGTTTTCAGCATTCAAGGGTTTAACTCAATGGTAGAGCGTAGGAGTGCAGTTCAAGAAGTCCCTGTTTCATAACCATATACCCTCATCAATACATCCTGTTAAAATGTTTTTCAACCCAATGTACTGCAAGAAACAATAGGATATATCATCATTTCATATACAAAACAATGAACAATTGGGTTTAACTATACTCTTAGCACAAAATCAACAAACTGCAGTAGAGAAGCAGTTACATTTTGCAGAATTTGTGCATTTGACAAAAGATTGTTTTCCATGTTCCAAGATCTACATGTGATACGAAATGTATGAATTCTTGCAATGGAAACCTCACTGTATTTTACCAAGGCAGATAAAGGACATCCTTCGCACCGCATATACTTACAAGGAGGGTTTGGTGGCTGAAAATGCTTTGCTTTGATGGTGATTGCATGTTGCTTGCACTTTGTACATATTACTGAATTAATAAAGGTGAACTTTTCAGAAATGGGGGTATAGCTCAGTGGTACAGCATTTGACTGCAGATCAAGAGGTACCTAGTTCAAATCTGGGTGCCCCCTTGTTCAACTGTTTTACCTGTAGAAATATTATTTTAATTAAATAAATTGAAGAAAACATTTACAATCTTAGCATTTTATGTAATGAGCAACACATTTCTACATTTGAAATACTCCTGATCATCTCCTGAAACATAGGGTAAACACCATGAAACTGTTTAGGATTTCTTCATATGATACAAGCTGTGTTTTACATTCACCCAAGTTCTACTGGTGATATTATCAGTTTGAAATAGTCCATTGGAAGCTCATATGAATGTTATAAAACTGTGGTGGAAACCAATAATATGCTCTTAATGAAATGTATTAATTTGTACAGCTGACCAGAAGTGCACGGATGTCATTAGTTCTACAAGTTCCATACAGTCACCCACTCTCTATCACCTTTTTAAAAAAGGGCAGTTTTCAGCATTCAAGGGTTTAACTCAATGGTAGAGCGTAGGAGTGCAGTTCAAGAAGTCCCTGTTTCATAACCATATACCCTCATCAATACATCCTGTTAAAATGTTTTTCAACCCAATGTACTGTAAGAAACAATAGGATATATCATCATTTCATATAAAAAACAATGAACAATTGGGTTTAACTATGCTCTTAACACAAAATCAACAAACTGCAGTAGAGAAGCAGTTACATTTTGCAGAATTTTTTCATTTGACAAAAGATTTTTTTTCCATGTTCCAAGATCTACATGTGATACGAAATGTATGAATTCTTGCAATGGAAACCTCACTGTATTTTACCAAGGCAGATAAAGGACATCCTTCGCACCACATATACTTATAAGGAGGGTTTGGTGGCTGAAAATGCTTTGCTTTGATGGTGATTGCATGTTGCTTGCACTTTGTACATATTACTGAATTAATAAAGGTGAACTTTTCAGAAATGGGGGTATAGCTCAGTGGTACAGCATTTGACTGCAGATCAAGAGGTACCTAGTTCAAATCTGGGTGCCCCCTTGTTCAACTGTTTTACCTGTAGAAATATTATTTTAATTAAATAAATTGAAGAAAACATTTACAATCTTAGCATTTTATGTAATGAGCAACACATTTCTACATTTGAAATACTCCTGATCATCTCCTGAAACATAGGGTAAACACCATGAAACTGTTTAGGATTTCTTCATATGATACAAGCTGTGTTTTACATTCACCCAAGTTCTACTGGTGATATTATCAGTTTGAAATAGTCCATTGGAAGCTCATATGAATGTTATAAAACTGTGGTGGAAACCAATAATATGCTCTTAATGAAATGTATTAATTTGTACAGCTGACCAGAAGTGCACTGATGTCATTAGTTCTACAAGTTCCATACAGTCACCCACTCTATCACCTTTTTAAAAAAGGGCAGTTTTCAGCATTCAAGGGTTTAACTCAATGGTAGAGCGTTGGAGTGCAGTTCAAGAAGTCCCTGTTTCATAACCATATACCCTCATCAATACATCCTGTTAAAATGTTTTTCAACCCAATGTACTGTAAGAAACAATAGGATATATCATCATTTCATATAAAAAACAATGAACAATTGGGTTTAACTATGCTCTTAGCACAAAATCAACAAACTGCAGTAGAGAAGTAGTTACGTTTTGCAGAATTTGTGCATTTGACAAACGTTTTTTTTCCATGTTCCAAGATCTACATGTGATACGAAATGTATGAATTCTTGCAATGGAAACCTCACTGTATTTTACCAAGGCAGATAAAGGACATCTTTTGTACCCCTTATACTTATAAGGAGGGTTTGGTGGCTGAAAAATCATTGCTTTGAGGGTGATTGCATGTTGCTTCCACTTTGTTCATATTCCTGAATTAATAAAGGTAAACCTTTCAGAACTGGGGGTATAGCTCAGTGGTACAGCATTTGACTGCAGATCAAGTGGTCTCTAGTTCAAATCTGGGTGCCCCCTTGTTCAACTGTTTTACCTGTAGAAAAAAAACATTTACAATCTTAGCATTTGATGTAATGAGGAACACATTTCTACATTTGAAATACTCCTGATCATCTCCTGAAACATAGGGTAAACACCATGAAACTGTTTAGGATTTCTTCATATGATACAAGCTGTGTTTTACATTCACCCAAGTTCTACTGGTGATATTATCAGTTTGAAATAGTCCATTGGAAGCTCATATGAATGTTATAATTCTGTGGTGGAAACCAATAATATGCTCTTAATGAAATGTATTAATTTGTACAGCTGACCAGAAGTGCACTGATGTCATTAGTTCTACAAGTTCCATACAGTCACCCACTCTATCACCTTTTTAAAAAAGAGCAGTTTTCAGCATTCAAGGGTTTAACTCAATGGTAGAGCGTAGGAGTGCAGTTCAAGAAGTCCCTGTTTCATAACCATATACCCTCATCAATACATCCTGTTAAAATGTTTTTCAACCCAATGTACTGCAAGAAACAATAGGATATATCATCATTTCATATACAAAACAATGAACAATTGGGTTTAACTATACTCTTAGCACAAAATCAACAAACTGCAGTAGAGAAGCAGTTACATTTTGCAGAATTTGTGCATTTGACAAAAGATTGTTTTCCATGTTCCAAGATCTACATGTGATAAGAAATGTATGAATTCTTGCAATGGAAACCTCACTGTATTTTACCAAGGCAGATAAAGGACATCCTTCGCACCGCATATACTTACAAGGAGGGTTTGGTGGCTGAAAATGCTTTGCTTTGATGGTGATTGCATGTTGCTTGCACTTTGTACATATTACTGAATTAATAAAGGTGAACTTTTCAGAAATGGGGGTATAGCTCAGTGGTACAGCATTTGACTGCAGATCAAGAGGTACCTAGTTCAAATCTGGGTGCCCCCTTGTTCAACTGTTTTACCTGTAGAAATATTATTTTAATTAAATAAATTGAAGAAAACATTTACAATCTTAGCATTTTATGTAATGAGCAACACATTTCTACATTTGAAATACTCCTGATCATCTCCTGAAACATAGGGTAAACACCATTAAGCTGTTTCGGATTTCTTCGTATGATACAAGCTGTGTTTTACATTCACCCAAGTTCTACTGGTGATATTATCAGTTTGAAATAGTCCATTGGAAGCTCATATGAATGTTATAAAACTGTGGTGGAAACCAATAATATGCTCTTAATGAAATGTATTAATTTGTACAGCTGACCAGAAGTGCACGGATGTCATTAGTTCTACAAGTTCCATACAGTCACCCACTCTCTATCACCTTTTTAAAAAAGGGCAGTTTTCAGCATTCAAGGGTTTAACTCAATGGTAGAGCGTAGGAGTGCAGTTCAAGAAGTCCCTGTTTCATAACCATATACCCTCATCAATACATCCTGTTAAAATGTTTTTCAACCCAATGTACTGTAAGAAACAATAGGATATATCATCATTTCATATAAAAAACAATGAACAATTGGGTTTAACTATGCTCTTAGCACAAAATCAACAAACTGCAGTAGAGAAGTAGTTACGTTTTGCAGAATTTGTGCATTTGACAAACGTTTTTTTTCCATGTTCCAAGATCTACATGTGATACGAAATGTATGAATTCTTGCAATGGAAACCTCACTGTATTTTACCAAGGCAGATAAAGGACATCTTTTGTACCCCTTATACTTATAAGGAGGGTTTGGTGGCTGAAAATTCATTGGTTTGAGGGTGATTGCATGTTGCTTCCACTTTGTTCATATTCCTGAATTAATAAAGGTAAACCTTTCAGAACTGGGGGTATAGCTCAGTGGTACAGCCTTTGACTGCAGATCAAGTGGTCTCTAGTTCAAATCTCGGTGCCCCCTTGTTCAACTGTTTTACCCGTAGAAAAAAAACATTTACAATCTTAGCATTTCATGTAATGAGCAACACATTTCTATATTTCAAATACTCCTGATCATCACCTGAAACATAGGGTAAACACCATTAAGCTGTTTATGATTTCTTCATATGATACAAGCTGTGTTTTACATTCATCCAAGTTCTACTGGTGATATGATCAGTTTGAAATAGTCCATTGGAAGCTCATATGAATGTTATAAAACTGTGGTGGAAACCAATAATGTGCCCTTAATGAAATGTATTAATTTGTACAGCTGACCAGAAGTGCACTGATGTCATTAGTTCTACAAGTTCCATAGAGTCACCCACTCTATCACCTTTTTAAAAAGGGCAGTTTTCAACATTCAAGGGTTTATGTCAGTGGTAGAGCGTAAGAGTGTCATTCAAGAAGTCCCTGTTTCATAACCATATACCCTCTTCAATAGATCCTGTTAAAATGTTTTTCAACCCAATGCACTGTAAGAAACAATAGGATATATCATCATTTCATACACAAAACAATGAACAATTGGGTTTAACTATGCTCTTAGCACAAACTCAACAAACTGCAGTAGAGAAGCAGTTACATTTTGCAGAATTTGTGCATTTGACAAAATATTTTTTTTCCATGTTCCAAGATCTACATGTGATACGAAATGTATGAATTCTTGCAATGGAAACCTCAATGTATTTTACCAAGGCAGATAAAGGACATCCTTTGCACCCCTGATACTTATAAGGATGGTTTGGTGGCTGAACATGCATTGCTTTGATGGTGATTGCATGCTGCTTCCACTTTGTACATATTACTGAATAAATAAAGGTGAACATTTCAGAAATGGGGGCATAGCTCAGTTGTAGAGCATTTCACTGTAGATCAAAAGGTCCCTAGTTCAAATCTGGGTGGCCCCTTGTCCAACTGTTTTACCTGTAGAAATATTTTTTTAATTAAATAAATTGAAGTAAACATTTACAATCTTAGCATTTCATGTAATGAGCAACACATTTCTACATTTGAAATACTCCTGATCATCACCTGAAACATAGGGTAAACACCATTAAGCTGTTTAGGATTTCTTCATATGATACAAGCTGTGTTTTACATTCACCCAAGTTCTACTGGTGATATGATTAGTTTGAAATAGTCCATTGGAAGCTCATATGAATGTTATAAAACTGTGGTGGAAACCAATAATATGCCCTTAATGAAATGTATTAATTTGTACACCTGACCAGAAGTGCACTGATGTCATTAGTTCTACAAGTTCCATACAGTCACCCACTCTATCACCTTTTTAAAAAAGGGCAGTTTTCAGCATTCAAGGGTTTATGTCAGTGGTAGAGCGTAGGAGTGCTTTTCAAGAAGTCCCTGTTTCATAACCATATACCCTTTTCAATAGATCCTGTTAAAATGTTTTTCAGCCCAATGCACTGTAAGAAACAATAGGATATATCATCATTTCATATACACAACAATGAACAATTGGGTTTAACTATGCTCTTAGCACAAAATCAACAAACTGCAGTAGAGAAGCAGTTACATTTTGCAGAATTTTTGCATTTGACAAAAGATTTTTTTTCCATGTTCCAAGATCTACATGTGATACGAAATGTATGAATTCTTGCAATGGAAACCTCACTGTATTTTACCAAGGCAGATAAAGGACATCCTTTGCACCGCATATACTTATAAGGAGGGTTTGGTGGCTGAAAATGCTTTGCTTTGATGGTTGCTTGCACTTTGTACATATTACTGAATTAATAAAGGTGACCTTTTCAGAACTGGTGGTATAGCTCAGTAGTAGAGCATTTGCCTGCAGTTCAAGAGGTCCCTAGTTCAAATCTGGGTGCCCCCTTGTTCAACTGTTTTACCTGTAGAAATATTATTTTAATTAAATAAATTGAAGAAAACATTTACAATCTTAGCATTTTATGTAATGAGCAAAACATTTCTACATTTGAAATACTCCTGATCATCTCCTGAAACATAGGGTAAACACCATGAAACTGTTTAGGATTTCTTCATATGATACAAGCTGTGTTTTACATTCACCCAAGTTCTACTGGTGATATGATTAGTTTGAAATAGTCCATTGGAAGCTCATATGAATGTTATAAAACTGTGGTGGAAACCAATAATATGCTCTTAATGAAATGTATTAATTTGTACAGCTGACCAGAAGTGCACTGATGTCATTAGTTCTACAAGTTCCATACAGTCACCCACTCTATCACCTTTTTAAAAAAGGGCAGTTTTCAGCATTCAAGGGTTTAACTCAATGGTAGAGCGTAGGAGTGCAGTTCAAGAAGTCCCTGTTTCATAACCATATACCCTCGATACCCTCGTCAATACATCCTGTTAAAATGTTTTTCAACCCAATGTACTGTAAGAAACAATAGGATATATCATCATTTCATATAAAAAACAATGAACAATTGGGTTTAACTATGCTCTTAGCAGAAAATCAACAAACTGCAGTAGAGAAGCAGTTACGTTTTGCAGAATTTGTGCATTTGACAAACGTTTTTTTTTCCATGTTCCAAGATCTACATGTGATACGAAATGTATGAATTCTTGCAATGGAAACCTCACTGTATTTTACCAAGGCAGATAAAGGGCATCCTTCGCACCGCATATACTTATAAGGAGGGTTTGGTGGCTGAAAATGGTTTGCTTTGATGGTGATTGCATGTTGCTTGCACTTTGTACATATTACTGAATTAATAAAGGTGAACTTTTCAGACGTGGGGTATAGCTCAATGGTAGAGCATTTGACGGCAGATCAAGTGGTCCCTAGTTCAAATCTGGGTGCCCCCTTGTTCAACTGTTTTACCTGTAGAAATATTATTTTAATTAAATAAATTGAAGAAAACATTTACAATCTTAGCATTTAATGTAATGAGCAACACATTTCTACATTTGAAATACTCCTGATCATCTCCTGAAACATAGGGTAAAGACCATGAAACTGTTTAGGATTTCTTCATATGATACAAGCTGTGTTTTACATTCACCCAAGTTCTACTGGTGATATTATCAGTTTGAAATAGTCCATTGGAAGCTCATATGAATGTTATAAAACTGTGGTGGAAACCAATGATATGCTCTTAATGAAATGTATTAATTTGTACAGCTGACCAGAAGT
The DNA here is from genome assembly GCF_040938575.1 of Ambystoma mexicanum. Taxonomy (NCBI): domain Eukaryota; kingdom Metazoa; phylum Chordata; class Amphibia; order Caudata; family Ambystomatidae; genus Ambystoma; species Ambystoma mexicanum. The sequence continues at coordinate 434,184,916 of NC_090928.1, forward strand.
GCACTGATGTCATTAGTTCTACAAGTTCCATACAGTCACCCACTCTATCACCTTTTTAAAAAAGGGCAGTTTTCAGCATTCAAGGGTTTGACTCAATGGTAGAGCGTAGGAGTGCAGTTCAAGAAGTCCCTGTTTCATAACCATATACCCTCGTCAATACATCCTGTTAAAATGTTTTCCAACCCAATGTACTGTAAGAAACAATAGGATATATCATCATTTCATATAAAAAACAATGAACAATTGGGTTTAACTATGCTCTTAGCACAAAATCAACAAACTGCAGTAGAGAAGCAGTTACGTTTTGCAGAATTTGTGCATTTGACAAAAGTTTTTTTTTCCATGTTCCAAGACCTACATGTGATACGAAATGTATGAATTCTTGCAATGGAAACCTCACTGTATTTTACCAAGGCAGATAAAGGACATCTTTTGTACCCCTTATACTTGTAAGGAGGGTTTGGTGTTTGAAAATGCATTGCTTTGAGGTTGATTGCATGTTGCTTCCACTTTGTACATATTCCTGAATTAATAAAGGTGAACTTTTCAGAACGGGGGGTATAGCTCAGTGGTAGAGCATTTGACTGCAGATCAAGTGGTCTCTAGTTCAAATCTGGGTGCCCCTTTGTTCAACTATTTTACCTGTAGAAAAAAAACATTTACAATCTTAGCATTTGATGTAATGAGCAACACATTTCTACATTTGAAATACTCCTGATCATCTCCTGAAACATAGGGTAAACACCATGAAACTGTTTAGGATTTCGTCATATGATACAAGCTGTGTTTTACATTCACCCAAGTTCTATTGGTGATATTATCAGTTTGAAATAGTCCATTGGAAGCTCATATGAATGTTATAAAACTGTGGTGGAAACCAATAATATGCCCTTAATGAAATGTATTAATTTGTACACCTCACCAGAAGTGCACTGATGTCATTAGTTCTACAAGTTCCATACAGTCACCCACTCTATCACCTTTTTAAAAAAGGGCAGTTTTCAGCATTCAAGGGTTTATGTCAGTGGTAGAGCGTAGGAGTGCTTTTCAAGAAGTCCCTGTTTCATAACCATATACCCTTTTCAATAGATCCTGTTAAAATGTTTTACAGCCAAATGCACTGTAAGAAACAATAGGATATATCATCATTTCATATACAAAACAAGGAACAATTGGGTTTAACTATGCTCTTAGCACAAAATCAACAAACTGCAGTAGAGAAGCAGTTACATTTTGCAGAATTTTTGCATTTGACAAAAGATTTTTTTTCCATGTTCCAAGATCTACATGTGATACGAAATGTATGAATTCTTGCAATGGAAACCTCACTGTATTTTACCAAGGCAGATAAAGGACATCCTTCGCACCGCATATACTTATAAGGAGGGTTTGGTGGCTGAAAATGCTTTGCTTTGATGGTTGCTTGCACTTTGTACATATTACTGAATTAATAAAGGGGACCTTTTCAGAACTGGGGGTATAGCTCAGTGGTAGAGCATTTGACTGCAGATCAAGAGGTCCCTAGTTCAAATCTGGGTGCCCCCTTGTTCAACTGTTTTACCTGTAGAAATATTATTTTAATTAAATAAATTGAAGAAAACATTTACAATCTTAGCATTTTATGTAATGAGCAAAACATTTCTACATTTGAAATACTCCTGATCATCTCCTGAAACATAGGGTAAACACCATGAAACTGTTTAGGATTTCTTCATATGATACAAGCTGTGTTTTACATTCACCCAAGTTCTACTGGTGATATGATTAGTTTGAAATAGTCCATTTGAAGCTCATATGAATGTTATAAAACTGTGGTGGAAACCAATAATATGCTCTTAATGAAATGTATTAATTTGTACAGCTGACCAGAAGTGCACTGATGTCATTAGTTCTACAAGTTCCATACAGTCACCCACTCTATCACCTTTTTAAAAAAGGGCAGTTTTCAGCATTCAAGGGTTTAACTCAATGGTAGAGCGTAGGAGTGCAGTTCAAGAAGTCCCTGTTTCATAACCATATACCCTCGTCAATACATCCTGTTAAAATGTTTTCCAACCCAATGTACTGTAAGAAACAATAGGATATATCATCATTTCATATAAAAAACAATGAACAATTGGGTTTAACTATGCTCTTAGCACAAAATCAACAAACTGCAGTAGAGAAGCAGTTACGTTTTGCAGAATTTGTGCATTTGACAAAAGTTTTTTTTTCCATGTTCCAAGATCTACATGTGATACGAAATGTATGAATTCTTGCAATGGAAACCTCACTGTATTTTACCAAGGCAGATAAAGGACATCTTTTGTACCCCTTATACTTATAAGGAGGGTTTGGTGGCTGAAAATGCATTGCTTTGAGGGTGATTGCATGTTGCTTGCACTTTGTACATATTACTGAATTAATAAAGGTAAACTTTTCAGAACTGGGAGTATAGCTCAGTGGTGGAGCATGTGACTGCAGATCAAGAAGTCCCTAGTTCAAATCTGGGTGCCCCCTTGTTCAACTGTTTTACCTATAGAAAAAAACATTTACAATCTTAGCATTTGATGTAATGAGCAACACATTTCTACATTTGAAATTCTCCTGATCATCTCCTGAAACATAGGGTAAACACCATGAAACTGTTTAGGATTTCGTCATATGATACAAGGTGTGTTTTACATTCACCCAAGTTCTACTGGTGATATTATCAGTTTGAAATAGTCCATTGGAAGCTCATATGAATGTTATAAAACTGTGGTGGAAACCAATAATATGCCCTTAATGAAATGTATTAATTTGTACAAATGACCAGAGGTGCACTGATGTCATTAGTTCTACAAGTTCCATACAGTCACCCACTCTATCACCTTTTTAAAAAAGGGCAGTTTTCAGCATTCAAGGGTTTATGTCAGTGGTAGAGCGTAGGAGTGCTTTTCAAGAAGTCCCTGTTTCATAACCATATACCCTCTTCAATAGATCCTGTTAATATGTTTTTCAACCCAATGCACTGTAAGAAACAATAGGATATATCATCATTTCATATACAAAACAATGAACAATTGGTTTTAACTATGCCCTTAGCACAAAATCAACAAACTGCAGTAGAGAAGCAGTTACATTTTGCAGAATTTGTGCATTTGAAAAAAGATTTTTTTTTCCATGTTCCAAGATCTACATGTGATACGAAATGTATGAATTCTTGCAATGAAAACCTCACTGTATTTTACCAAGGTAGATAAAGGACATCCTTCGCATCCCATATACTTATAAGGAGGGTTTGGTGGCTGAAAATGCATTGCTTTGATGGTGATTGCATGTTGCTTGCACTTTGTACATATTACTGAATTAATAAAGGTAACCTTTTCAGAACTGGGATTATAGCTCAGTGGTAGAGCATGTGACTGCAGATCAAGAGGTCCCTAGTTCAAATCTGGGTGCCCCCTTGTTCAACTGTTTTACCTATAGAAAAAAACATTTACAATCTTAGCATTTGATGTAATGAGCAACACATTTCCACATTTGAAATACTCCTTATCATCACCTGAAACTTAGGGTAAACACCATTAAGCTGTTTAGGATTTCTTCATATGATACAAGCTGTATTTTACATTCACCCAAGTTCTACTGGTGACATTATCAGTTTGAAATAGTCCATTGGAAGCTCATATGAATGTTATAAAACTGTGGTGGAAACCAATAATATGCCCTTAATGAAATTTATTAATTTGTACAGCTGACCAGAAGTGCACTGATGCCATTAGTTCTACAAGTTCCATACAGTCACCCACTCTATCACCTTTTTAAAAAAGGGCAGTTTTCAGCATTCAAGGGTTTAACTCAGTGGTAGAGCGTAGGAGTACAGTTCAAGAAGTTCCTGTTTCATAACCACATACCCTCATCAATAGATCCTGTTCAAATGTTTTTCAACCCAATGCACTGTAAGAAACAATAGGATATATAATCATTTCATATAAAAAACAATGAACAATTGGGTTTAACTATGCTCTTAGCACAAAATCAACAAACTGCAGTAGAGAAGCAGTTACGTTTTGCAGAATTTGTGCATTTGACAAAAGTTTTTTTTCCATGTTCCAAGATCTACATGTGATACGAAATGTATGAATTCTTGCAATGGAAACCTCACGGTATTTTACCAAGGCAGATAAAGGGCATCCTTCGCACCGCATATACTTATAAGGAGGGTTTGGTGGCTGAAAATGGTTTGCTTTGATGGTGATTGCATGTTGCTTGCACTTTGTACATATTACTGAATTAATAAAGGTGTACTTTTCAGAGGTGGGGTATAGCTCAGTGGTAGAGCATTTGACTGCAGATCAAGTGGTCTCTAGTTCAAATCTGGGTGCCCCTTTGTTCAACTATTTTACCTGTAGAAAAAAAAACATTTACAATCTTAGCATTTGATGTAATGAGCAACACATTTCTACATTTGAAATACTCCTGATCATCTCCTGAAACATAGGGTAAACACCATGAAACTGTTTAGGATTTCGTCATATGATACAAGCTGTGTTTTACATTCACCCAAGTTCTACTGGTGATATTATCAGTTTGAAATAGTCCATTGGAAGCTCATATGAATGTTATAAAACTGTGGTGGAAACCAATAATATCCCTTAATGAAATGTATTAATTTGTACAAATGACCAGAGGTGCACTGATGTCATTAGTTCTACAAGTTCCATACAGTCACCCACTCTATCACCTTTTTAAAAAAGGGCAGTTTTCAGCATTCAAGGGTTTATGTCAGTGGTAGAGCGTAGGAGTGCTTTTCATGAAGTCCCTGTTTCATAACCATATACCCTCTTCAATAGATCCTGTTAAAATGTTTTTCAACCCAATGCACTGTAAGAAACAATAGGATATATCATCATTTCATATACAAAACAATGAACAATTGGGTTTAACTATGCGCTTAGCACAAAATCAACAAACTGCAGTAGAGAAGCAGTTACATTTTGCAGAATTTGTGCATTTGACAAAAGATTTTTTTTCCATGTTCCAAGATCTACATGTGATACGCAATGTATGAATTCTTGCAATGGAAACCTCACTGTATTTTACCAAGGTAGATAAAGGACATCCTTCGCATCCCATATACTTATAAGGAGGGTTTGGTGGCTGAAAATGCATTGCTTTGATGGTGATTGCATGTTGCTTGCACTTTGTACATATTACTGAATTAATAAAGGTGAAATTTTCAGAACTGGGGGTATAGCTCAGTGGTAGAGCATTTGACTGCAGATCAAGAGTTCCCTAGTTCAAATCTGGGTGTCCCCTTGTTCAACTGTTTAACCTGTGGAATTTTTTTTTTAATTAAATAAATTGAAAAAAACATTTACAATCTTAGCATTTGATGTAATGAGCAACACATTTCCACATTTGAAATACTCCTGATCATCACCTGAAACATAGGGTAAACACCATTAAGCTGTTTAGGATTTCTTCATATGATACGAGCTGTGTTTTACATTCACCCAAGTTCTACTGGTGATATTATCAGTTTGAAATAGTCCATTGGAAGCTCATATGAATGTTATAAAACTGTGGTGGAAACCAATAATATGCTCTTAATGAAATGTATTAATTTGTACAGCTGACCAGAAGTGCACGGATGTCATTAGTTCTACAAGTTCCATACAGTCACCCACTCTCTATCACCTTTTTAAAAAAGGGCAGTTTTCAGCATTCAAGGGTTTAACTCAATGGTAGAGCGTAGGAGTGCAGTTCAAGAAGTCCCTGTTTCATAACCATATACCCTCATCAATACATCCTGTTAAAATGTTTTTCAACCCAATGTACTGTAAGAAACAATAGGATATATCATCATTTCATATAAAAAACAATGAACAATTGGGTTTAACTATGCTCTTAGCACAAAATCAACAAACTGCAGTAGAGAAGTAGTTACGTTTTGCAGAATTTGTGCATTTGACAAACGTTTTTTTTCCATGTTCCAAGATCTACATGTGATACGAAATGTATGAATTCTTGCAATGGAAACCTCACTGTATTTTACCAAGGCAGATAAAGGACATCTTTTGTACCCCTTATACTTATAAGGAGGGTTTGGTGGCTGAAAATTCATTGCTTTGAGGGTGATTGCATGTTGCTTCCACTTTGTTCATATTCCTGAATTAATAAAGGTAAACCTTTCAGAACTGGGGGTATAGCTCAGTGGTACAGCCTTTGACTGCAGATCAAGTGGTCTCTAGTTCAAATCTCGGTGCCCCCTTGTTCAACTGTTTTACCCGTAGAAAAAAAACATTTACAATCTTAGCATTTCATGTAATGAGCAACACATTTCTATATTTCAAATACTCCTGATCATCACCTGAAACATAGGGTAAACACCATTAAGCTGTTTATGATTTCTTCATATGATACAAGCTGTGTTTTACATTCATCCAAGTTCTACTGGTGATATGATCAGTTTGAAATAGTCCATTGGAAGCTCATATGAATGTTATAAAACTGTGGTGGAAACCAATAATGTGCCCTTAATGAAATGTATTAATTTGTACAGTTGACCAGAAGTGCACTGATGTCATTAGTTCTACAAGTTCCATAGAGTCACCCACTCTATCACCTTTTTAAAAAGGGCAGTTTTCAACATTCAAGGGTTTATGTCAGTGGTAGAGCGTAAGAGTGTCATTCAAGAAGTCCCTGTTTCATAACCATATACCCTCTTCAATAGATCCTGTTAAAATGTTTTTCAACCCAATGCACTGTAAGAAACAATAGGATATATCATCATTTCATACACAAAACAATGAACAATTGGGTTTAACTATGCTCTTAGCACAAACTCAACAAACTGCAGTAGAGAAGCAGTTACATTTTGCAGAATTTGTGCATTTGACAAAATATTTTTTTTCCATGTTCCAAGATCTACATGTGATACGAAATGTATGAATTCTTGCAATGGAAACCTCAATGTATTTTACCAAGGCAGATAAAGGACATCCTTTGCACCCCTGATACTTATAAGGATGGTTTGGTGGCTGAACATGCATTGCTTTGATGGTGATTGCATGCTGCTTCCACTTTGTACATATTACTGAATAAATAAAGGTGAACATTTCAGAAATGGGGGCATAGCTCAGTTGTAGAGCATTTCACTGTAGATCAAAAGGTCCCTAGTTCAAATCTGGGTGGCCCCTTGTCCAACTGTTTTACCTGTAGAAATATTTTTTTAATTAAATAAATTGAAGTAAACATTTACAATCTTAGCATTTCATGTAATGAGCAACACATTTCTACATTTGAAATACTCCTGATCATCACCTGAAACATAGGGTAAACACCATTAAGCTGTTTAGGATTTCTTCATATGATACAAGCTGTGTTTTACATTCACCCAAGTTCTACTGGTGATATGATTAGTTTGAAATAGTCCATTGGAAGCTCATATGAATGTTATAAAACTGTGGTGGAAACCAATAATATGCCCTTAATGAAATGTATTAATTTGTACACCTGACCAGAAGTGCACTGATGTCATTAGTTCTACAAGTTCCATACAGTCACCCACTCTATCACCTTTTTAAAAAAGGGCAGTTTTCAGCATTCAAGGGTTTATGTCAGTGGTAGAGCGTAGGAGTGCTTTTCAAGAAGTCCCTGTTTCATAACCATATACCCTTTTCAATAGATCCTGTTAAAATGTTTTTCAGCCCAATGCACTGTAAGAAACAATAGGATATATCATCATTTCATATACAAAACAATGAACAATTGGGTTTAACTATGCTCTTAGCACAAAATCAACAAACTGCAGTAGAGAAGCAGTTACATTTTGCAGAATTTTTGCATTTGACAAAAGATTTTTTTTCCATGTTCCAAGATCTACATGTGATACGAAATGTATGAATTCTTGCAATGGAAACCTCACTGTATTTTACCAAGGCAGATAAAGGACATCCTTTGCACCGCATATACTTATAAGGAGGGTTTGGTGGCTGAAAATGCTTTGCTTTGATGGTTGCTTGCACTTTGTACATATTACTGAATTAATAAAGGTGACCTTTTCAGAACTGGTGGTATAGCTCAGTAGTAGAGCATTTGCCTGCAGTTCAAGAGGTCCCTAGTTCAAATCTGGGTGCCCCCTTGTTCAACTGTTTTACCTGTAGAAATATTATTTTAATTAAATAAATTGAAGAAAACATTTACAATCTTAGCATTTTATGTAATGAGCAAAACATTTCTACATTTGAAATACTCCTGATCATCTCCTGAAACATAGGGTAAACACCATGAAACTGTTTAGGATTTCTTCATATGATACAAGCTGTGTTTTACATTCACCCAAGTTCTACTGGTGATATGATTAGTTTGAAATAGTCCATTGGAAGCTCATATGAATGTTATAAAACTGTGGTGGAAACCAATAATATGCTCTTAATGAAATGTATTAATTTGTACAGCTGACCAGAAGTGCACTGATGTCATTAGTTCTACAAGTTCCATACAGTCACCCACTCTATCACCTTTTTAAAAAAGGGCAGTTTTCAGCATTCAAGGGTTTAACTCAATGGTAGAGCGTAGGAGTGCAGTTCAAGAAGTCCCTGTTTCATAACCATATACCCTCGTCAATACATCCTGTTAAAATGTTTTTCAACCCAATGTACTGTAAGAAACAATAGGATATATCATCATTTCATATAAAAAACAATGAACAATTGGGTTTAACTATGCTCTTAGCAGAAAATCAACAAACTGCAGTAGAGAAGCAGTTACGTTTTGCAGAATTTGTGCATTTGACAAACGTTTTTTTTTTCCATGTTCCAAGATCTACATGTGATACGAAATGTATGAATTCTTGCAATGGAAACCTCACTGTATTTTACCAAGGCAGATAAAGGGCATCCTTCGCACCGCATATACTTATAAGGAGGGTTTGGTGGCTGAAAATGGTTTGCTTTGATGGTGATTGCATGTTGCTTGCACTTTGTACATATTACTGAATTAATAAAGGTGAACTTTTCAGACGTGGGGTATAGCTCAATGGTAGAGCATTTGACGGCAGATCAAGAGGTCCCTAGTTCAAATCTGGGTGCCCCCTTGTTCAACTGTTTTACCTGTAGAAATATTATTTTAATTAAATAAATTGAAGAAAACATTTACAATCTTAGCATTTAATGTAATGAGCAACACATTTCTACATTTGAAATACTCCTGATCATCTCCTGAAACATAGGGTAAAGACCATGAAACTGTTTAGGATTTCTTCATATGATACAAGCTGTGTTTTACATTCACCCAAGTTCTACTGGTGATATTATCAGTTTGAAATAGTCCATTGGAAGCTCATATGAATGTTATAAAACTGTGGTGGAAACCAATGATATGCTCTTAATGAAATGTATTAATTTGTACAGCTGACCAGAAGTGCACTGATGTCATTAGTTCTACAAGTTCCATACAGTCACCCACTCTATCACCTTTTTAAAAAAGGGCAGTTTTCAGCATTCAAGGGTTTGACTCAATGGTAGAGCGTAGGAGTGCAGTTCAAGAAGTCCCTGTTTCATAACCATATACCCTCGTCAATACATCCTGTTAAAATGTTTTCCAACCCAATGTACTGTAAGAAACAATAGGATATATCATCATTTCATATAAAAAACAATGAACAATTGGGTTTAACTATGCTCTTAGCACAAAATCAACAAACTGCAGTAGAGAAGCAGTTACGTTTTGCAGAATTTGTGCATTTGACAAAAGTTTTTTTTTCCATGTTCCAAGATCTACATGTGATACGAAATGTATGAATTCTTGCAATGGAAACCTCACTGTATTTTACCAAGGCAGATAAAGGACATCTTTTGTACCCCTTATACTTGTAAGGAGGGTTTGGTGTTTGAAAATGCATTGCTTTGAGGTTGATTGCATGTTGCTTCCACTTTGTACATATTCCTGAATTAATAAAGGTGAACTTTTCAGAACGGGGGGTATAGCTCAGTGGTAGAGCATTTGACTGCAGATCAAGTGGTCTCTAGTTCAAATCTGGGTGCCCCTTTGTTCAACTATTTTACCTGTAGAAAAAAAACATTTACAATCTTAGCATTTGATGTAATGAGCAACACATTTCTACATTTGAAATACTCCTGATCATCTCCTGAAACATAGGGTAAACACCATGAAACTGTTTAGGATTTCGTCATATGATACAAGCTGTGTTTTACATTCACCCAAGTTCTATTGGTGATATTATCAGTTTGAAATAGTCCATTGGAAGCTCATATGAATGTTATAAAACTGTGGTGGAAACCAATAATATGCCCTTAATGAAATGTATTAATTTGTACACCTCACCAGAAGTGCACTGATGTCATTAGTTCTACAAGTTCCATACAGTCACCCACTCTATCACCTTTTTAAAAAAGGGCAGTTTTCAGCATTCAAGGGTTTATGTCAGTGGTAGAGCGTAGGAGTGCTTTTCAAGAAGTCCCTGTTTCATAACCATATACCCTTTTCAATAGATCCTGTTAAAATGTTTTACAGCCAAATGCACTGTAAGAAACAATAGGATATATCATCATTTCATATACAAAACAAGGAACAATTGGGTTTAACTATGCTCTTAGCACAAAATCAACAAACTGCAGTAGAGAAGCAGTTACATTTTGCAGAATTTTTGCATTTGACAAAAGATTTTTTTTCCATGTTCCAAGATCTACATGTGATACGAAATGTATGAATTCTTGCAATGGAAACCTCACTGTATTTTACCAAGGCAGATAAAGGACATCCTTCGCACCGCATATACTTATAAGGAGGGTTTGGTGGCTGAAAATGCTTTGCTTTGATGGTTGCTTGCACTTTGTACATATTACTGAATTAATAAAGGGGACCTTTTCAGAACTGGGGGTAAAGCTCAGTGGTAGAGCATTTGACTGCAGATCAAGAGGTCCCTAGTTCAAATCTGGGTGCCCCCTTGTTCAACTGTTTTACCTGTAGAAATATTATTTTAATTAAATAAATTGAAGAAAACATTTACAATCTTAGCATTTTATGTAATGAGCAAAACATTTCTACATTTGAAATACTCCTGATCATCTCCTGAAACATAGGGTAAACACCATGAAACTGTTTAGGATTTCTTCATATGATACAAGCTGTGTTTTACATTCACCCAAGTTCTACTGGTGATATGATTAGTTTGAAATAGTCCATTTGAAGCTCATATGAATGTTATAAAACTGTGGTGGAAACCAATAATATGCTCTTAATGAAATGTATTAATTTGTACAGCTGACCAGAAGTGCACTGATGTCATTAGTTCTACAAGTTCCATACAGTCACCCACTCTATCACCTTTTTAAAAAAGGGCAGTTTTCAGCATTCAAGGGTTTAACTCAATGGTAGAGCGTAGGAGTGCAGTTCAAGAAGTCCCTGTTTCATAACCATATACCCTCGTCAATACATCCTGTTAAAATGTTTTCCAACCCAATGTACTGTAAGAAACAATAGGATATATCATCATTTCATATAAAAAACAATGAACAATTGGGTTTAACTATGCTCTTAGCACAAAATCAACAAACTGCAGTAGAGAAGCAGTTACGTTTTGCAGAATTTGTGCATTTGACAAAAGTTTTTTTTTCCATGTTCCAAGATCTACATGTGATACGAAATGTATGAATTCTTGCAATGGAAACCTCACTGTATTTTACCAAGGCAGATAAAGGACATCTTTTGTACCCCTTATACTTATAAGGAGGGTTTGGTGGCTGAAAATGCATTGCTTTGAGGGTGATTGCATGTTGCTTGCACTTTGTACATATTACTGAATTAATAAAGGTAAACTTTTCAGAACTGGGAGTATAGCTCAGTGGTGGAGCATGTGACTGCAGATCAAGAAGTCCCTAGTTCAAATCTGGGTGCCTCCTTGTTCAACTGTTTTACCTATAGAAAAAAACATTTACAATCTTAGCATTTGATGTAATGAGCAACACATTTCTACATTTGAAATTCTCCTGATCATCTCCTGAAACATAGGGTAAACACCATGAAACTGTTTAGGATTTCGTCATATGATACAAGGTGTGTTTTACATTCACCCAAGTTCTACTGGTGATATTATCAGTTTGAAATAGTCCATTGGAAGCTCATATGAATGTTATAAAACTGTGGTGGAAACCAATAATATGCCCTTAATGAAATGTATTAATTTGTACAAATGACCAGAGGTGCACTGATGTCATTAGTTCTACAAGTTCCATACAGTCACCCACTCTATCACCTTTTTAAAAAAGGGCAGTTTTCAGCATTCAAGGGTTTATGTCAGTGGTAGAGCGTAGGAGTGCTTTTCAAGAAGTCCCTGTTTCATAACCATATACCCTCTTCAATAGATCCTGTTAATATGTTTTTCAACCCAATGCACTGTAAGAAACAATAGGATATATCATCATTTCATATACAAAACAATGAACAATTGGTTTTAACTATGCCCTTAGCACAAAATCAACAAACTGCAGTAGAGAAGCAGTTACATTTTGCAGAATTTGTGCATTTGAAAAAAGATTTTTTTTTCCATGTTCCAAGATCTACATGTGATACGAAATGTATGAATTCTTGCAATGAAAACCTCACTGTATTTTACCAAGGTAGATAAAGGACATCCTTCGCATCCCATATACTTATAAGGAGGGTTTGGTGGCTGAAAATGCATTGCTTTGATGGTGATTGCATGTTGCTTGCACTTTGTACATATTACTGAATTAATAAAGGTAACCTTTTCAGAACTGGGATTATAGCTCAGTGGTAGAGCATGTGACTGCAGATCAAGAGGTCCCTAGTTCAAATCTGGGTGCCCCCTTGTTCAACTGTTTTACCTATAGAAAAAAACATTTACAATCTTAGCATTTGATGTAATGAGCAACACATTTCCACATTTGAAATACTCCTTATCATCACCTGAAACTTAGGGTAAACACCATTAAGCTGTTTAGGATTTCTTCATATGATACAAGCTGTATTTTACATTCACCCAAGTTCTACTGGTGATATTATCAGTTTGAAATAGTCCATTGGAAGCTCATATGAATGTTATAAAACTGTGGTGGAAACCAATAATATGCCCTTAATGAAATTTATTAATTTGTACAGCTGACCAGAAGTGCACTGATGCCATTAGTTCTACAAGTTCCATACAGTCACCCACTCTATCACCTTTTTAAAAAAGGGCAGTTTTCAGCATTCAAGGGTTTAACTCAGTGGTAGAGCGTAGGAGTACAGTTCAAGAAGTTCCTGTTTCATAACCACATACCCTCATCAATAGATCCTGTTCAAATGTTTTTCAACCCAATGCACTGTAAGAAACAATAGGATATATAATCATTTCATATAAAAAACAATGAACAATTGGGTTTAACTATGCTCTTAGCACAAAATCAACAAACTGCAGTAGAGAAGCAGTTACGTTTTGCAGAATTTGTGCATTTGACAAAAGTTTTTTTTCCATGTTCCAAGATCTACATGTGATACGAAATGTATGAATTCTTGCAATGGAAACCTCACTGTATTTTACCAAGGCAGATAAAGGGCATCCTTCGCACCGCATATACTTATAAGGAGGGTTTGGTGGCTGAAAATGGTTTGCTTTGATGGTGATTGCATGTTGCTTGCACTTTGTACATATTACTGAATTAATAAAGGTGTACTTTTCAGAGGTGGGGTATAGCTCAGTGGTAGAGCATTTGACTGCAGATCAAGTGGTCTCTAGTTCAAATCTGGGTGCCCCTTTGTTCAACTATTTTACCTGTAGAAAAAAAAACATTTACAATCTTAGCATTTGATGTAATGAGCAACACATTTCTACATTTGAAATACTCCTGATCATCTCCTGAAACATAGGGTAAACACCATGAAACTGTTTAGGATTTCGTCATATGATACAAGCTGTGTATTACATTCACCCAAGTTCTACTGGTGATATTATCAGTTTGAAATAGTCCATTGGAAGCTCATATGAATGTTATAAAACTGTGGTGGAAACCAATAATATCCCTTAATGAAATGTATTAATTTGTACAAATGACCAGAGGTGCACTGATGTCATTAGTTCTACAAGTTCCATACAGTCACCCACTCTATCACCTTTTTAAAAAAGGGCAGTTTTCAGCATTCAAGGGTTTATGTCAGTGGTAGAGCGTAGGAGTGCTTTTCATGAAGTCCCTGTTTCATAACCATATACCCTCTTCAATAGATCCTGTTAAAATGTTTTTCAACCCAATGCACTGTAAGAAACAATAGGATATATCATCATTTCATATACAAAACAATGAACAATTGGGTTTAACTATGCGCTTAGCACAAAATCAACAAACTGCAGTAGAGAAGCAGTTACATTTTGCAGAATTTGTGCATTTGACAAAAGATTTTTTTTCCATGTTCCAAGATCTACATGTGATACGCAATGTATGAATTCTTGCAATGGAAACCTCACTGTATTTTACCAAGGTAGATAAAGGACATCCTTCGCATCCCATATACTTATAAGGAGGGTTTGGTGGCTGAAAATGCATTGCTTTGATGGTGATTGCATGTTGCTTGCACTTTGTACATATTACTGAATTAATAAAGGTGAAATTTTCAGAACTGGGGGTATAGCTCAGTGGTAGAGCATTTGACTGCAGATCAAGAGTTCCCTAGTTCAAATCTGGGTGTCCCCTTGTTCAACTGTTTAACCTGTGGAATTTTTTTTTTAATTAAATAAATTGAAAAAAACATTTACAATCTTAGCATTTGATGTAATGAGCAACACATTTCCACATTTGAAATACTCCTGATCATCACCTGAAACATAGGGTAAACACCATTAAGCTGTTTAGGATTTCTTCATATGATACGAGCTGTGTTTTACATTCACCCAAGTTCTACTGGTGATATTATCAGTTTGAAATAGTCCATTGGAAGCTCATATGAATGTTATAAAACTGTGGTGGAAACCAATAATATGCCCTTAATGAAATGTATTAATTTGTACAGCTGACCAGAAGTTCACTGATGTCATTAGTTCTACAAGTTCCATACAGTCACCCACTCTATCACCTTTTTAAAAAAGGGCAGTTTTCAGCATTCAAGGGTTTAACTCAGTGGTAGAGCGTAGGAGTACAGTTCAAGAAGTTCCTGTTTCATAACCATATACCCTCATCAATAGATCCTGTTAAAATGTTTTTCAACCCAATGCACTGTAAGAAACAATAGGATATATCATAATTTCATATAAAAAACAATGAACAATTGGGTTTAACTATGCTCTTAGCACAAAATCAACAAACTGCAGTAGAGAAGCAGTTACGTTTTGCAGAATTTGTGCATTTGACAAAAGTTTTTTTTCCATGTTCCAAGATCTACATGTGAAACGAAATGTATGAATTCTTGCAATGGAAACCTCACTGTATTTTACCAAGGCAGATAAAGGACATATTTTGTACCCCTTATACATATAATGAGGGTTTGGTGGCTGAAAATGAATTGCTTTGATGGTGATTGCATGTTGCTTCCACTTTGTACATATTACTGAATAAATAAAGGTGAACATTTCAGAAATGGGGTTATAGCTCAGGGGTCGAGCATTTCACTGCATATCAAGAGGTCTCTGGTTCAAATCTGGGTGCCCCCTTGTCCAACTGTTTTACCTGTAGAAATATTTATCAATTAAATAAATTGAAGTAAACATTTACAATCTTAGCATTTTATGTAATGAGCAACACTTTTCTACATTTGAAATACTCCTGATCATCACCTGAAACATAGGGTAAACACCATTAAGCTTTTTAGGATTTCTTCATATGATACAAGCTGTGTTTTACATTCACCCAAGTTCTACTGGTGATATGATCAGTTTGAAATAGTGCATTGGAAGCTCATATGAATGTTACAAAACTGTGGTGGAAACCAATAATGTGCCCTTAATGAACTGTATTAATTTGTACAGCTGACCAGAAGTGCACTGATGTCATTAGTTCTACAAGTTCCATAGAGTCACCCACTCTATCACCTTTTTAAAAAAGGGCAGTTTTCAGCATTGAACGGTTTATGTCATTGGTAGAGCGTAGGAGTGTAGTTCAAGAAGTCCCTATTTCATAACCATGTACCCTCTTCAATTGATACTGTTAAAATGTTTTTCAACCCAATGCACTGTAAGAAACAATAGGATATATCATCATTTCATGTACAAAACAATGAACAATTGGGTTTAACTATGCTCTTAGCACAACATCAACACACTGCAGTAGAGAAGCAGTTACATTTTGCAGAATTTGTGCATTTGACAAAATATTTTTTTTCCATGTTCCAAGATCTACATGTGATACGAAATGTATGAATTCTTGCAATGGAAACCTCACTGTATTTTATGAAGGCAGATAAAGGACATCTTTTGTACCCCTTATACTTATAAGGAGGGTTTGGTGGCTGAAAATGCATTGCCTTGATGGTGATTGCATGTTGCTTTAACTTTGTACTTTTTACTGAATTAATAAAGGTGAAAATTTCAGAACTGGGCGTATAGTTCAGTGGTAGAGCATTTGACTGCAGATCAAAAGGTCCCTAATTGAAATCTGGCTGATCATCTCCTGAAACATGGGGTAAACACCATTAAGCTGTTTAGGATTTCTTCATATGATACAAGCTGTGTTTTACATTCACCCAAGTTCTACTGGTGATATTATCAGTTTGAAATAGTCCATTGGAAGCTCATATGAACGTTATAAAACTGTGGTGGAAACCAAAAATATGCCCTTAATGAAATGTATTAATTTCTCCAGGTGACCAGAAGTGCACTGATGTCATTAGTTTGACAAGTTCCATACAGTCACCCACTCGATCACTTTTTTTAAAAAGGGCAGTTTTTAGCATTCAAGGGTTTAACTCAGTGGTAGAGCGTAGGAATGCAGTTCAAGAAGTCCCTGATTCATAACCATATATCCTCTTCAATAGATCCTGTTAAAATGTTTTTCAACCCAATGTACTGTAAGAAACAATAGGATATATAATCATTTCATATAAAAAACAATGAACAATTGGGTTTAACTATGCTCTTAGCACAAAATCAAAAAACTGCAGTAGAGAAGCAGTTACGTTTTGCAGAATTTGTGCATTTGACAAAAGTTTTTTTTCCATGTTCCAAGATCTACATGTGATACGAAATGTATGAATTCTTGCAATAGAAACCTCACTGTATTTTACCAAGGCAGATAAAGGACATCCTTCACACCCCATATACCTATAAGGAGGGTTTGGTGGCTGAAAATGCTTTGCTTTGATGGTGATTGCATGTTGCTTGCACTTTGTACATATTACTGAATTAGTAAAGGTAAACATTTTAGAACTGCAGGTATAGCTCAGTGGTAGAGCATTTGACTGCAGATCAAGAGGTCCCTCGTTCAAATCTGAGTGCCCCCTGGTCCAACTGTTGCACCTGTAGAAATATTTTTTTAATTGAAGAAAATATTTACAATCTTAGCATTTTATGTAATGAGCAACACCTTTCTATATTTCAAATACTCCTGATCATCTCCTGAAACATAGGGTAAACACCATTAAGCTGTTTCGGATTTCTTCGTATGATAGAAGCTGTGTATTACATTCACCCAAGTTCTACTGGTGATATTATCAGTTTGAAATAGTCCATTGGAAGCTCATATGAATGTTCTAAACCTGTGGTGGAAACCAATAATATGCCCTTAATGAAATGTATTCATTTGTACAGCTGACCAGAAGTGCACTGATGTCATTAGTTCTACAAGTTCCATACAGTCACCCACCCTATCACCTTTTTAAAAAAGGGCGGTTTTCAGCAATCAAGGGTTTAACTCAGTGGTAGAGCGTAGGAATGCAGTTCAAGAAGTCCCTAATTCATAACCATATATCCTCTTCAATAGATCCTGTTAAAATGTTTTTCAACCCAATGCACTGTAAGAAACAATAGGATATATAATCATTTCATATAAAAAACAATGAACAATTGGGTTTAACTATGCTCTTAGCACAAAATCAACAAACTGCAGTAGAGAAGCAGTTACGTTTTGCAGAATTTGTGCATTTGACAAAAGTTTTTTTTCCATGTTCCAAGATCTACATGTGATACGAAATGTATGAATTCTTGCAATAGAAACCTCACTGTATTTTACCAAGGCAGATAAAGGACATCCTTCGCACCCCATATACCTATAAGGAGGGTTTGGTGGCTGAAAATGCTTTGCTTTCATGGTGATTGCATGTTGCTTGCACTTTGTACATATTACTGAATTAGTAAAGGTGAACATTTAAGAAGTGGGGGTATAGCTCAGTGGTAGAGCATTTGACTGCGGTTCAAGAGGACCCTAGTTCAAATCTGGGTGCCCCCTGGTCCAACTGTTGTACCTGTAGAAATATTGTTTTAAATAAATTGAAGAAAACATTTACAATCTTAGCATTTTATGTAATGAGCAACGCATTTCTACATTTGAAATACTCCTGATCATCTTCTGAAACATAGTGTAAACACCATTAAGCTGTTTCTCATTTCTTCGTATGATACAAGCTGTGTATTACCTTCACCCAAGTTCTTCTGGTAATATTATCACTTTGAAATAGTTCATTGGAGGCTCATATGAAAGTTATAAAACTTTGGTAGAAACCAATAATATGCCCTTAATAAAATGTATTAATTTGTACAGCTGCCCACAAGTGCACTGATGTCATTAGTTCTACAAGTTCCATACAGTCACCCACTCTATCACTTTTTTTAAAAAGGGCAATTTTCAGCATTCAAGGGTTTATGTCAGTGGTAGAGCGTAGGAGTGCAGTTCAAGAAGTCCCTGTTTCATAACCATATACCCTCTTCAATAGATCCTGTAAAATGTTTTTGAACCCAATGCACTGTAAGAAACGATAGGATATATCATCATTTTGTGTAAAAAACAATGAACAATTGGGTTTAACTATGCTCTTAGCACAAAATCAACAAACTGCAGTAGAGAAGCAGTTACGTTTTGCAGAATTTGTGCATTTGACAAAAGTTTTTTTTTCCATGTTCCAAGATCTACATGTGATACGAAATGTATGAATTCTTGCAATGGAAACCTCACTGTATTTTACCAAGGCAGATAAAGGACATCCTTCGCACCCCATATACTTATATGGAGGGTTTGGTGGCTGAAAATGCATTGCTTTGATGGTGATTGCATGTTGCTTGCACTTTGTACATATTACTGAATTAATAAAGGTGAACATTTTAGAACTGCAGGTATAGCTCAGTGGTAGAGCATTTGACTGCAGATCAAGAGGTTCCTCGTTCAAATCTGAGTACCACCTGTTGCACCTGTAGAAATATTTTTTTAATTGAAGAAAATATTTACAATCTTAGCATTTTATGTAATGAGCAACACGTTTCTATATTTGAAATACTCCTGATCATCTCCTGAAACATAGGGTAAACACCATTAAGCTGTTTCGGATTTCTTCGTATGATACAAGCTGTGTATTACATTCACCCAAGTTCCACTGGTGATATTATCAGTTTGAAATAGTCCATTGGAAGCTCATATGAATGTTATAAACCTGTGGTGGAAACCAATAATATGCCCTTAATGAAATGTATTCATTTGTACAGCTGACCAGAAGTGCACTGATGTCATTAGTTCTACAAGTTCCATACAGTCACCCACTCTATCACCTTTTTAAAAAAGAGCAGTTTTCAGCATTCAAGGGTTTATGTCAGTGGTAGAGGGTAGGAGTGCAGTTCAAGAAGTCCCTGTTTCATAACCATATACCCTCTTCAATAGATCCTGTTTCAATATTTTTCAACCCAATGCACTGTAAGAAACAATAGGATATATCATCATTTCGTATAAAAAACAATGAACAATTGGGTTTAACTACGCTCTTAGCACAAAATCAACAAACTGCAGTAGAGAAGCAGTTACGTTTTGCAGAATTTGTGCATTTGACAAACGTTTTTTTCCATGTTCTAAGATCTACATGTGATACGAAATGTATGA
Organism: Ambystoma mexicanum; assembly: GCF_040938575.1. Lineage (NCBI taxonomy): Eukaryota > Metazoa > Chordata > Amphibia > Caudata > Ambystomatidae > Ambystoma > Ambystoma mexicanum. The sequence continues at coordinate 434,204,907 of NC_090928.1, forward strand.
ATTCTTGCAATGGAAACCTCACTGTATTTTACCAAGGCAGATAAAAGACATCTTGTGTATCCCTTATAGTTATAAGGAGGGTTTGGTGGCTGAAAATGCATTGCTTTGATGGTGATTGCATGTTGCTTCCACTTTGTACATATTACTGAATTAATAAAGGAGAACATTTCAGAACTGGGGGTATAGTTCAGTGGTAGAGCATTTGACTGCAGATCAAGAGGTCCCTAGTTCAAATCTGGGTGCCCCCTTGTCCACTCTTTTACCTGTAGAAATATTTATTTAATTAAATAAATTGAAGAAAACATTTACAATCTTAGCATTTTATGTAATGAGCAACACATTTCTACATTTGAAATACTCCTGATCATCTCCTGAAACATAGGGTAAACACCATTAAGCTGTTTAGGATTTCTTCATATGATACAAGCTGTGTTTTACATTTACCGAAGTCCTACTGGTGATATTATCAGTTTGAAATAGTCCATTGGAAGCTCATATGAACGTTATAAAACTCTGGTGGAAACCAATAATATGCCCTTAATGAAAATGAAATGTATTCATTTGTCCAGCTGACCAGAAGTGTACTGATGTCATTAGTTCTACAAGTTCCATACAGTCACCCACTCTATCACTTTTTTTAAAAACGGGCAGTTTTCAGCATTCAAGGGTTTATGTCAGTGGTAGAGGGTAGGAGTGCAGTTCAAGAAGTCCCTGTTTCATAACCATATACCCTCTTCAATAGATCCTGTTAAAATGTTTTTCAACCCAATGCACTGTAAGAAACAATAAAATATATCATCATTTCATATACAAAACAATGAACAATTGGGTTTAACTATGCTCTTAGCACAAAATCAACAAACTGCAATAGAGAAGCAGTTACGTTTTGCAGAATTTGTGCATTTGACAAAAGTTTTTTTTTCCATGTTCCAAGATCTACATGTGATACGAAATGTATGAATTCTTGCAATGGAAACCTCACTGTATTTTACCAAGGCAGATAAAGGGCATCCTTCGCACCGCATATACTTATAAGGAGGGTTTGGTGGCTGAAAATGGTTTGCTTTGATGGTGATTGCATGTTGCTTGCACTTTGTACATATTACTGAATTAATAAAGGTGAACTTTTCAGACGTGGGGTATAGCTCAATGGTAGAGCATTTGACGGCAGATCAAGAGGTCCCTAGTTCAAATCTGGGTGCCCCCTTGTTCAACTGTTTTACCTGTAGAAATATTATTTTAATTAAATAAATTGAAGAAAACATTTACAATCTTAGCATTTAATGTAATGAGCAACACATTTCTACATTTGAAATACTCCTGATCATCTCCTGAAACATAGGGTAAAGACCATGAAACTGTTTAGGATTTCTTCATATGATACAAGCTGTGTTTTACATTCACCCAAGTTCTACTGGTGATATTATCAGTTTGAAATAGTCCATTGGAAGCTCATATGAATGTTATAAAACTGTGGTGGAAACCAATGATATGCTCTTAATGAAATGTATTAATTTGTACAGCTGACCAGAAGTGCACTGATGTCATTAGTTCTACAAGTTCCATACAGTCACCCACTCTATCACCTTTTTAAAAAAGGGCAGTTTTCAGCATTCAAGGGTTTGACTCAATGGTAGAGCGTAGGAGTGCAGTTCAAGAAGTCCCTGTTTCATAACCATATACCCTTGTCAATACATCCTGTTAAAATGTTTTCCAACCCAATGTACTGTAAGAAACAATAGGATATATCATCATTTCATATAAAAAACAATGAACAATTGGGTTTAACTATGCTCTTAGCACAAAATCAACAAACTGCAGTAGAGAAGCAGTTACGTTTTGCAGAATTTGTGCATTTGACAAAAGTTTTTTTTTCCATGTTCCAAGATCTACATGTGATACGAAATGTATGAATTCTTGCAATGGAAACCTCACTGTATTTTACCAAGGCAGATAAAGGACATCTTTTGTACCCCTTATACTTGTAAGGAGGGTTTGGTGTTTGAAAATGCATTGCTTTGAGGTTGATTGCATGTTGCTTCCACTTTGTACATATTCCTGAATTAATAAAGGTGAACTTTTCAGAACGGGGGGTATAGCTCAGTGGTAGAGCATTTGACTGCAGATCAAGTGGTCTCTAGTTCAAATCTGGGTGCCCCTTTGTTCAACTATTTTACCTGTAGAAAAAAAACATTTACAATTTTAGCATTTGATGTAATGAGCAACACATTTCTACATTTGAAATACTCCTGATCATCTCCTGAAACATAGGGTAAACACCATGAAACTGTTTAGGATTTCGTCATATGATACAAGCTGTGTTTTACATTCACCCAAGTTCTATTGGTGATATTATCAGTTTGAAATAGTCCATTGGAAGCTCATATGAATGTTATAAAACTGTGGTGGAAACCAATAATATGCCCTTAATGAAATGTATTAATTTGTACACCTCACCAGAAGTGCACTGATGTCATTAGTTCTACAAGTTCCATACAGTCACCCACTCTATCACCTTTTTAAAAAAGGGCAGTTTTCAGCATTCAAGGGTTTATGTCAGTGGTAGAGCGTAGGAGTGCTTTTCAAGAAGTCCCTGTTTCATAACCATATACCCTTTTCAATAGATCCTGTTAAAATGTTTTACAGCCAAATGCACTGTAAGAAACAATAGGATATATCATCATTTCATATACAAAACAAGGAACAATTGGGTTTAACTATGCTCTTAGCACAAAATCAACAAACTGCAGTAGAGAAGCAGTTACATTTTGCAGAATTTTTGCATTTGACAAAAGATTTTTTTTCCATGTTCCAAGATCTACATGTGATACGAAATGTATGAATTCTTGCAATGGAAACCTCACTGTATTTTACCAAGGCAGATAAAGGACATCCTTCGCACCGCATATACTTATAAGGAGGGTTTGGTGGCTGAAAATGCTTTGCTTTGATGGTTGCTTGCACTTTGTACATATTACTGAATTAATAAAGGGGACCTTTTCAGAACTGGGGGTATAGCTCAGTGGTAGAGCATTTGACTGCAGATCAAGAGGTCCCTAGTTCAAATCTGGGTGCCCCCTTGTTCAACTGTTTTACCTGTAGAAATATTATTTTAATTAAATAAATTGAAGAAAACATTTACAATCTTAGCATTTTATGTAATGAGCAAAACATTTCTACATTTGAAATACTCCTGATCATCTCCTGAAACATAGGGTAAACACCATGAAACTGTTTAGGATTTCTTCATATGATACAAGCTGTGTTTTACATTCACCCAAGTTCTACTGGTGATATGATTAGTTTGAAATAGTCCATTTGAAGCTCATATGAATGTTATAAAACTGTGGTGGAAACCAATAATATGCTCTTAATGAAATGTATTAATTTGTACAGCTGACCAGAAGTGCACTGATGTCATTAGTTCTACAAGTTCCATACAGTCACCCACTCTATCACCTTTTTAAAAAAGGGCAGTTTTCAGCATTCAAGGGTTTAACTCAATGGTAGAGCGTAGGAGTGCAGTTCAAGAAGTCCCTGTTTCATAACCATATACCCTCGTCAATACATCCTGTTAAAATGTTTTCCAACCCAATGTACTGTAAGAAACAATAGGATATATCATCATTTCATATAAAAAACAATGAACAATTGGGTTTAACTATGCTCTTAGCACAAAATCAACAAACTGCAGTAGAGAAGCAGTTACGTTTTGCAGAATTTGTGCATTTGACAAAAGTTTTTTTTTCCATGTTCCAAGATCTACATGTGATACGAAATGTATGAATTCTTGCAATGGAAACCTCACTGTATTTTACCAAGGCAGATAAAGGACATCTTTTGTACCCCTTATACTTATAAGGAGGGTTTGGTGGCTGAAAATGCATTGCTTTGAGGGTGATTGCATGTTGCTTGCACTTTGTACATATTACTGAATTAATAAAGGTAAACTTTTCAGAACTGGGAGTATAGCTCAGTGGTGGAGCATGTGACTGCAGATCAAGAAGTCCCTAGTTCAAATCTGGGTGCCCCCTTGTTCAACTGTTTTACCTATAGAAAAAAACATTTACAATCTTAGCATTTGATGTAATGAGCAACACATTTCTACATTTGAAATTCTCCTGATCATCTCCTGAAACATAGGGTAAACACCATGAAACTGTTTAGGATTTCGTCATATGATACAAGGTGTGTTTTACATTCACCCAAGTTCTACTGGTGATATTATCAGTTTGAAATAGTCCATTGGAAGCTCATATGAATGTTATAAAACTGTGGTGGAAACCAATAATATGCCCTTAATGAAATGTATTAATTTGTACAAATGACCAGAGGTGCACTGATGTCATTAGTTCTACAAGTTCCATACAGTCACCCACTCTATCACCTTTTTAAAAAAGGGCAGTTTTCAGCATTCAAGGGTTTATGTCAGTGGTAGAGCGTAGGAGTGCTTTTCAAGAAGTCCCTGTTTCATAACCATATACCCTCTTCAATAGATCCTGTTAATATGTTTTTCAACCCAATGCACTGTAAGAAACAATAGGATATATCATCATTTCATATACAAAACAATGAACAATTGGTTTTAACTATGCCCTTAGCACAAAATCAACAAACTGCAGTAGAGAAGCAGTTACATTTTGCAGAATTTGTGCATTTGAAAAAAGATTTTTTTTTCCATGTTCCAAGATCTACATGTGATACGAAATGTATGAATTCTTGCAATGAAAACCTCACTGTATTTTACCAAGGTAGATAAAGGACATCCTTCGCATCCCATATACTTATAAGGAGGGTTTGGTGGCTGAAAATGCATTGCTTTGATGGTGATTGCATGTTGCTTGCACTTTGTACATATTACTGAATTAATAAAGGTAACCTTTTCAGAACTGGGATTATAGCTCAGTGGTAGAGCATGTGACTGCAGATCAAGAGGTCCCTAGTTCAAATCTGGGTGCCCCCTTGTTCAACTGTTTTACCTATAGAAAAAAACATTTACAATCTTAGCATTTGATGTAATGAGCAACACATTTCCACATTTGAAATACTCCTTATCATCACCTGAAACTTAGGGTAAACACCATTAAGCTGTTTAGGATTTCTTCATATGATACAAGCTGTATTTTACATTCACCCAAGTTCTACTGGTGATATTATCAGTTTGAAATAGTCCATTGGAAGCTCATATGAATGTTATAAAACTGTGGTGGAAACCAATAATATGCCCTTAATGAAATTTATTAATTTGTACAGCTGACCAGAAGTGCACTGATGCCATTAGTTCTACAAGTTCCATACAGTCACCCACTCTATCACCTTTTTAAAAAAGGGCAGTTTTCAGCATTCAAGGGTTTAACTCAGTGGTAGAGCGTAGGAGTACAGTTCAAGAAGTTCCTGTTTCATAACCACATACCCTCATCAATAGATCCTGTTCAAATGTTTTTCAACCCAATGCACTGTAAGAAACAATAGGATATATAATCATTTCATATAAAAAACAATGAACAATTGGGTTTAACTATGCTCTTAGCACAAAATCAACAAACTGCAGTAGAGAAGCAGTTACGTTTTGCAGAATTTGTGCATTTGACAAAAGTTTTTTTTCCATGTTCCAAGATCTACATGTGATACGAAATGTATGAATTCTTGCAATGGAAACCTCACTGTATTTTACCAAGGCAGATAAAGGGCATCCTTCGCACCGCATATACTTATAAGGAGGGTTTGGTGGCTGAAAATGGTTTGCTTTGATGGTGATTGCATGTTGCTTGCACTTTGTACATATTACTGAATTAATAAAGGTGTACTTTTCAGAGGTGGGGTATAGCTCAGTGGTAGAGCATTTGACTGCAGATCAAGTGGTCTCTAGTTCAAATCTGGGTGCCCCTTTGTTCAACTATTTTACCTGTAGAAAAAAAAACATTTACAATCTTAGCATTTGATGTAATGAGCAACACATTTCTACATTTGAAATACTCCTGATCATCTCCTGAAACATAGGGTAAACACCATGAAACTGTTTAGGATTTCGTCATATGATACAAGCTGTGTTTTACATTCACCCAAGTTCTACTGGTGATATTATCAGTTTGAAATAGTCCATTGGAAGCTCATATGAATGTTATAAAACTGTGGTGGAAACCAATAATATCCCTTAATGAAATGTATTAATTTGTACAAATGACCAGAGGTGCACTGATGTCATTAGTTCTACAAGTTCCATACAGTCACCCACTCTATCACCTTTTTAAAAAAGGGCAGTTTTCAGCATTCAAGGGTTTATGTCAGTGGTAGAGCGTAGGAGTGCTTTTCATGAAGTCCCTGTTTCATAACCATATACCCTCTTCAATAGATCCTGTTAAAATGTTTTTCAACCCAATGCACTGTAAGAAACAATAGGATATATCATCATTTCATATACAAAACAATGAACAATTGGGTTTAACTATGCGCTTAGCACAAAATCAACAAACTGCAGTAGAGAAGCAGTTACATTTTGCAGAATTTGTGCATTTGACAAAAGATTTTTTTTCCATGTTCCAAGATCTACATGTGATACGCAATGTATGAATTCTTGCAATGGAAACCTCACTGTATTTTACCAAGGTAGATAAAGGACATCCTTCGCATCCCATATACTTATAAGGAGGGTTTGGTGGCTGAAAATGCATTGCTTTGATGGTGATTGCATGTTGCTTGCACTTTGTACATATTACTGAATTAATAAAGGTGAAATTTTCAGAACTGGGGGTATAGCTCAGTGGTAGAGCATTTGACTGCAGATCAAGAGTTCCCTAGTTCAAATCTGGGTGTCCCCTTGTTCAACTGTTTAACCTGTGGAATTTTTTTTTTAATTAAATAAATTGAAAAAAACATTTACAATCTTAGCATTTGATGTAATGAGCAACACATTTCCACATTTGAAATACTCCTGATCATCACCTGAAACATAGGGTAAACACCATTAAGCTGTTTAGGATTTCTTCATATGATACGAGCTGTGTTTTACATTCACCCAAGTTCTACTGGTGATATTATCAGTTTGAAATAGTCCATTGGAAGCTCATATGAATGTTATAAAACTGTGGTGGAAACCAATAATATGCCCTTAATGAAATGTATTAATTTGTACAGCTGACCAGAAGTTCACTGATGTCATTAGTTCTACAAGTTCCATACAGTCACCCACTCTATCACCTTTTTAAAAAAGGGCAGTTTTCAGCATTCAAGGGTTTAACTCAGTGGTAGAGCGTAGGAGTACAGTTCAAGAAGTTCCTGTTTCATAACCATATACCCTCATCAATAGATCCTGTTAAAATGTTTTTCAACCCAATGCACTGTAAGAAACAATAGGATATATCATAATTTCATATAAAAAACAATGAACAATTGGGTTTAACTATGCTCTTAGCACAAAATCAACAAACTGCAGTAGAGAAGCAGTTACGTTTTGCAGAATTTGTGCATTTGACAAAAGTTTTTTTTCCATGTTCCAAGATCTACATGTGAAACGAAATGTATGAATTCTTGCAATGGAAACCTCACTGTATTTTACCAAGGCAGATAAAGGACATATTTTGTACCCCTTATACATATAATGAGGGTTTGGTGGCTGAAAATGAATTGCTTTGATGGTGATTGCATGTTGCTTCCACTTTGTACATATTACTGAATAAATAAAGGTGAACATTTCAGAAATGGGGTTATAGCTCAGGGGTCGAGCATTTCACTGCATATCAAGAGGTCCCTGGTTCAAATCTGGGTGCCCCCTTGTCCAACTGTTTTACCTGTAGAAATATTTATCAATTAAATAAATTGAAGTAAACATTTACAATCTTAGCATTTTATGTAATGAGCAACACTTTTCTACATTTGAAATACTCCTGATCATCACCTGAAACATAGGGTAAACACCATTAAGCTTTTTAGGATTTCTTCATATGATACAAGCTGTGTTTTACATTCACCCAAGTTCTACTGGTGATATGATCAGTTTGAAATAGTGCATTGGAAGCTCATATGAATGTTACAAAACTGTGGTGGAAACCAATAATGTGCCCTTAATGAACTGTATTAATTTGTACAGCTGACCAGAAGTGCACTGATGTCATTAGTTCTACAAGTTCCATAGAGTCAATCACTCTATCACCTTTTTAAAAAAGGGCAGTTTTCAGCATTGAACGGTTTATGTCATTGGTAGAGCGTAGGAGTGTAGTTCAAGAAGTCCCTATTTCATAACCATGTACCCTCTTCAATTGATACTGTTAAAATGTTTTTCAACCCAATGCACTGTAAGAAACAATAGGATATATCATCATTTCATGTACAAAACAATGAACAATTGGGTTTAACTATGCTCTTAGCACAACATCAACACACTGCAGTAGAGAAGCAGTTACATTTTGCAGAATTTGTGCATTTGACAAAATATTTTTTTTCCATGTTCCAAGATCTACATGTGATACGAAATGTATGAATTCTTGCAATGGAAACCTCACTGTATTTTATGAAGGCAGATAAAGGACATCTTTTGTACCCCTTATACTTATAAGGAGGGTTTGGTGGCTGAAAATGCATTGCCTTGATGGTGATTGCATGTTGCTTTAACTTTGTACTTTTTACTGAATTAATAAAGGTGAAAATTTCAGAACTGGGCGTATAGTTCAGTGGTAGAGCATTTGACTGCAGATCAAAAGGTCCCTAATTGAAATCTGGCTGATCATCTCCTGAAACATGGGGTAAACACCATTAAGCTGTTTAGGATTTCTTCATATGATACAAGCTGTGTTTTACATTCACCCAAGTTCTACTGGTGATATTATCAGTTTGAAATAGTCCATTGGAAGCTCATATGAACGTTATAAAACTGTGGTGGAAACCAAAAATATGCCCTTAATGAAATGTATTAATTTCTCCAGGTGACCAGAAGTGCACTGATGTCATTAGTTTGACAAGTTCCATACAGTCACCCACTCGATCACTTTTTTTAAAAAGGGCAGTTTTTAGCATTCAAGGGTTTAACTCAGTGGTAGAGCGTAGGAATGCAGTTCAAGAAGTCCCTGATTCATAACCATATATCCTCTTCAATAGATCCTGTTAAAATGTTTTTCAACCCAATGTACTGTAAGAAACAATAGGATATATAATCATTTCATATAAAAAACAATGAACAATTGGGTTTAACTATGCTCTTAGCACAAAATCAAAAAACTGCAGTAGAGAAGCAGTTACGTTTTGCAGAATTTGTGCATTTGACAAAAGTTTTTTTTCCATGTTCCAAGATCTACATGTGATACGAAATGTATGAATTCTTGCAATAGAAACCTCACTGTATTTTACCAAGGCAGATAAAGGACATCCTTCACACCCCATATACCTATAAGGAGGGTTTGGTGGCTGAAAATGCTTTGCTTTGATGGTGATTGCATGTTGCTTGCACTTTGTACATATTACTGAATTAGTAAAGGTAAACATTTTAGAACTGCAGGTATAGCTCAGTGGTAGAGCATTTGACTGCAGATCAAGAGGTCCCTCGTTCAAATCTGAGTGCCCCCTGGTCCAACTGTTGCACCTGTAGAAATATTTTTTTAATTGAAGAAAATATTTACAATCTTAGCATTTTATGTAATGAGCAACACCTTTCTATATTTGAAATACTCCTGATCATCTCCTGAAACATAGGGTAAACACCATTAAGCTGTTTCGGATTTCTTCGTATGATAGAAGCTGTGTATTACATTCACCCAAGTTCTACTGGTGATATTATCAGTTTGAAATAGTCCATTGGAAGCTCATATGAATGTTCTAAACCTGTGGTGGAAACCAATAATATGCCCTTAATGAAATGTATTCATTTGTACAGCTGACCAGAAGTGCACTGATGTCATTAGTTCTACAAGTTCCATACAGTCACCCACCCTATCACCTTTTTAAAAAAGGGCGGTTTTCAGCAATCAAGGGTTTAACTCAGTGGTAGAGCGTAGGAATGCAGTTCAAGAAGTCCCTAATTCATAACCATATATCCTCTTCAATAGATCCTGTTAAAATGTTTTTCAACCCAATGCACTGTAAGAAACAATAGGATATATAATCATTTCATATAAAAAACAATGAACAATTGGGTTTAACTATGCTCTTAGCACAAAATCAACAAACTGCAGTAGAGAAGCAGTTACGTTTTGCAGAATTTGTGCATTTGACAAAAGTTTTTTTTCCATGTTCCAAGATCTACATGTGATACGAAATGTATGAATTCTTGCAATAGAAACCTCACTGTATTTTACCAAGGCAGATAAAGGACATCCTTCGCACCCCATATACCTATAAGGAGGGTTTGGTGGCTGAAAATGCTTTGCTTTCATGGTGATTGCATGTTGCTTGCACTTTGTACATATTACTGAATTAGTAAAGGTGAACATTTAAGAAGTGGGGGTATAGCTCAGTGGTAGAGCATTTGACTGCGGTTCAAGAGGACCCTAGTTCGAATCTGGGTGCCCCCTGGTCCAACTGTTGTACCTGTAGAAATATTGTTTTAAATAAATTGAAGAAAACATTTACAATCTTAGCATTTTATGTAATGAGCAACGCATTTCTACATTTGAAATACTCCTGATCATCTTCTGAAACATAGTGTAAACACCATTAAGCTGTTTCTCATTTCTTCGTATGATACAAGCTGTGTATTACCTTCACCCAAGTTCTTCTGGTAATATTATCACTTTGAAATAGTTCATTGGAGGCTCATATGAAAGTTATAAAACTTTGGTAGAAACCAATAATATGCCCTTAATAAAATGTATTAATTTGTACAGCTGCCCACAAGTGCACTGATGTCATTAGTTCTACAAGTTCCATACAGTCACCCACTCTATCACTTTTTTTAAAAAGGGCAATTTTCAGCATTCAAGGGTTTATGTCAGTGGTAGAGCGTAGGAGTGCAGTTCAAGAAGTCCCTGTTTCATAACCATATACCCTCTTCAATAGATCCTGTAAAATGTTTTTGAACCCAATGCACTGTAAGAAACGATAGGATATATCATCATTTTGTGTAAAAAACAATGAACAATTGGGTTTAACTATGCTCTTAGCACAAAATCAACAAACTGCAGTAGAGAAGCAGTTACGTTTTGCAGAATTTGTGCATTTGACAAAAGTTTTTTTTTCCATGTTCCAAGATCTACATGTGATACGAAATGTATGAATTCTTGCAATGGAAACCTCACTGTATTTTACCAAGGCAGATAAAGGACATCCTTCGCACCCCATATACTTATATGGAGGGTTTGGTGGCTGAAAATGCATTGCTTTGATGGTGATTGCATGTTGCTTGCACTTTGTACATATTACTGAATTAATAAAGGTGAACATTTTAGAACTGCAGGTATAGCTCAGTGGTAGAGCATTTGACTGCAGATCAAGAGGTTCCTCGTTCAAATCTGAGTACCACCTGTTGCACCTGTAGAAATATTTTTTTAATTGAAGAAAATATTTACAATCTTAGCATTTTATGTAATGAGCAACACGTTTCTATATTTGAAATACTCCTGATCATCTCCTGAAACATAGGGTAAACACCATTAAGCTGTTTCGGATTTCTTCGTATGATACAAGCTGTGTATTACATTCACCCAAGTTCCACTGGTGATATTATCAGTTTGAAATAGTCCATTGGAAGCTCATATGAATGTTATAAACCTGTGGTGGAAACCAATAATATGCCCTTAATGAAATGTATTCATTTGTACAGCTGACCAGAAGTGCACTGATGTCATTAGTTCTACAAGTTCCATACAGTCACCCACTCTATCACCTTTTTAAAAAAGAGCAGTTTTCAGCATTCAAGGGTTTATGTCAGTGGTAGAGGGTAGGAGTGCAGTTCAAGAAGTCCCTGTTTCATAACCATATACCCTCTTCAATAGATCCTGTTTCAATATTTTTCAACCCAATGCACTGTAAGAAACAATAGGATATATCATCATTTCGTATAAAAAACAATGAACAATTGGGTTTAACTACGCTCTTAGCACAAAATCAACAAACTGCAGTAGAGAAGCAGTTACGTTTTGCAGAATTTGTGCATTTGACAAACGTTTTTTTCCATGTTCTAAGATCTACATGTGATACGAAATGTATGAATTCTTGCAATGGAAACCTCACTGTATTTTACCAAGGCAGATAAAAGACATCTTGTGTATCCCTTATAGTTATAAGGAGGGTTTGGTGGCTGAAAATGCATTGCTTTGATGGTGATTGCATGTTGCTTCCACTTTGTACATATTACTGAATTAATAAAGGAGAACATTTCAGAACTGGGGGTATAGTTCAGTGGTAGAGCATTTGACTGCAGATCAAGAGGTCCCTAGTTCAAATCTGGGTGCCCCCTTGTCCACTCTTTTACCTGTAGAAATATTTATTTAATTAAATAAATTGAAGAAAACATTTACAATCTTAGCATTTTATGTAATGAGCAACACATTTCTACATTTGAAATACTCCTGATCATCTCCTGAAACATAGGGTAAACACCATTAAGCTGTTTAGGATTTCTTCATATGATACAAGCTGTGTTTTACATTTACCGAAGTCCTACTGGTGATATTATCAGTTTGAAATAGTCCATTGGAAGCTCATATGAACGTTATAAAACTCTGGTGGAAACCAATAATATGCCCTTAATGAAAATGAAATGTATTCATTTGTCCAGCTGACCAGAAGTGTACTGATGTCATTAGTTCTACAAGTTCCATACAGTCACCCACTCTATCACTTTTTTTAAAAACGGGCAGTTTTCAGCATTCAAGGGTTTATGTCAGTGGTAGAGGGTAGGAGTGCAGTTCAAGAAGTCCCTGTTTCATAACCATATACCCTCTTCAATAGATCCTGTTAAAATGTTTTTCAACCCAATGCACTGTAAGAAACAATAAAATATATCATCATTTCATATACAAAACAATGAACAATTGGGTTTAACTATGCTCTTAGCACAAAATCAACAAACTGCAATAGAGAAGCAGTTACGTTTTGCAGAATTTGTGCATTTGACAAAAGTTTTTTTTTCCATGTTCCAAGATCTACATGTGATACGAAATGTATGAATTCTTGCAATGGAAACCTCACTGTATTTAACCAAGGCGGATAAAGGACATCCTTCGCACCCCATATACTTATAAGGAGGTTTTGGTGGCTGAAAATGCATTGCTTTGATGGTGATTGCATGTTGCTTGCACTTTGTACATATTACTGAATTAATAAAGGTGAACATTTTAGAAGTGTGGGTATAGCTCAATGGTAGAGCATTTGACTGCAGATCAAGAGGTCTCTAATTCAAATCTGAGTGCCCCCGGTCCAACTGTTGCACCTGTAGAAATATTTTTTTAAATAAATTGAAGAAAACATTTACAATCTTAGCATTTTATGTAATGAGCAACACATTTCTACATTTGAAATACTCCTGATCATCTCCTGAAACATAGGGTAAACACCATTAAGCTGTTTCGGATTTCTTCGTATGATACAAGCTGTGTATTACATTCACCCAAGTTCTACTGGTGATATTATCAGTTTGAAATAGTCCATTGGAAGCTCATATGAATGTTATAAAACTTTGGTGGAAACCAATAATATGCCCTTAATGAAATGTATTAATTTGTACAGGTGACCAGAAGTGCACTGATGTCATTAGTTCTACAAGTTCCATACAGTCACCCACTCTATCACCTTTTTAAAAAAGAGCAGTTTTCAGCATTCAAGGGTTTATGTCAGTGGTAGAGGGTAGGAGTGCAGTTCAAGAAGTCCCTGTTTCATAACTATATACCCTCTTCAATAGATCCTGTTTAAATATTTTTCAACCCAATGCACTGTAAGAAACAATAGGATATATCATCATTTCATATAAAAAACAATGAACAATTGCGTTTAACTACGCTCTTAGCACAAAATCAACAAACTGCAGTAGAGAAGCAGTTACGTTTTGCAGAATTTGTGCATTTGACAAACGTTTTTTTCCATGTTCTAAGATCTACATGTGATACGAAATGTATGAATTCTTGCAATGGAAACCTCACTGTATTTAACCAAGGCAGATAAAGGACATCCTTCGCACCCCATATACTTATAAGGAGGGTTTGGTGGCTGAAAATGCATTGCTTTGATGGTGATTGCATGTTGCTTCCACTTTGTACATATTACTGAATTAATAAAGGAGAACATTTCAGAACTGGGGGTATAGTTCAGTGGTAGAGCATTTGACTGCAGATCAACAGGTCCCTAGTTCAAATCTGGGTGCCCCCTTGTCCACTCTTTTACCTGTAGAAATATTTATTTAATTAAATAAATTGAAGAAAACATTTACAATCTTAGCATTTTATGTAATGAGCAACACATTTCTACATTTGAAATACTCCTGATCATCTCCTGAAACATAGGGTAAACACCATTAAGCTGTTTAGGATTTCTTCATATGATACAAGCTGTGTTTTACATTTACCGAAGTCCTACTGGTGATATTATCAGTTTGAAATAGTCCATTGGAAGCTCATGTGAACGTTATAAAACTCTGGTGGAAACCAATAATATGCCCTTAATGAAAATGAAATGTATTCATTTGTCCAGCTGACCAGAATTGTACTGATGTCATTAGTTCTACAAGTTCCATACAGTCACCCACTCTATCACTTTTTTTAAAAACGGGCAGTTTTCAGCATTCAAGGGTTTATGTCAGTGGTAGAGGGTAGGAGTGCAGTTCAAGAAGTCCCTGTTTCATAACCATATACCCTCTTCAATAGATCCTGTTAAAATGTTTTTCAACCCAATGCACTGTAAGAAACAATAAAATATATCATCATTTCATATACAAAACAATGAACAATTGGGTTTAACTATGCTCTTAGCACAAAATCAACAAACTGCAATAGAGAAGCAGTTACGTTTTGCAGAATTTGTGCATTTGACAAAAGTTTTTTTTTCCATGTTCCAAGATCTACATGTGATACGAAATGTATGAATTCTTGCAATGGAAACCTCACTGTATTTAACCAAGGCAGATAAAGGACATCCTTCGCACCCCATATACTTATAAGGAGGTTTTGGTGGCTGAAAATGCATTGCTTTGATGGTGATTGCATGTTGCTTGCACTTTGTACATATTACTGAATTAATAAAGGTGAACATTTTAGAAGTGTGGGTATAGCTCAATGGTAGAGCATTTGACTGCAGATCAAGAGGTCTCTAGTTCAAATCTGAGTGCCCCCAGTCCAACTGTTGCACCTGTAGAAATATTTTTTTAAATAAATTGAAGAAAACATTTACAATCTTAGCATTTTATGTAATGAGCAACACATTTCTACATTTGAAATACTCCTGATCATCTCCTGAAACATAGGGTAAACACCATTAAGCTGTTTCGGATTTCTTCGTATGATACAAGCTGTGTATTACATTCACCCAAGTTCTACTGGTGATATTATCAGTTTGAAATAGTCCATTGGAAGCTCATATGAATGTTATAAAACTTTGGTGGAAACCAATAATATGCCCTTAATGAAATGTATTAATTTGTACAGCTGACCAGAAGTGCACTGATGTCATTAGTTCTACAAGTTCCATACAGTCACCCACTCTATCACTTTTTTTAAAAACGGGCAGTTTTCAGCATTCAAGGGTTTATGTCAGTGGTAGAGGGTAGGAGTGCAGTTCAAGAAGTCCCTGTTTCATAACCATATACCCTCTTCAATAGATCCTGTTAAAATGTTTTTCAACCCAATGCACTGTAAGAAACAATAAAATATATCATCATTTCATATACAAAACAATGAACAATTGGGTTTAACTATGCTCTTAGCACAACATCAACAAACTGCAGTAGAGAAGCAGTTACGTTTTGCAGAATTTGTGCATTTGACAAAAGTTTTTTTTTCCATGTTCCAAGATCTACATGTGATACGAAATGTATGAATTCTTGCACTGGAAACCTCACTGTATTTTACGAAGGCAGATAAAGGACATCTTTTGTACCCCTTATACTTATAAGGAGGGTTTGGTGGCTGAAAATGCATTGCTTTGATGGTGATTGCATGTTGCTTCCACTTTGTACATATTACTGAATAAATAAAGGTGAACATTTCAGAACTGGGGGTATAGCTCAGTGGTAGAGCATTTTGACTGCAGAGATCCCTAGTTCAAATCTGGGTGCCCCCTTGTCCAACTATTCTACCTGTAGAAATATTTTCTTAAATAAATTGAAGAAAACATTTACAATCTTAGAATTTTATGTAATGAGCAACACATTTCTACATTTGAAATACTCCTGATCATCTCTGGAAACATACGATAAACACCATTAAGCTGTTTCCGATTTCTTCGTATGATACAAGCTGTGTATTACATTCACCCAAGTTCTACTGGTGATATTATCAGTTTGAAATAGTCCATTGGAAGCTCATATGAATGTTATAAAACTGTGGTGGAAACCAATAATATGCCCTTAATGAAATGTATTAATTTGTACAGCTGACCAGAAGTGCACTGATGTCATTAGTTCTACAAGTTCCATACAGTCACCCACTCTATCAAATTTTTAAAAAAGAGCAGTTTTCAGCATTCAAGGGTTTATGTCAGTTGTAGAGGGTAGGAGTGAAGTTCCAGAAGTCCCTGTTTCATAACCATATACGCTCCTCAATAGATCCTGTTAAAATGTTTTTCAACCCAATGCACTGTAAGAAACAATAGGATATATCATCATTTCATATAAAAAACAATGAAAAATTGGGTTTAACTATGCTCTTAGCACAAAATCAACAAACTGCAATAGAGAAGCAGTTACGTTTTGCAGAATTTGTGCATTTGACAAAAGTTTTTTTTCCATGTTCCAAGATCTACATGTGATACGAAATGTATGAATTCTTGCACTGGAAACCTCACTGTATTTTACGAAGGCAGATAAAGGACATCTTTCGCAGGGTTTGGTGGCTGAAAATGCATTGCTTTGATGGTGATTGCATGTTGCTTCCACTTTGTACATATTACTGAATAAATAAAGGTGAACATTTCAGAACTGTGGGTATAGCTCAGTGGTAGAGCATTTAACTGCAGATCAAGAGATCCCTAGTTCAAATCTGGGTGCCCTCTTGTCCAACTGTTTTACCTGTAGAAATATTTTCTTAAATAAATTGAAGAAAACATTTACAATCTTAGCATTTTATGTAATGAGCAACAGATTACTACATATGAAATACTCCTGATCATCTCCTGAAACATAGTGTAAACACCATTAAGCTGTTTCGGATTTCTTCGTATGATACAAGCTGTGTATTACATTCACCCAAGTTCTACTGGTGATATTATCAGTTTGAAATAGTCCATTGGAAGCTCATATGAATGTTATAAAACTGTGGTGGAAACCAATAATATGCCCTTAATGAAATGTATTAATTTGTACAGCTGACCAGAAGTGCACTGATGTCATTAGTTCTACAAGTTCCATACAGCCACCCACTCTATCACTTTTTTAAAAAAAAGGGCAGTTTTCAGCATTCAAGGGTTTATGTCAGTGGTAGAGGGGAGGAGTGCAGTTCAAGAAGTCCCTGTTTCATAACCATATACCCTCTTCGATAGATCCTGTTAAAATGTTTTTCAACCCAATGCAGTGTAAGAAACAATAAGATATATCATCATGTCATATACAAAACAATGAACAATTGGGTTTAACTATGCTCTTAGCACAAAATCAACAAACTGCAGTAGAGAAGCAGTTACGTTTTGCAGACTTTGTGCATTTGACAAAAGTTTTTTTTTCCATGTTCCAAGATCTACATGTGATACGAAATGTATGAATTCTTGCAATGGAAACCTCACTGTATTTTACCAAGGCAGATAAAGGACATCCTTCGCACCCCATATACTTATAAGGAGGGTTTGGTGGCTGAAAATGCATTGCTTTGATGGAGATTGCATGTTGCTTGCACTTTGTACATATTACTGAATTAATAAAGATGAACATTTTAGAAGTGCGGGTATAGCTCAGTGGTAGAGCATTTAACTGCAGATCAAGAGGTCTCTAGTTCAAATCTGAGTGCCCCCTGGTGCACCTGTAGAAATATTTTTTTAAATAAATTGAAGAAAACATTTACAATCTTAGCATTTTATGTAATGAGCAACACATTTCTACATTTGAAATACTCCTGATCATCTCCTGAAACATAGGGTAAACACCATTAAGCTGTTTCGGATTTCTTCGTATGATACAAGCTGTGTATTACATTCACCCAAGTTCTACTGGTGATATTATCAGTTTGAAATAGTCCATTGGAAGCGCATATGAATGTTATAAAACTGTGGTGGAAACCAATAATATGCCCTTAATGAAATGTATTAATTTGTACAGCTGACCAGAAGTGCACTGATGTCATTAGTTCTACAAGTTCCATACAGTCACCCACTCTATCACCTTTTTAAAAAAGAGCAGTTTTCAGCATTCAAGGGTTTATGTCAGTGGTAGAGGGTAGGAGTGCAGTTCAAGAAGTCCCTGTTTCATAACCATATACCCTCTTCAATAGATCCTGTTTAAATATTTTTCAACCCAATGCACTGTAAGAAACAATAGGATATATCATCATTTCATATAAAAAACAATGAACAATTGCGTTTAACTACGCTCTTAGCACAAAATCAACAAACTGCAGTAGAGAAGCAGTTACGTTTTGCAGAATTTGTGCATTTGACAAACGTTTTTTTCCATGTTCTAAGATCTACATGTGATACGAAATGTATGAATTCTTGCAATGGAAACCTCACTGTATTTAACCAAGGCAGATAAAGGACATCCTTCGCACCCCATATACTTATAAGGAGGGTTTGGTGGCTGAAAATGCATTGCTTTGATGGTGATTGCATGTTGCTTCCACTTTGTACATATTACTGAATTAATAAAGGAGAACATTTCAGAACTGGGGGTATAGTTCAGTGGTAGAGCATTTGACTGCAGATCAAGAGGTCCCTAGTTCAAATCTGGGTGCCCCCTTGTCCACTCTTTTACCTGTAGAAATATTTATTTAATTAAATAAATTGAAGAAAACATTTACAATCTTAGCATTTTATGTAATGAGCAACACATTTCTACATTTGAAATACTCCTGATCATCTCCTGAAACATAGGGTAAACACCATTAAGCTGTTTAGGATTTCTTCATATGATACAAGCTGTGTTTTACATTTACCGAAGTCCTACTGGTGATATTATCAGTTTGAAATAGTCCATTGGAAGCTCATATGAACGTTATAAAACTCTGGTGGAAACCAATAATATGCCCTTAATGAAAATGAAATGTATTCATTTGTCCAGCTGACCAGAAGTGTACTGATGTCATTAGTTCTACAAGTTCCATACAGTCACCCACTCTATCACTTTTTTTAAAAACGGGCAGTTTTCAGCATTCAAGGGTTTATGTCAGTGGTAGAGGGTAGGAGTGCAGTTCAAGAAGTCCCTGTTTCATAACCATATACCCTCTTCAATAGATCCTGTTAAAATGTTTTTCAACCCAATGCACTGTAAGAAACAATAAAATATATCATCATTTCATATACAAAACAATGAACAATTGGGTTTAACTATGCTCTTAGCACAAAATCAACAAACTGCAATAGAGAAGCAGTTACGTTTTGCAGAATTTGTGCATTTGACAAAAGTTTTTTTTTCCATGTTCCAAGATCTACATGTGATACGAAATGTATGAATTCTTGCAATGGAAACCTCACTGTATTTAACCAAGGCAGATAAAGGACATCCTTCGCACCCCATATACTTATAAGGAGGTTTTGGTGGCTGAAAATGCATTGCTTTGATGGTGATTGCATGTTGCTTGCACTTTGTACATATTACTGAATTAATAAAGGTGAACATTTTAGAAGTGTGGGTATAGCTCAATGGTAGAGCATTTGACTGCAAATCAAGAGGTCTCTAGTTCAAATCTGAGTGCCCCCGGTCCAACTGTTGCACCTGTAGAAATATTTTTTTAAATAAATTGAAGAAAACATTTACAATCTTAGCATTTTATGTAATGAGCAACACATTTCTACATTTGAAATACTCCTGATCATCTCCTGAAACATAGGGTAAACACCATTAAGCTGTTTCGGATTTCTTCGTATGATACAAGCTGTGTATTACATTCACCCAAGTTCTACTGGTGATATTATCAGTTTGAAATAGTCCATTGGAAGCTCATATGAATGTTATAAAACTTTGGTGGAAACCAATAATATGCCCTTAATGAAATGTATTAATTTGTACAGCTGACCAGAAGTGCACTGATGTCATTAGTTCTACAAGTTCCATACAGTCACCCACTCTATCACTTTTTTTAAAAACGGGCAGTTTTCAGCATTCAAGGGTTTATGTCAGTGGTAGAGGGTAGGAGTGCAGTTCAAGAAGTCGCTGTTTCATAACCATATACCTTCTTCAATAGATCCTGTTAAAATGTTTTTCAACCCAATGCACTGTAAGAAACAATAAAATATATCATCATTTCATATACAAAACAATGAAAAATTGGGTTTAACTATGCTCTTAGCACAACATCAACAAACTGCAGTAGAGAAGCAGTTACGTTTTGCAGAATTTGTGCATTTGACAAAAGTTTTTTTTTCCATGTTCCAAGATCTACATGTGATACGAAATGTATGAATTCTTGCACTGGAAACCTCACTGTATTTTACGAAGGCAGATAAAGGACATCTTTTGTACCCCTTATACTTATAAGGAGGGTTTGGTGGCTGAAAATGCATTGCTTTGATGGTGATTGCATGTTGCTTCCACTTTGTACATATTACTGAATAAATAAAGGTGAACATTTCAGAACTGGGGGTATAGCTCAGTGGTAGAGCATTTTGACTGCAGAGATCCCTAGTTCAAATCTGGGTGCCCCCTTGTCCAACTATTCTACCTGTAGAAATATTTTCTTAAATAAATTGAAGAAAACATTTACAATCTTAGCATTTTATGTAATGAGCAACACATTTCTACATTTGAAATACTCCTGATCATCTCTGGAAACATACGATAAACACCATTAAGCTGTTTCCGATTTCTTCGTATGATACAAGCTGTGTATTACATTCACCCAAGTTCTACTGGTGATATTATCAGTTTGAAATAGTCCATTGGAAGCTCATATGAATGTTATAAAACTGTGGTGGAAACCAATAATATGCCCTTAATGAAATGTATTAATTTGTACAGCTGACCAGAAGTGCACTGATGTCATTAGTTCTACAAGTTCCATACAGTCACCCACTCTATCAAATTTTTAAAAAAGAGCAGTTTTCAGCATTCAAGGGTTTATGTCAGTTGTAGAGGGTAGGAGTGAAGTTCCAGAAGTCCCTGTTTCATAACCATATACGCTCCTCAATAGATCCTGTTAAAATGTTTTTCAACCCAATGCACTGTAAGAAACAATAGGATATATCATCATTTCATATAAAAAACAATGAAAAATTGGGTTTAACTATGCTCTTAGCACAAAATCAACAAACTGCAATAGAGAAGCAGTTACGTTTTGCAGAATTTGTGCATTTGACAAAAGTTTTTTTTCCATGTTCCAAGATCTACATGTGATACGAAATGTATGAATTCTTGCACTGGAAACCTCACTGTATTTTACGAAGGCAGATAAAGGACATCTTTCGCAGGGTTTGGTGGCTGAAAATGCATTGCTTTGATGGTGATTGCATGTTGCTTCCACTTTGTACATATTACTGAATAAATAAAGGTGAACATTTCAGAACTGTGGGTATAGCTCAGTGGTAGAGCATTTAACTGCAGATCAAGAGATCCCTAGTTCAAATCTGGGTGCCCTCTTGTCCAACTGTTTTACCTGTAGAAATATTTTCTTAAATAAATTGAAGAAAACATTTACAATCTTAGCATTTTATGTAATGAGCAACAGATTTCTACATTTGAAATACTCCTGATCATCTCCTGAAACATAGTGTAAACACCATTAAGCTGTTTCGGATTTCTTCGTATGATACAAGCTGTGTATTACATTCACCCAAGTTCTACTGGTGATATTATCAGTTTGAAATAGTCCATTGGAAGCTCATATGAATGTTATAAAACTGTGGTGGAAACCAATAATATGCCCTTAATGAAATGTATTAATTTGTACAGCTGACCAGAAGTGCACTGATGTCATTAGTTCTACAAGTTCCATACAGCCACCCACTCTATCACTTTTTTTAAAAAAAGGGCAGTTTTCAGCATTCAAGGGTTTATGTCAGTGGTAGAGGGTAGGAGTGCAGTTCAAGAAGTCCCTGTTTCATAACCATATACCCTCTTCGATAGATCCTGTTAAAATGTTTTTCAACCCAATGCAGTGTAAGAAACAATAAGATATATCATCATGTCATATACAAAACAATGAACAATTGGGTTTAACTATGCTCTTAGCACAAAATCAACAAACTGCAGTAGAGAAGCAGTTACGTTTTGCAGACTTTGTGCATTTGACAAAAGTTTTTTTTTCCATGTTCCAAGATCTACATGTGATACGAAATGTATGAATTCTTGCAATGGAAACCTCACTGTATTTTACCAAGGCAGATAAAGGACATCCTTCGCACCCCATATACTTATAAGGAGGGTTTGGTGGCTGAAAATGCATTGCTTTGATGGAGATTGCATGTTGCTTGCACTTTGTACATATTACTGAATTAATAAAGGTGAACATTTTAGAAGTGCGGGTATAGCTCAGTGGTAGAGCATTTAACTGCAGATCAAGAGGTCTCTAGTTCAAATCTGAGTGCCCCCTGGTGCACCTGTAGAAATATTTTTTTAAATAAATTGAAGAAAACATTTACAATCTTAGCATTTTATGTAATGAGCAACACATTTCTACATTTGAAATACTCCTGATCATCTCCTGAAACATAGGGTAAACACCATTAAGCTGTTTCGGATTTCTTCGTATGATACAAGCTGTGTATTACATTCACCCAAGTTCTACTGGTGATATTATCAGTTTGAAATAGTCCATTGGAAGCGCATATGAATGTTATAAAACTGTGGTGGAAACCAATAATATGCCCTTAATGAAATGTATTAATTTGTACAGCTGACCAGAAGTGCACTGATGTCATTAGTTCTACAAGTTCCATACAGTCACCCACTCTATCACCTTTTTAAAAAAGAGCAGTTTTCAGCATTCAAGGGTTTATGTCAGTGGTAGAGGGTAGGAGTGCAGTTCAAGAAGTCCCTGTTTCATAACCATATACCCTCTTCAATAGATCCTGTTTAAATATTTTTCAACCCAATGCACTGTAAGAAACAATAGGATATATCATCATTTCATATAAAAAACAATGAACAATTGCGTTTAACTACGCTCTTAGCACAAAATCAACAAACTGCAGTAGAGAAGCAGTTACGTTTTGCAGAATTTGTGCATTTGACAAACGTTTTTTTCCATGTTCCAAGATCTACATGTGATACGAAATGTATGAATTCTTGCAATGGAAACCTCACTGTATTTTACCAAGGCAGATAAAGGACATCTTGTGTATCCCTTATAGTTATAAGGAGGGTTTGGTGGCTGAAAATGCATTGCTTTGATGGTGATTGCATGTTGCTTCCACTTTGTACATATTACTGAATTAATAAAGGAGAACATTTCAGAACTGGGGGTATAGTTCAGTGGTAGAGCATTTGACTCCAGATCAAGAGGTCCCTAGTTCAAATCTGGGTGCCCCCTTGTCCACTGTTTTACCTGTAGAATTTTTTTTTAATTAAATAAATTGAAGAAAACATTTACAATCTTAGCATTTTATGTAATGAGCAACACATTTCTACATTTGAAATACTCCTGATCATCTCCTGAAACATAGGGTAAACACCATTAAGCTGTTTAGGATTTCTTCATATGATACAAGCTGTGTTTTACATTCACCCAAGTTCTACTGGTGATATTATCAGTTTGAAATAGTCCATTGGAAGCTCATATGAACGTGATAAAACTGTGGTGGAAACCAATAATATGCCCTTAATGAAATGTATTAATTTGTCCAGCTGACCAGAAGGGTACTGATGTCATTAGTTCTACAAGTTCCATACAGTCACCCACTCTATCACTTTTTTTAAAAAGGGCAGTTTTCAGCATTCAAGGGTTTATGTCAGTGGTAGAGCGTAGGAGTGCAGTTCAAGAAGTCCCTTTTTCATAACCATATACCCTCTTCAATAGATCCCGTTAAAATGTTTTTCAACCCAATGCACTGTAAGAAACAATAGGATATATCATCATTTCGTGTAAAAAACAATGAACAATTGGGTTTAACTATGCTCTTAGCACAAAATCAACAAACTGCAGTAGAGAAGCAGTTACGTTTTGCAGAATTTGTGCATTTGACAAAAGTTTTTTTTCCATGTTCCAAGATCTACATGTGATACGAAATGTATGAATTCTTGCAATGGAATCCTCACTGTATTTTACCAAGGCAGATAAAGGACATCCTTCGCACCCCATTTACTTATAAGGAGGGTTTGGTGGCTGAAAATGCATTGCTTTGATGGTGATTGCATGGTGCTTGCACTTTGTACATATTACTGAATTAATAAAGGTGAACGTTTTAGAAGTGCGGGTATAGCTCAGTGGTAGAGCATTTGACTGCAGATCAAGAGGTCCCTAGTTCAAATCTGAGTGCCCCCTGGTCCAACAGTTGCACCTGTAGAAATATTTTTTTAATTAAATAAATTGAAGAAAACATTTACAATCTTAGCATTTTATGTAATGAGCAACACATTTCTACATTTGAAATACTCCTGATCATCTCCTGAAACATAGGGTAAACACCATTAAGCTGTTTCGGATTTCTTCGTATGATACAAGCTGTGTATTACATTCACCCAAGTTCTACTGGTGATATTATCAGTTTGAAATAGTCCATTGGAAGCTCATATGAATGTTATAAAACTGTGGTGGAAACCAATAATATGCCCTTAATGAAATGTATTAATTTGTACAGCTGACCAGAAGTGCACTGATGTCATTAGTTCTACAAGTTCCATACAGTCACCCACTCTATCATTTTTTTAAAAAAGGGCAGTTTTCAGCATTCAATGGTTTATGTCAGTGGTAGAGCATTTGACTGCAGTTCAAAAGGTCCCTAATTCAAATCTGGGTGCCCCCTGGTCCAACTGTTGTACCTGTAGAAATATGTTTTTAAATACATTGAAGTAAACATTAACAATTTTAGCATTTTATGTAATGAGAAACACATTTCTACATTTGAAATACTCCTGATCATCTCCTGAAACATAGTGTAAACACCATTACGCTGTTTCGGATTTCTTCGTATGATACAAGCTGTGTATTACATTCACCCAAGTTCTACTGGTGATATTATCAGTTTGAAATAGTCCATTGGAAGCTCATATGAATGTTATAAAACTGTGGTAGAAACCAATAATATGCCCTTAATGAAATGTATTAATTTGTACAGCTGCCCAGAAGTGCACTGATGTCATTAGTTCTACAAGTTCCATACAGTCATCCACTCTATCACTTTTTTAAAAAAGGGCAGTTTTCAGCATTCAAGGGTTTATGTCAGTGGTAGAGTGTAGGAGTGCAGTTCAAGAAGTCCCTGTTTCTAACCATATACCCTCTTCAATAGATCCTGTTAAAATGTTTTTCAACCCAATGCAGTTTAAGAAACAATAAGATATATCATCATTTCATATACAAAACAATGAACAGTTGGGTTTAACTATGCTCTTAGCACACAATCAACAAACTGCAGTAGAAAAGCAGTTACGTTTTGCAGAATTTGTGCATTTGACAAAAGATTTTTTTTCCATGTTCCAAGATCTACATGTGATATGAAATGTATGAATTCTTGCAATGGAAACCTCACTGTATTTTACCAAGGCAGATAAAGGACATCCTTATACCTATAAGGAGGGTTTGGTGGCTGAAAATGCTTTGCTTTGATGGTGATTGCATGTTGCTTGCACTTTGTGCATATTACTGAATTAATAAAGGTAAACATTTTGGAACTGGGGGTATAGCTCAGTGGTAGAGCATTTAACTGCAGTTCAAGAGGTCCCTAATTCAAATTTGGGTGCCCCCTGGTCCAACTGTTGTACCTGTAGAAATATGTTTTTAAATAAATTGAAGTAAACATTAACAATTTTAGCATTTTATGTAATGAGAAACACATTTCTACATTTGAAATACTCCTGATCATCTCCTGAAACATAGTGTAAACACCATTACGCTGTTTCGGATTTCTTCGTATGATACAAGCTGTGTATTACATTCACCCAAGTTCTACTGGTGATATTATCAGTTTGAAATAGTCCATTGGAAGCTCATATGAATGTTATAAAACTGTGGTAGAAACCAATAATATGCCCTTAATGAAATGTATTAATTTGTACAGCTGCCCAGAAGTGCACTGATGTCATTAGTTCTACAAGTTCCATACAGTCACCCACTCTATCACTTTTTTAAAAAAGGGCAGTTTTCAGCATTCAAGGGTTTATGTCAGTGGTAGAGTGTAGGAGTGCAGTTCAAGAAGTCCCTGTTTCATAACCATATACCCTCTTCAATAGATCCTGTTAAAATATTTTTCAACCCAATGCAGTGTAAGAAACAATAAGATATATCATCATTTCATATACAAAACAATGAACAGTTGGGTTTAACTATGCTCTTAGCACACAATCAACAAACTGCAGTAGAAAAGCAGTTACGTTTTGCAGAATTTGTGCATTTGACAAAAGATTTTTTTTCCATGTTCCAAGATCACCATGTGATATGAAATGTATGAATTCTTGCAATGGAAACCTCACTGTATTTTACCAAGGCAGATAAAGGACATCCTTCGCACCCCATATACCTATAAGGAGGGTTTGGTGGCTGAAAATGCTTTGCTTTGATGGTGATTGCATGTTGCTTGCACTTTGTGCATATTACTGAATTAATAAAGGTAAACATTTTGGAACTGGGGGTATAGCTCAGTGGTAGAGCATTTGACTGCAGTTCAAGAGGTCCCTAATTCAAATCTGGGTGCCCCCTGGTCCAACTGTTGTACCTGTAGAAATATGTTTTTAAATAAATTGAAGTAAACATTAACAATTTTAGCATTTTATGTAATGAGAAACACATTTCTACATTTGAAATACTCCTGATCATCTCCTGAAACATAGTGTAAACACCATTACGCTGTTTCGGATTTCTTCGTATGATACAAGCTGTGTATTACATTCACCCAAGTTCTACTGGTGATATTATCAGTTTGAAATAGTCCATTGGAAGCTCATATGAATGTTATAAAACTGTGGTAGAAACCAATAATATGCCCTTAATGAAATGTATTAATTTGTACAGCTGCCCAGAAGTGCACTGATGTCATTAGTTCTACAAGTTCCATAAAGTCATCCACTCTATCACTTTTTTAAAAAAGGGCAGTTTTCAGCATTCAAGGGTTTATGTCAGTGGTAGAGTGTAGGAGTGCAGTTCAAGAAGTCCCTGTTTCTAACCATATACCCTCTTCAATAGATCCTGTTAAAATGTTTTTCAACCCACTGCACTGTAAGAAACTATAAGATATATCATCATTTCTTAGACAAAACAATCAACAATTGGGTTTAACTATGCTCTTAGCACAAAATCAACAAACTGACTGCAGTTCAAGAGGTCCCTAGTTCAAATCTGGGTGCCGCCTGGTCCAATTTTTGTACCTGTAGAAATATCTTTTTAAATAAATTGAAGTAAACATTAACAATTTTAGCATTTTATGTAATGAGCAACACATTTCTACATTTAAAATACTCCTGATCATCTCCTGAAACATAGGTTAAACACCATTACGCTGTTTCGGATTTCTTCATATGATACAAGCTGTGTATTACATTCACCCAATTTCTACTGGTGATATTATCAGTTTGAAATAGTCCATTGGAAGCTCATATGAATGTTATAAAACTGTGGTAGAAACCAATAATATGCTCTTAATGAAATGTATTAATTTGTACAGCTGACCAGAAGTGCACTGATGTCATTAGTTCTACAAGTTCCATACAGTCACCCACTCTATCACTTTTTTAAAAAAGGGCAGTTTTCAGCATTCAAGGGTTTATGTCAGTGGTAGAGTGTAGGAGTGCAGTTCAAGAAGTCCCTGTTTCATAACCATATACCCTCTTCAATAGATCCTGTTAAAATATTTTTCAACCCAATGCAGTGTAAGAAACAATAAGATATATCATCATTTCATATACAAAACAATGAACAGTTGGGTTTAACTATGCTCTTAGCACACAATCAACAAACTGCAGTAGAAAAGCAGTTACGTTTTGCAGAATTTGTGCATTTGACAAAAGATTTTTTTTCCATGTTCCAAGATCTACATGTGATATGAAATGTATGAATTCTTGCAATGGAAACCTCACTGTATTTTACCAAGGCAGATAAAGGACATCCTTCGCACCCCATATACCTATAAGGAGGGTTTGGTGGCTGAAAATGCTTTGCTTTGATGGTGATTGCATGTTGCTTGCACTTTGTGCATATTACTGAATTAATAAAGGTAAACATTTTGGAACTGGGGGTATAGCTCAGTGGTAGAGCATTTGACTGCAGTTCAAGAGGTCCCTAATTCAAATCTGGGTGCCCCCTGGTCCAACTGTTGTACCTGTAGAAATATGTTTTTAAATAAATTGAAGTAAACATTAACAATTTTAGCATTTTATGTAATGAGAAACACATTTCTACATTTGAAATACTCCTGATCATCTCCTGAAACATAGTGTAAACACCATTACGCTGTTTCGGATTTCTTCGTATGATACAAGCTGTGTATTACATTCACCCAAGTTCTACTGGTGATATTATCAGTTTGAAATAGTCCATTGGAAGCTCATATGAATGTTATAAAACTGTGGTAGAAACCAATAATATGCCCTTAATGAAATGTATTAATTTGTACAGCTGCCCAGAAGTGCACTGATGTCATTAGTTCTACAAGTTCCATAAAGTCATCCACTCTATCACTTTTTTAAAAAAGGGCAGTTTTCAGCATTCAAGGGTTTATGTCAGTGGTAGAGTGTAGGAGTGCAGTTCAAGAAGTCCCTGTTTCTAACCATATACCCTCTTCAATAGATCCTGTTAAAATGTTTTTCAACCCACTGCACTGTAAGAAACTATAAGATATATCATCATTTCTTAGACAAAACAATCAACAATTGGGTTTAACTATGCTCTTAGCACAAAATCAACAAACTGACTGCAGTTCAAGAGGTCCCTAGTTCAAATCTGGGTGCCGCCTGGTCCAATTTTTGTACCTGTAGAAATATCTTTTTAAATAAATTGAAGTAAACATTAACAATTTTAGCATTTTATGTAATGAGCAACACATTTCTACATTTAAAATACTCCTGATCATCTCCTGAAACATAGGTTAAACACCATTACGCTGTTTCGGATTTCTTCATATGATACAAGCTGTGTATTACATTCACCCAATTTCTACTGGTGATATTATCAGTTTGAAATAGTCCATTGGAAGCTCATATGAATGTTATAAAACTGTGGTAGAAACCAATAATATGCTCTTAATGAAATGTACTAATTTGTACAGCTGACCAGAAGTGCACTGATGTCATTAGTTCTACAAGTTCCATACAGTCACCCACTCTATCACTTTTTTAAAAAAGGGCAGTTTTCAGCATTCAAGGGTTTATGTCAGTGGTAGAGTGTAGGAGTGCAGTTCAAGAAGTCCCTGTTTCATAACCATATACCCTCTTCAATAGATCCTGTTAAAATATTTTTCAACCCAATGCAGTGTAAGAAACAATAAGATATATCATCATTTCATATACAAAACAATGAACAGTTGGGTTTAACTATGCTCTTAGCACACAATCAACAAACTGCAGTAGAAAAGCAGTTACGTTTTGCAGAATTTGTGCATTTGACAAAAGATTTTTTTTCCATGTTCCAAGATCTACATGTGATATGAAATGTATGAATTCTTGCAATGGAAACCTCACTGTATTTTACCAAGGCAGATAAAGGACACCCTTCGCACCCCATATACCTATAAGGAGGGTTTGGTGGCTGAAAATGCTTTGCTTTGATGGTGATTGCATGTTGCTTGCACTTTGTGCATATTACTGAATTAATAAAGGTAAACATTTTGGAACTGGGGGTATAGCTCAGTGGTAGAGCATTTGACTGCAGTTCAAGAGGTCCCTAATTCAAATCTGGGTGCCCCCTGGTCCAACTGTTGTACCTGTAGAAATATGTTTTTAAATAAATTGAAGTAAACATTAACAATGTTAGCATTTTATGTAATGAGAAACACATTTCTACATTTGAAATACTCCTGATCATCTCCTGAAACATAGTGTAAACACCATTACGCTGTTTCGGATTTCTTCGTATGATACAAGCTGTGTTTTACATTCACCCAAGTTCTACTGGTGATATTATCAGTTTGAAATAGTCCATTGGAAGCTCATATGAATGTTATAAAACTGTGGTGGAAACCAATAATATGCCCTTAATGAAATGTATTAATTTGTACAGCTGACCAGAAGTGCACTGATGTCATTAGTTCTACAAGTTCCATACAGTCACCCACTCTATCACTTTTTTTTAAAAAAGGGCAGTTTTCAGCATTCAAGGGTTTATGTCAGTGGTAGAGGGTAGGAGTGCAGTTCAAGAAGTCCCTGTTTCATAACCATATACCCTCTTCAATAGATCCTGTTAAAATGTTTTTCAACCCAGTGCACTGTAAGAAACTATAAGATATATCATCATTTCTTAGACAAAACAATCAACAATTGGGTTTAACTATGCTCTTAGCACAAAATCAACAAACTGATTGCAGTTCAAGAGGTCCCTAGTTCAAATCTGGGTGCCGCCTGGTCCAATTTTTGTACCTGTAGAAATATCTTTTTAAATAAATTGAAGTAAACATTAACAATCTTAGCATTTTATGTAATGAGCAACACATTTCTACATTTAAAATACTCCTGATCATCTCCTGAAACATAGGTTAAACACCATTACGCTGTTTCGGATTTCTTCATATGATACAAGCTGTGTATTACATTCACCCAATTTCTACTGGTGATATTATCAGTTTGAAATAGTCCATTGGAAGCTCATATGAATGTTATAAAACTGTGGTAGAAACCAATAATATGCTCTTAATGAAATGTATTAATTTGTACAGCTGACCAGAAGTGCACTGATGTCATTAGTTCTACAAGTTCCATACAGTCACCCACTCTATCACTTTTTTAAAAAAGGGCAGTTTTCAGCATTCAAGGGTTTATGTCAGTGGTAGAGTGTAGGAGTGCAGTTCAAGAAGTCCCTGTTTCATAACCATATACCCTCTTCAATAGATCCTGTTAAAATATTTTTCAACCCAATGCAGTGTAAGAAACAATAAGATATATCATCATTTCATATACAAAACAATGAACAGTTGGGTTTAACTATGCTCTTAGCACACAATCAACAAACTGCAGTAGAAAAGCAGTTACGTTTTGCAGAATTTGTGCATTTGACAAAAGATTTTTTTTCCATGTTCCAAGATCTACATGTGATATGAAATGTATGAATTCTTGCAATGGAAACCTCACTGTATTTTACCAAGGCAGATAAAGGACACCCTTCGCACCCCATATACCTATAAGGAGGGTTTGGTGGCTGAAAATGCTTTGCTTTGATGGTGATTGCATGTTGCTTGCACTTTGTGCATATTACTGAATTAATAAAGGTAAACATTTTGGAACTGGGGGTATAGCTCAGTGGTAGAGCATTTGACTGCAGTTCAAGAGGTCCCTAATTCAAATCTGGGTGCCCCCTGGTCCAACTGTTGTACCTGTAGAAATATGTTTTTAAATAAATTGAAGTAAACATTAACAATTTTAGCATTTTATGTAATGAGAAACACATTTCTACATTTGAAATACTCCTGATCATCTCCTGAAACATAGTGTAAACACCATTACGCTGTTTTGGATTTCTTCGTATGATACAAGCTGTGTTTTACATTCACCCAAGTTCTACTGGTGATATTATCAGTTTGAAATAGTCCATTGGAAGCTCATATGAATGTTATAAAACTGTGGTGGAAACCAATAATATGCCCTTAATGAAATGTATTAATTTGTACAGCTGACCAGAAGTGCACTGATGTCATTAGTTCTACAAGTTCCATACAGTCACCCACTCTATCACTTTTTTTTTAAAAAAGGGCAGTTTTCAGCATTCAAGGGTTTATGTCAGTGGTAGAGGGTAGGAGTGCAGTTAAAGAAGTCCCTGTTTCATAACCATATACCCTCTTCAATAGATCCTGTTAAAATGTTTTTCAACCCAGTGCACTGTAAGAAACTATAAGATATATCATCATTTCTTAGACAAAACAATCAACAATTGGGTTTAACTATGCTCTTAGCACAAAATCAACAAACTGATTGCAGTTCAAGAGGTCTCTAGTTCAAATCTGGGTGCCGCCTGGTCCAATTTTTGTACCTGTAGAAATATCTTTTTAAATAAATTGAAGTAAACATTAACAATCTTAGCATTTTATGTAATGAGCAACACATTTCTACATTTGAAATACTCCTGATCATCTCCTGAAACATAGGGTAAACACCATTAAGCTGTTTCGGATTTCTTCGTATGATACAAGCTGTGTATTACATTCACCCAAGTTCTACTGGTGATATTATCAGTTTGAAATAGTCCATTGGAAGCTCATATGAATGTTATAAAACTTTGGTGGAAACCAATAATATGCCCTTAATGAAATGTATTAATTTGTACAGCTGACCAGAAGTGCACTGATGTCATTAGTTCTACAAGTTCCATACAGTTACCCACTATATCACCTTTTTAAAAAAGGGCAGTTTTCAGCATTCAAGGGTTTATGTCAGTGGTAGAGGGTAGGAGTGCAGTTCAAGAAGTCCCTGTTTCATAACCATATACACTCTTCAATAGATCCTGTTAAAATGTTTTTCAACCCAATGCACTGTAAGAAACAATAAAATATATCATCATTTCATATACAAAACAATGAACAATTGGGTTTAACTATGCTCTTAGCACAAAATCAACAAACTGCAGTAGAGAAGCAGTTACGTTTTGCAGAATTTGTGCATTTGAGAAAAGTTTTTTTTTCCATGTTCCAAGATCTACATGTGATACGAAATGTATGAATTCTTGCACTGGAAACCTCACTGTATTTTACGAAGGCAGATAAAGGACATCTTTTGTACCCCTTATCCTTATAAGGAGGGTTTGGTGGCTGAAAATGCATTGCTTTGATGGTGATTGCATGTTGCTTCCACTTTGTACATATTACTGAATAAATAAAGGTGAACATTTCAGAACTGGGGGTATAGCTCAGTGGTAGAGCATTTTGACTGCAGAGATCCCTAGTTCAAATCTGGGTGCCCCCTTGTCCAACTGTTTTACCTGTAGAAATATTTTCTTAAATAAATTGAAGAAAACATTTACAATCTCAGCATTTTATGTAATGAGCAACACATTTCTACATTTGAAATACTCCTGATCATCTCTGGAAACATAGGGTAAACACCATTAAGCTGTTTCGGATTTCTTCGTATGATACAAGCTGTGTATTACATGCACCCAAGTTCTACTGGTGATATTATCAGTTTGAAATAGTCCATTGGAAGCTCATATGAATGTTATAAAACTGTGGTGGAAACCAATAATATGCCCTTAATGAAATGTATTAATTTGTACAGCTGACCAGAAGTGCACTGATGTCATTAGTTCTACAAGTTCCATGCAGTCACCCACTCTATCACCTTTTTAAAAAAGAGCAGTTTTCAGCATTCAAGGGTTTATGTCAGTTGTAGAGGGTAGGGGTGAAGTTCCAGAAGTCCCTGTTTCATAACCATATACGCTCTTCAATAGATCCTGTTAAAATGTTTTTCAACCCAATGCACTGTAAGAAACAATAGGATATATCATCATTTCATATAAAAAACAATGAAAAATTGGGTTTAACTATGCCCTTAGCACAAAATCAACAAACTGCAATAGAGAAGCAGTTACGTTTTGCAGAATTTGTGCATTTGACAAAAGTTTTTTTTCCATGTTCCAAGATCTACATGTGATACGAAATGTATGAATTCTTGCAATGGAAACTTCACTGTATTTTACCAAGGCAGATAAAGGACATCTTGTGTACCCCTTATAGTTATAAGGAGGGTTTGGTGGCTGAAAATGCATTGCTTTGATGGTGATTGCATGTTGCTTCCACTTTGTACATATTACTGAATTATTAAAGTTGAAAACTTCAGAACTGGGGGTATAGTTCAGTGGTAGAGCATCTGACTGCAGATCAAGAGGTCCCTAGTTCAAATCTGGGTGCCGCCTGGTCCAACTATTGTACCTGTAGAAATATTTTTTTAAATAAATTGAAGAAAACATTTACAATCTTAGCATTTTATGTAATGAGCAACATATTTCTACATTTGAAATACTCCTGATCATCTCCTGAAACATAGTGTAAACACCATTAAGCTGTTTCGGATTTCTTCGTATGATACAAGCTGTGTATTACATTCACCCAAGTTCTACTGGTGATATTATCAGTTTGAAATAGTCCATTGGAAGCTCATATGAATGTTATAAAACTGTGGTGGAAACCAATAATATGCCCTTAATGAAATGTATTAATTTGTACAGCTGACCAGAAGTGCCCTGATGTCATTAGTTCTACAAGTTCCACACAGTCACCCACTCTATCACCTTTTTAAAAAAGAGCAGTTTTCAGCATTCAAGGGTTTATGTCAGTGGTAGAGGGTAGGAGTGCAGTTCAAGAAGTCCCTGTTTCATAACCATATACCCTCTTCAATAGATCCTGTTAAAATATTTTTCAACCCAATGCACTGTAAGAAACAATAGGATAAATCATCATTTCATATAAAAAAACAATGAACAATTGGGTTTAACTATGCTCTTAGCACAAAATCAACAAACTGCAGTAGAGAAGCAGTTACGTTTTGCAGAATTTGTGCATTTGACAAAAGTTTTTTTTCCATGTTCCAAGATCTACATGTGATACGAAATGTATGAATTCTTGCAATGGAAACCTCACTGTATTTTACCAAGGCAGATAAAGGACATCTTGTGTATCCCTTATAGTTATAAGGAGGGTTTGGTGGCTGAAAATGCATTGCTTTGATGGTGATTGCATGTTGCTTCCACTTTGTACATATTACTGAATTAATAAAGGAGAACATTTCAGAACTGGGGGTATAGTTCAGTGGTAGAGCATTTAACTCCAGATCAAGAGGTCCCTAGTTCAAATCTGGGTGCCCCCTTGTCCACTGTTTTACCTGTAGAATTTTTTTTTAATTAAATAAATTGAAGAAAACATTTACAATCTTAGCATTTTATGTAATGAGCAACACATTTCTACATTTGAAATACTCCTGATCATCTCCTGAAACATAGGGTAAACACCATTAAGCTGTTTAGGATTTCTTCATATGATACAAGCTGTGTTTTACATTCACCCACGTTCTACTGGTGATATTATCAGTTTGAAATAGTCCATTGGAAGCTCATATGAACGTGATAAAACTGTGGTGGAAACCAATAATATGCCCTTAATGAAATGTATTAATTTGTCCAGCTGACCAGAAGGGTACTGATGTCATTAGTTCTACAAGTTCCATACAGTCACCCACTCTATCACTTTTTTTAAAAAGGGCAGTTTTCAGCATTCAAGGGTTTATGTCAGTGGTAGAGCGTAGGAGTGCAGTTCAAGAAGTCCCTTTTTCATAACCATATACCCTCTTCAATAGATCCCGTTAAAATGTTTTTCAACCCAATGCACTGTAAGAAACAATAGGATATATCATCATTTCGTGTAAAAAACAATGAACAATTGGGTTTAACTATGCTCTTAGCACAAAATCAACAAACTGCAGTAGAGAAGCAGTTACGTTTTGCAGAATTTGTGCATTTGACAAAAGTTTTTTTTCCATGTTCCAAGATCTACATGTGATACGAAATGTATGAATTCTTGCAATGGAATCCTGACTGTATTTTACCAAGGCAGATAAAGGACATCCTTCGCACCCCATTTACTTATAAGGAGGGTTTGGTGGCTGAAAATGCATTGCTTTGATGGTGATTGCATGGTGCTTGCACTTTGTACATATTACTGAATTAATAAAGGTGAACGTTTTAGAAGTGCGGGTATAGCTCAGTGGTAGAGCATTTGACTGCAGATCAAGAGGTCCCTAGTTCAAATCTGAGTGCCCCCTGGTCCAACTGTTGCACCTGTAGAAATATTTTTTTAATTAAATAAATTGAAGAAAACATTTACAATCTTAGCATTTTATGTAATGAGCAACACATTTCTACATTTGAAATACTCCTGATCATCTCCTGAAACATAGGGTAAACACCATTAAGCTGTTTCGGATTTCTTCGTATGATACAAGCTGTGTATTACATTCACCCAAGTTCTACTGGTGATATTATCAGTTTGAAATAGTCCATTGGAAGCTCATATGAATGTTATAAAACTGTGGTGGAAACCAATAATATGCCCTTAATGAAATGTATTAATTTGTACAGCTGACCAGAAGTGCACTGATGTCATTAGTTCTACAAGTTCCATACAGTCACCCACTCTATCATTTTTTTAAAAAAGGGCAGTTTTCAGCATTCAATGGTTTATGTCAGTGGTAGAGGGTAGGAGTGCAGTTCAAGAAGTCCCTGTTTCATAACCATATACCCTCTTCAATAGATCCTGTTAAAATGTTTTTCAACCCAATGCAGTTTAAGAAACAATAAGATATATCATCATTTCATATACAAAACAATGAACAGTTGGGTTTAACTATGCTCTTAGCACACAATCAACAAACTGCAGTAGAAAAGCAGTTACGTTTTGCAGAATTTGTGCATTTGACAAAAGATTTTTTTTCCATGTTCCAAGATCTACATGTGATATGAAATGTATGAATTCTTGCAATGGAAACCTCACTGTATTTTACCAAGGCAGATAAAGGACATCCTTCGCACCCCATATACCTATAAGGAGGGTTTGGTGGCTGAAAATGCTTTGCTTTGATGGTGATTGCATGTTGCTTGCACTTTGTGCATATTACTGAATTAATAAAGGTAAACATTTTGGAACTGGGGGTATAGCTCAGTGGTAGAGCATTTAACTGCAGTTCAAGAGGTCCCTAATTCAAATTTGGGTGCCCCCTGGTCCAACTGTTGTACCTGTAGAAATATGTTTTTAAATAAATTGAAGTAAACATTAACAATTTTAGCATTTTATGTAATGAGAAACACATTTCTACATTTGAAATACTCCTGATCATCTCCTGAAACATAGTGTAAACACCATTACGCTGTTTCGGATTTCTTCGTATGATACAAGCTGTGTATTACATTCACCCAAGTTCTACTGGTGATATTATCAGTTTGAAATAGTCCATTGGAAGCTCATATGAATGTTATAAAACTGTGGTAGAAACCAATAATATGCCCTTAATGAAATGTATTAATTTGTACAGCTGCCCAGAAGTGCACTGATGTCATTAGTTCTACAAGTTCCATACAGTCACCCACTCTATCACTTTTTTAAAAAAGGGCAGTTTTCAGCATTCAAGGGTTTATGTCAGTGGTAGAGTGTAGGAGTGCAGTTCAAGAAGTCCCTGTTTCATAACCATATACCCTCTTCAATAGATCCTGTTAAAATATTTTTCAACCCAATGCAGTGTAAGAAACAATAAGATATATCATCATTTCATATACAAAACAATGAACAGTTGGGTTTAACTATGCTCTTAGCACACAATCAACAAACTGCAGTAGAAAAGCAGTTACGTTTTGCAGAATTTGTGCATTTGACAAAAGATTTTTTTTCCATGTTCCAAGATCTACATGTGATATGAAATGTATGAATTCTTGCAATGGAAACCTCACTGTATTTTACCAAGGCAGATAAAGGACATCCTTCGCACCCCATATACCTATAAGGAGGGTTTGGTGGCTGAAAATGCTTTGCTTTGATGGTGATTGCATGTTGCTTGCACTTTGTGCATATTACTGAATTAATAAAGGTAAACATTTTGGAACTGGGGGTATAGCTCAGTGGTAGAGCATTTGACTGCAGTTCAAGAGGTCCCTAATTCAAATCTGGGTGCCCCCTGGTCCAACTGTTGTAGATGTAGAAATATGTTTTTAAATAAATTGAAGTAAACATTAACAATTTTAGCATTTTATGTAATGAGAAACACATTTCTACATTTGAAATACTCCTGATCATCTCCTGAAACATAGTGTAAACACCATTACGCTGTTTCGGATTTCTTCGTATGATACAAGCTGTGTATTACATTCACCCAAGTTCTACTGGTGATATTATCAGTTTGAAATAGTCCATTGGAAGCTCATATGAATGTTATAAAACTGTGGTAGAAACCAATAATATGCCCTTAATGAAATGTATTAATTTGTACAGCTGCCCAGAAGTGCACTGATGTCATTAGTTCTACAAGTTCCATAAAGTCATCCACTCTATCACTTTTTTAAAAAAGGGCAGTTTTCAGCATTCAAGGGTTTATGTCAGTGGTAGAGTGTAGGAGTGCAGTTCAAGAAGTCCCTGTTTCTAACCATATACCCTCTTCAATAGATCCTGTTAAAATGTTTTTCAACCCAGTGCACTGTAAGAAACTATAAGATATATCATCATTTCTTAGACAAAACAATCAACAATTGGGTTTAACTATGCTCTTAGCACAAAATCAACAAACTGACTGCAGTTCAAGAGGTCCCTAGTTCAAATCTGGGTGCCGCCTGGTCCAATTTTTGTACCTGTAGAAATATCTTTTTAAATAAATTGAAGTAAACATTAACAATTTTAGCATTTTATGTAATGAGCAACACATTTCTACATTTAAAATACTCCTGATCATCTCCTGAAACATAGGTTAAACACCATTACGCTGTTTCGGATTTCTTCATATGATACAAGCTGTGTATTACATTCACCCAATTTCTACTGGTGATATTATCAGTTTGAAATAGTCCATTGGAAGCTCATATGAATGTTATAAAACTGTGGTAGAAACCAATAATATGCTCTTAATGAAATGTATTAATTTGTACAGCTGACCAGAAGTGCACTGATGTCATTAGTTCTACAAGTTCCATACAGTCACCCACTCTATCACTTTTTTAAAAAAGGGCAGTTTTCAGCATTCAAGGGTTTATGTCAGTGGTAGAGTGTAGGAGTGCAGTTCAAGAAGTCCCTGTTTCATAACCATATACCCTCTTCAATAGATCCTGTTAAAATATTTTTCAACCCAATGCAGTGTAAGAAACAATAAGATATATCATCATTTCATATACAAAACAATGAACAGTTGGGTTTAACTATGCTCTTAGCACACAATCAACAAACTGCAGTAGAAAAGCAGTTACGTTTTGCAGAATTTGTGCATTTGACAAAAGATTTTTTTTCCATGTTCCAAGATCTACATGTGATATGAAATGTATGAATTCTTGCAATGGAAACCTCACTGTATTTTACCAAGGCAGATAAAGGACACCCTTCGCACCCCATATACCTATAAGGAGGGTTTGGTGGCTGAAAATGCTTTGCTTTGATGGTGATTGCATGTTGCTTGCACTTTGTGCATATTACTGAATTAATAAAGGTAAACATTTTGGAACTGGGGGTATAGCTCAGTGGTAGAGCATTTGACTGCAGTTCAAGAGGTCCCTAATTCAAATCTGGGTGCCCCCTGGTCCAACTGTTGTACCTGTAGAAATATGTTTTTAAATAAATTGAAGTAAACATTAACAATGTTAGCATTTTATGTAATGAGAAACACATTTCTACATTTGAAATACTCCTGATCATCTCCTGAAACATAGTGTAAACACCATTACGCTGTTTCGGATTTCTTCGTATGATACAAGCTGTGTTTTACATTCACCCAAGTTCTACTGGTGATATTATCAGTTTGAAATAGTCCATTGGAAGCTCATATGAATGTTATAAAACTGTGGTGGAAACCAATAATATGCCCTTAATGAAATGTATTAATTTGTACAGCTGACCAGAAGTGCACTGATGTCATTAGTTCTACAAGTTCCATACAGTCACCCACTCTATCACTTTTTTTTAAAAAAGGGCAGTTTTCAGCATTCAAGGGTTTATGTCAGTGGTAGAGGGTAGGAGTGCAGTTCAAGAAGTCCCTGTTTCATAACCATATACCCTCTTCAATAGATCCTGTTAAAATGTTTTTCAACCCAGTGCACTGTAAGAAACTATAAGATATATCATCATTTCTTAGACAAAACAATCAACAATTGGGTTTAACTATGCTCTTAGCACAAAATCAACAAACTGATTGCAGTTCAAGAGGTCCCTAGTTCAAATCTGGGTGCCGCCTGGTCCAATTTTTGTACCTGTAGAAATATCTTTTTAAATAAATTGAAGTAAACATTAACAATCTT
Source organism: Ambystoma mexicanum (assembly GCF_040938575.1). Classification (NCBI taxonomy): domain Eukaryota; kingdom Metazoa; phylum Chordata; class Amphibia; order Caudata; family Ambystomatidae; genus Ambystoma; species Ambystoma mexicanum. The sequence continues at coordinate 434,245,436 of NC_090928.1, forward strand.
AGCATTTTATGTAATGAGCAACACATTTCTACATTTAAAATACTCCTGATCATCTCCTGAAACATAGGTTAAACACCATTACGCTGTTTCGGATTTCTTCATATGATACAAGCTGTGTATTACATTCACCCAATTTCTACTGGTGATATTATCAGTTTGAAATAGTCCATTGGAAGCTCATATGAATGTTATAAAACTGTGGTAGAAACCAATAATATGCTCTTAATGAAATGTATTAATTTGTACAGCTGACCAGAAGTGCACTGATGTCATTAGTTCTACAAGTTCCATACAGTCACCCACTCTATCACTTTTTTTTAAAAAAGGGCAGTTTTCAGCATTCAAGGGTTTATGTCAGTGGTAGAGGGTAGGAGTGCAGTTCAAGAAGTCCCTGTTTCATAACCATATACCCTCTTCAATAGATCCTGTTAAAATGTTTTTCAACCCAGTGCACTGTAAGAAACTATAAGATATATCATCATTTCTTAGACAAAACAATCAACAATTGGGTTTAACTATGCTCTTAGCACAAAATCAACAAACTGATTGCAGTTCAAGAGGTCCCTAGTTCAAATCTGGGTGCCGCCTGGTCCAATTTTTGTACCTGTAGAAATATCTTTTTAAATAAATTGAAGTAAACATTAACAATCTTAGCATTTTATGTAATGAGCAACACATTTCTACATTTAAAATACTCCTGATCATCTCCTGAAACATAGGTTAAACACCATTACGCTGTTTCGGATTTCTTCATATGATACAAGCTGTGTATTACATTCACCCAATTTCTACTGGTGATATTATCAGTTTGAAATAGTCCATTGGAAGCTCATATGAATGTTATAAAACTGTGGTAGAAACCAATAATATGCTCTTAATGAAATGTATTAATTTGTACAGCTGACCAGAAGTGCACTGATGTCATTAGTTCTACAAGTTCCATACAGTCACCCACTCTATCACTTTTTTAAAAAAGGGCAGTTTTCAGCATTCAAGGGTTTATGTCAGTGGTAGAGTGTAGGAGTGCAGTTCAAGAAGTCCCTGTTTCATAACCATATACCCTCTTCAATAGATCCTGTTAAAATATTTTTCAACCCAATGCAGTGTAAGAAACAATAAGATATATCATCATTTCATATACAAAACAATGAACAGTTGGGTTTAACTATGCTCTTAGCACACAATCAACAAACTGCAGTAGAAAAGCAGTTACGTTTTGCAGAATTTGTGCATTTGACAAAAGATTTTTTTTCCATGTTCCAAGATCTACATGTGATATGAAATGTATGAATTCTTGCAATGGAAACCTCACTGTATTTTACCAAGGCAGATAAAGGACACCCTTCGCACCCCATATACCTATAAGGAGGGTTTGGTGGCTGAAAATGCTTTGCTTTGATGGTGATTGCATGTTGCTTGCACTTTGTGCATATTACTGAATTAATAAAGGTAAACATTTTGGAACTGGGGGTATAGCTCAGTGGTAGAGCATTTGACTGCAGTTCAAGAGGTCCCTAATTCAAATCTGGGTGCCCCCTGGTCCAACTGTTGTACCTGTAGAAATATGTTTTTAAATAAATTGAAGTAAACATTAACAATTTTAGCATTTTATGTAATGAGAAACACATTTCTACATTTGAAGTACTCCTGATCATCTCCTGAAACATAGTGTAAACACCATTACGCTGTTTCGGATTTCTTCGTATGATACAAGCTGTGTTTTACATTCACCCAAGTTCTACTGGTGATATTATCAGTTTGAAATAGTCCATTGGAAGCTCATATGAATGTTATAAAACTGTGGTGGAAACCAATAATATGCCCTTAATGAAATGTATTAATTTGTACAGCTGACCAGAAGTGCACTGATGTCATTAGTTCTACAAGTTCCATACAGTCACCCACTCTATCACTTTTTTTTTAAAAAAGGGCAGTTTTCAGCATTCAAGGGTTTATGTCAGTGGTAGAGGGTAGGAGTGCAGTTAAAGAAGTCCCTGTTTCATAACCATATACCCTCTTCAATAGATCCTGTTAAAATGTTTTTCAACCCAGTGCACTGTAAGAAACTATAAGATATATCATCATTTCTTAGACAAAACAATCAACAATTGGGTTTAACTATGCTCTTAGCACAAAATCAACAAACTGATTGCAGTTCAAGAGGTCTCTAGTTCAAATCTGGGTGCCGCCTGGTCCAATTTTTGTACCTGTAGAAATATCTTTTTAAATAAATTGAAGTAAACATTAACAATCTTAGCATTTTATGTAATGAGCAACACATTTCTACATTTGAAATACTCCTGATCATCTCCTGAAACATAGGGTAAACACCATTAAGCTGTTTCGGATTTCTTCGTATGATACAAGCTGTGTATTACATTCACCCAAGTTCTACTGGTGATATTATCAGTTTGAAATAGTCCATTGGAAGCTCATATGAATGTTATAAAACTTTGGTGGAAACCAATAATATGCCCTTAATGAAATGTATTAATTTGTACAGCTGACCAGAAGTGCACTGATGTCATTAGTTCTACAAGTTCCATACAGTTACCCACTATATCACCTTTTTAAAAAAGGGCAGTTTTCAGCATTCAAGGGTTTATGTCAGTGGTAGAGGGTAGGAGTGCAGTTCAAGAAGTCCCTGTTTCATAACCATATACCCTCTTCAATAGATCCTGTTAAAATGTTTTTCAACCCAATGCACTGTAAGAAACAATAAAATATATCATCATTTCATATACAAAACAATGTACAATTGGGTTTAACTATGCTCTTAGCACAAAATCAACAAACTGCAGTAGAGAAGCAGTTACGTTTTGCAGAATTTGTGCATTTGAGAAAAGTTTTTTTTTCCATGTTCCAAGATCTACATGTGATACGAAATGTATGAATTCTTGCACTGGAAACCTCACTGTATTTTACGAAGGCAGATAAAGGACATCTTTTGTACCCCTTATCCTTATAAGGAGGGTTTGGTGGCTGAAAATGCATTGCTTTGATGGTGATTGCATGTTGCTTCCACTTTGTACATATTACTGAATAAATAAAGGTGAACATTTCAGAACTGGGGGTATAGCTCAGTGGTAGAGCATTTTGACTGCAGAGATCCCTAGTTCAAATCTGGGTGCCCCCTTGTCCAACTGTTTTACCTGTAGAAATATTTTCTTAAATAAATTGAAGAAAACATTTACAATCTCAGCATTTTATGTAATGAGCAACACATTTCTACATTTGAAATACTCCTGATCATCTCTGGAAACATAGGATAAACACCATTAAGCTGTTTCGGATTTCTTCGTATGATACAAGCTGTGTATTACATGCACCCAAGTTCTACTGGTGATATTATCAGTTTGAAATAGTCCATTGGAAGCTCATATGAATGTTATAAAACTGTGGTGGAAACCAATAATATGCCCTTAATGAAATGTATTAATTTGTACAGCTGACCAGAAGTGCACTGATGTCATTAGTTCTACAAGTTCCATGCAGTCACCCACTCTATCACCTTTTTAAAAAAGAGCAGTTTTCAGCATTCAAGGGTTTATGTCAGTTGTAGAGGGTAGGGGTGAAGTTCCAGAAGTCCCTGTTTCATAACCATATACGCTCTTCAATAGATCCTGTTAAAATGTTTTTCAACCCAATGCACTGTAAGAAACAATAGGATATATCATCATTTCATATAAAAAACAATGAAAAATTGGGTTTAACTATGCCCTTAGCACAAAATCAACAAACTGCAATAGAGAAGCAGTTACGTTTTGCAGAATTTGTGCATTTGACAAAAGTTTTTTTTCCATGTTCCAAGATCTACATGTGATACGAAATGTATGAATTCTTGCAATGGAAACTTCACTGTATTTTACCAAGGCAGATAAAGGACATCTTGTGTACCCCTTATAGTTATAAGGAGGGTTTGGTGGCTGAAAATGCATTGCTTTGATGGTGATTGCATGTTGCTTCCACTTTGTACATATTACTGAATTATTAAAGTTGAAAACTTCAGAACTGGGGGTATAGTTCAGTGGTAGAGCATCTGACTGCAGATCAAGAGGTCCCTAGTTCAAATCTGGGTGCCGCCTGGTCCAACTGTTGTACCTGTAGAAATATTTTTTTAAATAAATTGAAGAAAACATTTACAATCTTAGCATTTTATGTAATGAGCAACATATTTCTACATTTGAAATACTCCTGATCATCTCCTGAAACATAGTGTAAACACCATTAAGCTGTTTCGGATTTCTTCGTATGATACAAGCTGTGTATTACATTCACCCAAGTTCTACTGGTGATATTATCAGTTTGAAATAGTCCATTGGAAGCTCATATGAATGTTATAAAACTGTGGTGGAAACCAATAATATGCCCTTAATGAAATGTATTAATTTGTACAGCTGACCAGAAGTGCCCTGATGTCATTAGTTCTACAAGTTCCACACAGTCACCCACTCTATCACCTTTTTAAAAAAGAGCAGTTTTCAGCATTCAAGGGTTTATGTCAGTGGTAGAGGGTAGGAGTGCAGTTCAAGAAGTCCCTGTTTCATAACCATATACTCTCTTCAATAGATCCTGTTAAAATATTTTTCAACCCAATGCACTGTAAGAAACAATAGGATAAATCATCATTTCATATAAAAAAACAATGAACAATTGGGTTTAACTATGCTCTTAGCACAAAATCAACAAACTGCAGTAGAGAAGCAGTTACGTTTTGCAGAATTTGTGCATTTGACAAAAGTTTTTTTTCCATGTTCCAAGATCTACATGTGATACGAAATGTATGAATTCTTGCAATGGAAACCTCACTGTATTTTACCAAGGCAGATAAAGGACATCTTGTGTATCCCTTATAGTTATAAGGAGGGTTTGGTGGCTGAAAATGCATTGCTTTGATGGTGATTGCATGTTGCTTCCACTTTGTACATATTACTGAATTAATAAAGGAGAACATTTCAGAACTGGGGGTATAGTTCAGTGGTAGAGCATTTGACTCCAGATCAAGAGGTCCCTAGTTCAAATCTGGGTGCCCCCTTGTCCACTGTTTTACCTGTAGAATTTTTTTTTAATTAAATAAATTGAAGAAAACATTTACAATCTTAGCATTTTATGTAATGAGCAACACATTTCTACATTTGAAATACTCCTGATCATCTCCTGAAACATAGGGTAAACACCATTAAGCTGTTTAGGATTTCTTCATATGATACAAGCTGTGTTTTACATTCACCCAAGTTCTACTGGTGATATTATCAGTTTGAAATAGTCCATTGGAAGCTCATATGAACGTGATAAAACTGTGGTGGAAACCAATAATATGCCCTTAATGAAATGTATTAATTTGTCCAGCTGACCAGAAGGGTACTGATGTCATTAGTTCTACAAGTTCCATACAGTCACCCACTCTATCACTTTTTTTAAAAAGGGCAGTTTTCAGCATTCAAGGGTTTATGTCAGTGGTAGAGCGTAGGAGTGCAGTTCAAGAAGTCCCTTTTTCATAACCATATACCCTCTTCAATAGATCCCGTTAAAATGTTTTTCAACCCAATGCACTGTAAGAAACAATAGGATATATCATCATTTTGTGTAAAAAACAATGAACAATTGGGTTTAACTATGCTCTTAGCACAAAATCAACAAACTGCAGTAGAGAAGCAGTTACGTTTTGCAGAATTTGTGCATTTGACAAAAGTTTTTTTTCCATGTTCCAAGATCTACATGTGATACGAAATGTATGAATTCTTGCAATGGAATCCTCACTGTATTTTACCAAGGCAGATAAAGGACATCCTTCGCACCCCATTTACTTATAAGGAGGGTTTGGTGGCTGAAAATGCATTGCTTTGATGGTGATTGCATGGTGCTTGCACTTTGTACATATTACTGAATTAATAAAGGTGAACGTTTTAGAAGTGCGGGTATAGCTCAGTGGTAGAGCATTTGACTGCAGATCAAGAGGTCCCTAGTTCAAATCTGAGTGCCCCCTGGTCCAACTGTTGCACCTGTAGAAATATTTTTTTAATTAAATAAATTGAAGAAAACATTTACAATCTTAGCATTTTATGTAATGAGCAACACATTTCTACATTTGAAATACTCCTGATCATCTCCTGAAACATAGGGTAAACACCATTAAGCTGTTTCGGATTTCTTCGTATGATACAAGCTGTGTATTACATTCACCCAAGTTCTACTGGTGATATTATCAGTTTGAAATAGTCCATTGGAAGCTCATATGAATGTTATAAAACTGTGGTGGAAACCAATAATATGCCCTTAATGAAATGTATTAATTTGTACAGCTGACCAGAAGTGCACTGATGTCATTAGTTCTACAAGTTCCATACAGTCACCCACTCTATCATTTTTTTAAAAAAGGGCAGTTTTCAGCATTCAATGGTTTATGTCAGTGGTAGAGGGTAGGAGTGCAGTTCAAGAAGTCCCTGTTTCATAACCATATACCCTCTTCAATAGATCCTGTTAAAATGTTTTTCAACCCAATGCAGTTTAAGAAACAATAAGATATATCATCATTTCATATACAAAACAATGAACAGTTGGGTTTAACTATGCTCTTAGCACACAATCAACAAACTGCAGTAGAAAAGCAGTTACGTTTTGCAGAATTTGTGCATTTGACAAAAGATTTTTTTTCCATGTTCCAAGATCTACATGTGATATGAAATGTATGAATTCTTGCAATGGAAACCTCACTGTATTTTACCAAGGCAGATAAAGGACATCCTTCGCACCCCATATACCTATAAGGAGGGTTTGGTGGCTGAAAATGCTTTGCTTTGATGGTGATTGCATGTTGCTTGCACTTTGTGCATATTACTGAATTAATAAAGGTAAACATTTTGGAACTGGGGGTATAGCTCAGTGGTAGAGCATTTAACTGCAGTTCAAGAGGTCCCTAATTCAAATTTGGGTGCCCCCTGGTCCAACTGTTGTACCTGTAGAAATATGTTTTTAAATAAATTGAAGTAAACATTAACAATTTTAGCATTTTATGTAATGAGAAACACATTTCTACATTTGAAATACTCCTGATCATCTCCTGAAACATAGTGTAAACACCATTACGCTGTTTCGGATTTCTTCGTATGATACAAGCTGTGTATTACATTCACCCAAGTTCTACTGGTGATATTATCAGTTTGAAATAGTCCATTGGAAGCTCATATGAATGTTATAAAACTGTGGTAGAAACCAATAATATGCCCTTAATGAAATGTATTAATTTGTACAGCTGCCCAGAAGTGCACTGATGTCATTAGTTCTACAAGTTCCATACAGTCACCCACTCTATCACTTTTTTAAAAAAGGGCAGTTTTCAGCATTCAAGGGTTTATGTCAGTGGTAGAGTGTAGGAGTGCAGTTCAAGAAGTCCCTGTTTCATAACCATATACCCTCTTCAATAGATCCTGTTAAAATATTTTTCAACCCAATGCAGTGTAAGAAACAATAAGATATATCATCATTTCATATACAAAACAATGAACAGTTGGGTTTAACTATGCTCTTAGCACACAATCAACAAACTGCAGTAGAAAAGCAGTTACGTTTTGCAGAATTTGTGCATTTGACAAAAGATTTTTTTTCCATGTTCCAAGATCTACATGTGATATGAAATGTATGAATTCTTGCAATGGAAACCTCACTGTATTTTACCAAGGCAGATAAAGGACATCCTTCGCACCCCATATACCTATAAGGAGGGTTTGGTGGCTGAAAATGCTTTGCTTTGATGGTGATTGCATGTTGCTTGCACTTTGTGCATATTACTGAATTAATAAAGGTAAACATTTTGGAACTGGGGGTATAGCTCAGTGGTAGAGCATTTGACTGCAGTTCAAGAGGTCCCTAATTCAAATCTGGGTGCCCCCTGGTCCAACTGTTGTACCTGTAGAAATATGTTTTTAAATAAATTGAAGTAAACATTAACAATTTTAGCATTTTATGTAATGAGAAACACATTTCTACATTTGAAATACTCCTGATCATCTCCTGAAACATAGTGTAAACACCATTACGCTGTTTCGGATTTCTTCGTATGATACAAGCTGTGTATTACATTCACCCAAGTTCTACTGGTGATATTATCAGTTTGAAATAGTCCATTGGAAGCTCATATGAATGTTATAAAACTGTGGTAGAAACCAATAATATGCCCTTAATGAAATGTATTAATTTGTACAGCTGCCCAGAAGTGCACTGATGTCATTAGTTCTACAAGTTCCATAAAGTCATCCACTCTATCACTTTTTTAAAAAAGGGCAGTTTTCAGCATTCAAGGGTTTATGTCAGTGGTAGAGTGTAGGAGTGCAGTTCAAGAAGTCCCTGTTTCTAACCATATACCCTCTTCAATAGATCCTGTTAAAATGTTTTTCAACCCAGTGCACTGTAAGAAACTATAAGATATATCATCATTTCTTAGACAAAACAATCAACAATTGGGTTTAACTATGCTCTTAGCACAAAATCAACAAACTGACTGCAGTTCAAGAGGTCCCTAGTTCAAATCTGGGTGCCGCCTGGTCCAATTTTTGTACCTGTAGAAATATCTTTTTAAATAAATTGAAGTAAACATTAACAATTTTAGCATTTTATGTAATGAGCAACACATTTCTACATTTAAAATACTCCTGATCATCTCCTGAAACATAGGTTAAACACCATTACGCTGTTTCGGATTTCTTCATATGATACAAGCTGTGTATTACATTCACCCAATTTCTACTGGTGATTTTATCAGTTTGAAATAGTCCATTGGAAGCTCATATGAATGTTATAAAACTGTGGTAGAAACCAATAATATGCTCTTAATGAAATGTATTAATTTGTACAGCTGACCAGAAGTGCACTGATGTCATTAGTTCTACAAGTTCCATACAGTCACCCACTCTATCACTTTTTTAAAAAAGGGCAGTTTTCAGCATTCAAGGGTTTATGTCAGTGGTAGAGTGTAGGAGTGCAGTTCAAGAAGTCCCTGTTTCATAACCATATACCCTCTTCAATAGATCCTGTTAAAATATTTTTCAACCCAATGCAGTGTAAGAAACAATAAGATATATCATCATTTCATATACAAAACAATGAACAGTTGGGTTTAACTATGCTCTTAGCACACAATCAACAAACTGCAGTAGAAAAGCAGTTACGTTTTGCAGAATTTGTGCATTTGACAAAAGATTTTTTTTCCATGTTCCAAGATCTGCATGTGATATGAAATGTATGAATTCTTGCAATGGAAACCTCACTGTATTTTACCAAGGCAGATAAAGGACACCCTTCGCACCCCATATACCTATAAGGAGGGTTTGGTGGCTGAAAATGCTTTGCTTTGATGGTGATTGCATGTTGCTTGCACTTTGTGCATATTACTGAATTAATAAAGGTAAACATTTTGGAACTGGGGGTATAGCTCAGTGGTAGAGCATTTGACTGCAGTTCAAGAGGTCCCTAATTCAAATCTGGGTGCCCCCTGGTCCAACTGTTGTACCTGTAGAAATATGTTTTTAAATAAATTGAAGTAAACATTAACAATGTTAGCATTTTATGTAATGAGAAACACATTTCTACATTTGAAATACTCCTGATCATCTCCTGAAACATAGTGTAAACACCATTACGCTGTTTCGGATTTCTTCGTATGATACAAGCTGTGTTTTACATTCACCCAAGTTCTACTGGTGATATTATCAGTTTGAAATAGTCCATTGGAAGCTCATATGAATGTTATAAAACTGTGGTGGAAACCAATAATATGCCCTTAATGAAATGTATTAATTTGTACAGCTGACCAGAAGTGCACTGATGTCATTAGTTCTACAAGTTCCATACAGTCACCCACTCTATCACTTTTTTTTAAAAAAGGGCAGTTTTCAGCATTCAAGGGTTTATGTCAGTGGTAGAGGGTAGGAGTGCAGTTCAAGAAGTCCCTGTTTCATAACCATATACCCTCTTCAATAGATCCTGTTAAAATGTTTTTCAACCCAGTGCACTGTAAGAAACTATAAGATATATCATCATTTCTTAGACAAAACAATCAACAATTGGGTTTAACTATGCTCTTAGCACAAAATCAACAAACTGATTGCAGTTCAAGAGGTCCCTAGTTCAAATCTGGGTGCCGCCTGGTCCAATTTTTGTACCTGTAGAAATATCTTTTTAAATAAATTGAAGTAAACATTAACAATCTTAGCATTTTATGTAATGAGCAACACATTTCTACATTTAAAATACTCCTGATCATCTCCTGAAACATAGGTTAAACACCATTACGCTGTTTCGGATTTCTTCATATGATACAAGCTGTGTATTACATTCACCCAATTTCTACTGGTGATATTATCAGTTTGAAATAGTCCATTGGAAGCTCATATGAATGTTATAAAACTGTGGTAGAAACCAATAATATGCTCTTAATGAAATGTATTAATTTGTACAGCTGACCAGAAGTGCACTGATGTCATTAGTTCTACAAGTTCCATACAGTCACCCACTCTATCACTTTTTTAAAAAAGGGCAGTTTTCAGCATTCAAGGGTTTATGTCAGTGGTAGAGTGTAGGAGTGCAGTTCAAGAAGTCCCTGTTTCATAACCATATACCCTCTTCAATAGATCCTGTTAAAATATTTTTCAACCCAATGCAGTGTAAGAAACAATAAGATATATCATCATTTCATATACAAAACAATGAACAGTTGGGTTTAACTATGCTCTTAGCACACAATCAACAAACTGCAGTAGAAAAGCAGTTACGTTTTGCAGAATTTGTGCATTTGACAAAAGATTTTTTTTCCATGTTCCAAGATCTACATGTGATATGAAATGTATGAATTCTTGCAATGGAAACCTCACTGTATTTTACCAAGGCAGATAAAGGACACCCTTCGCACCCCATATACCTATAAGGAGGGTTTGGTGGCTGAAAATGCTTTGCTTTGATGGTGATTGCATGTTGCTTGCACTTTGTGCATATTACTGAATTAATAAAGGTAAACATTTTGGAACTGGGGGTATAGCTCAGTGGTAGAGCATTTGACTGCAGTTCAAGAGGTCCCTAATTCAAATCTGGGTGCCCCCTGGTCCAACTGTTGTACCTGTAGAAATATGTTTTTAAATAAATTGAAGTAAACATTAACAATTTTAGCATTTTATGTAATGAGAAACACATTTCTACATTTGAAGTACTCCTGATCATCTCCTGAAACATAGTGTAAACACCATTACGCTGTTTCGGATTTCTTCGTATGATACAAGCTGTGTTTTACATTCACCCAAGTTCTACTGGTGATATTATCAGTTTGAAATAGTCCATTGGAAGCTCATATGAATGTTATAAAACTGTGGTGGAAACCAATAATATGCCCTTAATGAAATGTATTAATTTGTACAGCTGACCAGAAGTGCACTGATGTCATTAGTTCTACAAGTTCCATACAGTTACCCACTATATCACCTTTTTAAAAAAGGGCAGTTTTCAGCATTCAAGGGTTTATGTCAGTGGTAGAGGGTAGGAGTGCAGTTCAAGAAGTCCCTGTTTCATAACCATATACCCTCTTCAATAGATCCTGTTAAAATGTTTTTCAACCCAATGCACTGTAAGAAACAATAAAATATATCATCATTTCATATACAAAACAATGTACAATTGGGTTTAACTATGCTCTTAGCACAAAATCAACAAACTGCAGTAGAGAAGCAGTTACGTTTTGCAGAATTTGTGCATTTGAGAAAAGTTTTTTTTTCCATGTTCCAAGATCTACATGTGATACGAAATGTATGAATTCTTGCACTGGAAACCTCACTGTATTTTACGAAGGCAGATAAAGGACATCTTTTGTACCCCTTATCCTTATAAGGAGGGTTTGGTGGCTGAAAATGCATTGCTTTGATGGTGATTGCATGTTGCTTCCACTTTGTACATATTACTGAATAAATAAAGGTGAACATTTCAGAACTGGGGGTATAGCTCAGTGGTAGAGCATTTTGACTGCAGAGATCCCTAGTTCAAATCTGGGTGCCCCCTTGTCCAACTGTTTTACCTGTAGAAATATTTTCTTAAATAAATTGAAGAAAACATTTACAATCTCAGCATTTTATGTAATGAGCAACACATTTCTACATTTGAAATACTCCTGATCATCTCTGGAAACATAGGATAAACACCATTAAGCTGTTTCGGATTTCTTCGTATGATACAAGCTGTGTATTACATGCACCCAAGTTCTACTGGTGATATTATCAGTTTGAAATAGTCCATTGGAAGCTCATATGAATGTTATAAAACTGTGGTGGAAACCAATAATATGCCCTTAATGAAATGTATTAATTTGTACAGCTGACCAGAAGTGCACTGATGTCATTAGTTCTACAAGTTCCATGCAGTCACCCACTCTATCACCTTTTTAAAAAAGAGCAGTTTTCAGCATTCAAGGGTTTATGTCAGTTGTAGAGGGTAGGGGTGAAGTTCCAGAAGTCCCTGTTTCATAACCATATACGCTCTTCAATAGATCCTGTTAAAATGTTTTTCAACCCAATGCACTGTAAGAAACAATAGGATATATCATCATTTCATATAAAAAACAATGAAAAATTGGGTTTAACTATGCCCTTAGCACAAAATCAACAAACTGCAATAGAGAAGCAGTTACGTTTTGCAGAATTTGTGCATTTGACAAAAGTTTTTTTTCCATGTTCCAAGATCTACATGTGATACGAAATGTATGAATTCTTGCAATGGAAACTTCACTGTATTTTACCAAGGCAGATAAAGGACATCTTGTGTACCCCTTATAGTTATAAGGAGGGTTTGGTGGCTGAAAATGCATTGCTTTGATGGTGATTGCATGTTGCTTCCACTTTGTACATATTACTGAATTATTAAAGTTGAAAACTTCAGAACTGGGGGTATAGTTCAGTGGTAGAGCATCTGACTGCAGATCAAGAGGTCCCTAGTTCAAATCTGGGTGCCGCCTGGTCCAACTGTTGTACCTGTAGAAATATTTTTTTAAATAAATTGAAGAAAACATTTACAATCTTAGCATTTTATGTAATGAGCAACATATTTCTACATTTGAAATACTCCTGATCATCTCCTGAAACATAGTGTAAACACCATTAAGCTGTTTCGGATTTCTTCGTATGATACAAGCTGTGTATTACATTCACCCAAGTTCTACTGGTGATATTATCAGTTTGAAATAGTCCATTGGAAGCTCATATGAATGTTATAAAACTGTGGTGGAAACCAATAATATGCCCTTAATGAAATGTATTAATTTGTACAGCTGACCAGAAGTGCCCTGATGTCATTAGTTCTACAAGTTCCACACAGTCACCCACTCTATCACCTTTTTAAAAAAGAGCAGTTTTCAGCATTCAAGGGTTTATGTCAGTGGTAGAGGGTAGGAGTGCAGTTCAAGAAGTCCCTGTTTCATAACCATATACTCTCTTCAATAGATCCTGTTAAAATATTTTTCAACCCAATGCACTGTAAGAAACAATAGGATAAATCATCATTTCATATAAAAAAACAATGAACAATTGGGTTTAACTATGCTCTTAGCACAAAATCAACAAACTGCAGTAGAGAAGCAGTTACGTTTTGCAGAATTTGTGCATTTGACAAAAGTTTTTTTTCCATGTTCCAAGATCTACATGTGATACGAAATGTATGAATTCTTGCAATGGAAACCTCACTGTATTTTACCAAGGCAGATAAAGGACATCTTGTGTATCCCTTATAGTTATAAGGAGGGTTTGGTGGCTGAAAATGCATTGCTTTGATGGTGATTGCATGTTGCTTCCACTTTGTACATATTACTGAATTAATAAAGGAGAACATTTCAGAACTGGGGGTATAGTTCAGTGGTAGAGCATTTGACTCCAGATCAAGAGGTCCCTAGTTCAAATCTGGGTGCCCCCTTGTCCACTGTTTTACCTGTAGAATTTTTTTTTAATTAAATAAATTGAAGAAAACATTTACAATCTTAGCATTTTATGTAATGAGCAACACATTTCTACATTTGAAATACTCCTGATCATCTCCTGAAACATAGGGTAAACACCATTAAGCTGTTTAGGATTTCTTCATATGATACAAGCTGTGTTTTACATTCACCCAAGTTCTACTGGTGATATTATCAGTTTGAAATAGTCCATTGGAAGCTCATATGAACGTGATAAAACTGTGGTGGAAACCAATAATATGCCCTTAATGAAATGTATTAATTTGTCCAGCTGACCAGAAGGGTACTGATGTCATTAGTTCTACAAGTTCCATACAGTCACCCACTCTATCACTTTTTTTAAAAAGGGCAGTTTTCAGCATTCAAGGGTTTATGTCAGTGGTAGAGCGTAGGAGTGCAGTTCAAGAAGTCCCTTTTTCATAACCATATACCCTCTTCAATAGATCCCGTTAAAATGTTTTTCAACCCAATGCACTGTAAGAAACAATAGGATATATCATCATTTTGTGTAAAAAACAATGAACAATTGGGTTTAACTATGCTCTTAGCACAAAATCAACAAACTGCAGTAGAGAAGCAGTTACGTTTTGCAGAATTTGTGCATTTGACAAAAGTTTTTTTTCCATGTTCCAAGATCTACATGTGATACGAAATGTATGAATTCTTGCAATGGAATCCTCACTGTATTTTACCAAGGCAGATAAAGGACATCCTTCGCACCCCATTTACTTATAAGGAGGGTTTGGTGGCTGAAAATGCATTGCTTTGATGGTGATTGCATGGTGCTTGCACTTTGTACATATTACTGAATTAATAAAGGTGAACGTTTTAGAAGTGCGGGTATAGCTCAGTGGTAGAGCATTTGACTGCAGATCAAGAGGTCCCTAGTTCAAATCTGAGTGCCCCCTGGTCCAACTGTTGCACCTGTAGAAATATTTTTTTAATTAAATAAATTGAAGAAAACATTTACAATCTTAGCATTTTATGTAATGAGCAACACATTTCTACATTTGAAATACTCCTGATCATCTCCTGAAACATAGGGTAAACACCATTAAGCTGTTTCGGATTTCTTCGTATGATACAAGCTGTGTATTACATTCACCCAAGTTCTACTGGTGATATTATCAGTTTGAAATAGTCCATTGGAAGCTCATATGAATGTTATAAAACTGTGGTGGAAACCAATAATATGCCCTTAATGAAATGTATTAATTTGTACAGCTGACCAGAAGTGCACTGATGTCATTAGTTCTACAAGTTCCATACAGTCACCCACTCTATCATTTTTTTAAAAAAGGGCAGTTTTCAGCATTCAATGGTTTATGTCAGTGGTAGAGGGTAGGAGTGCAGTTCAAGAAGTCCCTGTTTCATAACCATATACCCTCTTCAATAGATCCTGTTAAAATGTTTTTCAACCCAATGCAGTGTAAGAAACAATAAGATATATCATAATTTCATATACAAAACAATGAACAGTTGGGTTTAACTATGCTCTTAGCACAAAATCAACAAACTGCAGTAGAGGAGCAGTTACGTTTTGCAGAATTTGTGCATTTGACAAAAGTTTTTTTTCCATGTTCCAAGATCTACATGTGATACGAAATGTATGAATTCTTGCAATGGAAACCTCACTGTATTTTACCAAGGCAGATAAAGGACATCCTTCGCACCCCATATACCTATAAGGAGGGTTTGGTGGCTGAAAATGCTTTGCTTTGATGGTGATTGCATGTTGCTTGCACTTTGTGCATATTACTGAATTAATAAAGGTAAACATTTTGGAACTGGGGGTATAGCTCAGTGGTAGAGCATTTGACTGCAGTTCAAGAGGTCCCTAATTCAAATCTGGGTGCCCCCTGGTCCAACTGTTGTACCTGTAGAAATATGTTTTTAAATACATTGAAGTAAACATTAACAATTTTAGCATTTTATGTAATGAGAAACACATTTCTACATTTGAAATACTCCTGATCATCTCCTGAAACATAGTGTAAACACCATTACGCTGTTTCGGATTTCTTCGTATGATACAAGCTGTGTATTACATTCACCCAAGTTCTACTGGTGATATTATCAGTTTGAAATAGTCCATTGGAAGCTCATATGAATGTTATAAAACTGTGGTAGAAACCAATAATATGCCCTTAATGAAATGTATTAATTTGTACAGCTGCCCAGAAGTGCACTGATGTCATTAGTTCTACAAGTTCCATACAGTCATCCACTCTATCACTTTTTTAAAAAAGGGCAGTTTTCAGCATTCAAGGGTTTATGTCAGTGGTAGAGTGTAGGAGTGCAGTTCAAGAAGTCCCTGTTTCTAACCATATACCCTCTTCAATAGATCCTGTTAAAATGTTTTTCAACCCAATGCAGTTTAAGAAACAATAAGATATATCATCATTTCATATACAAAACAATGAACAGTTGGGTTTAACTATGCTCTTAGCACACAATCAACAAACTGCAGTAGAAAAGCAGTTACGTTTTGCAGAATTTGTGCATTTGACAAAAGATTTTTTTTCCATGTTCCAAGATCTACATGTGATATGAAATGTATGAATTCTTGCAATGGAAACCTCACTGTATTTTACCAAGGCAGATAAAGGACATCCTTCGCACCCCATATACCTATAAGGAGGGTTTGGTGGCTGAAAATGCTTTGCTTTGATGGTGATTGCATGTTGCTTGCACTTTGTGCATATTACTGAATTAATAAAGGTAAACATTTTGGAACTGGGGGTATAGCTCAGTGGTAGAGCATTTAACTGCAGTTCAAGAGGTCCCTAATTCAAATTTGGGTGCCCCCTGGTCCAACTGTTGTACCTGTAGAAATATGTTTTTAAATAAATTGAAGTAAACATTAACAATTTTAGCATTTTATGTAATGAGAAACACATTTCTACATTTGAAATACTCCTGATCATCTCCTGAAACATAGTGTAAACACCATTACGCTGTTTCGGATTTCTTCGTATGATACAAGCTGTGTATTACATTCACCCAAGTTCTACTGGTGATATTATCAGTTTGAAATAGTCCATTGGAAGCTCATATGAATGTTATAAAACTGTGGTAGAAACCAATAATATGCCCTTAATGAAATGTATTAATTTGTACAGCTGCCCAGAAGTGCACTGATGTCATTAGTTCTACAAGTTCCATACAGTCACCCACTCTATCACTTTTTTAAAAAAGGGCAGTTTTCAGCATTCAAGGGTTTATGTCAGTGGTAGAGTGTAGGAGTGCAGTTCAAGAAGTCCCTGTTTCATAACCATATACCCTCTTCAATAGATCCTGTTAAAATATTTTTCAACCCAATGCAGTGTAAGAAACAATAAGATATATCATCATTTCATTTACAAAACAATGAACAGTTGGGTTTAACTATGCTCTTAGCACACAATCAACAAACTGCAGTAGAAAAGCAGTTACGTTTTGCAGAATTTGTGCATTTGACAAAAGATTTTTTTTCCATGTTCCAAGATCTACATGTGATATGAAATGTATGAATTCTTGCAATGGAAACCTCACTGTATTTTACCAAGGCAGATAAAGGACATCCTTCGCACCCCATATACCTATAAGGAGGGTTTGGTGGCTGAAAATGCTTTGCTTTGATGGTGATTGCATGTTGCTTGCACTTTGTGCATATTACTGAATTAATAAAGGTAAACATTTTGGAACTGGGGGTATAGCTCAGTGGTAGAGCATTTGACTGCAGTTCAAGAGGTCCCTAATTCAAATCTGGGTGCCCCCTGGTCCAACTGTTGTACCTGTAGAAATATGTTTTTAAATACATTGAAGTAAACATTAACAATTTTAGCATTTTATGTAATGAGAAACACATTTCTACATTTGAAATACTCCTGATCATCTCCTGAAACATAGTGTAAACACCATTACGCTGTTTCGGATTTCTTCGTATGATACAAGCTGTGTATTACATTCACCCAAGTTCTACTGGTGATATTATCAGTTTGAAATAGTCCATTGGAAGCTCATATGAATGTTATAAAACTGTGGTAGAAACCAATAATATGCCCTTAATGAAATGTATTAATTTGTACAGCTGCCCAGAAGTGCACTGATGTCATTAGTTCTACAAGTTCCATACAGTCATCCACTCTATCACTTTTTTAAAAAAGGGCAGTTTTCAGCATTCAAGGGTTTATGTCAGTGGTAGAGTGTAGGAGTGCAGTTCAAGAAGTCCCTGTTTCTAACCATATACCCTCTTCAATAGATCCTGTTAAAATGTTTTTCAACCCAATGCAGTTTAAGAAACAATAAGATATATCATCATTTCATATACAAAACAATGAACAGTTGGGTTTAACTATGCTCTTAGCACACAATCAACAAACTGCAGTAGAAAAGCAGTTACGTTTTGCAGAATTTGTGCATTTGACAAAAGATTTTTTTTCCATGTTCCAAGATCTACATGTGATATGAAATGTATGAATTCTTGCAATGGAAACCTCACTGTATTTTACCAAGGCAGATAAAGGACATCCTTCGCACCCCATATACCTATAAGGAGGGTTTGGTGGCTGAAAATGCTTTGCTTTGATGGTGATTGCATGTTGCTTGCACTTTGTGCATATTACTGAATTAATAAAGGTAAACATTTTGGAACTGGGGGTATAGCTCAGTGGTAGAGCATTTAACTGCAGTTCAAGAGGTCCCTAATTCAAATTTGGGTGCCCCCTGGTCCAACTGTTGTACCTGTAGAAATATGTTTTTAAATAAATTGAAGTAAACATTAACAATTTTAGCATTTTATGTAATGAGAAACACATTTCTACATTTGAAATACTCCTGATCATCTCCTGAAACATAGTGTAAACACCATTACGCTGTTTCGGATTTCTTCGTATGATACAAGCTGTGTATTACATTCACCCAAGTTCTACTGGTGATATTATCAGTTTGAAATAGTCCATTGGAAGCTCATATGAATGTTATAAAACTGTGGTAGAAACCAATAATATGCCCTTAATGAAATGTATTAATTTGTACAGCTGCCCAGAAGTGCACTGATGTCATTAGTTCTACAAGTTCCATACAGTCACCCACTCTATCACTTTTTTAAAAAAGGGCAGTTTTCAGCATTCAAGGGTTTATGTCAGTGGTAGAGTGTAGGAGTGCAGTTCAAGAAGTCCCTGTTTCATAACCATATACCCTCTTCAATAGATCCTGTTAAAATATTTTTCAACCCAATGCAGTGTAAGAAACAATAAGATATATCATCATTTCATTTACAAAACAATGAACAGTTGGGTTTAACTATGCTCTTAGCACACAATCAACAAACTGCAGTAGAAAAGCAGTTACGTTTTGCAGAATTTGTGCATTTGACAAAAGATTTTTTTTCCATGTTCCAAGATCTACATGTGATATGAAATGTATGAATTCTTGCAATGGAAACCTCACTGTATTTTACCAAGGCAGATAAAGGACATCCTTCGCACCCCATATACCTATAAGGAGGGTTTGGTGGCTGAAAATGCTTTGCTTTGATGGTGATTGCATGTTGCTTGCACTTTGTGCATATTACTGAATTAATAAAGGTAAACATTTTGGAACTGGGGGTATAGCTCAGTGGTAGAGCATTTGACTGCAGTTCAAGAGGTCCCTAATTCAAATCTGGGTGCCCCCTGGTCCAACTGTTGTACCTGTAGAAATATGTTTTTAAATAAATTGAAGTAAACATTAACAATTTTAGCATTTTATGTAATGAGAAACACATTTCTACATTTGAAATACTCCTGATCATCTCCTGAAACATAGTGTAAACACCATTACGCTGTTTCGGATTTCTTCGTATGATACAAGCTGTGTATTACATTCACCCAAGTTCTACTGGTGATATTATCAGTTTGAAATAGTCCATTGGAAGCTCATATGAATGTTATAAAACTGTGGTAGAAACCAATAATATGCCCTTAATGAAATGTATTAATTTGTACAGCTGCCCAGAAGTGCACTGATGTCATTAGTTCTACAAGTTCCATAAAGTCATCCACTCTATCACTTTTTTAAAAAAGGGCAGTTTTCAGCATTCAAGGGTTTATGTCAGTGGTAGAGTGTAGGAGTGCAGTTCAAGAAGTCCCTGTTTCTAACCATATACCCTCTTCAATAGATCCTGTTAAAATGTTTTTCAACCCAGTGCACTGTAAGAAACTATAAGATATATCATCATTTCTTAGACAAAACAATCAACAATTGGGTTTAACTATGCTCTTAGCACAAAACCAACAAACTGACTGCAGTTCAAGAGGTCCCTAGTTCAAATCTGGGTGCCGCCTGGTCCAATTTTTGTACCTGTAGAAATATCTTTTTAAATAAATTGAAGTAAACATTAACAATCTTAGCATTTTATGTAATGAGCAACACATTTCTACATTTAAAATACTCCTGATCATCTCCTGAAACATAGGTTAAACACCATTACGCTGTTTCGGATTTCTTCATATGATACAAGCTGTGTATTACATTCACCCAATTTCTACTGGTGATATTATCAGTTTGAAATAGTCCATTGGAAGCTCATATGAATGTTATAAAACTGTGGTAGAAACCAATAATATGCTCTTAATGAAATGTATTAATTTGTACAGCTGACCAGAAGTGCACTGATGTCATTAGTTCTACAAGTTCCATACAGTCACCCACTCTATCACTTTTTTAAAAAAGGGCAGTTTTCAGCATTCAAGGGTTTATGTCAGTGGTAGAGTGTAGGAGTGCAGTTCAAGAAGTCCCTGTTTCATAACCATATACCCTCTTCAATAGATCCTGTTAAAATATTTTTCAACCCAATGCAGTGTAAGAAACAATAAGATATATCATCATTTCATATACAAAACAATGAACAGTTGGGTTTAACTATGCTCTTAGCACACAATCAACAAACTGCAGTAGAAAAGCAGTTACGTTTTGCAGAATTTGTGCATTTGACAAAAGATTTTTTTTCCATGTTCCAAGATCTACATGTGATATGAAATGTATGAATTCTTGCAATGGAAACCTCACTGTATTTTACCAAGGCAGATAAAGGACACCCTTCGCACCCCATATACCTATAAGGAGGGTTTGGTGGCTGAAAATGCTTTGCTTTGATGGTGATTGCATGTTGCTTGCACTTTGTGCATATTACTGAATTAATAAAGGTAAACATTTTGGAACTGGGGGTATAGCTCAGTGGTAGAGCATTTGACTGCAGTTCAAGAGGTCCCTAATTCAAATCTGGGTGCCCCCTGGTCCAACTGTTGTACCTGTAGAAATATGTTTTTAAATAAATTGAAGTAAACATTAACAATTTTAGCATTTTATGTAATGAGAAACACATTTCTACATTTGAAATACTCCTGATCATCTCCTGAAACATAGTGTAAACACCATTACGCTGTTTCGGATTTCTTCGTATGATACAAGCTGTGTTTTACATTCACCCAAGTTCTACTGGTGATATTATCAGTTTGAAATAGTCCATTGGAAGCTCATATGAATGTTATAAAACTGTGGTGGAAACCAATAATATGCCCTTAATGAAATGTATTAATTTGTACAGCTGACCAGAAGTGCACTGATGTCATTAGTTCTACAAGTTCCATACAGTCACCCACTCTATCACTTTTTTTTAAAAAAGGGCAGTTTTCAGCATTCAAGGGTTTATGTCAGTGGTAGAGGGTAGGAGTGCAGTTCAAGAAGTCCCTGTTTCATAACCATATACCCTCTTCAATAGATCCTGTTAAAATGTTTTTCAACCCAGTGCACTGTAAGAAACTATAAGATATATCATCATTTCTTAGACAAAACAATCAACAATTGGGTTTAACTATGCTCTTAGCACAAAATCAACAAACTGATTGCAGTTCAAGAGGTCCCTAGTTCAAATCTGGGTGCCGCCTGGTCCAATTTTTGTACCTGTAGAAATATCTTTTTAAATAAATTGAAGTAAACATTAACAATCTTAGCATTTTATGTAATGAGCAACACATTTCTACATTTAAAATACTCCTGATCATCTCCTGAAACATAGGTTAAACACCATTACGCTGTTTCGGATTTCTTCATATGATACAAGCTGTGTATTACATTCACCCAATTTCTACTGGTGATATTATCAGTTTGAAATAGTCCATTGGAAGCTCATATGAATGTTATAAAACTGTGGTAGAAACCAATAATATGCTCTTAATGAAATGTATTAATTTGTACAGCTGACCAGAAGTGCACTGATGTCATTAGTTCTACAAGTTCCATACAGTCACCCACTCTATCACTTTTTTAAAAAAAGGGCAGTTTTCAGCATTCAAGGGTTTATGTCAGTGGTAGAGTGTAGGAGTGCAGTTCAAGAAGTCCCTGTTTCATAACCATATACCCTCTTCAATAGATCCTGTTAAAATATTTTTCAACCCAATGCAGTGTAAGAAACAATAAGATATATCATCATTTCATATACAAAACAATGAACAGTTGGGTTTAACTATGCTCTTAGCACACAATCAACAAACTGCAGTAGAAAAGCAGTTACGTTTTGCAGAATTTGTGCATTTGACAAAAGATTTTTTTTCCATGTTCCAAGATCTACATGTGATATGAAATGTATGAATTCTTGCAATGGAAACCTCACTGTATTTTACCAAGGCAGATAAAGGACACCCTTCGCACCCCATATACCTATAAGGAGGGTTTGGTGGCTGAAAATGCTTTGCTTTGATGGTGATTGCATGTTGCTTGCACTTTGTGCATATTACTGAATTAATAAAGGTAAACATTTTGGAACTGGGGGTATAGCTCAGTGGTAGAGCATTTGACTGCAGTTCAAGAGGTCCCTAATTCAAATCTGGGTGCCCCCTGGTCCAACTGTTGTACCTGTAGAAATATGTTTTTAAATAAATTGAAGTAAACATTAACAATTTTAGCATTTTATGTAATGAGAAACACATTTCTACATTTGAAGTACTCCTGATCATCTCCTGAAACATAGTGTAAACACCATTACGCTGTTTCGGATTTCTTCGTATGATACAAGCTGTGTTTTACATTCACCCAAGTTCTACTGGTGATATTATCAGTTTGAAATAGTCCATTGGAAGCTCATATGAATGTTATAAAACTGTGGTGGAAACCAATAATATGCCCTTAATGAAATGTATTAATTTGTACAGCTGACCAGAAGTGCACTGATGTCATTAGTTCTACAAGTTCCATACAGTCACCCACTCTATCACTTTTTTTTTTAAAAAAGGGCAGTTTTCAGCATTCAAGGGTTTATGTCAGTGGTAGAGGGTAGGAGTGCAGTTAAAGAAGTCCCTGTTTCATAACCATATACCCTCTTCAATAGATCCTGTTAAAATGTTTTTCAACCCAGTGCACTGTAAGAAACTATAAGATATATCATCATTTCTTAGACAAAACAATCAACAATTGGGTTTAACTATGCTCTTAGCACAAAATCAACAAACTGATTGCAGTTCAAGAGGTCTCTAGTTCAAATCTGGGTGCCGCCTGGTCCAATTTTTGTACCTGTAGAAATATCTTTTTAAATAAATTGAAGTAAACATTAACAATCTTAGCATTTTATGTAATGAGCAACACATTTCTACATTTGAAATACTCCTGATCATCTCCTGAAACATAGGGTAAACACCATTAAGCTGTTTCGGATTTCTTCGTATGATACAAGCTGTGTATTACATTCACCCAAGTTCTACTGGTGATATTATCAGTTTGAAATAGTCCATTGGAAGCTCATATGAATGTTATAAAACTTTGGTGGAAACCAATAATATGCCCTTAATGAAATGTATTAATTTGTACAGCTGACCAGAAGTGCACTGATGTCATTAGTTCTACAAGTTCCATACAGTTACCCACTATATCACCTTTTTAAAAAAGGGCAGTTTTCAGCATTCAAGGGTTTATGTCAGTGGTAGAGGGTAGGAGTGCAGTTCAAGAAGTCCCTGTTTCATAACCATATACCCTCTTCAATAGATCCTGTTAAAATGTTTTTCAACCCAATGCACTGTAAGAAACAATAAAATATATCATCATTTCATATACAAAACAATGAACAATTGGGTTTAACTATGCTCTTAGCACAAAATCAACAAACTGCAGTAGAGAAGCAGTTACGTTTTGCAGAATTTGTGCATTTGAGAAAAGTTTTTTTTTCCATGTTCCAAGATCTACATGTGATACGAAATGTATGAATTCTTGCACTGGAAACCTCACTGTATTTTACGAAGGCAGATAAAGGACATCTTTTGTACCCCTTATACTTATAAGGAGGGTTTGGTGGCTGAAAATGCATTGCTTTGATGGTGATTGCATGTTGCTTCCACTTTGTACATATTACTGAATAAATAAAGGTGAACATTTCAGAACTGGGGGTATAGCTCAGTGGTAGAGCATTTTGACTGCAGAGATCCCTAGTTCAAATCTGGGTGCCCCCTTGTCCAACTGTTTTACCTGTAGAAATATTTTCTTAAATAAATTGAAGAAAACATTTACAATCTCAGCATTTTATGTAATGAGCAACACATTTCTACATTTGAAATACTCCTGATCATCTCTGGAAACATAGGGTAAACACCATTAAGCTGTTTCGGATTTCTTCATATGATACAAGCTGTGTATTACATGCACCCAAGTTCTACTGGTGATATTATCAGTTTGAAATAGTCCATTGGAAGCTCATATGAATGTTATAAAACTGTGGTGGAAACCAATAATATGCCCTTAATGAAATGTATTAATTTGTACAGCTGACCAGAAGTGCACTGATGTCATTAGTTCTACAAGTTCCATGCAGTCACCCACTCTATCACCTTTTTAAAAAAGAGCAGTTTTCAGCATTCAAGGGTTTATGTCAGTTGTAGAGGGTAGGGGTGAAGTTCCAGAAGTCCCTGTTTCATAACCATATACGCTCTTCAATAGATCCTGTTAAAATGTTTTTCAACCCAATGCACTGTAAGAAACAATAGGATATATCATCATTTCATATAAAAAACAATGAAAAATTGGGTTTAACTATGCCCTTAGCACAAAATCAACAAACTGCAATAGAGAAGCAGTTACGTTTTGCAGAATTTGTGCATTTGACAAAAGTTTTTTTTCCATGTTCCAAGATCTACATGTGATACGAAATGTATGAATTCTTGCAATGGAAACTTCACTGTATTTTACCAAGGCAGATAAAGGACATCTTGTGTACCCCTTATAGTTATAAGGAGGGTTTGGTGGCTGAAAATGCATTGCTTTGATGGTGATTGCATGTTGCTTCCACTTTGTACATATTACTGAATTATTAAAGTTGAAAACTTCAGAACTGGGGGTATAGTTCAGTGGTAGAGCATCTGACTGCAGATCAAGAGGTCCCTAGTTCAAATCTGGGTGCCGCCTGGTCCAACTGTTGTACCGGTAGAAATATTTTTTTAAATAAATTGAAGAAAACATTTACAATCTTAGCATTTTATGTAATGAGCAACACATGTCTACATTTGAAATACTCCTGATCATCTCCTGAAACATAGGGTAAACACCATTAAGCTGTTTAGGATTTCTTCATATGATACAAGCTGTGTTTTACATTCACCCAAGTTCTACTGGTGATATTATCAGTTTGAAATAGTCCATTGGAAGCTCATATGAACGTGATAAAACTGTGGTGGAAACCAATAATATGCCCTTAATGAAATGTATTAATTTGTCCAGCTGACCAGAAGGGTACTGATGTCATTAGTTCTACAAGTTCCATACAGTCACCCACTCTATCACTTTTTTTAAAAAGGGCAGTTTTCAGCATTCAAGGGTTTATGTCAGTGGTAGAGCGTAGGAGTGCAGTTCAAGAAGTCCCTGTTTCATAACCATATACCCTCTTCAATAGATCCTGTTAAAATGTTTTTCAACCCAATGCACTGTAAGAAACAATAGGATATATCATCATTTCGTGTAAAAAACAATGAACAATTGGGTTTAACTATGCTCTTAGCACAAAATCAACAAACTGCAGTAGAGAAGCAGTTACGTTTTGCAGAATTTGTGCATTTGACAAAAGTTTTTTTTCCATGTTCCAAGATCTACATGTGATACGAAATGTATGAATTCTTGCAATGGAATCCTCACTGTATTTTACCAAGGCAGATAAAGGACATCCTTCGCACCCCATTTACTTATAAGGAGGGTTTGGTGGCTGAAAATGCATTGCTTTGATGGTGATTGCATGGTGCTTGCACTTTGTACATATTACTGAATTAATAAAGGTGAACGTTTTAGAAGTGCGGGTATAGCTCAGTGGTAGAGCATTTGACTGCAGATCAAGAGGTCCCTAGTTCAAATCTGAGTGCCCCCTGGTCCAACTGTTGCACCTGTAGAAATATTTTTTTAAATAAATTGAAGAAAACATTTACAATCTTAGCATTTTATGTAATGAGCAACACATTTCTACATTTGAAATACTCCTGATCATCTCCTGAAAAATAGGGTAAACACCATTAAGCTGTTTCGGATTTCTTCGTATGATACAAGCTGTGTATTACATTCACCCAAGTTCTACTGGTGATATTATCAGTTTGAAATAGTCCATTGGAAGCTCATATGAATGTTATAAAACTGTGGTGGAAACCAATAATATGCCCTTAATGAAATGTATTAATTTGTACAGCTGACCAGAAGTGCACTGATGTCATTAGTTCTACAAGTTCCATACAGTCACCCACTCTATCATTTTTTTAAAAAAGGGCAGTTTTCAGCATTCAAGGGTTTATGTCAGTGGTAGAGGGTAGGAGTGCAGTTCAAGAAGTCCCTGTTTCATAACCATATACCCTCTTCAATAGATCCTGTTAAAATGTTTTTCAACCCAATGCAGTGTAAGAAACAATAAGATATATCATCATTTCATATACAAAACAATGAACAGTTGGGTTTAACTATGCTTTTAGCACAAAATCAACAAACTGCAGTAGAAAAGCAGTTACGTTTTGCAGAATTTGTGCATTTGACAAAAGTTTTTTTTCCATGTTCCAAGATCTACATGTGATACGAAATGTATGAATTCTTGCAATGGAAACCTCACTGTATTTTACCAAGGCAGATAAAGGACATCTTGTGTACCCCTTATAGTTATAAGGAGGGTTTGGTGGCTGAAAATGCATTGCTTTGATGGTGATTGCATGTTGCTTCCACTTTGTACATATTACTGAATTAATAAAGTTGAAAACTTCAGAACTGGGGGCATAGCTCAGTGGTAGAGCATTTGACTGCAGTTCAAGAGGTCCCTAGTTCAAATCTGGGTGCCGCCTGGTCCAATTTTTGTACCTGTAGAAATATTCTTTTAAATAAATTGAAGTAAACATTAACAATCTTAGCATTTTATGTAATGAGCAACACATTTCTACATTTGAAATACTCCTGATCATCTCCGGAAACATAGGTTAAACACCATTAAGCTGTTTCGGAATTCTTCATATGATACAAGCTGTGTATTACATTCACCCAATTTCTACTGGTGATATTATCAGTTTGAAATAGTCCATTGGAAGCGCATATGAATGTTATAAAACTGTGGTGGAAACCAATAATATGCCCTTAATGAAATGTATTAATTTGTACAGCTGACCAGAAGTGCACTGATTTCATTAGTTCTACAAGTTCCTTACAGTTACCCACTCTATCACCTTTTTAAAAAAGAGCAGTTTTCAGCATTCAAGGGTTTATGTCAGTGGTAGAGGGTAGGAGTGCAGTTCAAGAAGTCCCTGTTTCATAACCATATACCCTCTTCAATAGATCCTGTTTAAATATTTTTCAACCCAATGCACTGTAAGAAACAATAGGATATATCATCATTTCATATAAAAAACAATGAATAATTGGGTTTAACTATGCTCTTAGCACAAAATCAACAAACTGCAGTAGAGGAGCAGTTACGTTTTGCAGAATGTGTGCATTTGACAAACGTTTTTTTTCCATGTTCCAAGATCTACATGTGATACGAAATGTATGAATTCTTGCAATGGAAACCTCACTGTATTTTACCAAGGCAGAAAAAGGACATCCTTCGCACCCCATATACCTATAAGGAGGGTTTGGTGGCTGAAAATGCTTTGCTTTGATGGTGATTGCATGTTGCTTGCACTTTGTGCATATTACTGAATTAATAAAGGTAAACATTTTGGAACTGGGGGTATAGCTCAGTGGTAGAGCATTTGACTGCAGTTCAAGAGGTCCCTAATTCAAATCTGGGTGCCCCCTGGTCCAACTGTTGTACCTGTAGAAATATGTTTTTAAATAAATTGAAGTAAACATTAACAATTTTAGCATTTTATGTAATGAGAAACACATTTCTACATTTGAAATACTCCTGATCATCTCCTGAAACATAGTGTAAACACCATTACGCTGTTTCGGATTTCTTCGTATGATACACGCTGTGTATTACATTCACCCAAGTTCTACTGGTGATATTATCAGATTGAAATAGTCCATTGGAAGCTCATATGAATGTTATAAAACTGTGGTAGAAACCAATAATATGCCCTTAATGAAATGTATTAATTTGTACAGCTGCCCAGAAGTGCACTGATGTCATTAGTTCTACAAGTTCCATACAGTCACCCACTCTATCACTTTTTTAAAAAAGGGCAGTTTTCAGCATTCAAGGGTTTATGTCAGTGGTAGAGTGTAGGAGTGCAGTTCAAGAAGTCCCTGTTTCATAACCATATACCCTCTTCAATAGATCCTGTTAAAATGTTTTTCAACCGAGTGCACTGTAAGAAACTATAAGATATATCATCATTTCTTATACAAAACAATGAACAATTGGGTTTAACTATGCTCTTAGCACAAAATCAACAAACTTCAGTACAGAAGCAGCTACGTTTTGCAGAATTTGTGCATTTGACAAAAGCTTTTTTTTTCCATGTTCCAAGATCTACATGTGACACGAAATGTATGAATTCTTGCACTGGAAACCTCACTGTATTTTACGAAGGCAGATAAAGGACATCTTTTGTACCCCTTATACTTATAAGGAGGGTTTGGTGGCTGAAAATGCATTGCTTTGATGGTGATTGCATGTTGCTTCCACTTTGTACATATTACTGAATAAATAAAGGTGAACATTTCAGAACTGGGGGTATAGCTCAGTGTAGAGCATTTGACTGCAGATCAAGAGATCCCTAGTTCAAATCTGGGTGCCCCCTTGTCCAACTGTTTTACCTGTAGAAATATTTTCTTAATTAAATAAATTGAAGAAAATATTTACAATCTTAGCATTTTATGTAATAAGCAACACATTTCTACATTTGAAATACTCCTGATCATCTCCTGAAACATAGTGTAAACACCATTAAGCTGTTTCGGATTTCTTCGTATGATACAAGCTGTGTATTACATTCACCCAAGTTCTACTGGTGATATTATCAGTTTGAAATAGTCCATTGGAAGTTCATATGAATGTTATAAAACTGTGGTGGAAACCAATAATATGCCCTTAATGAAATGTATTAATTTGTACAGCTGACCAGAAGTGCACTGATGTCATTAGTTCTACAAGTTCCATACAGCCACCCACTCTATCACTTTTTTAAAAAAGGGCAGTTTTCAGCATTCAAGGGTTTATGTCAGTGGTAGAGGGTAGGAGTGCAGTTCAAGAAGTCCATGTTTCATAACCATATACCCTCTTCAATAGATCCTGTTAAAATGTTTTTCAACCCAATGCAGTGTAAGAAACAATAAGATATATCATCATTTCATATACAAAACAATGAACTATTGGGTTTAACTATGCTCTTAGCACAAAATCAACAAACTGCAGTAGAGAAGCAGTTACGTTTTGCAGAATTTGTGCATTTGACAAAAGCTTTTTTTTTCCATGTTCCAAGATCTACATGTGACACGAAATGTATGAATTCTTGCACTGGAAACCTCACTGTATTTTACGAAGGCAGATAAAGGACATCTTTTGTACCCCTTATACTTATAAGGAGGGTTTGGTGGCTGAAAATGCATTGCTTTGATGGTGATTGCATGTTGCTTCCACTTTGTACATATTACTGAATAAATAAAGGTGAACATTTCAGAACTGGGGGTATAGCTCAGTGTAGAGCATTTGACTGCAGATCAAGAGATCCCTAGTTCAAATCTGGGTGCCCCCTTGTCCAACTGTTTTACCTGTAGAAATATTTTCTTAATTAAATAAATTGAAGAAAATATTTACAATCTTAGCATTTTATGTAATAAGCAACACATTTCTACATTTGAAATACTCCTGATCATCTCCTGAAACATAGTGTAAACACCATTAAGCTGTTTCGGATTTCTTCGTATGATACAAGCTGTGTATTACATTCACCCAAGTTCTACTGGTGATATTATCAGTTTGAAATAGTCCATTGGAAGTTCATATGAATGTTATAAAACTGTGGTGGAAACCAATAATATGCCCTTAATGAAATGTATTAATTTGTACAGCTGACCAGAAGTGCACTGATGTCATTAGTTCTACAAGTTCCATACAGCCACCCACTCTATCACTTTTTTAAAAAAGGGCAGTTTTCAGCATTCAAGGGTTTATGTCAGTGGTAGAGGGTAGGAGTGCAGTTCAAGAAGTCCATGTTTCATAACCATATACCCTCTTCAATAGATCCTGTTAAAATGTTTTTCAACCCAATGCAGTGTAAGAAACAATAAGATATATCATCATTTCATATACAAAACAATGAACTATTGGGTTTAACTATGCTCTTAGCACAAAATCAACAAACTGCAGTAGAGAAGCAGTTACGTTTTGCAGAATTTGTGCATTTGACAAAAGCTTTTTTTTTCCATGTTCCAAGATCTACATGTGACACGAAATGTATGAATTCTTGCACTGGAAACCTCACTGTATTTTACGAAGGCAGATAAAGGACATCTTTTGTACCCCTTATACTTATAAGGAGGGTTTGGTGGCTGAAAATGCATTGCTTTGATGGTGATTGCATGTTGCTTCCACTTTGTACATATTACTGAATAAATAAAGGTGAACATTTCAGAACTGGGGGTATAGCTCAGTGTAGAGCATTTGACTGCAGATCAAGAGATCCCTAGTTCAAATCTGGGTGCCCCCTTGTCCAACTGTTTTACCTGTAGAAATATTTTCTTAATTAAATAAATTGAAGAAAATATTTACAATCTTAGCATTTTATGTAATAAGCAACACATTTCTACATTTGAAATACTCCTGATCATCTCCTGAAACATAGTGTAAACATCATTAAGCTGTTTCGGATTTCTTCGTATGATACAAGCTGTGTATTACATTCACCCAAGTTCTACTGGTGATATTATCAGTTTGAAATAGTCCATTGGAAGTTCATATGAATGTTATAAAACTGTGGTGGAAACCAATAATATGCCCTTAATGAAATGTATTAATTTGTACAGCTGACCAGAAGTGCACTGATGTCATTAGTTCTACAAGTTCCATACAGCCACCCACTCTATCACTTTTTTAAAAAAGGGCAGTTTTCAGCATTCAAGGGTTTATGTCAGTGGTAGAGGGTAGGAGTGCAGTTCAAGAAATCCCTGTTTCATAACCATATACCCTCTTCAATAGATCCTGTTAAAATGTTTTTCAACCCAATGCACTGTAAGAAGCAATAGGATATATCATCATTTCATATACAAAACAATGAACAATTGGGTTTAACTATGCTCTTAGCACAAAATCAACAAACTGCAGTAGAGAAGCAGTTACATTTTGCAGAATTTGTGCATTTGACAAAAGATTTTTTTCCATGTTCCCAGATCTACATGTGATACGAAATGTATGACTTCTTGCAATGGAAACCTCACTGTATTTTACCAGGGAAGATAAAGGACATCCTTTGCACCCCATATACTTATAAGGAGGGTTTGGTGGCTGAAAATGCATTGCTTTGATGGTGATTGCATGTAGCTTCCACTTTCCACATATTACTGAATAAATAAAGGTGAACATTTCAGAAATGGGGGTATAGCTCAGGGGTAGAGCATTTCACTGCAGATCAAGAGGTCCCTAGTGCAAATCTGGGTGCCCCCTTGTCCAACTGTTGTACCTGTAGAAATATTTGTTTTATTAAATAAATTGAAGTAACCATTTACAATCTTAGCATTTTATGTAATGAGCAACACATTTCTCCATTTAAAATACTCCTGATCATCACCTGAAACATAGGGTAAACACCATTAAGCTGTTTAGGATTTCTTCATGTGATACAAGCTGTGTTTAACATTCACCCAGGTTCTACTGGTGATATGATCAGTTTGGAATAGTCCATTGGAAGCTCACATGAATGTTATAAAACTGTGGTGGAAACCTATAATATGCCCTTAATGAAATGTATTAATTTGTACAGCTGACCAGAAGTGCACTGATGTCATTAGTTCCACAAGTTCCATAGAGTCACCCACTCTATCGCCTTTTTAAAAAAGGGTAGTTTTCAACATTGAAGGGTTTATATCAGTGGTAGAGCGTAGGAGTGTAGTTCAAGAAGTCACTGTTTCATAACCATATACCCTCTTCAATAGATCCTGTTAAAATGTTTTTCAACCCAATGCACTGTAAGAAACAATAGGATATATCATCATTTCATATACAAAACAATGAACAATTGGGTTTAACTATGCTCTTAGCACAAAATCAACAAACTGCAGTAGAGAAGCAGTTACATTTTGAAGAATTTGTGCATTTGACAAAAGATTTTTTTTCCAAGCTCCACGATCTACATATGATACGAAATGTATGAATTCTTGCAATGGAAACCTCACTGTATTTTACCAAGGCAGATAAAGGACATCCTTGGCACCCCATATACTTATAAGAAGGGTTTGGTGACTGAAAATGCATTGCTTTGATGGTGATTGCATGTTGCTTGCACTTTGTACATATTACTGAATTAATGAAGGTGAATATTTTATAACCGGGGGTATAGCTCAGTGGTAGAGCATTTGACTGCAGATCAAGAGGTCCCTAGTTCAAATCTAGTTGCCCCCTTGTCCTACTGTTTTACCTGTAGAAATATTTTTTTAATTAAATAAATTGAAGAAAACATTTACAATCTTAGCATTTTATGTAATGAGCAACACATTTCTTCATTTGAAATACTCCTGATCATCTCCGGAAACATAGGGTAAACACCATTAAGCTGTTTCGGAATTCTTTGTATGATACAAGCTGTGTATTACATTCACCCAAGTTCTACTGGTGATATTATCAGTTTGAAATAGTCCATTGGAAGCGCATATGAATGTTATAAAACTGTGGTGGAAACCAGTAATATGCCCTTAATGAAATGTATTAATTTGTACAGCTGACCAGAAGTGCACTGATGTCATTAGATCTACAAGTTCCATACAGTCAACCACTCTATCACCTTTTTAAAAAAGAACAGTTTTCAGCATTCAAGGGTTTATGTCAGTGGTAGTGGTAGGAGTGCAGTTCAAGAAGTCCCTGTTTCATAACCATATACCCTCTTCAATAGATCCTGTTAAAATATTTTTCAACCCAATGCACTGTAAGAAACAATAGGATATATCATCATTTCATATAAAAAAAAACAATGAACAATTGGGTTTAACTATGCTCTTAGCACAAAATCAACAAACTGCAGTAGAGAAGCAGTTACGTTTTGCAGAATTTGTGCATTTGACAAAAGTTTTTTTTCCATTTTCCAAGATCTACATGTGATACGGAATGTATTAATTCTTGCAATGGAAACCTCACTGTATTTTACCAAGGCAGATAAAGGACATCTTGTGTATCCCTTATAGTTATAAGGAGGGTTTGGTGGCTGAAAATGCATTGCTTTGATGGTGATTGCATGTTGCTTCCACTTTGTACATATTACTGAATTAATAAAGGTGAACATTTCAGAAGTGGTGGTATAGCTCAGTGGTAGAGCATTTGACTGCAGATCAAGAGGTCGCTAGCCCAAATCTGGGTGCCCCCTTGTTCAACTGTTTTACCTGTGGAAATATTTTTTTAATTAAATAAATTGAAGAAAACATTTACAATCTTAGCATTTTATGTAATGAGCAACACATTTCTTCATTTGAAATACTCCTGATCATCTCCGGAAACATAGGGTAAACACCATTAAGCTGTTTCGGAATTCTTCGTATGATACAAGCTGTGTATTACATTCACCCAAGTTCTACTGGTGATATTATCAGTTTGAAATAGTCCATTGGAAGCGCATATGAATGTTATAAAACTGTGGTGGAAACCAGTAATATGCCCTTAATGAAATGTATTAATTTGTACAGCTGACCAGAAGTGCACTGATGTCATTAGATCTACAAGTTCCATACAGTCAACCACTCTATCACCTTTTTAAAAAAGAACAGTTTTCAGCATTCAAGGGTTTATGTCAGTGGTAGTGGTAGGAGTGCAGTTCAAGAAGTCCCTGTTTCATAACCATATACCCTCTTCAATAGATCCTGTTAAAATATTTTTCAACCCAATGCACTGTAAGAAACAATAGGATATATCATCATTTCATATAAAAAAAAACAATGAACAATTGGGTTTAACTATGCTCTTAGCACAAAATCAACAAACTGCAGTAGAGAAGCAGTTACGTTTTGCAGAATTTGTGCATTTGAGAAAAGTTTTTTTTTCCATGTTCCAAGATCTACATGTGATACGAAATGTATGAATTCTTGCACTGGAAACCTCACTGTATTTTACGAAGGCAGATAAAGGACATCTTTTGTACCCCTTATACTTATAAGGAGGGTTTGGTGGCTGAAAATGCATTGCTTTGATGGTGATTGCATGTTGCTTCCACTTTGTACATATTACTGAATAAATAAAGGTGAACATTTCAGAACTGGGGGTATAGCTCAGTGGTAGAGCATTTTGACTGCAGAGATCCCTAGTTCAAATCTGGGTGCCCCCTTGTCCAACTGTTTTACCTGTAGAAATATTTTCTTAAATAAATTGAAGAAAACATTTACAATCTCAGCATTTTATGTAATGAGCAACACATTTCTACATTTGAAATACTCCTGATCATCTCTGGAAACATAGGGTAAACACCATTAAGCTGTTTCGGATTTCTTCGTATGATACAAGCTGTGTATTACATGCACCCAAGTTCTACTGGTGATATTATCAGTTTGAAATAGTCCATTGGAAGCTCATATGAATGTTATAAAACTGTGGTGGAAACCAATAATATGCCCTTAATGAAATGTATTAATTTGTACAGCTGACCAGAAGTGCACTGATGTCATTAGTTCTACAAGTTCCATGCAGTCACCCACTCTATCACCTTTTTAAAAAAGAGCAGTTTTCAGCATTCAAGGGTTTATGTCAGTTGTAGAGGGTAGGGGTGAAGTTCCAGAAGTCCCTGTTTCATAACCATATACGCTCTTCAATAGATCCTGTTAAAATGTTTTTCAACCCAATGCACTGTAAGAAACAATAGGATATATCATCATTTCATATAAAAAACAATGAAAAATTGGGTTTAACTATGCCCTTAGCACAAAATCAACAAACTGCAATAGAGAAGCAGTTACGTTTTGCAGAATTTGTGCATTTGACAAAAGTTTTTTTTCCATGTTCCAAGATCTACATGTGATACGAAATGTATGAATTCTTGCAATGGAAACCTCACTGTATTTTACCAAGGCAGATAAAGGACATCTTGTGTATCCCTTATAGTTATAAGGAGGGTTTGGTGGCTGAAAATGCATTGCTTTGATGGTGATTTCATGTTGCTTCCACTTTGTACATATTACTGAATTAATAAAGGAGAACATTTCAGAACTGGGGGTATAGTTCAGTGGTAGAGCATTTGACCCCAGATCAAGAGGTCCCTAGTTCAAATCTGGGTGCCCCCTTGTCCACTGTTTTACCTGTAGAATTTTTTTTTAATTAAATAAATTGAAGAAAACATTTACAATCTTAGCATTTTATGTAATGAGCAACACATGTCTACATTTGAAATACTCCTGATCATCTCCTGAAACATAGGGTAAACACCATTAAGCTGTTTAGGATTTCTTCATATGATACAAGCTGTGTTTTACATTCACCCAAGTTCTACTGGTGATATTATCAGTTTGAAATAGTCCATTGGAAGCTCATATGAACGTGATAAAACTGTGGTGGAAACCAATAATATGCCCTTAATGAAATGTATTAATTTGTCCAGCTGACCAGAAGGGTACTGATGTCATTAGTTCTACAAGTTCCATACAGTCACCCACTCTATCACTTTTTTTAAAAAGGGCAGTTTTCAGCATTCAAGGGTTTATGTCAGTGGTAGAGCGTAGGAGTGCAGTTCAAGAAGTCCCTGTTTCATAACCATATACCCTCTTCAATAGATCCTGTTAAAATGTTTTTCAACCCAATGCACTGTAAGAAACAATAGGATATATCATCATTTCGTGTAAAAAACAATGAACAATTGGGTTTAACTATGCTCTTAGCACAAAATCAACAAACTGCAGTAGAGAAGCAGTTACGTTTTGCAGAATTTGTGCATTTGACAAAAGTTTTTTTTCCATGTTCCAAGATCTACATGTGATACGAAATGTATGAATTCTTGCAATGGAATCCTCACTGTATTTTACCAAGGCAGATAAAGGACATCCTTCGCACCCCATTTACTTATAAGGAGGGTTTCGTGGCTGAAAATGCATTGCTTTGATGGTGATTGCATGGTGCTTGCACTTTGTACATATTACTGAATTAATAAAGGTGAACGTTTTAGAAGTGCGGGTATAGCTCAGTGGTAGAGCATTTGACTGCAGATCAAGAGGTCCCTAGTTCAAATCTGAGTGCCCCCTGGTCCAACTGTTGCACCTGTAGAAATATTTTTTTAAATAAATTGAAGAAAACATTTACAATCTTAGCATTTTATGTAATGAGCAACACATTTCTACATTTGAAATACTCCTGATCATCTCCTGAAACATAGGGTAAACACCATTAAGCTGTTTCGGATTTCTTCGTATGATACAAGCTGTGTATTACATTCACCCAAGTTCTACTGGTGATATTATCAGTTTGAAATAGTCCATTGGAAGCTCATATGAATGTTATAAAACTGTGGTGGAAACCAATAATAT
Source organism: Ambystoma mexicanum (assembly GCF_040938575.1). NCBI lineage: Eukaryota > Metazoa > Chordata > Amphibia > Caudata > Ambystomatidae > Ambystoma > Ambystoma mexicanum. The sequence continues at coordinate 434,282,523 of NC_090928.1, forward strand.
GCCCTTAATGAAATGTATTAATTTGTACAGCTGACCAGAAGTGCACTGATGTCATTAGTTCTACAAGTTCCATACAGTCACCCACTCTATCATTTTTTTAAAAAAGGGCAGTTTTCAGCATTCAAGGGTTTATGTCAGTGGTAGAGGGTAGGAGTGCAGTTCAAGAAGTCCCTGTTTCATAACCATATACCCTCTTCAATAGATCCTGTTAAAATGTTTTTCAACCCAATGCAGTGTAAGAAACAATAAGATATATCATCATTTCATATACAAAACAATGAACAGTTGGGTTTAACTATGCTCTTAGCACAAAATCAACAAACTGCAGTAGAAAAGCAGTTACGTTTTGCAGAATTTGTGCATTTGACAAAAGTTTTTTTTCCATGTTCCAAGATCTACATGTGATACGAAATGTATGAATTCTTGCAATGGAAACCTCACTGTATTTTACCAAGGCAGATAAAGGACATCTTGTGTACCCCTTATAGTTATAAGGAGGGTTTGGTGGCTGAAAATGCATTGCTTTGATGGTGATTGCATGTTGCTTCCACTTTGTACATATTACTGAATTAATAAAGTTGAAAACTTCAGAACTGGGGGCATAGCTCAGTGGTAGAGCATTTGACTGCAGTTCAAGAGGTCCCTAGTTCAAATCTGGGTGCCGCCTGGTCCAATTTTTGTACCTGTAGAAATATTTTTTTAAATAAATTGAAGTAAACATTAACAATCTTAGCATTTTATGTAATGAGCAACACATTTCTACATTTGAAATACTCCTGATCATCTCCGGAAACATAGGTTAAACACCATTAAGCTGTTTCGGAATTCTTCATATGATACAAGCTGTGTATTACATTCACCCAATTTCTACTGGTGATATTATCAGTTTGAAATAGTCCATTGGAAGCGCATATGAATGTTATAAAACTGTGGTGGAAACCAATAATATGCCCTTAATGAAATGTATTAATTTGTACAGCTGACCAGAAGTGCACTGATTTCATTAGTTCTACAAGTTCCTTACAGTTACCCACTCTATCACCTTTTTAAAAAAGAGCAGTTTTCAGCATTCAAGGGTTTATGTCAGTGGTAGAGGGTAGGAGTGCAGTTCAAGAAGTCCCTGTTTCATAACCATATACCCTCTTCAATAGATCCTGTTTAAATATTTTTCAACCCAATGCACTGTAAGAAACAATAGGATATATCATCATTTCATATACAAAACAATGAATAATTGGGTTTAACTATGCTCTTAGCACAAAATCAACAAACTGCAGTAGAGGAGCAGTTACGTTTTGCAGAATGTGTGCATTTGACAAACGTTTTTTTTCCATGTTCCAAGATCTACATGTGATACGAAATGTATGAATTCTTGCAATGGAAACCTCACTGTATTTTACCAAGGCAGATAAAGGACATCCTTCGCACCCCATATACCTATAAGGAGGGTTTGGTGGCTGAAAATGCTTTGCTTTGATGGTGATTGCATGTTGCTTGCACTTTGTGCATATTACTGAATTAATAAAGGTAAACATTTTGGAACTGGGGGTATAGCTCAGTGGTAGAGCATTTGACTGCAGTTCAAGAGGTCCCTAATTCAAATCTGGGTGCCCCCTGGTCCAACTGTTGTACCTGTAGAAATATGTTTTTAAATAAATTGAAGTAAACATTAACAATTTTAGCATTTTATGTAATGAGAAACACATTTCTACATTTGAAATACTCCTGATCATCTCCTGAAACATAGTGTAAACACCATTACGCTGTTTCGGATTTCTTCGTATGATACACGCTGTGTATTACATTCACCCAAGTTCTACTGGTGATATTATCAGTTTGAAATAGTCCATTGGAAGCTCATATGAATGTTATAAAACTGTGGTAGAAACCAATAATATGCCCTTAATGAAATGTATTAATTTGTACAGCTGCCCAGAAGTGCACTGATGTCATTAGTTCTACAAGTTCCATACAGTCACCCACTCTATCACTTTTTTAAAAAAGGGCAGTTTTCAGCATTCAAGGGTTTATGTCAGTGGTAGAGTGTAGGAGTGCAGTTCAAGAAGTCCCTGTTTCATAACCATATACCCTCTTCAATAGATCCTGTTAAAATGTTTTTCAACCCAGTGCACTGTAAGAAACTATAAGATATATCATCATTTCTTATACAAAACAATGAACAATTGGGTTTAACTATGCTCTTAGCACAAAATCAACAAACTTCAGTACAGAAGCAGCTACGTTTTGCAGAATTTGTGCATTTGACAAAAGCTTTTTTTTTCCATGTTCCAAGATCTACATGTGACACGAAATGTATGAATTCTTGCACTGGAAACCTCACTGTATTTTACGAAGGCAGATAAAGGACATCTTTTGTACCCCTTATACTTATAAGGAGGGTTTGGTGGCTGAAAATGCATTGATTTGATGGTGATTGCATGTTGCTTCCACTTTGTACACATTACTGAATAAATAAAGGTGAACATTTCAGAACTGGGGGTATAGCTCAGTGTAGAGCATTTGACTGCAGATCAAGAGATCCCTAGTTCAAATCTGGGTGCCCCCTTGTCCAACTGTTTTACCTGTAGAAATATTTTCTTAATTAAATAAATTGAAGAAAATATTTACAATCTTAGAATTTTATGTAATAAGCAACACATTTCTACATTTGAAATACTCCTGATCATCTCCTGAAACATAGTGTAAACACCATTAAGCTGTTTCGGATTTCTTCGTATGATACAAGCTGTGTATTACATTCACCCAAGTTCTACTGGTGATATGATCATTTTAAAATAGTCCATTGGAAGCTCATATGAATGTTATAAAACTGTGGTGGAAACCAATAATATGCCCTTAATGAAATGTATTAATTTGTACAGCTGCCCAGAAGTGCACTGATGTCATTAGTTCTACAAGTTCCATACAGCCACCCACTCTATCACTTTTTTAAAAAAGGGCAGTTTTCAGCATTCAAGGGTTTATGTCAGTGGTAGAGGGTAGGAGTGCAGTTCAAGAAGTCCATGTTTCATAACCATATACCCTCTTCAATAGATCCTGTTAAAATGTTTTTCAACCCATTGCAGTGTAAGAAACAATAAGATATATCATCATTTCATATACAAAACAATGAACAATTGGGTTTAACGATGCTCTCAGCACAAAATCAACAAACTGCAGTAGAGATGCAGTTACGCTTTGCAGAATTTGTGCATTTGACAAAAGTTATTTTTCCATGTTCCAAGATCTACATGTGATACGAAATGTATGAATTCTTGCAATGGAAACCTCACTGTATTTTACCAAGGCAGATAAAGGACATCCATCGCACCCCATATACTTATAAGGAGGGTTTGGTGGCTGAAAATGCATTGCTTTGATGGTGATTGCATGTTGCTTGCACTTTGTACATATTACTGAATTAATAAAGGTGAACTTTTCAAAACTGGGGGTATAGCTCAGTGGTAGAGCATTTGACTGCAGATCAAGAAGTCTCTAGTTCAAAACTGGGTGCCCCTTGTTCAACTGTTTTACCTGTAGAAATATTTTTTTAATTAAATAAATTGAAGTAAACATTTACAATCTTAGCATTTTATGTAATGAGCAACACATTTCTACATTTGAAATACTCCTGATCATCACCTGAAATATAGGGTAAACACCACTAAGCTGTTTAGGATTTCTTCATATGATACAAGCTGTGTTTTAAATTCACCCAGGTTCTACTGGTGATATGATCAGTTTGAAATAGTCCACTGGAAGCTCATATGAATGTTATAAAACTGTGGTGGAAACCAATAATATGCCCTTAATGAAATGTATTAATTTTTACAGCTGACCAGAAGTGCACTGATGTCATTAGTTCTACAAGTTCCATAGAGTCACCCACTCTATAACCTTTTTAAAAAAGGGCAGTTTCCAACATTGAAGGGTTTATGTCAGTGATGGAGCATAGGAGTGTAGTTCAAGAAGTCCCTGTTTCATAACCATATACCCTCTTCAATAGATCCTGTTAAAATGTTTTTCAACCCAATGCACTGTAAGAAACAATAGGATATATCATCATTTCATATACAAAACCATGAACAATTGGGTTTAAATATGCTCTTAGCACAAAGTCAACAAACTGCAGTAGAGAAGCAGTTACATTTTGCAGAATTTGTGCATTTGACAAAAGATTTTTTTTCCATGTTCCAAGATCTACATGTGATACGAAATGTATGAATTCTTGCAATGGAAACCTCAATGTATTTTACCAAGGCAGATAAAGGTCATCCTTCGCACCCCATATACTTATAAGGAGGGTTTGGTGGCTGAAAATGCATTGCTTTGATGGCGATTGCATGTTGCTTGCACTTTGTACATATTACTGAATTAATAAAGGTGAACATTTTAGAAGTACAGGTATAGCTCAGTGATAGAGCATTTGACTGTAGATCAAGAGGTTCCTAGTTCAAATCTGGGTGCCCCCTGGTCCAACAGTTGCACCTGTAGAAATATTTTTTTAATTAAATAAATTGAAGAAAACATTTACAATCTTAGCATTTTATGTAATGAGCAACACATTTCTACATTTGAAATACTCCTGATCATCTCCTGAAACATAGGGTAATCACCATTAAGCTGTTTCGGATTTCTTCGTATGATACAAGCTGTGTATTACATTTACCCAAGTTCAACTGGTGATATTATCAGTTTGAAATAGTCCATTGGAAGCTCATATGAATGTTATAAAACTGCGGTGGAAACCAATAAAATGCCCTTAATGAAATGTATTAATTTGTACAGCTGACCAGAAGTGCACCGATGCCATTAGTTCTACAAGTTCCATACAGTCACCCACTCTATCATCTTTTTAAAAAAGGGCTGTTTTCAGCATTCAAGGGTATAACTCAGTGGTAGAGCGTTGGAGTGCAGTTCAAGAAGTCCCTCTTTCATAACTATATACCCTCTTCAATAGATCCTGTTAAAATGTTTTTCAACCCAATGAACTGTAAGAAACAATAGGATATATAATCATTTCATAAAAAAACAATGAACAATTGGGTTTAACTATGCTCTTGGCACAAAATCAACAAACTGCAGTAGAGAAGCAGTTACGTTTTGCAGAATTTGTGCATTTGACAAAAGTTTTTTTTTTCCATGTTCCAAGATCTACATGTGATACGAAATGTATGAATTCTTGCACTGGAAACCTCACTGTATTTTACAAAGGCAGATAAAGGACATCTTTTGTACCCCTTATACTTATAAGGAGGGTTTGGTGGCTGAAAAGGCATTGCTTTGATGGTGATTGCATGTTGCTTCCTCTTTGTACATATTACTGAATAAATAAAGGTGAACATTTCAGAACTGGGGGTATAGCTCAGTGGTAGAGCATTTGACTGCAGATCAAGAGGTTCCAAGTGCAAATCTGGGTGCCCCCTTGTCCAACTGTTTTACCTGTAGAAATATTGTTTTAATTAATTAAATAAATTGAAGAAAACATTTACAATCTTAGCATTTTATGTAATGAGCAACACATTTCTACATTTGAAATACTCCTGATCATCTCCGGAAACATAGGGTAAACACCATTAAGCTGTTTCGGATTTCTTCGTATGATACAAGCTGTGTATTACATTCACCAAAGTTCTACTGGTGATATTATCAGTTTGAAATAGTCCATTGGAAGCGCATATGAATGTTATAAAACTGGGGTGGAAACCAATAATATGCCCTTAATGAAATGAATTAATTTGTACAGCTGACCAGAAGTGCACTGATGTCATTAGATCTACAAGTTCCATGCGGTCACCCACTCTATCACCTTTTTTAAAAAAGAGCAGTTTTAAGCATTCAAGGGTTTATGTCAGTGGTAGAGGGTAGGAGTGCAGTTCAAGAAGTCCCTGTTTCATAACCATATACCCTCTTCAATAGATCCTGTTAAAATGTTTTTCAACCCAATGCACTGTAAGAAACAATAGGATATATCATCATTTCATATAAAAAACAATGAATAATTGGGTTTAACTATGCTCTTAGCACAAAATCAACAAACTGCAGTAGAGAAGCAGTTACGTTTTGCAGAATTTGTGCATTTGACAAAAGTTTTTTTTTCCCATGTTCCAAGATCTACATGTGATACGAAATGTATGAATTCTTGCAATGGAAACCTCACTGTATTTTACCAAGGCAGATAAAGGACATCCTTCGCACCCCATATACTTATAAGGAGGGTTTGGTGACTGAAAATGCATTGCTTTGATGGTGATTGCATGTTGCTTGCACTTTGTACATATTACTGAATTAATGAAGGTGAATATTTTATAACCGGGGGTATAGCTCAGTGGTAGAGCATTTGACTGCAGATCAAGAGGTCCCTAGTTCAAATCTAGTTGCCCCCTTGTCCTACTGTTTTACCTGTAGAAATATTTTTTTAATTAAATAAATTGAAGAAAACATTTACAATCTTAGCATTTTATGTAATGAGCAACACATTTCTTCATTTGAAATACTCCTGATCATCTCCGGAAACATAGGGTAAACACCATTAAGCTGTTTCGGAATTCTTCGTATGATACAAGCTGTGTATTACATTCACCCAAGTTCTACTGGTGATATTATCAGTTTGAAATAGTCCATTGGAAGCGCACATGAATGTTATAAAACTGTGGTGGAAACCAGTAATATGCCCTTAATGAAATGTATTAATTTGTACAGCTGACCAGAAGTGCACTGATGTCATTAGATCTACAAGTTCCATACAGTCAACCACTCTATCACCTTTTTAAAAAAGAACAGTTTTCAGCATTCAAGGGTTTATGTCAGTGGTAGTGGTAGGAGTGCAGTTCAAGAAGTCCCTGTTTCATAACCATATACCCTCTTCAATAGATCCTGTTAAAATATTTTTCAACCCAATGCACTGTAAGAAACAATAGGATATATCATCATTTCATATAAAAAAAAACAATGAACAATTGGGTTTAACTATGCTCTTAGCACAAAATCAACAAACTGCAGTAGAGAAGCAGTTACGTTTTGCAGAATTTGTGCATTTGACAAAAGTTTTTTTTCCATTTTCCAAGATCTACATGTGATACGGAATGTATTAATTCTTGCAATGGAAACCTCACTGTATTTTACCAAGGCAGATAAAGGACATCTTGTGTATCCCTTATAGTTATAAGGAGGGTTTGGTGGCTGAAAATGCATTGCTTTGATGGTGATTGCATGTTGCTTCCACTTTGTACATATTACTGAATTAATAAAGGTGAAAATTTCAGAACTGGGGGTATAGTCCAGTGGTAGAGCGTTTAACTGCAGCTCAAGAGGTCCCTAGTTCAAATCTGTGTGCCCTCTTGTCCAACTGTTTTACCTGTAGAAATATTTTTTAATTAAATAAAGTGAAGAAAACATTTACAATCTTAGCATTTTATGTAATGAGCAACACATTTCTACATTGAAATCCTCTTTATAATCACCTGAAACATAGGTTAAACACCATTAAGCTGCTTAGGATTTCTTCATATGATACAAGGTGTGTTTTACATTCACCCAAGTTCTTCTGGTGATATGATCAGTTTGAGATAGTCCATTGGAAGCTCATATGAATTTTATAAAACTGTGGTGGAAACCAGTAATATGCCCTTAATGAAATGTATTAATTTGTGCAGCTGACCAGAAGTGCACTGATGTCATTAGTTCTAAAATTTCCATAGAGTCACCCACTCTATCACCTTTTTAAAAAAGGGCAGTTTTCAACATTGAAGGGTTTATGTCAGTGGTAGAGCGTCGGTCGGAGTGTAGTTCAAGAAATCCCTGTTTCATAACCATATACCCTCTTCAATAGATCCTGTTAAAATGTTTTTCAACCCAATGCACTGTAAGAAGCAATAGGATATATCATCATTTCATATACAAAACAATGAACAATTGGGTTTAACTATGCTCTTAGCACAAAATCAACAAACTGCAGTAGAGAAGCAGTTACATTTTGCAGAATTTGTGCATTTGACAAAAGATTTTTTTCCATGTTCCCAGATCTACATGTGATACGAAATGTATGACTTCTTGCAATGGAAACCTCACTGTATTTTACCAGGGAAGATAAAGGACATCCTTTGCACCCCATATACTTATAAGGAGGGTTTGGTGGCTGAAAATGCATTGCTTTGATGGTGATTGCATGTAGCTTCCACTTTCCACATATTACTGAATAAATAAAGGTGAACATTTCAGAAATGGGGGTATAGCTCAGGGGTAGAGCATTTCACTGCAGATCAAGAGGTCCCTAGTGCAAATCTGGGTGCCCCCTTGTCCAACTGTTGTACCTGTAGAAATATTTTTTTAATTAAATAAATTGAAGTAAACATTTACAATCTTAGCATTTTATGTAATGAGCAACACATTTCTCCATTTAAAATACTCCTGATCATCACCTGAAACATAGGGTAAACACCATTAAGCTGTTTAGGATTTCTTCATGTGATACAAGCTGTGTTTAACATTCACCCAGGTTCTACTGGTGATATGATCAGTTTGGAATAGTCCATTGGAAGCTCACATGAATGTTATAAAACTGTGGTGGAAACCTATAATATGCCCTTAATGAAATGTATTAATTTGTACAGCTGACCAGAAGTGCACTGATGTCATTAGTTCTACAAGTTCCATAGAGTCACCCACTCTATCGCCTTTTTAAAAAAGGGTAGTTTTCAACATTGAAGGGTTTATATCAGTGGTAGAGCGTAGGAGTGTAGTTCAAGAAGTCACTGTTTCATAACCATATACCCTCTTCAATAGATCCTGTTAAAATGTTTTTCAACCCAATGCACTGTAAGAAACAATAGGATATATCATCATTTCATATACAAAACAATGAACAATTGGGTTTAACTATGCTCTTAGCACAAAATCAACAAACTGCAGTAGAGAAGCAGTTACATTTTGAAGAATTTGTGCATTTGACAAAAGATTTTTTTTCCAAGCTCCACGATCTACATATGATACGAAATGTATGAATTCTTGCAATGGAAACCTCACTGTATTTTACCAAGGCAGATAAAGGACATCCTTCGCACCCCATATACTTATAAGAAGGGTTTGGTGACTGAAAATGCATTGCTTTGATGGTGATTGCATGTTGCTTGCACTTTGTACATATTACTGAATTAATGAAGGTGAATATTTTATAACCGGGGGTATAGCTCAGTGGTAGAGCATTTGACTGCAGATCAAGAGGTCCCTAGTTCAAATCTAGTTGCCCCCTTGTCCTACTGTTTTACCTGTAGAAATATTTTTTTAATTAAATAAATTGAAGAAAACATTTACAATCTTAGCATTTTATGTAATGAGCAACACATTTCTTCATTTGAAATACTCCTGATCATCTCCGGAAACATAGGGTAAACACCATTAAGCTGTTTCGGAATTCTTCGTATGATACAAGCTGTGTATTACATTCACCCAAGTTCTACTGGTGATATTATCAGTTTGAAATAGTCCATTGGAAGCACATATGAATGTTATAAAACTGTGGTGGAAACCAGTAATATGCCCTTAATGAAATGTATTAATTTGTACAGCTGACCAGAAGTGCACTGATGTCATTAGATCTACAAGTTCCATACAGTCAACCACTCTATCACCGTTTTAAAAAAGAACAGTTTTCAGCATTCAAGGGTTTATGTCAGTGGTAGTGGTAGGAGTGCAGTTCAAGAAGTCCCTGTTTCATAACCATATACCCTCTTCAATAGATCCTGTTAAAATATTTTTCAACCCAATGCACTGTAAGAAACAATAGGATATATCATCATTTCATATAAAAAAAAACAATGAACAATTGGGTTTAACTATGCTCTTAGCACAAAATCAACAAACTGCAGTAGAGAAGCAGTTACGTTTTGCAGAATTTGTGCATTTGACAAAAGTTTTTTTTCCATTTTCCAAGATCTACATGTGATACGGAATGTATTAATTCTTGCAATGGAAACCTCACTGTATTTTACCAAGGCAGATAAAGGACATCTTGTGTATCCCTTATAGTTATAAGGAGGGTTTGGTGGCTGAAAATGCATTGCTTTGATGGTGATTGCATGTTGCTTCCACTTTGTACATATTACTGAATTAATAAAGGTGAACATTTCAGAAGTGGTGGTATAGCTCAGTGGTAGAGCATTTGACTGCAGATCAAGAGGTCGCTAGCCCAAATCTGGGTGCCCCCTTGTTCAACTGTTTTACCTGTGGAAATATTTTTTTAATTAAATAAATTGAAGAAAACATTTACAATCTTAGCATTTTATGTAATGAGCAACACATTTCTACATTTGAAATACTCCTGATAATCACCTGAAACATAGGGTAAACACCATTAACCTGTTTAGGATTTCTTCTTATGATACAAGCTGTGTTTTACATTCACCCAAGTTCTACTGGTGATATTATCAGTTCGAAATAGTAGATTGGAAGCTCATATGAATGTTATAAAACTGTGGTGGAAACCAATAATATGCCCTTAATGAAATGTATTAATTTGTACCGCTGACCAGAAGTGCACTGATGTCATTAGTTCTACAAGTTCCATACAGTCACCCACTCTAATACCTTTTTAAAAAAGGGCAGTTTTCAGCATTCAAGGGTTTAACTCAGTTGTATAGCGTAGGAATGCAGTTCAAGAAGTCCCTGTTTCATAACCATATCCCCTCTTCAATAGATCCTGTTAAAATGTTTTTCAACCCAATGGACTGTAATAAACAATAAAATATATCATCATTTCAAATACAAAACATGAACAATTGGGTTTAACTATGCTCTTGGCACAAAATCAACAAACTGCAGTAGAGAAGCAGTGACGTTTTGCAGAATTTGTCCATTTGACAAAAGTTTTTTTTCCATGTTCCAAGATCTACATGTGATACGAAATGTATGAATTCTTGCAATGGAAACCTCACTGTATTTTACCAAGGCAGATAAAGGACATCTTGTGTACCCCTTATAGTTATAAGGAGGGTTTGGTGGCTGTAAGTGCATTGCTTTGATGGTGATTGCATGTTGCTTGCACTTTGTACATATTACTGAATTAATATAGGTGAACATTTCAGAACGGGGGCATAGCTCAGTGGTAGAGCATTTGACTGCAGATCAAGAGGTCCCTAGTTCAACTGTTTTACCTGTAGAAATATTTTTTTAATTAAATAAATTGAAGTAAAATTTTACAATCTTAGCATTTTATGTAATGAGCAACACATTTCTACATTTGAAATACTCCAGATCATCTCCTGAAACATAGGATAAACACCATTAAGCTGTTTAGGATTTCTTCATATGATAGAAGCTGTGTTTTACATTTACCCAAGTTCTACTGGTGATATGATTAGTTTGAAATAGTCCATTGGAAGCTCATATGAATGTTATAAAACTGTGGTGGAAACCAATAATATGCCCTTAATGAAATGTATTAATTTGTACAGCTGACCAGAAATGCACTGATGTCATTAGTTCTACAAGTTCCACACAGTCACCCACTCTATCACCTTTTAAAAAAAAGGGCCGTTTTCAGCATTCAAGGGTTTAACTCAGTGGTAGAGCGTAGGAGTGCAGTTCAAGAAGTCCCTGTTTCATAACCATATCCCCTCTTCAATAGATCCTGTTAAAATGTTTTTCAACCCAATGGACTGTAAGAAACAATAAGATATATCATCATTTCAAATACAAAACATGAACAATTGGGTTTAACTATGCTCTTGGCACAAAATCAACAAACTGCAGTAGAGAAGCAGTGACGTTTTGCAGAATTTGTCCATTTGACAAAAGTTTTTTTTCCATGTTCCAAGATCTACATGTGATACGAAATGTATGAATTCTTGCAATGGAAACCTCACTGTATTTTACCAAGGCAGATAAAGGACATCTTGTGTACCCCTTATAGTTATAACGAGGGTTTGGTGGCTGAAAATGCATTGCTTTGATGGTGATTGCATGTTGCTTCCACTTTGTACATATTACTGAATTAATATAGGTGAACATTTCAGAATTGGGGGTATAGATCCGTGGTAGAGCATTTCACTGCATATCAAGAGGTCCCTAGTTCAAACCTGGGTGCCCCCTTGTCCAACTGTTTTACCTGTAGAAATATTTTTTTAATTAAATAAATTGAAGAAAACATTTACAATATCAGCATTTATGTAATGAGCAACACATTTCTACATTTGAAATACTCCTGATCATCATCTGAAACATAGGGTAAACACCATTAAGCTGTTTAGGATTTCTTCATATGATAGAAGCTGTGTTTTACATTCACCCAAGTTCTACTGGTGATATGATTAGTTTGAAATAGTCCATTGGAAGCTCATATGAATGTTATAAAACTGTGGTGGAAACCAATAATATGCCCTTAATGAAATGTATTAATTTGTACAGCTGACCAGAAGTGCACTGATGTCATTAGTTCTACAAGTTCCATACAGTCACCCACTCTATCACCTTTTTAAAAAAGGGCAGTTTTCAGCATTCAAGGGTTTATGTCAGTGGTAGAGCGTAGGAGTGCTTTTCAAGAAGTTCCTGTTTCATAACCATATACCCTCGTCAATAGATCCTGTTAAAATGTTTTTCAACCCAATGCACTGTAAGAAACAATAGGATATATCATCATTTCATTTACAAAACAATGAACAATTGGGTTTAACTATGCTCTTAGCACAAAATCAACAAACTGCAGTAGAGAAGCAGTTACATTTTGCAAAATTTGTGCATTTGACAAAATATTTTTTTTTCCATGTTCCAAGATCTACATGTGATACGAAATGTATGAATTCTTGCAATGGAAACCTCACTGTATTTTACCAAGGCAGATAAAGGACATCCTTCGCAACCATATACCTATAAGGAGGGTTTGGTGGCTGAAAATGCATTGCTTTGATGGTGATTGCATGTTGCTTGCACTTTGTACATATTACTGAATTAATAAAGGTGAACATTTCAGAACTGGGGGTATAGCTCAGTGGTAGAGCATTTGACTGCAGATCAAGAGGTCCATAGTTCAAATCTTGGTGCTCCCTTGTTGAACTGTTTTACCTGTAGAAATATTTTTTTAATTAAATAAATTGAAGAAAACGTTTACAATCCTAGCATTTTATGTAATGAGCAACACATTTCTACATTTGAAATACTCCTGATCATCTCCTGAAACATAGGGTAAACACCATGAAACTGTTTAGGATTTCTTCATATGATACAAGCTGTGTTTTACATTCACCCAAGTTCTACTGGTGATATTATAAGTTTGAAATAGTCCATTGGAAGCTCATATGAATGTTATAAAACTGTGGTGGAAACCAATAATATGCCCTTAATTAAATGTATTAATTTGTACAGCTGACCAGAAGTGCACTGATGTCATTAGTTCTACAAGTTCCATACAGTCACCCACTCTATCACCTTTTTAAAAAAGGGCAGTTTTCAGCATTCAAGGGTTTAACTCAGTGGTAGAGCATAGGAGTGCAGTTCAAGAAGTCCCTGTTTCATAACCATATACCCTCGTCAATAGATCCTGTTAAAATGTTTTTCAACCCAATGTACTGATTGAAACAAAAGGATATATCATCATTTCATATAAAAAACAATGAACAATTGGGTTTAACTATGCTCTTAGCACAAAATCAACAAACTGCAGTAGAGAAGCAGTTACGTTTTGCAGAATTTGTGCTTTTGACAAAAGTTTTTTTCCATGTTCCAGGATCTACATGTGATACCAAATGTATGAATTCTTGCAATGGAAACCTCACTGTATTTTACCAAGGCAGATAAAGGACATCTTTTGTACCCCTTATACTTATAAGGAGGGTTTGGTGGCTGAAAATGCATTGCTTAGATGGTGATTGCCTGTTGCTTCCACTTTGTACATATTACTGAATAAATAAAGGTGAACATTTCAGAAATGGGGCTATAGCTCAGTGGTAGAGCATTTGACTGCAGATCAAGAGGTCCATAGTTCAAATCTTGGTGCTCCCTTGTTGAACTGTTTTACCTGTAGAAATATTTTTTTAATTAAATAAATTGAAGAAAACATTTACAATCTTAGCATTTTATGTAATGAGCAACACATTTCTACATTTGAAATCCTCCTGATCATCACCTGAAACATAGGGTAAACACCATTAATCTGTTTAGGATTTCTTCATATGATACAAGCTGTGTTTTACATTCACCCAAGTTCTACAGGTGATATGACCAGTTTGAAATAGTCCATTGGAAGCTCATATGAATGTTATAAAACTGTGGTGGAAACCAATAATATGCCCTTAATGAAATGTATTAATTTGTACAGCTGGCCAGAAGTGCACTGATGTCATTAGTTCTACAAGTTCCATAGAGTCACCCACTCTATCACCTTTTTAAAAAAGGGCAGTTTTCAACATTGAAGGGTTTATGTCAGTGGTAGAGCGTAGGAGTGTAGTTCAAGAAGTCCCTGTTTCATAACCATATACCCTCTTCAATAGATCCTGTTAAAATGTATTTCAACCCAATGCACTGTAAGAAACAATAGGATAGATCATCATTTCATTTACAAAACAATGAACAATTGGGTTTAACTATGCTCTTAGCACAAAATCAACAAACTGCAGTAGAGAAGCAGTTACATTTTGCAGAATTTGTGCATTTGACAAAAGATTTTTTTTCCATGTTCCAAGATCTACATGTGATATGAAATGTATGAATTCTTGCAATGGAAACCTCACTGTATTTTACCAAGGCAGATAAAGGACATCTTTTGTACCCCTTATACTTATAAGGTGGGTTTGGTGGCTGAAAATGCATTGCTTTGATGGTGATTGCATGTTGCTTCCACTTTGTACATATTACTGAATAAGTAAAGTTGAACATTTCAGAAATGGGGGTATAGATCAGGGTTAGAGCATTTCACTGCAGATCAAAAGGTCCCTAGTTCAAATCTGGGTGCCCCCTTGTTCAACTGTGTTACCTGTAGAAATATTTTTTTAATTAAATAAATTGAAGTAAACATTTACAATCTTAGCATTTTATGTAATGAGCAACACATTTCTACATTTGAAATACTCCTGATCATCACCTGAAACATAGGGTAAACACCATTAAGCTGTTTAGGATTTCTTCATATGATAGAAGCTGTGTTTTACATTCACCCAAGTTCTACTGGTGATATGATTAGTTTGAAATAGTCCATTGGAAGCTCATATGAATGTTATAAAACTGTGGTGGAAACCAATAATATGCCCTTAATGAAATGTATTAATTTGTACAGCTGATCAGAAGTGCTCTGATGTCATTAGTTCTACAAGTTCCATACAGTCACCCACTCTAATACCTTTTTAAAAAAGGGCAGTTTTCAGCATTCAAGGGTTTAACTCAGTTGTATAGCGTAGGAATGCAGTTCAAGAAGTCCCTGTTTCATAACCATATCCCCTCTTCAATAGATCCTGTTAAAATGTTTTTCAACCCAATGGACTGTAATAAACAATAAAATATATCATCATTTCAAATACAAAACATGAACAATTGGGTTTAACTATGCTCTTGGCACAAAATCAACAAACTGCAGTAGAGAAGCAGTGACGTTTTGCAGAATTTGTCCATTTGACAAAAGTTTTTTTTCCATGTTCCAAGATCTACATGTGATACGAAATGTATGAATTCTTGCAATGGAAACCTCACTGTATTTTACCAAGGCAGATAAAGGACATCTTGTGTACCCCTTATAGTTATAAGGAGGGTTTGGTGGCTGTAAGTGCATTGCTTTGATGGTGATTGCATGTTGCTTGCACTTTGTACATATTACTGAATTAATATAGGTGAACATTTCAGAACGGGGGCATAGCTCAGTGGTAGAGCATTTGACTGCAGATCAAGAGGTCCCTAGTTCAACTGTTTTACCTGTAGAAATATTTTTTTAATTAAATAAATTGAAGTAAAATTTTACAATCTTAGCATTTTATGTAATGAGCAACACATTTCTACATTTGAAATACTCCAGATCATCTCCTGAAACATAGGATAAACACCATTAAGCTGTTTAGGATTTCTTCATATGATAGAAGCTGTGTTTTACATTTACCCAAGTTCTACTGGTGATATGATTAGTTTGAAATAGTCCATTGGAAGCTCATATGAATGTTATAAAACTGTGGTGGAAACCAATAATATGCCCTTAATGAAATGTATTAATTTGTACAGCTGACCAGAAATGCACTGATGTCATTAGTTCTACAAGTTCCATACAGTCACCCACTCTATCACCTTTTAAAAAAAAGGGCCGTTTTCAGCATTCAAGGGTTTAACTCAGTGGTAGAGCGTAGGAGTGCAGTTCAAGAAGTCCCTGTTTCATAACCATATCCCCTCTTCAATAGATCCTGTTAAAATGTTTTTCAACCCAATGGACTGTAAGAAACAATAAGATATATCATCATTTCAAATACAAAACATGAACAATTGGGTTTAACTATGCTCTTGGCACAAAATCAACAAACTGCAGTAGAGAAGCAGTGACGTTTTGCAGAATTTGTCCATTTGACAAAAGTTTTTTTTCCATGTTCCAAGATCTACATGTGATACGAAATGTATGAATTCTTGCAATGGAAACCTCACTGTATTTTACCAAGGCAGATAAAGGACATCTTGTGTACCCCTTATAGTTATAACGAGGGTTTGGTGGCTGAAAATGCATTGCTTTGATGGTGATTGCATGTTGCTTCCACTTTGTACATATTACTGAATTAATATAGGTGAACATTTCAGAATTGGGGGTATAGATCCGTGGTAGAGCATTTCACTGCATATCAAGAGGTCCCTAGTTCAAACCTGGGTGCCCCCTTGTCCAACTGTTTTACCTGTAGAAATATTTTTTTAATTAAATAAATTGAAGAAAACATTTACAATATCAGCATTTATGTAATGAGCAACACATTTCTACATTTGAAATACTCCTGATCATCATCTGAAACATAGGGTAAACACCATTAAGCTGTTTAGGATTTCTTCATATGATAGAAGCTGTGTTTTACATTCACCCAAGTTCTACTGGTGATATTATCAGTTTGAAATAGTCCATTGGAAGCTCATATGAATGTTATAAAACTGTGGTGGAAACCAATAATATGCCCTTAATGAAATGTATTAATTTATACAGCTGACCAGAAGTGCACTGATGTCATTAGTTCTACAAGTTCCATACAGTCACCCACTCTATCACCTTTTTAAAAAAGGGCAGTTTTCAGCATTCAAGGGTTTATGTCAGTGGTAGAGCGTAGGAGTGCTTTTCAAGAAGTTCCTGTTTCATAACCATATACCCTCGTCAATAGATCCTGTTAAAATGTTTTTCAACCCAATGCACTGTAAGAAACAATAGGATATATCATCATTTCATTTACAAAACAATGAACAATTGGGTTTAACTATGCTCTTAGCACAAAATCAACAAACTGCAGTAGAGAAGCAGTTACATTTTGCAAAATTTGTGCATTTGACAAAATATTTTTTTTTCCATGTTCCAAGATCTACATGTGATACGAAATGTATGAATTCTTGCAATGGAAACCTCACTGTATTTTACCAAGGCAGATAAAGGACATCCTTCGCAACCATATACCTATAAGGAGGGTTTGGTGGCTGAAAATGCATTGCTTTGATGGTGATTGCATGTTGCTTGCACTTTGTACATATTACTGAATTAATAAAGGTGAACATTTCAGAACTGGGGGTATAGCTCAGTGGTAGAGCATTTGACTGCAGATCAAGAGGTCCATAGTTCAAATCTTGGTGCTCCCTTGTTGAACTGTTTTACCTGTAGAAATATTTTTTTAATTAAATAAATTGAAGAAAACGTTTACAATCCTAGCATTTTATGTAATGAGCAACACATTTCTACATTTGAAATACTCCTGATCATCTCCTGAAACATAGGGTAAACACCATGAAACTGTTTAGGATTTCTTCATATGATACAAGCTGTGTTTTACATTCACCCAAGTTCTACTGGTGATATTATAAGTTTGAAATAGTCCATTGGAAGCTCATATGAATGTTATAAAACTGTGGTGGAAACCAATAATATGCCCTTAATTAAATGTATTAATTTGTACAGCTGACCAGAAGTGCACTGATGTCATTAGTTCTACAAGTTCCATACAGTCACCCACTCTATCACCTTTTTAAAAAAGGGCAGTTTTCAGCATTCAAGGGTTTAACTCAGTGGTAGAGCATAGGAGTGCAGTTCAAGAAGTCCCTGTTTCATAACCATATACCCTCGTCAATAGATCCTGTTAAAATGTTTTTCAACCCAATGTACTGATTGAAACAAAAGGATATATCATCATTTCATATAAAAAACAATGAACAATTGGGTTTAACTATGCTCTTAGCACAAAATCAACAAACTGCAGTAGAGAAGCAGTTACGTTTTGCAGAATTTGTGCTTTTGACAAAAGTTTTTTTCCATGTTCCAGGATCTACATGTGATACCAAATGTATGAATTCTTGCAATGGAAACCTCACTGTATTTTACCAAGGCAGATAAAGGACATCTTTTGTACCCCTTATACTTATAAGGAGGGTTTGGTGGCTGAAAATGCATTGCTTAGATGGTGATTGCCTGTTGCTTCCACTTTGTACATATTACTGAATAAATAAAGGTGAACATTTCAGAAATGGGGCTATAGCTCAGTGGTAGAGCATTTGACTGCAGATCAAGAGGTCCATAGTTCAAATCTTGGTGCTCCCTTGTTGAACTGTTTTACCTGTAGAAATATTTTTTTAATTAAATAAATTGAAGAAAACATTTACAATCTTAGCATTTTATGTAATGAGCAACACATTTCTACATTTGAAATCCTCCTGATCATCACCTGAAACATAGGGTAAACACCATTAATCTGTTTAGGATTTCTTCATATGATACAAGCTGTGTTTTACATTCACCCAAGTTCTACAGGTGATATGATCAGTTTGAAATAGTCCATTGGAAGCTCATATGAATGTTATAAAACTGTGGTGGAAACCAATAATATGCCCTTAATGAAATGTATTAATTTGTACAGCTGGCCAGAAGTGCACTGATGTCATTAGTTCTACAAGTTCCATAGAGTCACCCACTCTATCACCTTTTTAAAAAAGGGCAGTTTTCAACATTGAAGGGTTTATGTCAGTGGTAGAGCGTAGGAGTGTAGTTCAAGAAGTCCCTGTTTCATAACCATATACCCTCTTCAATAGATCCTGTTAAAATGTATTTCAACCCAATGCACTGTAAGAAACAATAGGATAGATCATCATTTCATTTACAAAACAATGAACAATTGGGTTTAACTATGCTCTTAGCACAAAATCAACAAACTGCAGTAGAGAAGCAGTTACATTTTGCAGAATTTGTGCATTTGACAAAAGATTTTTTTTCCATGTTCCAAGATCTACATGTGATATGAAATGTATGAATTCTTGCAATGGAAACCTCACTGTATTTTACCAAGGCAGATAAAGGACATCTTTTGTACCCCTTATACTTATAAGGTGGGTTTGGTGGCTGAAAATGCATTGCTTTGATGGTGATTGCATGTTGCTTCCACTTTGTACATATTACTGAATAAGTAAAGTTGAACATTTCAGAAATGGGGGTATAGATCAGGGTTAGAGCATTTCACTGCAGATCAAAAGGTCCCTAGTTCAAATCTGGGTGCCCCCTTGTCCAACTGTGTTACCTGTAGAAATATTTTTTTAATTAAATAAATTGAAGTAAACATTTACAATCTTAGCATTTTATGTAATGAGCAACACATTTCTACATTTGAAATACTCCTGATCATCACCTGAAACATAGGGTAAACACCATTAAGCTGTTTAGGATTTCTTCATATGATAGAAGCTGTGTTTTACATTCACCCAAGTTCTACTGGTGATATGATTAGTTTGAAATAGTCCATTGGAAGCTCATATGAATGTTATAAAACTGTGGTGGAAACCAATAATATGCCCTTAATGAAATGTATTAATTTGTACAGCTGATCAGAAGTGCTCTGATGTCATTAGTTCTACAAGTTCCATACAGTCACCCACTCTAATACCTTTTTAAAAAAGGGCAGTTTTCAGCATTCAAGGGTTTAACTCAGTTGTATAGCGTAGGAATGCAGTTCAAGAAGTCCCTGTTTCATAACCATATCCCCTCTTCAATAGATCCTGTTAAAATGTTTTTCAACCCAATGGACTGTAATAAACAATAAAATATATCATCATTTCAAATACAAAACATGAACAATTGGGTTTAACTATGCTCTTGGCACAAAATCAACAAACTGCAGTAGAGAAGCAGTGACGTTTTGCAGAATTTGTCCATTTGACAAAAGTTTTTTTTCCATGTTCCAAGATCTACATGTGATACGAAATGTATGAATTCTTGCAATGGAAACCTCACTGTATTTTACCAAGGCAGATAAAGGACATCTTGTGTACCCCTTATAGTTATAAGGAGGGTTTGGTGGCTGTAAGTGCATTGCTTTGATGGTGATTGCATGTTGCTTGCACTTTGTACATATTACTGAATTAATATAGGTGAACATTTCAGAACAGGGGCATAGCTCAGTGGTAGAGCATTTGACTGCAGATCAAGAGGTCCCTAGTTCAACTGTTTTACCTGTAGAAATATTTTTTTAATTAAATAAATTGAAGTAAAATTTTACAATCTTAGCATTTTATGTAATGAGCAACACATTTCTACATTTGAAATACTCCAGATCATCTCCTGAAACATAGGATAAACACCATTAAGCTGTTTAGGATTTCTTCATATGATAGAAGCTGTGTTTTACATTTACCCAAGTTCTACTGGTGATATGATTAGTTTGAAATAGTCCATTGGAAGCTCATATGAATGTTATAAAACTGTGGTGGAAACCAATAATATGCCCTTAATGAAATGTATTAATTTGTACAGCTGACCAGAAATGCACTGATGTCATTAGTTCTACAAGTTCCATACAGTCACCCACTCTATCACCTTTTAAAAAAAAGGGCCGTTTTCAGCATTCAAGGGTTTAACTCAGTGGTAGAGCGTAGGAGTGCAGTTCAAGAAGTCCCTGTTTCATAACCATATCCCCTCTTCAATAGATCCTGTTAAAATGTTTTTCAACCCAATGGACTGTAAGAAACAATAAGATATATCATCATTTCAAATACAAAACATGAACAATTGGGTTTAACTATGCTCTTGGCACAAAATCAACAAACTGCAGTAGAGAAGCAGTGACGTTTTGCAGAATTTGTCAATTTGACAAAAGTTTTTTTTCCATGTTCCAAGATCTACATGTGATACGAAATGTATGAATTCTTGCAATGGAAACCTCACTGTATTTTACCAAGGCAGATAAAGGACATCTTGTGTACCCCTTATAGTTATAACGAGGGTTTGGTGGCTGAAAATGCATTGCTTTGATGGTGATTGCATGTTGCTTCCACTTTGTACATATTACTGAATTAATATAGGTGAACATTTCAGAATTGGGGGTATAGATACGTGGTAGAGCATTTCACTGCATATCAAGAGGTCCCTAGTTCAAACCTGGGTGCCCCCTTGTCCAACTGTTTTACCTGTAGAAATATTTTTTTAATTAAATAAATTGAAGAAAACATTTACAATATCAGCATTTATGTAATGAGCAACACATTTCTACATTTGAAATACTCCTGATCATCATCTGAAACATAGGGTAAACACCATTAAGCTGTTTAGGATTTCTTCATATGATAGAAGCTGTGTTTTACATTCACCCAAGTTCTACTGGTGATATGATTAGTTTGAAATAGTCCATTGGAAGCTCATATGAATGTTATAAAACTGTGGTGGAAACCAATAATATGCCCTTAATGAAATGTATTAATTTGTACAGCTGACCAGAAGTGCACTGATGTCATTAGTTCTACAAGTTCCATACAGTCACCCACTCTATCACCTTTTTAAAAAAGGGCAGTTTTCAGCATTCAAGGGTTTATGTCAGTGGTAGAGCGTAGGAGTGCTTTTCAAGAAGTTCCTGTTTCATAACCATATACCCTCGTCAATAGATCCTGTTAAAATGTTTTTCAACCCAATGCACTGTAAGAAACAATAGGATATATCATCATTTCATTTACAAAACAATGAACAATTGGGTTTAACTATGCTCTTAGCACAAAATCAACAAACTGCAGTAGAGAAGCAGTTACATTTTGCAAAATTTGTGCATTTGACAAAATATTTTTTTTTCCATGTTCCAAGATCTACATGTGATACGAAATGTATGAATTCTTGCAATGGAAACCTCACTGTATTTTACCAAGGCAGATAAAGGACATCCTTCGCAACCATATACCTATAAGGAGGGTTTGGTGGCTGAAAATGCATTGCTTTGATGGTGATTGCATGTTGCTTGCACTTTGTACATATTACTGAATTAATAAAGGTGAACATTTCAGAACTGGGGGTATAGCTCAGTGGTAGAGCATTTGACTGCAGATCAAGAGGTCCATAGTTCAAATCTTGGTGCTCCCTTGTTGAACTGTTTTACCTGTAGAAATATTTTTTTAATTAAATAAATTGAAGAAAACGTTTACAATCCTAGCATTTTATGTAATGAGCAACACATTTCTACATTTGAAATACTCCTGATCATCTCCTGAAACATAGGGTAAACACCATGAAACTGTTTAGGATTTCTTCATATGATACAAGCTGTGTTTTACATTCACCCAAGTTCTACTGGTGATATTATAAGTTTGAAATAGTCCATTGGAAGCTCATATGAATGTTATAAAACTGTGGTGGAAACCAATAATATGCCCTTAATTAAATGTATTAATTTGTACAGCTGACCAGAAGTGCACTGATGTCATTAGTTCTACAAGTTCCATACAGTCACCCACTCTATCACCTTTTTAAAAAAGGGCAGTTTTCAGCATTCAAGGGTTTAACTCAGTGGTAGAGCATAGGAGTGCAGTTCAAGAAGTCCCTGTTTCATAACCATATACCCTCGTCAATAGATCCTGTTAAAATGTTTTTCAACCCAATGTACTGATTGAAACAAAAGGATATATCATCATTTCATATAAAAAACAATGAACAATTGGGTTTAACTATGCTCTTAGCACAAAATCAACAAACTGCAGTAGAGAAGCAGTTACGTTTTGCAGAATTTGTGCTTTTGACAAAAGTTTTTTTCCATGTTCCAGGATCTACATGTGATACCAAATGTATGAATTCTTGCAATGGAAACCTCACTGTATTTTACCAAGGCAGATAAAGGACATCTTTTGTACCCCTTATACTTATAAGGAGGGTTTGGTGGCTGAAAATGCATTGCTTAGATGGTGATTGCCTGTTGCTTCCACTTTGTACATATTACTGAATAAATAAAGGTGAACATTTCAGAAATGGGGCTATAGCTCAGTGGTAGAGCATTTGACTGCAGATCAAGAGGTCCATAGTTCAAATCTTGGTGCTCCCTTGTTGAACTGTTTTACCTGTAGAAATATTTTTTTAATTAAATAAATTGAAGAAAACATTTACAATCTTAGCATTTTATGTAATGAGCAACACATTTCTACATTTGAAATCCTCCTGATCATCACCTGAAACATAGGGTAAACACCATTAATCTGTTTAGGATTTCTTCATATGATACAAGCTGTGTTTTACATTCACCCAAGTTCTACAGGTGATATGATCAGTTTGAAATAGTCCATTGGAAGCTCATATGAATGTTATAAAACTGTGGTGGAAACCAATAATATGCCCTTAATGAAATGTATTAATTTGTACAGCTGGCCAGAAGTGCACTGATGTCATTAGTTCTACAAGTTCCATAGAGTCACCCACTCTATCACCTTTTTAAAAAAGGGCAGTTTTCAACATTGAAGGGTTTATGTCAGTGGTAGAGCGTAGGAGTGTAGTTCAAGAAGTCCCTGTTTCATAACCATATACCCTCTTCAATAGATCCTGTTAAAATGTATTTCAACCCAATGCACTGTAAGAAACAATAGGATAGATCATCATTTCATTTACAAAACAATGAACAATTGGGTTTAACTATGCTCTTAGCACAAAATCAACAAACTGCAGTAGAGAAGCAGTTACATTTTGCAGAATTTGTGCATTTGACAAAAGATTTTTTTTCCGTGTTCCAAGATCTACATGTGATATGAAATGTATGAATTCTTGCAATGGAAACCTCACTGTATTTTACCAAGGCAGATAAAGGACATCTTTTGTACCCCTTATACTTATAAGGTGGGTTTGGTGGCTGAAAATGCATTGCTTTGATGGTGATTGCATGTTGCTTCCACTTTGTACATATTACTGAATAAGTAAAGTTGAACATTTCAGAAATGGGGGTATAGATCAGGGTTAGAGCATTTCACTGCAGATCAAAAGGTCCCTAGTTCAAATCTGGGTGCCCCCTTGTCCAACTGTGTTACCTGTAGAAATATTTTTTTAATTAAATAAATTGAAGTAAACATTTACAATCTTAGCATTTTATGTAATGAGCAACACATTTCTACATTTGAAATACTCCTGATCATCACCTGAAACATAGGGTAAACACCATTAAGCTGTTTAGGATTTCTTCATATGATAGAAGCTGTGTTTTACATTCACCCAAGTTCTACTGGTGATATGATTAGTTTGAAATAGTCCATTGGAAGCTCATATGAATGTTATAAAACTGTGGTGGAAACCAATAATATGCCCTTAATGAAATGTATTAATTTGTACAGCTGATCAGAAGTGCTCTGATGTCATTAGTTCTACAAGTTCCATACAGTCACCCACTCTAATACCTTTTTAAAAAAGGGCAGTTTTCAGCATTCAAGGGTTTAACTCAGTTGTATAGCGTAGGAATGCAGTTCAAGAAGTCCCTGTTTCATAACCATATCCCCTCTTCAATAGATCCTGTTAAAATGTTTTTCAACCCAATGGACTGTAATAAACAATAAAATATATCATCATTTCAAATACAAAACATGAACAATTGGGTTTAACTATGCTCTTGGCACAAAATCAACAAACTGCAGTAGAGAAGCAGTGACGTTTTGCAGAATTTGTCCATTTGACAAAAGTTTTTTTTCCATGTTCCAAGATCTACATGTGATACGAAATGTATGAATTCTTGCAATGGAAACCTCACTGTATTTTACCAAGGCAGATAAAGGACATCTTGTGTACCCCTTATAGTTATAAGGAGGGTTTGGTGGCTGTAAGTGCATTGCTTTGATGGTGATTGCATGTTGCTTGCACTTTGTACATATTACTGAATTAATATAGGTGAACATTTCAGAACGGGGGCATAGCTCAGTGGTAGAGCATTTGACTGCAGATCAAGAGGTCCCTAGTTCAACTGTTTTACCTGTAGAAATATTTTTTTAATTAAATAAATTGAAGTAAAATTTTACAATCTTAGCATTTTATGTAATGAGCAACACATTTCTACATTTGAAATACTCCAGATCATCTCCTGAAACATAGGATAAACACCATTAAGCTGTTTAGGATTTCTTCATATGATAGAAGCTGTGTTTTACATTTACCCAAGTTCTACTGGTGATATGATTAGTTTGAAATAGTCCATTGGAAGCTCATATGAATGTTATAAAACTGTGGTGGAAACCAATAATATGCCCTTAATGAAATGTATTAATTTGTACAGCTGACCAGAAATGCACTGATGTCATTAGTTCTACAAGTTCCATACAGTCACCCACTCTATCACCTTTTAAAAAAAAGGGCCGTTTTCAGCATTCAAGGGTTTAACTCAGTGGTAGAGCGTAGGAGTGCAGTTCAAGAAGTCCCTGTTTCATAACCATATCCCCTCTTCAATAGATCCTGTTAAAATGTTTTTCAACCCAATGGACTGTAAGAAACAATAAGATATATCATCATTTCAAATACAAAACATGAACAATTGGGTTTAACTATGCTCTTGGCACAAAATCAACAAACTGCAGTAGAGAAGCAGTGACGTTTTGCAGAATTTGTCCATTTGACAAAACTTTTTTTTCCATGTTCCAAGATCTACATGTGATACGAAATGTATGAATTCTTGCAATGGAAACCTCACTGTATTTTACCAAGGCAGATAAAGGACATCTTGTGTACCCCTTATAGTCATAACGAGGGTTTGGTGGCTGAAAATGCATTGCTTTGATGGTGATTGCATGTTGCTTCCACTTTGTACATATTACTGAATTAATATAGGTGAACATTTCAGAATTGGGGGTATAGATCCGTGGTAGAGCATTTCACTGCATATCAAGAGGTCCCTAGTTCAAACCTGGGTGCCCCCTTGTCCAACTGTTTTACCTGTAGAAATATTTTTTTAATTAAATAAATTGAAGAAAACATTTACAATATCAGCATTTATGTAATGAGCAACACATTTCTACATTTGAAATACTCCTGATCATCATCTGAAACATAGGGTAAACACCATTAAGCTGTTTAGGATTTCTTCATATGATGCAAGCTGTGTTTTACATTCACCCAAGTTCTACTGGTGATATGATTAGTTTGAAATAGTCCATTGGAAGCTCATATGAATGTTATAAAACTGTGGTGCAAACCAATAATATGCCCTTAATGAAATGTATTAATTTGTACAGCTGACCAGAAGTGCACTGATGTCATTAGTTCTACAAGTTCCATACAGTCACCCACTCTATCACCTTTTTAAAAAAGGGCAGTTTTCAGCATTCAAGGGTTTATGTCAGTGGTAGAGCGTAGGAGTGCTTTTCAAGAAGTTCCTGTTTCATAACTATATACCCTCGTCAATAGATCCTGTTAAAATGTTTTTCAACCCAATGCACTGTAAGAAACAATAGGATATATCATCATTTCATTTACAAAACAATGAACAATTGGGTTTAACTATGCTCTTAGCACAAAATCAACAAACTGCAGTAGAGAAGCAGTTACATTTTGCAAAATTTGTGCATTTGACAAAATATTTTTTTTTCCATGTTCCAAGATCTACATGTGATACGAAATGTATGAATTCTTGCAATGGAAACCTCACTGTATTTTACCAAGGCAGATAAAGGACATCCTTCGCAACCATATACCTATAAGGAGGGTTTGGTGGCTGAAAATGCATTGCTTTGATGGTGATTGCATGTTGCTTGCACTTTGTACATATTACTGAATTAATAAAGGTGAACATTTCAGAACTGGGGGTATAGCTCAGTGGTAGAGCATTTGACTGCACATCAAGAGGTCCATAGTTCAAATCTTGGTGCTCCCTTGTTGAACTGTTTTACCTGTAGAAATATTTTTTTAATTAAATAAATTGAAGAAAACGTTTACAATCCTAGCATTTTATGTAATGAGCAACACATTTCTACATTTGAAATACTCCTGATCATCTCCTGAAACATAGGGTAAACACCATGAAACTGTTTAGGATTTCTTCATATGATACAAGCTGTGTTTTACATTCACCCAAGTTCTACTGGTGATATTATAAGTTTGAAATAGTCCATTGGAAGCTCATATGAATGTTATAAAACTGTGGTGGAAACCAATAATATGCCCTTAATTAAATGTATTAATTTGTACAGCTGACCAGAAGTGCACTGATGTCATTAGTTCTACAAGTTCCATACAGTCACCCACTCTATCACCTTTTTAAAAAAGGGCAGTTTTCAGCATTCAAGGGTTTAACTCAGTGGTAGAGCATAGGAGTGCAGTTCAAGAAGTCCCTGTTTCATAACCATATACCCTCGTCAATAGATCCTGTTAAAATGTTTTTCAACCCAATGTACTGATTGAAACAAAAGGATATATCATCATTTCATATAAAAAACAATGAACAATTGGGTTTAACTATGCTCTTAGCACAAAATCAACAAACTGCAGTAGAGAAGCAGTTACGTTTTGCAGAATTTGTGCTTTTGACAAAAGTTTTTTTCCATGTTCCAGGATCTACATGTGATACCAAATGTATGAATTCTTGCAATGGAAACCTCACTGTATTTTACCAAGGCAGATAAAGGACATCTTTTGTACCCCTTATACTTATAAGGAGGGTTTGGTGGCTGAAAATGCATTGCTTAGATGGTGATTGCCTGTTGCTTCCACTTTGTACATATTACTGAATAAATAAAGGTGAACATTTCAGAAATGGGGCTATAGCTCAGTGGTAGAGCATTTGACTGCAGATCAAGAGGTCCATAGTTCAAATCTTGGTGCTCCCTTGTTGAACTGTTTTACCTGTAGAAATATTTTTTTAATTAAATAAATTGAAGAAAACATTTACAATCTTAGCATTTTATGTAATGAGCAACACATTTCTACATTTGAAATCCTCCTGATCATCACCTGAAACATAGGGTAAACACCATTAATCTGTTTAGGATTTCTTCATATGATACAAGCTGTGTTTTACATTCACCCAAGTTCTACAGGTGATATGATCAGTTTGAAATAGTCCATTGGAAGCTCATATGAATGTTATAAAACTGTGGTGGAAACCAATAATATGCCCTTAATGAAATGTATTAATTTGTACAGCTGACCAGAAGTGCACTGATGTCATTAGTTCTACAAGTTCCATACAGTCACCCACTCTATCACCTTTTTAAAAAAGGGCAGTTTTCAACATTGAAGGGTTTATGTCAGTGGTAGAGCGTGGGAGTGTAGTTCAAGAAGTCCCTGTTTCATAACCATATACCCTCTTCAATAGATCCTGTTAAAATGTATTTCAACCCAATGCACTGTAAGAAACAATAGGATAGATCATCATTTCATTTACAAAACAATGAACAATTGGGTTTAACTATGCTCTTAGCACAAAATCAACAAACTGCAGTAGAGAAGCAGTTACATTTTGCAGAATTTGTGCATTTGACAAAAGATTTTTTTTCCATGTTCCAAGATCTACATGTGATATGAAATGTATGAATTCTTGCAATGGAAACCTCACTGTATTTTACCAAGGCAGATAAAGGACATCTTTTGTACCCCTTATACTTATAAGGTGGGTTTGGTGGCTGAAAATGCTTTGCTTTGATGGTGATTGCATGTTGCTTCCACTTTGTACATATTACTGAATAAGTAAAGTTGAACATTTCAGAAATGGGGGTATAGATCAGGGTTAGAGCATTTCACTGCAGATCAAAAGGTCCCTAGTTCAAATCTGGGTGCCCCCTTGTCCAACTGTGTTACCTGTAGAAACATTTTTTTAATTAAATAAATTGAAGTAAACATTTACAATCTTAGCATTTTATGTAATGAGCAACACATTTCTACATTTGAAATACTCCTGATCATCACCTGAAACATAGGGTAAACACCATTAAGCTGTTTAGGATTTCTTCATATGATAGAAGCTGTGTTTTACATTCACCCAAGTTCTACTGGTGATATGATTAGTTTGAAATAGTCCATTGGAAGCTCATAAGAATGTTATAAAACTGTGGTGGAAACCAATAATATGCCCTTAATGAAATGTATTAATTTGTACAGCTGATCAGAAGTGCTCTGATGTCATTAGTTCTACAAGTTCCATACAGTCACCCACTCTATCACCTTTTTAAAAAAGGGCAGTTTTCAACATTCAAGGGTTTATGTCAGTGGTAGAGCGTGGGAGTGCTTTTCAAGAAGTTCCTGTTTCATAACCATATACCCTCTTCAATAGATCCTGTTAAAATGTTTTTCAACCCAATGCACTGTAAGAAACAATAGGATATATCATCATTTCATATACAAAACAATGAACAATTGGTTTTAACTGTGCTCTTAGCACAAAATCAACAAACTGCAGTAGAGAAGCAGTTACATTTTGCAGAATTTGTGCATTTGACAAAAGATTTTTTTTTTCCATGTTCCAAGATCTACATGTGATACGAAATGTATGAATTCTTGCAATGGAAACCTCACTGTTTTTTACCAAGGCAGATAAAGGACATCCTTCGCACCTCATATACTTATAAGGAAGGTTTGGTGGCTGAAAATGCATTGCTTTGATGGTGATTGCATGTTGCTTGCACTTTGTACATATTACTGAATAAGTAAAGGTGGACATTTCAGAAATGGGGTTATAGCTCAGGGGTAGAGCATTTCACTGCAGATCAAGAGGTACCTAGTTCAAATCTGGGTGTCCCCTTGTCCAACTGTTTTACCTGTAGAAATATTTTTTTAATTAAATAAATTGAAGTAAACATTTACATTCATAGCATTTTATGTAATGAGCAACACATTTCTACATTTGAAATACTCCTGATCATCACCTGAAACATAGGGTAAACACCATTAAGCTGTTTAGGAATTCTTCATATGATACAAGCTGTGTTTTACATTCACCCAAGTTCTACTGGTGATATGTTCAGTTTGAAATAGTCCATTGGAAGCTCATATGAATGTTATAAAACTGTGGTGGAAACCAATAATATGCCCTTAATGAAATGTATTCATTTGTACAGCTGACCAGAAGTGCTCTGATATCATTAGTTCTACAAGTTCCATAGAGTCACCCACTCTATCACCTTTTTAAAAAAGGGCTGTTTTCAACATTGAAGGATTTATGTCAGTGGTAGAGCGTGGGAGTGCTTTTCAAGAAGTTGCTGTTTCATAACCATATACCCTCTTCAATAGATCCTGTTAAAATGTTTTTCAACCCAATGCACTGTAAGAAACAATAGGATATATCATCATTTCATATACAAAACAATGAACACTTGGGTTTAACTATGCTCTTAGCACAAAATCACCAAACTGCAGTCGAGAAGCAGTTACATTTTGCAGAATTTGTGCATTTGACAAACGTTTTTTTCCATGTTCCAAGATCTACATGTGATACGAAATGTATGATTCTTGCAATGGAAACCTCACTGTATTTTACCAAGGCAGATAAAGGACATCATTTGTACCCCTTATAGTTATAAGGAGGTTTTGGTGGCTGAACATGCATTGCTTTGATGGTGATTGCATGTTGCTTCCACTTTGTACATATTCCTGAATAAATAAAGGTGCACAATTCAGAAATGGGGCTATAGCTCCGTGGTAGAGCATTTGCCTGCAGATCAAGAGGTCCCTAGTTCAAAGCTGGGTGCTCCCTTGTTCAACTGTTTTACCTGTAGAAATATTTTTTTAATTAAATAAATTGAAGAAAACATTTACAATCTTAGCATTTTATGTAATGAGCAACACATCTCTACATTTGAAATACTCATGATCATCTCCTGAAACATAGGGTAAACACCATGAAACTGTTTAGGATTTCTTCATATGATACAAGCTGTGTTTTACATTCACCCAAGTTCTACTGGTGATATGATCAGTTTGAAATAGTCCATTGGAAGCTCATATGAATGTTATAAAACTGTGGTGGAAACCAATAATATGGCCTTAATGAAATGTATTAATTTGTACAGC
Source organism: Ambystoma mexicanum (assembly GCF_040938575.1). Lineage (NCBI taxonomy): Eukaryota > Metazoa > Chordata > Amphibia > Caudata > Ambystomatidae > Ambystoma > Ambystoma mexicanum. The sequence continues at coordinate 434,313,916 of NC_090928.1, forward strand.
TGACCATAAGTGAACTGATGTCATTAGTTCTACAAGTTCCATACAGTCACCCACTCTATCACCTTTTTTAAAAAGGGCAGTTTTCAGCATTCAAGGGTTTATGTCAGTGGTAGAGCGTAGGAGTGTAGTTCAAGAAGTCCCTGTTTCATAACCATATACCCACTTCAATAGATCCTGTTAAAATGTTTTTCAACCCAATGCACTGTAAGAAACAATAGGATATATCATCATTTCATATACAAAACAATGAACAATTGGGTTTAACTATGCTCTTAGCACAAAATAAACAAACTGCAGTAGAGAAGCAGTTACGTTTTGCAGAATTTGTGCATTTGACAAAAGTTTTTTTTCCATGTTCGAAGATCTACATGTGATACGAAATGTAGGAATTCTTGCAATGGAAACCTCACTGTATTTTACCAAGGCAGATAAAGGACATCTTTTGTACCCCTTATACTTATAAGGTGGGTTTGGTGGCTGAAAATGCATTGCTTTGATGGTGATTGCATGTTGCTTCCACTTTGTACATATTACAGAATAAGTAAAGGTGGACATTTCAGAAATGGGGTTATAGCTCAGGGGTAGAGCATTTCACTGCAGATCAAGAGGTCCCTAGTTCAAATCTGGGTGTCCCCTTGTCCAACTGTTTTACCTGTAGAAATATATTTTTAATTAAATAAATTGAAGTCAACATTTACATTCATAGCATTTTATGTAATGAGCAACACATTTCTACATTTGAAATACTCCTGATCATCACCTGAAACATAGGGTAAACACCATTAAGCTGTTTAGGAATTCTTCATATGATACAAGCTGTGTTTTACATTCACCCAAGTTCTACTGGTGATATGATCAGTTTGAAATAGTCCATTGGAAGCTCATATGAATGTTATAAAACTGTGGTGGAAACCAATAATATGCCCTTAATGAAATGTATTCATTTGTACAGCTGACCAGAAGTGCTCTGATGTCATTAGTTCTACAAGTTCCATAGAGTCACCCACTCTATCACCTTTTTAAAAAAGGGCAGTTTTCAACATTGAAGGATTTATGTCAGTGGTAGAGCGTGGGAGTGCTTTTCAAGAGGTTCCTGTTTCATAACCATATACCCTCTTCAATAGATCCTGTTAAAATGTTTTTCAACCCAATGCACTATAAGAAACAATAGGATATATCATCATTTCATATACAAAACAATGAACAATTGGGTTTAACTATGCTCTTAGCACAAAATCACCAAACTGCAGTCGAGAAACAGTTACATTTGGCAGAATTTGTGCATTTGACAAAAGTTTTTTTCCATGTTCCAAGATCTACATGTGATACGAAATGTATGATTCTTGCAATGGAAACCTCACTGTATTTTACCAAGGCAGATAAAGGACATCATCTGTACCCCTTATAGTTATAAGGGGGTTTTGGTGGCTGAACATGCATTGCTTTGATGGTGATTGCATGTTGCTTCCACTTTGTACACATTGCTGAATAAATAAAGGTACACAATTCAGAAATGGGGGTATAGCTCCGTGGTAGAGCATTTGCCTGCAAATCAAGAGGTCCCTAGTTCAAAGCTGGGTGCTCCCTTGTTCAACTGTTTTACCTGTAGAAATATTTTTTTAATTAAATATATTGAAGAAAACATTTACAATCTTAGCATTTTATGTAATGAGTAACACATCTCTACATTTGAAATACTCCTGATCATCTCCTGAAACATAGGGTAAACACCATGAAACTGTTTAGGATTTCTTCATATGATACAAGCTGTGTTTTACATTCACCCAAGTTCTACTGGTGATATGATCAGTTTGAAATAGTCCATTGGAAGCTCATATGAATGTTATAAAACTGTGGTGGAAACCAATAATATGGCCTTAATGAAATGTATTAATTTGTACAGCTGACCATAAGTGAACTGATGTCATTAGTTCTACAAGTTCCATACAGTCACCCATTCTATCACCTTTTTAAAAAAGGGCAGTTTTCAGCATTCAAGGGTTTAACTCAGTGGTAGAGCGTAGGAGTGCTTTTCAAGAAGTTCCTGTTTCATAACCATATACCCTCGTCAATAGATCCTGTTAACATGTTTTTCAACCCAATGCACTGTAAGAAACAATAGGATATATCATCATTTCATATACAAAACAATGAACAATTGGGTTTAACTATGCTCTTAGCACAAAATCAACAAACTGCAGTAGAGAAGCAGTTACATTTTGCAGAATTTGTGCATTTGACAAAAGATTTTTTTTCCATGTTCCAAGATCTACATGTGATACGAAATGTATGAATTCTTGCAATGGAAACCTCACTGTATTTTACCAAGGCAGATAAAGGACATCTTTTGTACCCCTTATACTTATAAGGAGGGTTTGGTGGCTGAAAATGAATTGCTTTGATGGTGATTGCCTGTTGCTTCCACTTTGTACATATTACTTAATAAATAAAGGTATACATTTCAGAAATGGGGGTATAGCTCAGGGGTAGAGCATTTCACTGCAGATCAAAAGTCCCTAGTTCAAATCTGGGTGCCCCCTTGTCCAACTGTTTTACCTGTAGAAATATTTTTTTAATTAAATAAATTGAAGTAAACATTTACAATCTTAGCATTTTATGTAATGAGCAACACATTTCTACATTTGAAATACTCCTGATCATCACCTGAAACATAGGGTAAACACCATTAAGCTGTTTAGGATTTCTTCATATGATACAAGCTGTGTTTTACATTCACCCAAGTTCTACTGGTGATATGATTAGTTTGAAATAGTCCATTGGAAGCTCATATGAATGTTATAAAACTGTGGTGGAAACCAATAATATGCCCTTAATGAAATGTATTAATTTGTACAGCTGACCAGAAGTGCACTGATGTCATTAGTTCTACAAGTTCCATAGAGTCACCCACTCTATCACCTTTTTAAAAAAAGGCAGTTTTCAACATTGAAGGGTTTATGTCAGTGGTAGAGCGTAGGAGTGTAGTTCAAGAAGTCCCTGTTTCATAACCATATACCCTCTTAAATAGATCATGTTAAAATGTTTTTCAACCCAATGCACTGTAAGAAACAATAGGATATATCATCATTTCATATACAAAACAATGAACAATTGGGTTTAACTATGCTCTTAGCACAAAATCAACAAACTGCAGTAGAGAAGCAGTTACATTTTGCAGAATTTGTGCATTTGACAAAAGATTTTTTTTCCATGTTCCAAGATCTACATGTGATACGAAATGTATGAATTCTTGCAAAGGAAACCTCACTGTATTTTACCAAGGCAGATAAAGGACATCATCTGCACCCCTTATACTTATAAGGAGGGTTTGGTGGCTGAACAATCATTGCTTTGATGGTGATTGCATTGAAGTGGGAGAATCGAAGACCAGGCTCCCGTCCTTCACCTCTCGCGCTTGGCCTAGAGGGTCACGACCCAGACACCCGCCACGAGAAGAGTTTGTTCATTTACCAGATGACCAAATACCCTGGTATAGGAACATACGGATGTGTCCATCTGCCTGCCCAACAGCCCGCACTGGCCATGCCGACACCTGCGGCACGGACAACTAGACTAAAATCTACACGTCGTTAGAGATGCCATGACGACCTACACAACGGGAAGCACCTCTGCACAAATACACACATTGGACATTCCCACACCGATCATACACGAAGAATATACTCAGTGCTATGACGTAGGCGACAGGCATATTCACGGACGTGCATCTTTATTATTTTTACATAGGCTTTCAGAATGCAGAAACGCAAGACGCGTCATGAACTCATTTACAAAGCTTGCTCACGCTTCTCTTGAAACCAGTTACCACTATAAGAACTATAATGAAGACACGATACTGGTCATGGAACTATATGCTACTATAACTTAAAGCACCCATGCACCAACCGGATCACGTATGCACCAGGCCCAAGTAGGCCTCAAACAAGAGCTCCCGTGGACGTTAACAAAGCAAGAGTCTGGTTGCTGATCCTGCAGAATGGGCCCGGTGAAACAACCAGCCAAGGTCGCGATGTTGCAAACCCACATTCCAAGAACAAAGCATCAAAGGCACGATGTTGCAGCCTCGCACTCCGCGCACCAACGTTAAGGTCACACCTGCAAATTAAACCAGACACACAGTGGAAGAGCAATATTAATTGTGCAGAATTCTGCCTCAAACACGGTCCCTCCCCACGTGACCAAGCCGAACCTGACGAGATGCCAAACCCAGGAGAGAAAAGGCGTCTGGATCCCTCGCTACGAGACACAGGCAGATACACTTGAAAGGCTCAATGGACATCTGCGACAGTGGGAGCGGTCAGCCTTCCAACTATGAATAAATCCTCACATTGTCTGCACGTACCCATATTGAAACATTGTTGCAATCGCAGGTACACCGAGAGCTGGGAACAACGGTGGTCCCAGGCTGGGAAGCTCACGGGTGCACCAATCAGAACATGGGGCTCTTATCTCAGACGTCAGTAATATTAGCCAATCCTCAGGAGTCTTCATGTAACAATTTTCATGTATCTAATTGTAGGGACAACCCAGATATATCACCTGACTACCCTTTGTCCAGTAACATTGTCCTCTATATGTGTGCTATACTAACCCTACCACTCGAGCAACCAATTAAGAGTGGCGATAGGTTTTTTGTTAACTTTCTGAAGTGACGCGAATAGCTCGTCATAATGCAGTAAAAAGGGCCTGCGAGCCCCACGATTGTGTGTGTGTCAGGACGGACGCGTACGCTCCTTGACCCATCCCTGCCGTTTTTGTCTAATAAACAGCAGAGTCACCTTGCTCCTTGTGTGTGTCTCGCGCTCTGTCTCAACTGGGATACACGGGAGGAGTTGGGGCCTCCCTGCCTGGAGGTCTGCGGACGGCCCGGCCGACCCCGGCAGAATTTCCCCCCGACAAGTTGGAGGCACTGCTGAGATCTGTTTAAGATCGACTTTTTCTTTTTTACTTCGACCATATATTTTTAATTTTTCCAGGCACTCCCGTTGCGAGGAGGCCCGGCGGCGCGGCCCCCTCTGCCGTTGTCCCCTTCTGAGGACTGCAGGACCATCGCGGAGCTGCGAGAAGACCGGACGGCGCAATCCGGATATTGGCCCTCGGGAGCCGGTTGAGAAGTATCCCACCCGCGGTTGGCGAGTGTCCAGACGTGGTCCAGACGAAGGGAGGTGGCGAGCCGCTTGGAGGGGTGCACGCAGTCGAGCGGCCCTGCATCGAGAGAACTTGGTGAGCATGACACGCACAACAAGCAATGCAAAATTGTGAGGGAGGGGGGAGGAAGTGAATGAGGGAGGTGTTGTACAGATGCGCGGCGAAGGTCTAAAAACTTAGTGTTGCCAATGGAATGAATGGTAGCGAAACGAGTGCGAGAGCAGTCGGCTACGTTACGCGGAAGAGGGAGGGCGGAGCACGAAAACATCACGTGCGGCCGCTCGTAAGGCACTGATTGGCCTAAGTCGCGACCACGTGTGAGGGTGGGTGTGTGTGTGTGGTTTCCTACGATTTGGCATTTATTGATCAATGAGTAGACGAGGATCCCTATTGTTCGAGCAAGACACTCGATAGGTAGATGACGATTCCCTGTAGGCGGTGGCTAGTTAATTAAGTTGCCCAATACGGAAGATAATTGGCTGGTTAAGCCCTCCTGTTGAGGGGCGTATCACACGCGAGGCGACGCAGTGTGCGCAGTCCGATTATATTATTGATTTGATTACCTTGTTCCAGGAGTGACAGGAAGACAGCTGTAGGGTTAGCGGGGGTAGGTTGCAAGTGTATTTTGAACTTAAAAGAAAATAATAAGAATGTACCATTAGCTCGAAGAGATCAGTGACGTCACCAGAAGGGATTTAATAGGATAGCGCGAACGCAAGGAAGTTTGGTTTTGGGAGTGGTGGGGAAGAGAAATGTGATAAGGGAGCGGGCGCGGAGATAAACGATAAACGAGTGGATCGGGAAAAGAAGAAGGGGAAAGGGGCGTGGCTGCGCATGGAGAACGCCGGCCACGGCAAGTGTAACAGGGGGAGGAGAACGGGGAAACAGGACAACTATATAAGAGCGTCGTAAAGGGTACACAGCCGCAGGGGGCTGTGTGCGCTTCGGCCGCAGGGGGCCGTAAGGGTGTAGTAACAGAAGGGAATCAACAAATGTAAAACCATACATAACGGATTGTCGTAAGTCCCCATACTTACGGGGCCAGGTAAACAATATAAGGTTGTATATTGTAAACTACCAGTGAAGGAAAGGATAACAAGTGGAGAGTAACCATGTCATACGGGAACACCCTCACTACACCATTACAACACATATGCACCACACTGCCACCCCATAGGGAGAAGTTAATAAAGTACAGCATAGAGTGGACCCAGGGGACGGATAACAAAATGTTAACACCATGGCCGCCTAATGGGAGTTTCGATCCATATGCCCAACATTCACTGCTAAACCATCTGCACAATACATACAAGGGGAAGAAGTTGGCAAACCATGTGGAGGTGTTTAACTTATGGAGGATGTTCCAGGGGTCCCGACCGGGACCAAATGGAATGTTCACTATGGGGGAAACACCGGAAGAAAAGGAGACTAAGAAAGAAGGAGAGGATGGGAAACAGGGGCGTGAAAGCACAAACAATACGGGGAACGGAGGAGAGGCAGGAGAAAAGAGTGTTAAATCAGACGACATAAAAAAGGAACTGAACAACGAGATACCCATAACACCGGGAGTGAAAACGGAGGGAGGAGGGTTGTACCCTTTAAGAGAATTAGGAGAAATAGAAGGACAGTTAAGGGCGGCTGAAGGATACTCGAACCCGGAATACAGCCCTCCACCATATGTGGCTCATAGGAAAATGGCAGTGGGAGAGGGGAAGATTGGAGAAGAGCAGACTGTAGAGATAGGACATGATGAGTGGGTAGCTGCACAAATATTATTAAAATTACGAGGTTCACTAACTGGAGAAGAGAGGGAGGTAGTAAAGAGAACAGACGAATATAGTGCAAGAGAGAGTGAAATAAGGGGGGAGGAGCTATTACGGCAAAAGGAAGAGATTTTAGAGGAAAGATTAGCAAAGCTAAGGGATGAGCAGAATGAACTGATCAAACAGCTTGAGAGGGAGGAAAAAGAGAGAGTGAGGAAAAGAAAAGAAAAGAAGGTAAGAACGAATTGGAAAAATTAAGGGAACAAAATGAGGAGCAAAGGAGAGAAGCTGAAAGGGTAAAAGCAGCAGCAGACAGGGTATCAAGAGTAGTGTTGAGAGAAAAGAAGAAGGAAGAAGAAGAAAGAGAAAAGGAAATGGCAATATGGAAGAGGAGGGTACTATCAGAGACAGCTAAGAAATATGAAGAGGGGAAAATAATAGAAAGTATCGTGGAGAGAGAAAGAGTGAAACAGGAAAGGAAGAAAGAGGATGAAAGAATATTGGAACAGATGAGCAACGAAGTGATGGAGGAATTGAAAAGGAAGAGGGAGGAAAATAGTAGGGAGATGGAGGAGAAAAGGGAAGGAGAAAGAGAGGGGAGGAGTAGGGAGTGTAAAAGATGGGGGGATGTATATAGAAGTAGAGAAGTAGCAACAACATCAGCACTAGGGGGAGCGGTTGATAACAAAGGAAAAGGAGAAATAGACCTAATAGACTTAGAGACAGTAACAATAAAAGGGAAAAAGGCAGAGTGGGGGTGCCATTTATGAATGATTTTTGCAGTGAGGAGGAAGAAGGAGTGGAGAGTGAAGGAAGAAAGAGTGAGAGGGAAAGCTTAGATAAGCTATACCTCACTCGAACAAACATAGGCTCGCCATGGATCAGTAGGAGAAGGGAGGACTTGGAGAGAAGTGAGGAGGGAGTGAAAGGACTAGTGGAAAGACAAACCCATGAAAACACACCATCCCCATCTCCATCACGCCCTCCCCCATCGCACCCTACATGCTCAACCACCACACGCTCGCTGCGCAGAATAAAGCTCGCGCCCTTCATGGACGAACTGACACCCTATGCATGTAGGCTTAGAGACCTCCCTAGTCGCAGGCAAGACAGACAAATAAACACGCCCACATTAACTACAGGAAATGACGAAAGGGGAAAGGATGGAGAAGGAGTTAGGAGCAGGGGTAATAAGGACGAAATTGAAGAGGTAAAGGAACCGGAAGAAGAGGAGGGGTGTGAAGACTCGATATTGTGGAACATAAAGGGTGACACCAGACACAACTTAATGCCACTGTTGGAGAGAGGAGGGGTTAGACCACAGTACGTCCCTTGGAAGCATACGGATAAGGAAAATATAAAATGTAGGCTCCCATCACTAAGTGGAGGTGCGGGTAAGTGGATATATGAAATGGAAAAACACACCGCGGGACAGAAACTAGCAGTAGGAGATGTAAAGGGCCTGTTAATATCAATATTAGGGGGTAGAGCGGATGACATTTGGAAGAGAGCGGGATTCCATGGGGTAACAATAACAAACACATCGCATGATGGGGCACCGTTTGCAAACTGCAGACATGCGCTATGGCAGGCACTGAGAGTACAATACCCAGACACATCAGACATAGGAGCAATTACTTCCCGTAAGATGCGTGAGAATGAGGATCCTGTTGATTATATCCAGGATATCCAAGAGAAGTGGCGCATGGAAACTAGAGAACAATGGGACAAAACACCAGCCATATTTTATCATATACTAGTACAAGGGCTCCCAGAAGGAGTTCAAAAACAACTAAAGAAAGTAGTGGGAATGGAAGCAAAACCATGGCCAGAAATACAACTGACTATAGTACATCACTGCAGGACATGGCAAGGAAAGATGAAACAAAAAGAAGAGGACAGGAAAAAAGAAGAGGCTAAACTAGTACAGAAAAAACTTACTAAATACACAATGGAAGGGGCACTAATAACTACGCCCACACCAATGGCCCAAAGCCCAATACAAGTAGTGGCTGCACAAGATCCTGCTCAAATAGCACCTCCACAGATTATAACACAACAAGTCCCAGTCCCGCCACTGCAATTACACGCACCAAACATGGGAGGAGGGTACCCAATGCAAGGAGCTGGGTATTATAGTTATAATAGGGGGAGAGGAGGATTTATGAGAGGGAGAGGATACTATGCCCAACAGCAGGTGGGAGGACTTAGACATTCCTACCCCACAGGGCAACCAGTATACCAGGACAACACAGGGAGCTTCCCATGGCAAAGCAGGGAACCACCCGTGTGTTGGAGTTGTGGGTTATTAGGACACATGTCACGTACGTGTAGGGTCAGGCCAGGGACACCAGCATGGAATGAACAAGCACAACCTAGGACCCCACAAGAACTGCAGGGTATACAACAACAGCAGACGTTACAACAAGGAAATGACCCACAACAACAACAAATACCACAACAACAGCCACTGCCACAACAACAAGCAACGTTAACACAGCAACCCCAAACTCAACAAACGCAATTGGGTAGGGTGACGGTCTTGGGACACAACCCTTACACAGGGAATGGCCAATCATTGTACCCACAATAGGACAGCCCACAGACGGCCTTCGTGTGTCCAACCCTGTCAGTAACACCTAATAGTGCGGAGGAGCCACGCATAGAGGTAACGATAGGTGACAAAAAATTATCATTCCTTGTTGACACCGGGGCAACCCGGTCTTGCATAAGGGAAGGTAAATTTAAGATGTCAGGCGAAGCCATGAACACCCAAGGATTTTCTGGGGCTAAGGGGTTGGTTCCATTCACTGATAACGTTCCCTTATCTATTGGAGATTATGATCTGTCAGTTCCACTTTTATATTATAGTGCCTCACCAGTGAATATACTGGGGAGGGACATAATGAACAGGTTGAATATGACGATCTCCTTTACAGAGGATGGCATAATTTGCTCTACTCCAGGGATTAACATGCTCGCAGCACGACAGATTATGCAAGCATACTGTGGACAGACAGCGATTAGGGCGGAGCCAGTAGATGGCGAGCTATTCCAGTATGGAACAGACATGGCATTTGCATGGATGCCAGGGATAGAAGGGAAAATATGGAGGAGGCCAGCTGCCTATCTGTTCCGACCAGAAACACCTGTTAATGAACCAGAAGGAAAGGTGTTTGTAATGGACATTGAGAGCATTATTGCAACAGCTGATTATATTGCTGTACATGCCCAAGATAAAGAAGGGAGAGCATGGAGGGCAGTGATAGCACTAGCAGAAGGGTGTAGGCTGACCCAGGTGTCAGATGAGGAGCTGTTCTCAGAAGAAAAGGAGGAAGGTGAAATGGTGTTCATGATGAGTATAGGAATATGGCTAAGGGTGGCTCACAAACAAGTAGCACAGAAAATTGCAATGGCACTTGAGGCACCCGCATGCACCCCAGTCCCCTTCTTTGAGGAGGATATGTCAAAGGTGCCCAAATCATTATGGACTACTAGCCCTTATGACGTGGGATGCATAAAAAGCATAGGGGGTGTAAGGATAAAATTGAAAAAAGGTGCAATACTACCAACAGTGAAACAGTACCCACTGTCAAGAGAGGCAGATGAGGGTATATATGAAACCATAACGGCTCTTACAAACAATGGCATATTGGTCCCCTCAGAGTCACCCTGCAACACGGCTGTGTACCCAGTGTGCAAGGCTAAAGGGGGGTCTTGGCGCTTCATACAAGACCTCAGGCCCTTGAATAACATAGTGGAAGCAGAGTATCCAGTAACAGCAAACCCGGCCACAATATTGTGTGGCATTCCAGCAGAAGCATCACGGTTTACAGTGATTGACCTTAAAAATGCTTTCTTCTCAATACCATTACACCCAGACTCACAAGATTTGACAAGCTTCACTTACCGAAACACAAAGTGGAAACATACCAGATTGCCACAGGGGTATTGTGAATCACCCTCAATTTTCAATAGAGTAATACAGATGGATTTGAGTAACGTTGAAATGGAAAGCACAGTGTTGCAGTATGTGGATGACATAATAATTTGCAGTATAAACGAAAGTAAATGTAGAGAGGACTCCTTAAAAATGTTGACGATATTGGCTGAAAAAGGGTACAAGGTAGACATGAATAAGATACAATACTGTCAGGAACAGGTACTTTACATTGGCCAACTGATATCCCAACATGGAAGAAAGATTGCACCACAAAGAGCACAGGCCATTTCAAGCACTCCAATGCCACAGACTGTGAGAGAACTGCAGCAATTTCTGGGGCTGTGCAACTACTGCAGAGCATGGGTATTTGATTACAGCTCATACATAGGACCCCTGCTTGAGGGTTTGAGAGAAGCAAATAAAGGAGAGAAAAAGTTGAGGTGGACTATGGAAATGAGAGAGGCCTTTGATGAATTGAAAGATGCAATCTCAACTGCTCCAGTACTGGCATCCCCAGACTATGAGCGACGATTTTTTATATTTTCACATTGCGACTCAGCAGTGATGAAGGCAGTATTGGCCCAAAAAATGAGCATGGGCTATAAACCAGTAGCATTTTACAGCGGTCACTTAGACCCTGTGATGTTAGGCCACTTCCCTTGCAAACAAGGTCTCGCTGCAGCTGCTTTTGCAGTGGAAAAAGCATCAGCAATAACCATGGGGTGTCCGACTACACTGTTTGTGGAACAGGCACTATTTGCAATATTGAATAAACCTAAGTCCACACTAACAACGCAAAGGGCATCAGGTTATGAGATCATCTTGTCTAGAGCTGAACTAGCAATTGTTAGATGTAGCACGGTTAACCCTGCAAGGTTCCTAGCAGAAGTAATTGAAGAGGGAGATTATGCCCATGATTGCACCCAAATAACTGAACTGTACTCGGGTACTAGAAAAGTTGAAGAAAACGCACTAGAGGGAGGTGAACTTTTGTTTATTGATGGGTCATCAACTATTGATCAAGGAGATGGGATAAGGAGGACGGGGGCAGCAGTGGTTAAAATGATGGAGGCGCCGGTGTGTGTGGCTATGAAATGTGTACAATTACCACAGCATTATTCTGCTCAAGCCGCAGAACTGGTTGCACTAATATTGGCATTGAAGGAAAGTTTTGACAAACGAGTAACAATATATTCCGACAGTGCATATGTTACATCCACTGTCCACTCAGGGCTATCAAAATGGAGAAGAAGAGGGTTTAGGAGAGCTGATGGCACCCCAGTGCAACATGCCCTCTCATTAGCTGAACTAATTGAAGTAATAAATGACCCCCAAGAACTAGCCCTAGTAAAATGCACCGCACACACCAATGGGGAAGATCACATCTCAAAAGGGAATGCAGCAGCAGACGCACATGCGAAATATGCTGCATACTTTGGGGAGATATGGAACCCTACAGACTCACAGAGAGGGAGAGGGAGGGGAATGGCTAGGGAGATGTTGATAAGAGAAGGGTACACCCATCTTCCAGCCACACAGATTATGGAGCTACAAGCGGCTGCACCAATGGCCGAAAAAGAAATATGGGTAAAAAGAGGATGTACAATGTCACCAACCGACGCATTATGGCGCCAGAGCAGCACTGGGAAAGTTGTAATACCATTGGCACTTTTAAACACCGCCCTGAGCCAATTACATCACCCAGCCCATACAGGCAAGGAAATAATTGCAGTACGAATTAGAGAAGATTGGTTCTGTCCTGAGTTAAATTCTCATGTGTCAAATTTTATCAGCAATTGTCTTACATGTCAGCAGTTTATGGCCGGTCATACCCTAAAGGTGATAAGAGGTACCATACCCCGGCCAGAGGGACCTTTTCGGCACCTTCACATTGACTATGTTGATATGATCAACATATGTCAAGGTAATAGGTATATGATTGTAGTAGTATGCCCATTCTCTAGATGGATTGAAGCAGGGCCCTGTTCACACCCAGATGCATTTAGAGCAGCCAAATTCCTAGTAAGGGAGGTCTTCCCCAGGTGGGGAGTGTGCGAGGTGTTAAGGTCAGACAACGGCCCACATTTCGCAAACGAAATGTTCCAACATATTACATCCTTGCTGAACATAAAACATAAATTTGCATGTGCATACCACCCACAGGCTAACGGTGTATGTGAACGCCTGAATGGCCTACTGAAGGAGGCAATTGCAAAAATACAACAAACAACAAAGAAAAGCTGGTTGTATTGCCTTCCATTAGCCCTATTCGAATTGAGGAATAGGCCAGGGTCCGACCACCACCTCACCCCGCACGAGGTGGTTACTGGACGTCAAATGCGCCTTCCCCTAACGCCAACGTCAAGGGCATTCACTGACCACGAAAGTTCAGCAAGTGTGTTAGGTGATGAAATGTATCAATATGTGTCTTCTTTGATTACTAGTGTTGTGTTTGTGTCTCAACAGCTCGAGCGCACACGGGGCGGGTCCACCAGCAATCAAGAAGAAGGCGCCAGTACCGAATTAGAAAAGGAGAACTTGTGCAAACTTGCCAAAGGTGACCACGTGCTACTTCGCAATTTCAATAGAAAGTGGAACGATAAGAGGTTCACTGGCCCCCATCTGGTAGAGGACGTATCAACAAGAGCAGTAAAACTAAAAGACAAGCGTGCCTGGAACCACTTACATGATGTAAAGATCTACAAACTGCAGACCCGCCCCAGCGCCAACGACAGGTCCAGTGGAAGAACAGCAACAACATCCCCTACAGAGGAAGGAAGTTCTACCACAGACAACGACCCAATTGTTCCCTTACCGTGTCACTACCCAACTTCCCCGGAGACAATAACTGACGAAGAAAGGAGTGATACCCATACTGCTCACCCCATGGTCACACGCTCAAGGAGTAAAAATACTTCCGCCACCTGAGCCCGAACCCCCGCCCATTGACCCCCAAGTATAGTCAGAACCGACCTGAAAGACATTGCCTCACAAATACACCTGTAAACACGTGAATGTTCTCTTTTTCTCTCGCACCTACAGGAACTGCGTATTGTATTGTTAAGAAAGTAGCTTACTAACAAGTTCACTGCCCAGGTGTAGATGGTACTCCCAGACGATAACTACCCAGAAGAATTGTCACACCAATTTGTATACGAAATAAAAAGGCCAACGTACCTAAAAAGGAGAAGGGTGCGTGTCTACTACACAGCATTCCTCTTGGCCATAGAATATTCCATGCCCCACCTCCGCCCATACTTGCCGATCCTAAGAGACAGATCACTTAGAGTAGCGTGGGAACAGCTCTTCGCCTGGGCACTGAATGACTATTTGATAGGGAGAGCTTAAAGGAAACAAACCACTAACATTTAGTAACCAGCATTTTTGAGAATTTTCAGGCGGGCAACTTTAACGTCGCAAGAATACGCTGCCAGGACTGCAGCAAGGTAAGAGCAAAATGCCGGTGAGACTAGCATATGTAATAAAGATAATAGGGATTTTGATGATCACCGGGTTCTTGGCTGCTTCTGTATGGCAGTACAGCTATGCTATTAATTTTATTGCTGCACCTAAACCTAATATACCCCTGTCCCCTGCTGCAACAGGTGTTACGTCAGGTGATAGTAGTAACCTTGCACCCAAGCAAAATAGAGTTAAACGCAGCACATACTCAGACAATAAAGGTATTGATAATTTTATACAAGATTCAGCACACGTCACAAACAACATATGGTACCAACACATGACCCGCATTGGTAAACAAACAACTGAGGACAGCTGCTACGTTTGCTCATTAATACCATACGCCATGAGTGCTTCACGAACATTTGTTGCCACAGAAATTGATGAAAAGATAGCACAATGCATAATATACTTGGCACTGTTCCAAACGAAAGGATTATTTCAAGGGACGGTAGTGCACATGACATGGAAAACACGAGACTCATATCCATATGAAAACAACTTTCTCAAGACCTATTTGAGTTATCACAAGACCAGTTTACATGCAGAAGTATTCAGATACATAACAAGTGGCCCTGCAAAAGGAGAAACAAAGAAAGTAACACTGCAGTATCTACCATGTGATTGGTACGCCACCGAAGTTCCGGGCAAACAAGGATGTTGGGAGAGGCCGCTGGTGACGATAACAGGAAAGGTGTATCTGGACAACAGCTGGGAGATAGGAGTGATTGGCAGCAACATGGTAACAAAAGAAACTATCTCAACTATCGAGGCCCACAATCACCGATGTTGGACGACGTGGATCAAGTATGTACCAATGCTCACGTGGGTAGAAACAGATGAAGACCCAATAACAATACTACTGCTGACTGCGCCCAAGGTATGCTACCAGCATAAAGGAGAGGTGGACGTAGGATATAACACCAATTGTGCAAGTGTGACGGAGTTACCTGAGGGGGGAGCAGGAACAGCAGTAATGTCATGTCACGCGGGAGACTGGGGTCTGCCGCTCCCATTTCCTCCTGGCGAGTCTACCCGCGCGTTCGCGTCTGGGGACTCGCCGGGAGGGGAGCAACGGATTACAGGGCCGGCGGCCTTCGGCGCATGCGCGGAGGTCCTCTCTCTCGGTTCCGCGCATGCGCCGTGGGGGCTTGCCTTCCAAGCCTCGTTCTGGGTTCGCCGGCGCCCGGAAACGGAACGGTTTGCGTTCCAGGCCTCTCGGGCGCCGGCGGCCCATAAAAGAGGCCGCTAGTCAAAGCTGCCCGCGTCTCAACGCGGTTTGCTTCGCTTTCCTCGTTGTTCCTGCCCAGCCTTACCTGTGGCCTGTCCTGGGCCTACCTGCCTCCAGCCTTACCTGTGGCCTGTCCTGGGCCTACCTGCCTCCAGCCTTACCTGTGGCCTGTCCTGGGCCTACCTGCCTCCAGCCTTACCTGTGGCCTGTCCTGGGCCTACCTGCCTCCAGCCTTACCTGTGGCCTGTCCTGGGCCTACCTGCCTCCAGCCTTACCTGTGGCCTGTCCTGGGCCTACCTGCCTCCAGCCTTACCTGTGGCCTGTCCTGGGCCTACCTGCCTCCAGCCTTACCTGTGGCCTGTCCTGGGCCTGCCTGCCTCCAGCCTTACCTGTGGCCTGTCCTGGGCCTGCCTGCCTCCGGCCTTACCTGTGGCCTGTCCTGGGCCTGCCTGCCTCCAGTCCTTACCTGTGGCCTGCCCTGGGCCAGCCTGACTCCAGTTCTTATCCGGGTCCTGTCCTGGGCCTGCCTGCCTTCAATCCTCACCTGGGTTCGGCCCTGGGCCAGCCAGCCTCCAGCTACTACCTAGGTTTTGCCCTGGGTCAGTCTTCCCTCAGCCCATTCCGGAGTTCTGTCCTGAGTCATCATTGTGTAGAGGGGACTTATCCCACACTAGCCTGCATTCCCCTGTTCCATCTTGGGCACGTTCCTACAGTTCTCTAATTGGCCAGACAACTAGTTCCAACTGTCCTCACTCTTTCCTGTCTTGCCTGACTCCGAATCTCATCCTGTGTACCATTGGAACTATCTGCACCAGCCAAGCTCCTTTGCCTACTACGAATACCTTTCTGCTACACTGGTCTATCTATCAACTGTCGCTGCACTGAGGTTCTTGGAAGATTCATGGTCTGGACAACAAGCTCTACCTGGACTATGGTTCCCTCCATCTGAGCCTACATCCTCTTGTCACGCTTACCTGGGAGAGTGCCTTTGTGACATTGGGGGTTGGTCCATCCTTCACCCAGTTCCTCATTTGGGTGGTGGAGAGGCTGATTCCTCGTGCCGCTATCTCATCAGTTCCTGGACTCCAGACTGGCGACCTCTGCGAGACCAACCACCAAGACTACAGGTACGCGGTCCTCTCGGGCCAATCAGCTTGACAGATTGAGACGCCTTCCTCCTGATTCAGAGATGGATGAATCGCAGGACATGAGGAACGAGTTGCTAGCGCTCAGGGCCGAGATGACCGCCCTGCGTCAGGAGAATCAAACATTACGACAAATGATAACGCAAGGAGCACCTAGTACCTCTCAAGGAGAGGGATCATTGGCTCATACAACACCCATCAAATTCGACGGAGACCCTAGACGGGTGGCGGAGTTTTGTAACCACTGCAGAATACACTTTCTCTTCAGGTCTACCTACTTCAACACTGATAGGGCCAAGATTGGTTACATCTTGGGGAACCTAACTGGGAACGCATTAGCCTGGGCAACTCCGTTTGTGGTTACGAACAGTCCTATTTTGAATGACTTTGCTGCCTTTGAAAAGGCCTTTCTTGAGGTATTTCAGACGCCGAACCTGGCCTCCGTTGCACAGAATCAATTGATGGACTACAAACAGGGAAGCAATGACGTCATCACCTACATCAGCCGTTTCCGACTTTTGGCTACTGACTCCCAGTGGCCCGAAATTACACAGAAGACACTGTTTCGTCGAGGCCTGAGAGAGGAGTACAAGGATGAGTTACTTCACATCCCTGAACCAGAGAGCCTTCAACTCTTGATCGATCAAGTACTCCGTATTGACCAAAGGCTAGCCGAACGAAAGGCTGAGAGACGTCGGCTTGACAGAAGCGGTCCCCGGACAACCAACACACCTGCTGGTTCGTTTGGGTCGACCGAGTCCGGACCTGAGCCCATGCAAGTAGGAGCCATGAGGGGACCTTTGACGGAAGAAGAGAAGAAACGAAGGAGGTCTTTGCGTTTGTGTCTTTACTGTGGAGCAGCTGGACATTATTTGGGTACGTGTCCTTTGCGTCCGCAGAAGAAGAAGTCGGGAAACTAGGAGACCTGTCGTATACAGGAAGGGCAACGACAGGTCCCATTCCTTCCTCAGACCCTTCTGTTATTTGTTCTATACGTCTGCCCATGCAACCAGCGGTACTACAGACCCTGAAGGTCCGAATTAAACTACCAGACAAGAACCTGGAAGTATCCGGTCTACTGGACTGTGGGGCTTCCGGCAATTACATCGACGAAACGTTCGTCACCAGACATAAGATACCACTCGTTTCCAGACACACGCCTCTGTCGGTGGAGCTTATTGATGGTACTCCCTTGTCTTCTGGACCCGTTAGTCAGTTCACAGTTGGACTGGCCCTTCTGATTGCTGATCATTACGAGGAACTAGCCTTTGATGTTATCAAGTCACCGAACTACAAGATGGTTTTGGGATTACCTTGGTTGCAACACCACAATCCTTTGATAGACTGGAGAACCCAGACCTTGACCTTTTCATCCGAACGGTGTGCTCAAGAATGCAAGCTACCCGTTCCCACCAGGACCGTCTCGACTTCTCTAATAACGGACAGCAATGGGGTTCATCTATGTTCCACGTCTCTGGTCCCACAGGAATATTCCGAATTCAAACATGTGTTTTCTGAACCTGGCAACATACCCCTTCCTCCACACCGTTCTTTTGATTGCTCCATTGACCTGCTACCGGACCACGTTATTCCCCATGGGAAACTATATGCTTTGACACGTGACGAGAAGCTAGTTCTTCAGGAGTATTTGTCGGAGAGTCTAGAAAAGGGGTACATTGTGCCATCGAAATCGCCTGCAGGATTCCCCCTGTTTTTTGTAAAGAAAAAAGAAGGTACATTGAGACCCTGTGTCGACTACCGGCAGTTGAATGACATAACAGCCAAGGACCGGTATCCTTTACCCTTAATTCGCAGCATCCTTGAAACCCTGCATACTGCGCGAATCTTCTCCAAATTGGACCTCCGCGGAGCTTATCATTTGGTGCGCATCAGGAGTGGGGACGAGTGGAAGACAGCTTTCAAGACATCTTTTGGGCATTTTGAATACAGGGTTATGCCTTTCGGCCTATGTAATGCTCCCGCTGTTTTTCAACGATTCATGGACTACATCTTTGGTGACCTGTTAGGGTTATCCGTTTGGGTTTATCTGGACGACATATTGATATTCTCTAAATCCTTAGACGAGCATGTGGAACATGTTCGTGAGGTCCTTCATCGGCTGTCCGTCAATAACCTGTTCGCCAAAGCGGAGAAATGTAGCTTTCACCAACCCAGCATTGAATTCTTGGGATTTGTTATCAATCAAGAAGGCATTGGGATGGATCCCAAGAAGGTGCGAGCCATACAAGAATGGAGACATCCACACGATATCAAGGCTCTCCAACGCTTCCTGGGATTCGCAAACTTTTACAGGCGCTTTATCCCACAGTTCTCACAGATCTCGGCGCCCCTCACCAGGCTAACCAGCAGCAAGATCACGTTCGAATGGGATCTCGTGGCTTCCCGGGCTTTCGACGTATTGAAGTCGGCCTTTATGGCTGCCCCGATCCTGCGCCATCCCCAGGAAGAGTTGCCTTACATAGTGGAGGCCGATGCTTCCAGCTTTGCTGTAGGGGCAGTCCTTCTTCAGAAAGATCCTATCACGTTGGTAGAACATCCAGTAGCCTATTATTCTCGCAAGTTGAGTCCCAGCGAACGAAACTACGCGGTGATTGAAAGGGAACTGTTAGCCATCAAGACCGCATTCGAGGAATGGAGACATTTTCTCCTCGGAGCACGCTTTTCTGTGGAGGTGCGGACAGACCATCGCAATCTGCAATATCTTCGCTCTCTGCAATGTCGGACTCCTCGTCAAGCCCGGTGGGCCTTCTTCTTCTCTCCGTTTGAGTTCCATGTTACTTATATCCCGGGAACCTCCAATACGAAAGCGGATGCGCTTTCCAGGTCCCTGGAAAACGTAGATGGGACGCCCTGTCCAGAACAGCCACTGATTTCTCCTCGCCATTTTCTGCTGGCCTTGTCCTCTCACCTTAAGTCCATCGCGGAAGCCACTCGGTCGGATCCAGAAAGAACGTCCCTTCTTAGTCGGCAACTAGTATCAGAACGAGACGGACTGTTGTTTTTTCAAAGAAGACTCTACATACCCAGAGGAGCCATTAGAAGGGGCATTCTACACGGATTCCATGATTCACCCATAGGAGGACATCGCGGGGTCAGAGCCACTCGAGAGTTGATATCCCGACAGTTCTGGTGGCCTGGTTGGGCGACCGAGGTCCAGAAGTACATTGACAGCTGTCCAATATGTGCCCAGTGCAAGGTTCCCAGAAGACGACCATTGGGTTTGTTAATGCCCACCGAAGTGGCTCCCTATCCATGGCATACCATCGCCACCGATTTCATTGTGGATTTGCCTCCATCTGAAGGGTACACCTGTATAATGGTGGTTGTGGACAGCTTCACCAAACTGGCCCATTTCATCCCATTCCGGAAAATCCCTACAGCTACTCAAATGGCTTCAGCGTTTCTGCACGACATCTACCGGTTGCACGGCCTACCGGAGAAAATCATATCGGATAGAGGTACCCAGTTTCTTTCATCATTTTGGAGACAGGTGTGTGGTCATCTGGGAATACATAGAGCTCTAAGCTCAGGCTATCACCCACAGACAAATGGGCTAACCGAAAGGACCAATCAGACTTTGGAGGGGTACCTCCGCTGTTTTGCCAATGCCACACAGTCTAATTGGAAAGGTGGGCTAGATCTGGCCGAAGTATCCTACAACAACACTGTTCATGCCTCCATTGGAGTCAGCCCATTCTTCTGTTCCACTGGTCTACATCCTCGGTTAATGCCTTTTCAACCAGTTCCGTCTAGTACTGTTCCCTCTGCTGATGGTCTGGTCTTACACATCCGGGAACAGCAAGAACTTGCACACAAGATCTTAAGTGAAGCCAAGGATCGGATGAAGAGACAGGCAGACAGGAAGAGGAGTGCAGAACCTAATTTCCAGGAGGGCGACAAGGTGTGGTTGTCCTCAAAGAACCTGCCTCTCCGCAATCTGCCCGTCAAACTGGCCCCTCGATATTTGGGACCCTTTGTTATCACCAAACGGTTGTCCTCTGTAGCCTTCCGTCTTCACCTACCCTCTTCCTGGCGTGTACATCCCGTTTTTCACGTGTCCCTGTTAAAACCCTATGTGGTCGATGATTATGGCCGCACCTCTCCTCGTCCGGCCTCTGTTTTGGTACAGGGGGGCCCTGAGTTTGAGGTACACGAGATCTGTGATGCCCGGTACCGTAGAGGGGTGCTCCACTATTTGGTTGACTGGAAGGGGTACCCGGCCTGTGATCGTACCTGGGAACCGCGCCAGCACGTGCATGCTCCCCGGCTGATACGTGAGTTCTACGTACGGTTTCCCTGGAAGCCTGGGGCCCCGGGTCTTCCTGGGAGGGGGCATAGTGTCATGTCACGCGGGAGACTGGGGTCTGCCGCTCCCATTTCCTCCTGGCGAGTCTACCCGCGCGTTCGCGTCTGGGGACTCGCCGGGAGGGGAGCAACGGATTACAGGGCCGGCGGCCTTCGGCGCATGCGCGGAGGTCCTCTCTCTCGGTTCCGCGCATGCGCCGTGGGGGCTTGCCTTCCAAGCCTCGTTCTGGGTTCGCCGGCGCCCGGAAACGGAACGGTTTGCGTTCCAGGCCTCTCGGGCGCCGGCGGCCCATAAAAGAGGCCGCTAGTCAAAGCTGCCCGCGTCTCAACGCGGTTTGCTTCGCTTTCCTCGTTGTTCCTGCCCAGCCTTACCTGTGGCCTGTCCTGGGCCTACCTGCCTCCAGCCTTACCTGTGGCCTGTCCTGGGCCTACCTGCCTCCAGCCTTACCTGTGGCCTGTCCTGGGCCTACCTGCCTCCAGCCTTACCTGTGGCCTGTCCTGGGCCTACCTGCCTCCAGCCTTACCTGTGGCCTGTCCTGGGCCTACCTGCCTCCAGCCTTACCTGTGGCCTGTCCTGGGCCTACCTGCCTCCAGCCTTACCTGTGGCCTGTCCTGGGCCTACCTGCCTCCAGCCTTACCTGTGGCCTGTCCTGGGCCTGCCTGCCTCCAGCCTTACCTGTGGCCTGTCCTGGGCCTGCCTGCCTCCGGCCTTACCTGTGGCCTGTCCTGGGCCTGCCTGCCTCCAGTCCTTACCTGTGGCCTGCCCTGGGCCAGCCTGACTCCAGTTCTTATCCGGGTCCTGTCCTGGGCCTGCCTGCCTTCAATCCTCACCTGGGTTCGGCCCTGGGCCAGCCAGCCTCCAGCTACTACCTAGGTTTTGCCCTGGGTCAGTCTTCCCTCAGCCCATTCCGGAGTTCTGTCCTGAGTCATCATTGTGTAGAGGGGACTTATCCCACACTAGCCTGCATTCCCCTGTTCCATCTTGGGCACGTTCCTACAGTTCTCTAATTGGCCAGACAACTAGTTCCAACTGTCCTCACTCTTTCCTGTCTTGCCTGACTCCGAATCTCATCCTGTGTACCATTGGAACTATCTGCACCAGCCAAGCTCCTTTGCCTACTACGAATACCTTTCTGCTACACTGGTCTATCTATCAACTGTCGCTGCACTGAGGTTCTTGGAAGATTCATGGTCTGGACAACAAGCTCTACCTGGACTATGGTTCCCTCCATCTGAGCCTACATCCTCTTGTCACGCTTACCTGGGAGAGTGCCTTTGTGACATTGGGGGTTGGTCCATCCTTCACCCAGTTCCTCATTTGGGTGGTGGAGAGGCTGATTCCTCGTGCCGCTATCTCATCAGTTCCTGGACTCCAGACTGGCGACCTCTGCGAGACCAACCACCAAGACTACAGGTACGCGGTCCTCTCGGGCCAATCAGCTTGACAAGTAATAATGGACCATTATTGGGCCTGTGGAGAAAAGGCATACCATACACTGCCCCCCCTGTGGAATGGTGTGTGCACAATGGTGCACGTCAATGTACCATCACTAGTGGTACCTAAGAAGCATGTTAATGTGGCGAACTTTCCCAAAATGGATGAAGGGGACAAGAGAAAAAAGAGATCTGCACCACTTAAGGAGGAGCAAGGGAACAGGACCAACAACAATGATACTGTTCTAAATAGAAGGAAAAGACAAGGAGAGCCACTGACAGGAAATTACCTGTGGGGAAGGTCGGAAACGGAACTAACCTCCATACCGCCAGAACACAGACTATTCAGCAGAGCAGCAATGTTCTTCTCTTCAATAATACACCCGGGACTGCAGGCTTACGCAAAGGCGAAATGGCTCCAAATAACTAGATGGGAACTAATGATGACCATCAATTCTACAGTAAATGGGTTTAACGCAATAAAAGAGGAGCTGCGAGCTATAAGAATGGTAGCACTCCAGAACAGATATGTATTGGACCTTCTCACAGCAATGGAAGGAGGAGTTTGTGCAAAGATAGGACAATCATGCTGCACGTTCACACCTGCCAACGATGCTGATAATGGTACACTGACTGAAGCAGTTTCACAATTGGCCCAGATGCACTCCAAAATGATGGATGAAAGTAACGGTGTAAACAAGGATAAGAGCTGGTTCTCAATATTATGGTCATGGATGCCATCCTGGCTGTCAGATGGACTGCAAATAATAGTGGGTTGTACTATTTTGGCTGGAGCTACGCTGATCATAATTAGATTTTGGAAGGCCCGGAAGGCACGCACCACTGACGAGTTGCTCGAAATGGTGGGAATGCACCCCCTGATGCCAGCAGATGAGGGCCAACATACAGGTGTGATAATACAGGAGAGGGAGAAGCTGCGCACCCAAATAATCACCAACCATCTAGACCCACCATCAGTGAAGATCGAGAACCCAAGAAACCCCAGGAGTTACATAGGGAAATGGGTATACTGTACTCCTGGAGGGACCTGTGAATATATGTATTGGTCATTTGAAGATCATGTGAACCATTATGGACATCTAGGAGGAATAACTAAGATATGGCGAGTAAGAGGAGATAACGGAAAGGATATGTTTGTGGTCGACAAGTCGACCACAGGGGGACTGAAGTGGGAGAATGGAAGACCAGGCTCCCGTCCTTCACCTCTCGCGCTTGGCCTAGAGGGTCACGACCCAGACACCCGCCACGAGAAGAGTTTGTCCATTTACCAGATGACCAAATACCCTGGTATAGGAACATACGGATGTGTCCATCTGCCTGCCCAACAGCCCGTACTGGCCATGCCGACACCTGCGGCACGGACCAACTAGACTAAAACTACACGTCGTTAGAGATGCCATGACGACCTAGACAACGGGAAGCACCTCTGCACAAATACACACATTGGACATTCCCACACCGATCATACACGAAGAATATACTCAGTGCTATGACGTAGGCGACAGGCATATTCACGGACGTGCATCTTTATTATTTTTACATAGGCTTTCAGAATGCAGAAACGCAAGACGCGTCATGAACTCATTTACAAAGCTTGCTCACGCTTCTCTTGAAACCAGTTACCACTATAAGAACTATAATGAAGACACGATACTGGTCATGGAACTATATTCTACTATAACTTAAAGCACCCATGCACCAACCGGATCACGTATGCACCAGGCCCAAGTATGCCTCAAACAAGAGCTCCCGTGGACGTTAACAAAGCAAGAGTCTGGTTGCTGATTCTGCAGAATGGGCCCGGTGAAACAACCAGCCAAGGTCGCGATGTTGCAAACCCACATTCCAAGAACAAAGCATCAAAGGCACGATGTTGCAGCCTCGCACTCCGCGCACCAACGTTAAGGTCACACCTGCAAATTAAACCAGACACACAGTGGAAGAGCAATATTAATTGTGCAGAATTCTGCCTCAAACACGGTCCCTCCCCACGTGACCAAGCCGAACCTGACGAGATGCCAAACCCAGGAGAGAAAAGGCGCCTGGATCCCTCGCTACGAGACACAGGCAGATACACTTGAAAGGCTCAATGGACATCTGCGACAGTGGGAGCGGTCAGCCTTCCAACTATGCATAAATCCTCACATTGTCTGCACGTACCCATATTGAAACATTGTTGCAATCGCAGGTACACCGAGAGCTGGGAACAACGGTGGTCCCAGGCTGGGAAGCTCACGGGTGCACCAATCAGAACATGGGGCTCTTATCTCAGACGTCAGTAATATTAGCCAATCCTCAGGAGTCTTCATGTAACAATTTTCATGTATCTAATTGTAGGGACAACCCAGATATATCACCTGACTACCCTTTGTCCAGTAACATTGTCCTCTATATGTGTGCTATACTAACCCTACCACTCGAGCAACCAATTAAGAGTGGCGATAGGTTTTTTGTTAACTTTCTGAAGTGACGCGAATAGCGCGTCATAATGCAGTAAAAAGGGCCTGCGAGCCCCACGATTGTGTGTGTGTCAGGACGGACGCGTACGCTCCTTGACCCATCCCTGCCGTTTTTGTCTAATAAACAGCAGAGTCACCTTGCTCCTTGTGTGTGTCTCGCACTCTGTCTCAACTGGGATACACGGGAGGAGTTGGGGCCTCCCTGCCTGGAGGTCCGCGGACGGCCCGGCCGACCCCGGCAGAATTTCCCCACGACAGCATGTTGCTTCAACTTTGTACATATTACTGAATAAATAAAGGTGAACTTTTCGGAACTGGGGGTGTAGCTCAGTGGTAGAACATTTGACTGCAGATCAAGAGATCCCTAGTTCAAATCTGTGTGCTCTCTTGTTCAACTGTTTTACCTGTAGAAAAAAACATTTACAATCTTAGCATTTGATGTAATGAGGAACACATTTCTACATTTGAAATACTCCTGAAACATAGGGTAAACACCATGAAACTGTTTAGGATTTCTTCATATGATACAAGCTGTGTTTTACATTCACCCAAGTTCTACTGGTGATATTATCAGTTTGAAATAGTCCATTGGAAGCTCATATGAATGTTATAAAACTGTGGTGGAAACCAATAATATGCCCTTAATGAAATGTATTAATTTGTACAGCTCACCAGAAGTGCACTGATGTCATTAGTTCTACAAGTTCCATACAGTCACCCACTCTATCACCTTTTTAAAAAAGGTGAGTTTTCAGCATTCAAGGGTTTAACTCAGTGGTTGAGCGTAGGAGTGCAGTTCAAGAAGTCCCTGTTTCATAACCATATACCCTCGTCAATAGATCCTGTTAAAATGTTTTTCAACCCAATGCACTGTAAGAAACAATAGGATATATCATCATTTCATATAAAAACAATGAACAATTGGGTTTAACTATGCTCTTAGCACAAAATCAACAAACTGCAGTAGAGAAGCAGTTACGTTTTGCAGAATTTGTGCATTTGACGAAAGTTTTTTTTTCCATGTTCCAAGATCTACATGTGATACGAAATGTATGAATTCTTGCAATGGAAACCTCACTGTATTTTACCAAGGCAGATAAAGGACATCTTTTGTACCCATTATACTTATAAGGAGGGTTTGGTGGCTGAAAATGCATTGCTTTGATGGTGATTGCATGTTGCTTCCACTTTGTACATATTACTGAATAAGTAAAGGTGAACATTTCAGAAATGGGGTAATAGCTCAGGGATAGAGCATTTCACTGCAGATCAAGAGGTCACTAGTTCAATTCTGGGTGCCCCCTTATCCAACTATTTTACCTGTAGAAATATTTTTTTAATTAAATAAATTGAAGTAAACATTTACAATCTTAGCATTTTATGTAATGAGCAACACATTTCCACATTTGAAATACTCCTGATCATCACCTGAAACATAGGTTAAACACCATTAAGATGTTTAGGATTTCTTCATATGATACAAGCTGTGCTTTACATTCACCCAAGTTCTACTGGTGATATGATCAGTTTGAACTAGTCCATTGGAAGCTCATATGAATGTTATAAAACTGTGGTGGAAACCAATAATATGCCCTTAATGAAATGTATTAATTTGTACAGCTGACCAGAAGTGCACTGATGTCATTAGTTCTACAAGTTCCATACAGTCACCCACTCTATCACCTTTTTAAAAAAGGGCAGTTTTCAGCATTCAAGGGTTTAACTCAGTGGTAGAGCGTAGGAGTGCAGTTCAAGAAGTCCCTGTTTCATAACCATATACCCTCTTCAATAGATCCTGTTAAAATGTTTTTCAACCCAATGCACTGTAAGAAACAATAGGATATATCATCATTTCATATACAAAACAATGAACAATTGGGTTTAACTATGCTCTTAGCACAAAATCACCAAACTGCAGTAGAGAAACAGTTACATTTTGCAGAATTTAAGCATTTGACGAAAGTTTTTTTTCCATGTTCCAAGATCTACATGTGATATGAAATGTATGAATTCTTGCAATGGAAACCTCACTGTATTTTACCAAGGCAGATAAAGGACATCCTTTGCACCCGATATCCATATACAAGCTGTGTTTTACATTCACCCAAGTTCTACTGGTGATATTTTCAGTTTGTAATAGTCCATTGGAAGCTCATATGAATGTTCTAAAACTGTGGTGGAAACCAATAATATGCCCTTAATGAAATGTATTAATTTGTACAGATGACCAGAAGTGCACTGATGTCATTAGTTCTACAAGTTCCATACAGTCACCCACTCTATCACCTTTTTAAAAAAGGCCAGTTTTCAACATTGAATGGTTTATGTCAGTAGTAGAGCGTAGGAGTGTAGTTCAAGAAGTCCCTGCTTCATAACCATATACCCTCTTCAATAGATCCTGTTAAAATGTTTTTCAACCCAATGCACTGTAAGAAACAATAGGATATATCATCATTTCATATACAAAACAATGAACAATTGGGTTTAACTATGCTCTTAGCACAACATCAACAAACTGCAGTAGAGAAGCAGTTACATTTTGCAGAATTTGTGCATTTGACAAAAGATTTTTTTTCCATGTTCCAAGATCTACATGTGATACGAAATGCATGAATTCTTGCAATGGAAACCTCACTGTATTTTACCAAGGCAGATAAAGGACATCCTTCGCACCCCATATACTTATAAGGAAGGTTTGGTGGCTGAAAATGCATTGCTTTGATGGTGATTGCATGTTGCTTCCACTTTGTACATATTACTGAATAAATAAAGGTGCACATTTCATAAATGGGGGTATAGCTCAGGGGTAGAGCATTTCACTGCAGATCAAAAGTCCCTAGTTCAAATCTGGGTGCCCCCTTGTCCAACTGTTTTTCCTGTAGAAATATTTTTTTAATTAAATAAATTGAAGTAAACATTTACAATCTTAGCATTTTATGTAATGAGCAACACATTTCTACATTTGAAATACTCCTGATCATCACCTGAAACATAGGGTAAACACCATTAAGCTGTTTAGGATTTCTTCATATGATACAAGCTGTGTTTTACATTCACCCAAGTTCTACTGGTGATATGACCAGTTTAAAATAATCCATTGGAAGCTCATACGAATGTTATAAAACTGTGGTGGAAACCAATAATATGCCCTTAATGAAATGTATTAATTTGTACAGCTGACCAGAAGTGCACTGATGTCATTAGTTCTATAAGTTCCATAGAGTCACCCACTCTATCACATTTTTAAAAAAGGGCAGTTTTCAACATTGAAGGGTTTATGTCAGTGGTAGAGCGTAGGAGTGTAGTTCAAGAAGTCACTGTTTCATAACCATATACCCTCTTCAATAGATCCTGTTAAAATGTTTTTCAACCCAATGCACTGTAAGAAACAATAGGATATATCATCATTTCATATACAAAACAATGAACAATTGGGTTTAACTATGCTCTTAGCACAAAATCAACAAACTGCAGTAGAGAAGCAGTTACATTTTGCAGAATTTGTGCATTTGACAAAAGATTTTTTTTCCATGTTCCAAGATCTACATGTGATACGCATTGTATGAATTCTTGCAATGGAAACCTCACTGTATTTTACCAAGGCAGATAAAGGACATCCTTCACACCCCTTATACTTATAAGGAGGGTTTGGTGGCTGAACATGCATTGCTTTGATGGTGATTGCATGTTGCTTCCACTTTGTACATATTACTGAATAAATAAAGATGAACTTTTTGGAACTGGCTGTGTAGCTCAGTGGTAGAGCATTTGACTGCAGATCAAGAGGTCCCTAGTTCTAATCTGTGTGCCCTCTTGTTCAAGTGTTTTACCTGTAGAAAAAAACATTTACAATCTTAGCTTTTGATGTAATGAGGAACACATTTCTACATTTGAAATACTCCTGAAACATAGGGTAAACACCATGAAACTGTTTAGGATTTCTTCATATGATACAAGCTGCGTTGTACATTCACCCAAGTTCTACTGGTGATATTATCAGTTTGAAATAGTCCATTGGAAGCTCATATGAATGTTATAAAACTGTGGTGGAAACCAATAATATGCCCTTAATGAAATGTATTAATTTGTACAGCTGACCAGAAGTGCACTGATGTCATTAGTTCTACAAGTTCCATACAGTCACCCACTCTATCACCTTTTTAAAAAAGGGCAGTTTTCAGCATTCAAGGGTTTAACTCAGTGGTAGAGCGTAGGAGTGCAGTTTTTCAACCCAATGCACTGTAAGAAACAATAGGATATATCTTCATTTCATATAAGTGCACTGATGTCATTAGTTCTACAAGTTCCATACAGTCACCCACTCTATCACCTTTTTAAAAAAGGGCAGTTTTCAGCATTCAAGGGTTTAACTCCGTGGTAGAGCGTAGGAGTGCAGTTCAAGAAGTCCCTGTTTCATAACCATATACCCTCGTCAATAGATCCTGTTAAAATGTTTTTCAACCCAATGCACTGTAAGAAACAATAGGATATATCTTCATTTCATATAAAAAACAATGAACAATTGGGTTTAATTATGCTCTTAGCACAAAATCAACAAACTGCAGTAGAGAAGCAGTTACCTTTTGGCAGAATTTTTGCATTTGACAAAAGATTTTTTTTCCATGTTCCAAGATCTACATGTGATACGAAATGTATGAATTCTTGCAATGGAAACCTCACTGTATTTTACCAAGGCAGATAAAGGACATCCTTTACACCCCATATACTTATAAGGAGGGTTTGGTGGCTGAAAATGCATTGCTTTGATGGTGATTGCATGTTGCTTCCACTTTGTACATATTACTGAATTAATAAAGGTGAACTTTTCAGAACTGGGGGTATAGCTCAGTGGTAGAGCATTTGACTGCAGATCAAGAGGTCCCTAGTTGAAATCTGGGTGCCCCCTTGTTCAACTGTTTTACCTGTAGAAATATTATTTTAATTACATAAATTGAAGAAAACATTTACAAACTTAGCATTTTATGTAATGAGCAACATATTTCTACATTTGAAATACTCCTGATCATCTCCTGAAACATAGGGTAAACACCATGAAACTGTTTAGGATTTCTTCATATGATACATGCTGTGTTTTACATTCACCCAAGTTCTACTGGTGATATGATTAGTTTGAAATAGTCCATTGGAAGCTCATATTAATGTTATAAAACTGTGGTGGAAACCAATAATATGCCCTTAATGAAATGTATTAATTTGTACAGCTGACCAGAAGTGCACTGATGTTATTAGTTCTACAAGTTCCATACAGTCACCCACTTTATCACCTTTTTAAAAAAGGGCAATTTTCAGCATTCAAGGGTTTATGTCAGTGGTAGAGCGTAGGAGTGCTTTTCAAGAAGTCCCTGTTTCATAACCATATACCCACTTCAATAGATCCTGTTAAAATGTTTTTCAACCCAATGCACTTTAAGAAACAATAGGATATATCATCATTTCATATACAAAACAATGAACAATTGGGTTTAACTATGCTCTTAGCACAAAATCAACAAACTGCAGTAGAGAAGCAGTTACATTTTGCAGAATTTGTGCATTTGACAAAAGATTTTTTTCCATGTTCCAAGATCTACATGTGATACGAAATGTATGAATTCTTGCAATGGAAACCTCACTGTATTTTACCAAGGCAGATAAAGGACATCCATCGCACCCCATATACTTATAAGGAGGGTTTGGTGGCTGAAAATGCATTGCTTTGATGGTGATTGCATGTTGTTTGCACTTTGTACATATTACTGAATTAATAAAGGTGAACTTCTCAAAATTGGGGGTATAGCTCAGTGGTAGAGCATTTGACTGCAGTTCAAGAGGTCCCTAGTTGAAATCTGGGTGCCCTCTTGTTCAACTGTTTTACCTGTAGAAAAAAAACATTTACACTCTTAGCATTTGATGTAATGAGCAACACATTTCTCCATTTGAAATACTCCTGAAACATAGGGTAAACACCATGAAACTGTTTAGGATTCCTTCATATGATACAAGCTGTGTTTTACATTCACCCAAGTTCTACTGGTGATATTATCAGTTTGAAATAGTCCATTGGAAGCTCATATGAATGTTATAAAACTGTGGTGGAAACCAATAATATGCCCTTAATGAAATGTATTAATTTGTACAGCTGACCAGAAGTGCACTGATTTTATTAGTTCTACAAGTTCCATACAGTCACCCACTCTATCACCTTTTTAAAAAAGGGCAGTTTTCAGCATTCAAGGGTTTAACTCAGTGGTAGAGCGTAGGAGTGCAGTTCAAGAAGTCCCTGTTTCATAACCATATACCCTCTTCAATAGATCCTGTTAAAATGTTTTTCAACCCAATGCACTGTAAGAAACAATAGGATATATCATCATTTCATATACAAAACAATGAACAATTGGGTTTAACTATGCTCTTAGCACAACATCAACAAACTGCAGTAGAGAAGCAGTTACATTTTGCAGAATTTGTGCATTTAACAAAAGATTTTTTTTTCCATGTTCCAAGATCTACATGTGATACGAAATGTATGAATCCTTGCAATGGAAACCTCACTGTATTTTACCAAGGCAGATAAAGGACATCTTTTGTACCCCTTATACTTATAAGGAGGGTTTGGTGGCTGAAAATGCATTGCTTTGATGGTGATTGCATGTTGCTTCCACTTTGTACATATTACTGAATAAATAAAGGTGAACATTTCAGAAATGGGGATAAAGCTCAGTGATAGAGCATTTCTCTGCAGATCAAGAGGTCCCTAGTTCAAATCTGGGTGCCCCCTTGTTCAGCTGTTTTACCTGTAGAAATATTTTTTAAATAAATTGAAGAAAACATTTACAATCTTAGCATTTTATGTAATGAGCAACACATTTCTACATTTGAAATACTCCTGATCATCTCCTGAAACATAGGGTAAACACCATGAAACTGTTTAGGATTTCTTCATATGATACAAGCTGTGTTTTACATTCATCCAAGTTCTACTGGTGATATTATCAGTTGGTAATAGTCCATTGGAAGCTCATATGAATGTAATAAAACTGTGGTGGAAACCAATAATATGCCCTTAATGAAATGTATTAATTTGTACAGCTGACCAGAAGTGCACTGATGTCATTAGTTTTACAAGTTCCATACAGTCACCCACTCTATCACCATTTTAAAAAAAGGGCAGTTTTCAGCATTCAAGGGTTTAACTCAGTGGTAGAGCATAGGAGTGCAGTTCAAGAAATCCCTGTTTCATAACCATACACCCTCGTCACTAGATCCTGTTAAAATGTTTTTCAACCCAATGTACTGTAAGAAACAAAAGGATATATCATCATTTCATATAAAAACAATGAACAATTGGGTTTAACTATGCTCTTAGCAGAAAATCAACAAACTGCAGTAGAGAAGCAGTTACGTTTTGCAGAATTTGTGCATTTGACGAAAGTTTTTTTTTCCATGTTCCAAGATCTACATGTGATACGAAATGTATGAATTCTTGCAATGGAAACCTCACTGTATTTTACCAAGGCAGATAAAGGACATCTTTTGTACCCCTTATACTAATAAGGAGGGTTTGGTGGCTGAAAATGCATTGCTTTGATGGTGATTGCATGTTGCTTCCACTTTGTACATATTACTGAATAAGTAAAGTTGAACATTTCAGAAATGGGGTTATAGCTCAGGGGTAGAGCATTTCACTGCAGATCAAGAGGTCACTAGTTCAATTCTGGGTGCCCCCTTATCCAACTATTTTACCTGTAGAAATATTTTTTTAATTAAATAAATTGAAGTAAACATTTACAATCTTAGCATTTTATGTAATGAGCAACACATTTCTACATTTGAAATACTCCTGATCATCACCTGAAACATAGGGTAGACACCATTAAGATGTTTAGGATTTCTTCATATGATATAAGCTGTGCTTTACATTCACCCAAGTTCTACTGGTGATATGATCAGTTTGAACTAGTCCATTGGAAGCTCATGTGAATGTTATAAAACTGTGGTGGAAACCAATAATATGCCCTTAATGAAATGTATTAATTTGTACAGATGACCAGAAGTGCACTGATGTCATTAGTTCTACAAGTTCCATACAGTCACCCACGCTATCACCTTTTTAAAAAAGGCCAGTTTTCAACATTGAATGGTTTATGTCAGTAGTAGAGCGTAGGAGTGTAGTTCAAGAAGTCCCTGTTTCATAACCATATACCCTCTTCAATAGATCCTGTTAAAATGTTTTTCAACCCAATGCACTGTAAGAAACAATAGGATATATCATCATTTCATATACAAAACAATGAACAATTGGGTTTAACTATGCTCTTAGCACAACATCAACAAACTGCAGTAGAGAAGCAGTTACATTTTGCAGAATTTGTGCATTTGACAAAAGATTTTTTTTCCATGTTCCAAGATCTACATGTGATACGAAATGTATGAATTCTTGCAATGGAAACCTCACTGTATTTTACCAAGGCAGATAAAGGACATCCTTCGCACCCCATATACTTATAAGGAAGGTTTGGTGGCTGAAAATGCATTGCTTTGATGGTGATTGCATGTTGCTTCCACTTTGTACATATTACTGAATAAATAAAGGTGAACATTTCAGAAATGGGGGTATAGCTCAGGGGTAGAGCATTTCACTACAGATCAAAAGGTCCCTAGTTCAAATCTGGGTGCCCCCTTGTCCAACTGTTTTTCCTGTAGAAATATTTTTTTAATTAAATAAATTGAAGTAAACATTTACAATCTTAGCTTTTGATGTAATGAGGAACACATTTCTACATTTGAAATACTCCTGAAACATAGGGTAAACACCATGAAACTGTTTAGGATTTCTTCATATGATACAAGCTGCGTTGTACATTCACCCAAGTTCTACTGGTGATATTATCAGTTTGAAATAGTCCATTGGAAGCTCATATGAATGTTATAAAACTGTGGTGGAAACCAATAATATGCCCTTAATGAAATGTATTAATTTGTACAGCTGACCAGAAGTGCACTGATGTCATTAGTTCTACAAGTTCCATACAGTCACCCACTCTATCACCTTTTTAAAAAAGGGCAGTTTTCAGCATTCAAGGGTTTAACTCAGTGGTAGAGCGTAGGAGTGCAGTTCAAGAAGTCCCTGTTTCATAACCATATACCCTCGTCAATAGATCCTGTTAAAATGTTTTTCAACCCAATGCACTGTAAGAAACAATAGGATATATCTTCATTTCATATAAAAAACAATGAACAATTGGGTTTAATTATGCTCTTAGCACAAAATCAACAAACTGCAGTAGAGAAGCAGTTACCTTTTGGCAGAATTTTTGCATTTGACAAAAGATTTTTTTTCCATGTTCCAAGATCTACATGTGATACGAAATGTATGAATTCTTGCAATGGAAACCTCACTGTATTTTACCAAGGCAGATAAAGGACATCCTTTACACCCCATATACTTATAAGGAGGGTTTGGTGGCTGAAAATGCATTGCTTTGATGGTGATTGCATGTTGCTTCCACTTTGTACATATTACTGAATTAATAAAGGTGAACTTTTCAGAACTGGGGGTATAGCTCAGTGGTAGAGCATTTGACTGCAGATCAAGAGGTCCCTAGTTGAAATCTGGGTGCCCCCTTGTTCAACTGTTTTACCTGTAGAAATATTATTTTAATTACATAAATTGAAGAAAACATTTACAATCTTAGCATTTTATGTAATGAGCAACATATTTCTACATTTGAAATACTCCTGATCATCTCCTGAAACATAGGGTAAACACCATGAAACTGTTTAGGATTTCTTCATATGATACATGCTGTGTTTTACATTCACCCAAGTTCTACTGGTGATATGATTAGTTTGAAATAGTCCATTGGAAGCTCATATTAATGTTATAAAACTGTGGTGGAAACCAATAATATGCCCTTAATGAAATGTATTAATTTGTACAGCTGACCAGAAGTGCACTGATGTTATTAGTTCTACAAGTTCCATACAGTCACCCACTTTATCACCTTTTTAAAAAAGGGCAATTTTCAGCATTCAAGGGTTTATGTCAGTGGTAGAGCGTAGGAGTGCTTTTCAAGAAGTCCCTGTTTCATAACCATATACCCACTTCAATAGATCCTGTTAAAATGTTTTTCAACCCAATGCACTTTAAGAAACAATAGGATATATCATCATTTCATATACAAAACAATGAACAATTGGGTTTAACTATGCTCTTAGCACAAAATCAACAAACTGCAGTAGAGAAGCAGTTACATTTTGCAGAATTTGTGCATTTGACAAAAGATTTTTTTCCATGTTCCAAGATCTACATGTGATACGAAATGTATGAATTCTTGCAATGGAAACCTCACTGTATTTTACCAAGGCAGATAAAGGACATCCATCGCACCCCATATACTTATAAGGAGGGTTTGGTGGCTGAAAATGCATTGCTTTGATGGTGATTGCATGTTGTTTGCACTTTGTACATATTACTGAATTAATACAGATGAACTTCTCAAAATTGGGGGTATAGCTCAGTGGTAGAGCATTTGACTGCAGTTCAAGAGGTCCCTAGTTGAAATCTGGGTGCCCTCTTGTTCAACTGTTTTACCTGTAGAAAAAAAACATTTACACTCTTAGCATTTGATGTAATGAGCAACACATTTCTCCATTTGAAATACTCCTGAAACATAGGGTAAACACCATGAAACTGTTTAGGATTCCTTCATATGATACAAGCTGTGTTTTACATTCACCCAAGTTCTACTGGTGATATTATCAGTTTGAAATAGTCCATTGGAAGCTCATATGAATGTTATAAAACTGTGGTGGAAACCAATAATATGCCCTTAATGAAATGTATTAATTTGTACAGATGACCAGAAGTGCACTGATGTCATTAGTTCTACAAGTTCCATGCAGTCACCCACTCTATCACCTTTTTAAAAAAGGGCAGTTTTCAGCATTCAAGGGTTTAACTCAGTGGTAGAGCGTAGGAGTGCAGTTCAAGAAGTCCCTGTTTCATAACCATATACCTTCGTCAATAGATCCTGTTAAAATGTTTTTCAACCCAATGCACTGTAAGAAACAATAGGATATATCATTTCATATAAAAAACAATGAACAATTGGGTTTAACTATGCTCTTAGCACAAAATCAACAAACTGCAGTAGAGAAGTAGTTACGTTTTGCAGAATTTGTGCATTTGACAAAAGTTTTTTTTCCATGTTCCAAGATCTACATGTGATACGAAATGTATGAATTCTTGCAATGGAAACCTCACTGTATTTTACCAAGACAGATAAAGGACATCTTTTGTACCCCTTATACTTATAAGGAGGGTTTGGTGGCTGAAAATGCATTGCTTTGATGTTGATTGCATGTTGCTTCCACTTTGTACATATTACTGAATAAATAAAGGTGAACATTTCAGAAATGGCGGTATAGCTCAGGGGTAGTGCATTTCACTGCAGATCAAAAGGTCCCTAGTTCAAATCTGGATGCCCCCTTGTCCAGCTGTTTTACCTGTAGAAATATTTATTTAATTAAATAAATTGAAGTAATCATTTACAATCTTAGCATTTTATGTAATGAGCAACACATTTCTACATTTGAAATACTCCTGATCATCACCTGAAACATAGGGTAAACACCATTAAGCTGTTTAGGATTTCTTCGTATGATACAAGCTGTGTTTTACATTCACCCAAGTTCTACTGGTGATATGATTAGTTTGAAATAGTCCATTGGAAGCTCATATGAATGTTATAAAACTGTGGTGGAAACCAATAATATGCCCTTAATGAAATGTATTAATTTGTACAGATGACCAGAAGTGAACTGATATCATTAGTTCTACAAGTTCCATAAAGTCACCCACTCTATCACCTTTTTATAAAAGTGCAGTTTTCAACATTGAAGGGTTTATGTCAGTGGTAGAGCGTAGGACTGTAGTTCAAGAAGTCCCTGTTTCATAACCATATACCCTCTTCAATAGATCCTGTTAAAATGTTTTTCAACCCAATGCACTGTAAGAAACAATAGGATATATCATCATTTCATATACAAAACAATGAACAATTGGGTTTAACTATGCTCTTAGCACAACATCAACAAACTGCAGTAGAGAAGCAGTTACATTTTGCAGAATTTGTGCATTTGACAAAAGATTTTTTTTCCATGTTCCAAGATCTACATGTGATACGAAATGTATGAATTCTTGCAATGGAAACCTCACTGTATTTTACCAAGGCAGATAAAGGACATCCTTCGCACCCCATATACTTATAAGGAAGGTTTGGTGGCTGAAAATGCATTGCTTTGATGGTGATTGCATGTTGCTTCCACTTTGTACATATTACTGAATAAATAAAGGTGAACATTTCAGAAATGGGGGTATAGCTCAGGGGTAGAGCATTTCACTACAGATCAAAAGGTCCCTAGTTCAAATCTGGGTGCCCCCTTGTCCAACTGTTTTTCCTGTAGAAATATTTTTTTAATTAAATAAATTGAAGTAAACATTTACAATCTTAGCTTTTGATGTAATGAGGAACACATTTCTACATTTGAAATACTCCTGAAACATAGGGTAAACACCATGAAACTGTTTAGGATTTCTTCATATGATACAAGCTGCGTTGTACATTCACCCAAGTTCTACTGGTGATATTATCAGTTTGAAATAGTCCATTGGAAGCTCATATGAATGTTATAAAACTGTGGTGGAAACCAATAATATGCCCTTAATGAAATGTATTAATTTGTACAGCTGACCAGAAGTGCACTGATGTCATTAGTTCTACAAGTTCCATACAGTCACCCACTCTATCACCTTTTTAAAAAAGGGCAGTTTTCAGCATTCAAGGGTTTAACTCAGTGGTAGAGCGTAGGAGTGCAGTTCAAGAAGTCCCTGTTTCATAACCATATACCCTCGTCAATAGATCCTGTTAAAATGTTTTTCAACCCAATGCACTGTAAGAAACAATAGGATATATCTTCATTTCATATAAAAAACAATGAACAATTGGGTTTAATTATGCTCTTAGCACAAAATCAACAAACTGCAGTAGAGAAGCAGTTACCTTTTGGCAGAATTTTTGCATTTGACAAAAGATTTTTTTTCCATGTTCCAAGATCTACATGTGATACGAAATGTATGAATTCTTGCAATGGAAACCTCACTGTATTTTACCAAGGCAGATAAAGGACATCCTTTACACCCCATATACTTATAAGGAGGGTTTGGTGGCTGAAAATGCATTGCTTTGATGGTGATTGCATGTTGCTTCCACTTTGTACATATTACTGAATTAATAAAGGTGAACTTTTCAGAACTGGGGGTATAGCTCAGTGGTAGAGCATTTGACTGCAGATCAAGAGGTCCCTAGTTGAAATCTGGGTGCCCCCTTGTTCAACTGTTTTACCTGTAGAAATATTATTTTAATTACATAAATTGAAGAAAACATTTACAATCTTAGCATTTTATGTAATGAGCAACATATTTCTACATTTGAAATACTCCTGATCATCTCCTGAAACATAGGGTAAACACCATGAAACTGTTTAGGATTTCTTCATATGATACATGCTGTGTTTTACATTCACCCAAGTTCTACTGGTGATATGATTAGTTTGAAATAGTCCATTGGAAGCTCATATTAATGTTATAAAACTGTGGTGGAAACCAATAAGATGCCCTTAATGAAATGTATTAATTTGTACAGCTGACCAGAAGTGCACTGATGTTATTAGTTCTACAAGTTCCATACAGTCACCCACTTTATCACCTTTTTAAAAAAGGGCAATTTTCAGCATTCAAGGGTTTATGTCAGTGGTAGAGCGTAGGAGTGCTTTTCAAGAAGTCCCTGTTTCATAACCATATACCCACTTCAATAGATCCTGTTAAAATGTTTTTCAACCCAATGCACTTTAAGAAACAATAGGATATATCATCATTTCATATACAAAACAATGAACAATTGGGTTTAACTATGCTCTTAGCACAAAATCAACAAACTGCAGTAGAGAAGCAGTTACATTTTGCAGAATTTGTGCATTTGACAAAAGATTTTTTTCCATGTTCCAAGATCTACATGTGATACGAAATGTATGAATTCTTGCAATGGAAACCTCACTGTATTTTACCAAGGCAGATAAAGGACATCCATCGCACCCCATATACTTATAAGGAGGGTTTGGTGGCTGAAAATGCATTGCTTTGATGGTGATTGCATGTTGTTTGCACTTTGTACATATTACTGAATTAATAAAGGTGAACTTCTCAAAATTGGGGGTATAGCTCAGTGGTAGAGCATTTGACTGCAGTTCAAGAGGTCCCTAGTTGAAATCTGGGTGCCCTCTTGTTCAACTGTTTTACCTGTAGAAAAAAAACATTTACACTCTTAGCATTTGATGTAATGAGCAACACATTTCTCCATTTGAAATACTCCTGAAACATAGGGTAAACACCATGAAACTGTTTAGGATTCCTTCATATGATACAAGCTGTGTTTTACATTCACCCAAGTTCTACTGGTGATATTATCAGTTTGAAATAGTCCATTGGAAGCTCATATGAATGTTATAAAACTGTGGTGGAAACCAATAATATGCCCTTAATGAAATGTATTAATTTGTACAGCTGACCAGAAGTGCACTGATTTTATTAGTTCTACAAGTTCCATACAGTCACCCACTCTATCACCTTTTTAAAAAAGGGCAGTTTTCAGCATTCAAGGGTTTAACTCAGTGGTAGAGCGTAGGAGTGCAGTTCAAGAAGTCCCTGTTTCATAACCATATACCCTCTTCAATAGATCCTGTTAAAATGTTTTTCAACCCAATGCACTGTAAGAAACAATAGGATATATCATCATTTCATATACAAAACAATGAACAATTGGGTTTAACTATGCTCTTAGCACAACATCAACAAACTGCAGTAGAGAAGCAGTTACATTTTGCAGAATTTGTGCATTTAACAAAAGATTTTTTTTTCCATGTTCCAAGATCTACATGTGATACGAAATGTATGAATCCTTGCAATGGAAACCTCACTGTATTTTACCAAGGCAGATAAAGGACATCTTTTGTACCCCTTATACTTATAAGGAGGGTTTGGTGGCTGAAAATGCATTGCTTTGATGGTGATTGCATGTTGCTTCCACTTTGTACATATTACTGAATAAATAAAGGTGAACATTTCAGAAATGGGGATAAAGCTCAGTGATAGAGCATTTCTCTGCAGATCAAGAGGTCCCTAGTTCAAATCTGGGTGCCCCCTTGTTCAGCTGTTTTACCTGTAGAAATATTTTTTAAATAAATTGAAGAAAACATTTACAATCTTAGCATTTTATGTAATGAGCAACACATTTCTACATTTGAAATACTCCTGATCATCTCCTGAAACATAGGGTAAACACCATGAAACTGTTTAGGATTTCTTCATATGATACAAGCTGTGTTTTACATTCATCCAAGTTCTACTGGTGATATTATCAGTTGGTAATAGTCCATTGGAAGCTCATATGAATGTAATAAAACTGTGGTGGAAACCAATAATATGCCCTTAATGAAATGTATTAATTTGTACAGCTGACCAGAAGTGCACTGATGTCATTAGTTTTACAAGTTCCATACAGTCACCCACTCTATCACCATTTTAAAAAAAGGGCAGTTTTCAGCATTCAAGGGTTTAACTCAGTGGTAGAGCATAGGAGTGCAGTTCAAGAAATCCCTGTTTCATAACCATACACCCTCGTCACTAGATCCTGTTAAAATGTTTTTCAACCCAATGTACTGTAAGAAACAAAAGGATATATCATCATTTCATATAAAAACAATGAACAATTGGGTTTAACTATGCTCTTAGCAGAAAATCAACAAACTGCAGTAGAGAAGCAGTTACGTTTTGCAGAATTTGTGCATTTGACGAAAGTTTTTTTTTCCATGTTCCAAGATCTACATGTGATACGAAATGTATGAATTCTTGCAATGGAAACCTCACTGTATTTTACCAAGGCAGATAAAGGACATCTTTTGTACCCCTTATACTAATAAGGAGGGTTTGGTGGCTGAAAATGCATTGCTTTGATGGTGATTGCATGTTGCTTCCACTTTGTACATATTACTGAATAAGTAAAGTTGAACATTTCAGAAATGGGGTTATAGCTCAGGGGTAGAGCATTTCACTGCAGATCAAGAGGTCACTAGTTCAATTCTGGGTGCCCCCTTATCCAACTATTTTACCTGTAGAAATATTTTTTTAATTAAATAAATTGAAGTAAACATTTACAATCTTAGCATTTTATGTAATGAGCAACACATTTCTACATTTGAAATACTCCTGATCATCACCTGAAACATAGGGTAGACACCATTAAGATGTTTAGGATTTCTTCATATGATATAAGCTGTGCTTTACATTCACCCAAGTTCTACTGGTGATATGATCAGTTTGAACTAGTCCATTGGAAGCTCATGTGAATGTTATAAAACTGTGGTGGAAACCAATAATATGCCCTTAATGAAATGTATTAATTTGTACAGATGACCAGAAGTGCACTGATGTCATTAGTTCTACAAGTTCCATACAGTCACCCACGCTATCACCTTTTTAAAAAAGGCCAGTTTTCAACATTGAATGGTTTATGTCAGTAGTAGAGCGTAGGAGTGTAGTTCAAGAAGTCCCTGTTTCATAACCATATACCCTCTTCAATAGATCCTGTTAAAATGTTTTTCAACCCAATGCACTGTAAGAAACAATAGGATATATCATCATTTCATATACAAAACAATGAACAATTGGGTTTAACTATGCTCTTAGCACAACATCAACAAACTGCAGTAGAGAAGCAGTTACATTTTGCAGAATTTGTGCATTTGACAAAAGATTTTTTTTCCATGTTCCAAGATCTACATGTGATACGAAATGTATGAATTCTTGCAATGGAAACCTCACTGTATTTTACCAAGGCAGATAAAGGACATCCTTCGCACCCCATATACTTATAAGGAAGGTTTGGTGGCTGAAAATGCATTGCTTTGATGGTGATTGCATGTTGCTTCCACTTTGTACATATTACTGAATAAATAAAGGTGAACATTTCAGAAATGGGGGTATAGCTCAGGGGTAGAGCATTTCACTACAGATCAAAAGGTCCCTAGTTCAAATCTGGGTGCCCCCTTGTCCAACTGTTTTTCCTGTAGAAATATTTTTTTAATTAAATAAATTGAAGTAAACATTTACAATCTTAGCTTTTGATGTAATGAGGAACACATTTCTACATTTGAAATACTCCTGAAACATAGGGTAAACACCATGAAACTGTTTAGGATTTCTTCATATGATACAAGCTGCGTTGTACATTCACCCAAGTTCTACTGGTGATATTATCAGTTTGAAATAGTCCATTGGAAGCTCATATGAATGTTATAAAACTGTGGTGGAAACCAATAATATGCCCTTAATGAAATGTATTAATTTGTACAGCTGACCAGAAGTGCACTGATGTCATTAGTTCTACAAGTTCCATACAGTCACCCACTCTATCACCTTTTTAAAAAAGGGCAGTTTTCAGCATTCAAGGGTTTAACTCAGTGGTAGAGCGTAGGAGTGCAGTTCAAGAAGTCCCTGTTTCATAACCATATACCCTCGTCAATAGATCCTGTTAAAATGTTTTTCAACCCAATGCACTGTAAGAAACAATAGGATATATCTTCATTTCATATAAAAAACAATGAACAATTGGGTTTAATT
This sequence comes from Ambystoma mexicanum, assembly GCF_040938575.1. Taxonomy (NCBI): domain Eukaryota; kingdom Metazoa; phylum Chordata; class Amphibia; order Caudata; family Ambystomatidae; genus Ambystoma; species Ambystoma mexicanum. The sequence goes on from NC_090928.1 coordinate 434,356,606, forward strand.
ATGCTCTTAGCACAAAATCAACAAACTGCAGTAGAGAAGCAGTTACCTTTTGGCAGAATTTTTGCATTTGACAAAAGATTTTTTTTCCATGTTCCAAGATCTACATGTGATACGAAATGTATGAATTCTTGCAATGGAAACCTCACTGTATTTTACCAAGGCAGATAAAGGACATCCTTTACACCCCATATACTTATAAGGAGGGTTTGGTGGCTGAAAATGCATTGCTTTGATGGTGATTGCATGTTGCTTCCACTTTGTACATATTACTGAATTAATAAAGGTGAACTTTTCAGAACTGGGGGTATAGCTCAGTGGTAGAGCATTTGACTGCAGATCAAGAGGTCCCTAGTTGAAATCTGGGTGCCCCCTTGTTCAACTGTTTTACCTGTAGAAATATTATTTTAATTACATAAATTGAAGAAAACATTTACAATCTTAGCATTTTATGTAATGAGCAACATATTTCTACATTTGAAATACTCCTGATCATCTCCTGAAACATAGGGTAAACACCATGAAACTGTTTAGGATTTCTTCATATGATACATGCTGTGTTTTACATTCACCCAAGTTCTACTGGTGATATGATTAGTTTGAAATAGTCCATTGGAAGCTCATATTAATGTTATAAAACTGTGGTGGAAACCAATAATATGCCCTTAATGAAATGTATTAATTTGTACAGCTGACCAGAAGTGCACTGATGTTATTAGTTCTACAAGTTCCATACAGTCACCCACTTTATCACCTTTTTAAAAAAGGGCAATTTTCAGCATTCAAGGGTTTATGTCAGTGGTAGAGCGTAGGAGTGCTTTTCAAGAAGTCCCTGTTTCATAACCATATACCCACTTCAATAGATCCTGTTAAAATGTTTTTCAACCCAATGCACTTTAAGAAACAATAGGATATATCATCATTTCATATACAAAACAATGAACAATTGGGTTTAACTATGCTCTTAGCACAAAATCAACAAACTGTCATGTCACGCGGGAGACTGGGGTCTGCCGCTCCCATTTCCTCCTGGCGAGTCTACCCGCGCGTTCGCGTCTGGGGACTCGCCGGGAGGGGAGCAACGGATTACAGGGCCGGCGGCCTTCGGCGCATGCGCGGAGGTCCTCTCTCTCGGTTCCGCGCATGCGCCGTGGGGGCTTGCCTTCCAAGCCTCGTTCTGGGTTCGCCGGCGCCCGGAAACGGAACGGTTTGCGTTCCAGGCCTCTCGGGCGCCGGCGGCCCATAAAAGAGGCCGCTAGTCAAAGCTGCCCGCGTCTCTACGCGGTTTGCTTCGCTTTCCTCGTTGTTCCTGCCCAGCCTTACCTGTGGCCTGTCCTGGGCCTACCTGCCTCCAGCCTTACCTGTGGCCTGTCCTGGGCCTACCTGCCTCCAGCCTTACCTGTGGCCTGTCCTGGGCCTACCTGCCTCCAGCCTTACCTGTGGCCTGTCCTGGGCCTACCTGCCTCCAGCCTTACCTGTGGCCTGTCCTGGGCCTACCTGCCTCCAGCCTTACCTGTGGCCTGTCCTGGGCCTACCTGCCTCCAGCCTTACCTGTGGCCTGTCCTGGGCCTACCTGCCTCCAGCCTTACCTGTGGCCTGTCCTGGGCCTGCCTGCCTCCAGCCTTACCTGTGGCCTGTCCTGGGCCTGCCTGCCTCCGGCCTTACCTGTGGCCTGTCCTGGGCCTGCCTGCCTCCAGTCCTTACCTGTGGCCTGCCCTGGGCCAGCCTGACTCCAGTTCTTATCCGGGTCCTGTCCTGGGCCTGCCTGCCTTCAATCCTCACCTGGGTTCGGCCCTGGGCCAGCCAGCCTCCAGCTACTACCTAGGTTTTGCCCTGGGTCAGTCTTCCCTCAGCCCATTCCGGAGTTCTGTCCTGAGTCATCATTGTGTAGAGGGGACTTATCCCACACTAGCCTGCATTCCCCTGTTCCATCTTGGGCACGTTCCTACAGTTCTCTAATTGGCCAGACAACTAGTTCCAACTGTCCTCACTCTTTCCTGTCTTGCCTGACTCCGAATCTCATCCTGTGTACCATTGGAACTATCTGCACCAGCCAAGCTCCTTTGCCTACTACGAATACCTTTCTGCTACACTGGTCTATCTATCAACTGTCGCTGCACTGAGGTTCTTGGAAGATTCATGGTCTGGACAACAAGCTCTACCTGGACTATGGTTCCCTCCATCTGAGCCTACATCCTCTTGTCACGCTTACCTGGGAGAGTGCCTTTGTGACATTGGGGGTTGGTCCATCCTTCACCCAGTTCCTCATTTGGGTGGTGGAGAGGCTGATTCCTCGTGCCGCTATCTCATCAGTTCCTGGACTCCAGACTGGCGACCTCTGCGAGACCAACCACCAAGACTACAGGTACGCGGTCCTCTCGGGCCAATCAGCTTGACAGATTGAGACGCCTTCCTCCTGATTCAGAGATGGATGAATCGCAGGACATGAGGAACGAGTTGCTAGCGCTCAGGGCCGAGATGACCGCCCTGCGTCAGGAGAATCAAACATTACGACAAATGATAACGCAAGGAGCACCTAGTACCTCTCAAGGAGAGGGATCATTGGCTCATACAACACCCATCAAATTCGACGGAGACCCTAGACGGGTGGCGGAGTTTTGTAACCACTGCAGAATACACTTTCTCTTCAGGTCTACCTACTTCAACACTGATAGGGCCAAGATTGGTTACATCTTGGGGAACCTAACTGGGAACGCATTAGCCTGGGCAACTCCGTTTGTGGTTACGAACAGTCCTATTTTGAATGACTTTGCTGCCTTTGAAAAGGCCTTTCTTGAGGTATTTCAGACGCCGAACCTGGCCTCCGTTGCACAGAATCAATTGATGGACTACAAACAGGGAAGCAATGACGTCATCACCTACATCAGCCGTTTCCGACTTTTGGCTACTGACTCCCAGTGGCCCGAAATTACACAGAAGACACTGTTTCGTCGAGGCCTGAGAGAGGAGTACAAGGATGAGTTACTTCACATCCCTGAACCAGAGAGCCTTCAACTCTTGATCGATCAAGTACTCCGTATTGACCAAAGGCTAGCCGAACGAAAGGCTGAGAGACGTCGGCTTGACAGAAGCGGTCCCCGGACAACCAACACACCTGCTGGTTCGTTTGGGTCGACCGAGTCCGGACCTGAGCCCATGCAAGTAGGAGCCATGAGGGGACCTTTGACGGAAGAAGAGAAGAAACGAAGGAGGTCTTTGCGTTTGTGTCTTTACTGTGGAGCAGCTGGACATTATTTGGGTACGTGTCCTTTGCGTCCGCAGAAGAAGAAGTCGGGAAACTAGGAGACCTGTCGTATACAGGAAGGGCAACGACAGGTCCCATTCCTTCCTCAGACCCTTCTGTTATTTGTTCTATACGTCTGCCCATGCAACCAGCGGTACTACAGACCCTGAAGGTCCGAATTAAACTACCAGACAAGAACCTGGAAGTATCCGGTCTACTGGACTGTGGGGCTTCCGGCAATTACATCGACGAAACGTTCGTCACCAGACATAAGATACCACTCGTTTCCAGACACACGCCTCTGTCGGTGGAGCTTATTGATGGTACTCCCTTGTCTTCTGGACCCGTTAGTCAGTTCACAGTTGGACTGGCCCTTCTGATTGCTGATCATTACGAGGAACTAGCCTTTGATGTTATCAAGTCACCGAACTACAAGATGGTTTTGGGATTACCTTGGTTGCAACACCACAATCCTTTGATAGACTGGAGAACCCAGACCTTGACCTTTTCATCCGAACGGTGTGCTCAAGAATGCAAGCTACCCGTTCCCACCAGGACCGTCTCGACTTCTCTAATAACGGACAGCAATGGGGTTCATCTATGTTCCACGTCTCTGGTCCCACAGGAATATTCCGAATTCAAACATGTGTTTTCTGAACCTGGCAACATACCCCTTCCTCCACACCGTTCTTTTGATTGCTCCATTGACCTGCTACCGGACCACGTTATTCCCCATGGGAAACTATATGCTTTGACACGTGACGAGAAGCTAGTTCTTCAGGAGTATTTGTCGGAGAGTCTAGAAAAGGGGTACATTGTGCCATCGAAATCGCCTGCAGGATTCCCCCTGTTTTTTGTAAAGAAAAAAGAAGGTACATTGAGACCCTGTGTCGACTACCGGCAGTTGAATGACATAACAGCCAAGGACCGGTATCCTTTACCCTTAATTCGCAGCATCCTTGAAACCCTGCATACTGCGCGAATCTTCTCCAAATTGGACCTCCGCGGAGCTTATCATTTGGTGCGCATCAGGAGTGGGGACGAGTGGAAGACAGCTTTCAAGACATCTTTTGGGCATTTTGAATACAGGGTTATGCCTTTCGGCCTATGTAATGCTCCCGCTGTTTTTCAACGATTCATGGACTACATCTTTGGTGACCTGTTAGGGTTATCCGTTTGGGTTTATCTGGACGACATATTGATATTCTCTAAATCCTTAGACGAGCATGTGGAACATGTTCGTGAGGTCCTTCATCGGCTGTCCGTCAATAACCTGTTCGCCAAAGCGGAGAAATGTAGCTTTCACCAACCCAGCATTGATTTCTTGGGATTTGTTATCAATCAAGAAGGCATTGGGATGGATCCCAAGAAGGTGCGAGCCATACAAGAATGGAGACATCCACACGATATCAAGGCTCTCCAACGCTTCCTGGGATTCGCAAACTTTTACAGGCGCTTTATCCCACAGTTCTCACAGATCTCGGCGCCCCTCACCAGGCTAACCAGCAGCAAGATCACGTTCGAATGGGATCTCGTGGCTTCCCGGGCTTTCGACGTATTGAAGTCGGCCTTTATGGCTGCCCCGATCCTGCGCCATCCCCAGGAAGAGTTGCCTTACATAGTGGAGGCCGATGCTTCCAGCTTTGCTGTAGGGGCAGTCCTTCTTCAGAAAGATCCTATCACGTTGGTAGAACATCCAGTAGCCTATTATTCTCGCAAGTTGAGTCCCAGCGAACGAAACTACGCGGTGATTGAAAGGGAACTGTTAGCCATCAAGACCGCATTCGAGGAATGGAGACATTTTCTCCTCGGAGCACGCTTTTCTGTGGAGGTGCGGACAGACCATCGCAATCTGCAATATCTCCGCTCTCTGCAATGTCGGACTCCTCGTCAAGCCCGGTGGGCCTTCTTCTTCTCTCCGTTTGAGTTCCATGTTACTTATATCCCGGGAACCTCCAATACGAAAGCGGATGCGCTTTCCAGGTCCCTGGAAAACGTAGATGGGACGCCCTGTCCAGAACAGCCACTGATTTCTCCTCGCCATTTTCTGCTGGCCTTGTCCTCTCACCTTAAGTCCATCGCGGAAGCCACTCGGTCGGATCCAGAAAGAACGTCCCTTCTTAGTCGGCAACTAGTATCAGAACGAGACGGACTGTTGTTTTTTCAAAGAAGACTCTACATACCCAGAGGAGCCATTAGAAGGGGCATTCTACACGGATTCCATGATTCACCCATAGGAGGACATCGCGGGGTCAGAGCCACTCGAGAGTTGATATCCCGACAGTTCTGGTGGCCTGGTTGGGCGACCGAGGTCCAGAAGTACATTGACAGCTGTCCAATATGTGCCCAGTGCAAGGTTCCCAGAAGACGACCATTGGGTTTGTTAATGCCCACCGAAGTGGCTCCCTATCCATGGCATACCATCGCCACCGATTTCATTGTGGATTTGCCTCCATCTGAAGGGTACACCTGTATAATGGTGGTTGTGGACAGCTTCACCAAACTGGCCCATTTCATCCCATTCCGGAAAATCCCTACAGCTACTCAAATGGCTTCAGCGTTTCTGCACTACATCTACCGGTTGCACGGCCTACCGGAGAAAATCATATCGGATAGAGGTACCCAGTTTCTTTCATCATTTTGGAGACAGGTGTGTGGTCATCTGGGAATACATAGAGCTCTAAGCTCAGGCTATCACCCACAGACAAATGGGCTAACCGAAAGGACCAATCAGACTTTGGAGGGGTACCTCCGCTGTTTTGCCAATGCCACACAGTCTAATTGGAAAGGTGGGCTAGATCTGGCCGAAGTATCCTACAACAACACTGTTCATGCCTCCATTGGAGTCAGCCCATTCTTCTGTTCCACTGGTCTACATCCTCGGTTAATGCCTTTTCAACCAGTTCCGTCTAGTACTGTTCCCTCTGCTGATGGTCTGGTCTTACACATCCGGGAACAGCAAGAACTTGCACACAAGATCTTAAGTGAAGCCAAGGATCGGATGAAGAGACAGGCAGACAGGAAGAGGAGTGCAGAACCTAATTTCCAGGAGGGCGACAAGGTGTGGTTGTCCTCAAAGAACCTGCCTCTCCGCAATCTGCCCGTCAAACTGGCCCCTCGATATTTGGGACCCTTTGTTATCACCAAACGGTTGTCCTCTGTAGCCTTCCGTCTTCACCTACCCTCTTCCTGGCGTGTACATCCCGTTTTTCACGTGTCCCTGTTAAAACCCTATGTGGTCGATGATTATGGCCGCACCTCTCCTCGTCCGGCCTCTGTTTTGGTACAGGGGGGCCCTGAGTTTGAGGTACACGAGATCTGTGATGCCCGGTACCGTAGAGGGGTGCTCCACTATTTGGTTGACTGGAAGGGGTACCCGGCCTGTGATCGTACCTGGGAACCGCGCCAGCACGTGCATGCTCCCCGGCTGATACGTGAGTTCTACGTACGGTTTCCCTGGAAGCCTGGGGCCCCGGGTCTTCCTGGGAGGGGGCATAGTGTCATGTCACGCGGGAGACTGGGGTCTGCCGCTCCCATTTCCTCCTGGCGAGTCTACCCGCGCGTTCGCGTCTGGGGACTCGCCGGGAGGGGAGCAACGGATTACAGGGCCGGCGGCCTTCGGCGCATGCGCGGAGGTCCTCTCTCTCGGTTCCGCGCATGCGCCGTGGGGGCTTGCCTTCCAAGCCTCGTTCTGGGTTCGCCGGCGCCCGGAAACGGAACGGTTTGCGTTCCAGGCCTCTCGGGCGCCGGCGGCCCATAAAAGAGGCCGCTAGTCAAAGCTGCCCGCGTCTCTACGCGGTTTGCTTCGCTTTCCTCGTTGTTCCTGCCCAGCCTTACCTGTGGCCTGTCCTGGGCCTACCTGCCTCCAGCCTTACCTGTGGCCTGTCCTGGGCCTACCTGCCTCCAGCCTTACCTGTGGCCTGTCCTGGGCCTACCTGCCTCCAGCCTTACCTGTGGCCTGTCCTGGGCCTACCTGCCTCCAGCCTTACCTGTGGCCTGTCCTGGGCCTACCTGCCTCCAGCCTTACCTGTGGCCTGTCCTGGGCCTACCTGCCTCCAGCCTTACCTGTGGCCTGTCCTGGGCCTACCTGCCTCCAGCCTTACCTGTGGCCTGTCCTGGGCCTGCCTGCCTCCAGCCTTACCTGTGGCCTGTCCTGGGCCTGCCTGCCTCCGGCCTTACCTGTGGCCTGTCCTGGGCCTGCCTGCCTCCAGTCCTTACCTGTGGCCTGCCCTGGGCCAGCCTGACTCCAGTTCTTATCCGGGTCCTGTCCTGGGCCTGCCTGCCTTCAATCCTCACCTGGGTTCGGCCCTGGGCCAGCCAGCCTCCAGCTACTACCTAGGTTTTGCCCTGGGTCAGTCTTCCCTCAGCCCATTCCGGAGTTCTGTCCTGAGTCATCATTGTGTAGAGGGGACTTATCCCACACTAGCCTGCATTCCCCTGTTCCATCTTGGGCACGTTCCTACAGTTCTCTAATTGGCCAGACAACTAGTTCCAACTGTCCTCACTCTTTCCTGTCTTGCCTGACTCCGAATCTCATCCTGTGTACCATTGGAACTATCTGCACCAGCCAAGCTCCTTTGCCTACTACGAATACCTTTCTGCTACACTGGTCTATCTATCAACTGTCGCTGCACTGAGGTTCTTGGAAGATTCATGGTCTGGACAACAAGCTCTACCTGGACTATGGTTCCCTCCATCTGAGCCTACATCCTCTTGTCACGCTTACCTGGGAGAGTGCCTTTGTGACATTGGGGGTTGGTCCATCCTTCACCCAGTTCCTCATTTGGGTGGTGGAGAGGCTGATTCCTCGTGCCGCTATCTCATCAGTTCCTGGACTCCAGACTGGCGACCTCTGCGAGACCAACCACCAAGACTACAGGTACGCGGTCCTCTCGGGCCAATCAGCTTGACACAAACTGCAGTAGAGAAGCAGTTACATTTTGCAGAATTTGTGCATTTGACAAAAGATTTTTTTCCATGTTCCAAGATCTACATGTGATACGAAATGTATGAATTCTTGCAATGGAAACCTCACTGTATTTTACCAAGGCAGATAAAGGACATCCATCGCACCCCATATACTTATAAGGAGGGTTTGGTGGCTGAAAATGCATTGCTTTGATGGTGATTGCATGTTGTTTGCACTTTGTACATATTACTGAATTAATACAGATGAACTTCTCAAAATTGGGGGTATAGCTCAGTGGTAGAGCATTTGACTGCAGTTCAAGAGGTCCCTAGTTGAAATCTGGGTGCCCTCTTGTTCAACTGTTTTACCTGTAGAAAAAAAACATTTACACTCTTAGCATTTGATGTAATGAGCAACACATTTCTCCATTTGAAATACTCCTGAAACATAGGGTAAACACCATGAAACTGTTTAGGATTCCTTCATATGATACAAGCTGTGTTTTACATTCACCCAAGTTCTACTGGTGATATTATCAGTTTGAAATAGTCCATTGGAAGCTCATATGAATGTTATAAAACTGTGGTGGAAACCAATAATATGCCCTTAATGAAATGTATTAATTTGTACAGATGACCAGAAGTGCACTGATGTCATTAGTTCTACAAGTTCCATGCAGTCACCCACTCTATCACCTTTTTAAAAAAGGGCAGTTTTCAGCATTCAAGGGTTTAACTCAGTGGTAGAGCGTAGGAGTGCAGTTCAAGAAGTCCCTGTTTCATAACCATATACCTTCGTCAATAGATCCTGTTAAAATGTTTTTCAACCCAATGCACTGTAAGAAACAATAGGATATATCATTTCATATAAAAAACAATGAACAATTGGGTTTAACTATGCTCTTAGCACAAAATCAACAAACTGCAGTAGAGAAGTAGTTACGTTTTGCAGAATTTGTGCATTTGACAAAAGTTTTTTTTCCATGTTCCAAGATCTACATGTGATACGAAATGTATGAATTCTTGCAATGGAAACCTCACTGTATTTTACCAAGACAGATAAAGGACATCTTTTGTACCCCTTATACTTATAAGGAGGGTTTGGTGGCTGAAAATGCATTGCTTTGATGTTGATTGCATGTTGCTTCCACTTTGTACATATTACTGAATAAATAAAGGTGAACATTTCAGAAATGGCGGTATAGCTCAGGGGTAGTGCATTTCACTGCAGATCAAAAGGTCCCTAGTTCAAATCTGGATGCCCCCTTGTCCAGCTGTTTTACCTGTAGAAATATTTTTTTAATTAAATAAATTGAAGTAATCATTTACAATCTTAGCATTTTATGTAATGAGCAACACATTTCTACATTTGAAATACTCCTGATCATCACCTGAAACATAGGGTAAACACCATTAAGCTGTTTAGGATTTCTTCGTATGATACAAGCTGTGTTTTACATTCACCCAAGTTCTACTGGTGATATGATTAGTTTGAAATAGTCCATTGGAAGCTCATATGAATGTTATAAAACTGTGGTGGAAACCAATAATATGCCCTTAATGAAATGTATTAATTTGTACAGATGACCAGAAGTGAACTGATATCATTAGTTCTACAAGTTCCATAAAGTCACCCACTCTATCACCTTTTTATAAAAGTGCAGTTTTCAACATTGAAGGGTTTATGTCAGTGGTAGAGCGTAGGACTGTAGTTCAAGAAGTCCCTGTTTCATAACCATATACCCTCTTCAATAGATCCTGTTAAAATGTTTTTCAACCCAATGCACTGTAAGAAACAATAGGATATATCATCATTTCATATACAAAACAATGAACAATTGGGTTTAACTATGCTCTTAGCACAACATCAACAAACTGCAGTAGAGAAGCAGTTACATTTTGCAGAATTTGTGCATTTAACAAAAGATTTTTTTTTCCATGTTCCAAGATCTACATGTGATACGAAATGTATGAATCCTTGCAATGGAAACCTCACTGTATTTTACCAAGGCAGATAAAGGACATCTTTTGTACCCCTTATACTTATAAGGAGGGTTTGGTGGCTGAAAATGCATTGCTTTGATGGTGATTGCATGTTGCTTCCACTTTGTACATATTACTGAATAAATAAAGGTGAACATTTCAGAAATGGGGATATAGCTCAGTGATAGAGCATTTCTCTGCAGATCAAGAGGTCCCTAGTTCAAATCTGGGTGCCCCCTTGTTCAGCTGTTTTACCTGTAGAAATATTTTTTAAATAAATTGAAGAAAACATTTACAATCTTAGCATTTTATGTAATGAGCAACACATTTCTACATTTGAAATACTCCTGATCATCTCCTGAAACATAGGGTAAACACCATGAAACTGTTTAGGATTTCTTCATATGATACAAGCTGTGTTTTACATTCATCCAAGTTCTACTGGTGATATTATCAGTTGGTAATAGTCCATTGGAAGCTCATATGAATGTAATAAAACTGTGGTGGAAACCAATAATATGCCCTTAATGAAATGTATTAATTTGTACAGCTGACCAGAAGTGCACTGATGTCATTAGTTTTACAAGTTCCATACAGTCACCCACTCTATCACCATTTTAAAAAAAGGGCAGTTTTCAGCATTCAAGGGTTTAACTCAGTGGTAGAGCATAGGAGTGCAGTTCAAGAAATCCCTGTTTCATAACCATACACCCTCGTCACTAGATCCTGTTAAAATGTTTTTCAACCCAATGTACTGTAAGAAACAAAAGGATATATCATCATTTCATATAAAAACAATGAACAATTGGGTTTAACTATGCTCTTAGCAGAAAATCAACAAACTGCAGTAGAGAAGCAGTTACGTTTTGCAGAATTTGTGCATTTGACGAAAGTTTTTTTTTCCATGTTCCAAGATCTACATGTGATACGAAATGTATGAATTCTTGCAATGGAAACCTCACTGTATTTTACCAAGGCAGATAAAGGACATCTTTTGTACCCCTTATACTAATAAGGAGGGTTTGGTGGCTGAAAATGCATTGCTTTGATGGTGATTGCATGTTGCTTCCACTTTGTACATATTACTGAATAAGTAAAGTTGAACATTTCAGAAATGGGGTTATAGCTCAGGGGTAGAGCATTTCACTGCAGATCAAGAGGTCACTAGTTCAATTCTGGGTGCCCCCTTATCCAACTATTTTACCTGTAGAAATATTTTTTTAATTAAATAAATTGAAGTAAACATTTACAATCTTAGCATTTTATGTAATGAGCAACACATTTCTACATTTGAAATACTCCTGATCATCACCTGAAACATAGGGTAGACACCATTAAGATGTTTAGGATTTCTTCATATGATATAAGCTGTGCTTTACATTCACCCAAGTTCTACTGGTGATATGATCAGTTTGAACTAGTCCATTGGAAGCTCATGTGAATGTTATAAAACTGTGGTGGAAACCAATAATATGCCCTTAATGAAATGTATTAATTTGTACAGATGACCAGAAGTGCACTGATGTCATTAGTTCTACAAGTTCCATACAGTCACCCACGCTATCACCTTTTTAAAAAAGGCCAGTTTTCAACATTGAATGGTTTATGTCAGTAGTAGAGCGTAGGAGTGTAGTTCAAGAAGTCCCTGTTTCATAACCATATACCCTCTTCAATAGATCCTGTTAAAATGTTTTTCAACCCAATGCACTGTAAGAAACAATAGGATATATCATCATTTCATATACAAAACAATGAACAATTGGGTTTAACTATGCTCTTAGCACAACATCAACAAACTGCAGTAGAGAAGCAGTTACATTTTGCAGAATTTGTGCATTTGACAAAAGATTTTTTTTCCATGTTCCAAGATCTACATGTGATACGAAATGTATGAATTCTTGCAATGGAAACCTCACTGTATTTTACCAAGGCAGATAAAGGACATCCTTCGCACCCCATATACTTATAAGGAAGGTTTGGTGGCTGAAAATGCATTGCTTTGATGGTGATTGCATGTTGCTTCCACTTTGTACATATTACTGAATAAATAAAGGTGAACATTTCAGAAATGGGGGTATAGCTCAGGGGTAGAGCATTTCACTACAGATCAAAAGGTCCCTAGTTCAAATCTGGGTGCCCCCTTGTCCAACTGTTTTTCCTGTAGAAATATTTTTTTAATTAAATAAATTGAAGTAAACATTTACAATCTTAGCTTTTGATGTAATGAGGAACACATTTCTACATTTGAAATACTCCTGATCATCACCTGAAACATAGGGTAAACACCATGAAACTGTTCAGGATTTCTTCATATGATACAAGCTGCGTTGTACATTCACCCAAGTTCTACTGGTGATATTATCAGTTTGAAATAGTCCATTGGAAGCTCATATGAATGTTATAAAACTGTGGTGGAAACCAATAATATGCCCTTAATGAAATGTATTAATTTGTACAGCTGACCAGAAGTGCACTGATGTCATTAGTTCTACAAGTTCCATACAGTCACCCACTCTATCACCTTTTTAAAAAAGGGCAGTTTTCAGCATTGAAGGGTTTAACTCAGTGGTAGAGCGTAGGAGTGCAGTACAAGAAGTCCCTGTTTCATGACCATATACCCTCGTCAATAGATCCTGTTAAAATGTTTTTCAACCCAATGCACTGTAAGAAACAATAGGATATATCTTCATTTCATATAAAAAACAATGAACAATTGGGTTTAATTATGCTCTTAGCACAAAATCAACAAACTGCAGTAGAGAAGCAGTTACCTTTTGGCAGAATTTTTGCATTTGACAAAAGATTTTTTTTCCATGTTCCAAGATCTACATGTGATACGAAATGTATGAATTCTTGCAATGGAAACCTCACTGTATTTTACCAAGGCAGATAAAGGACATCCTTCGCACCCCATATACTTATAAGGAGGGTTTGGTGGCTGAAAATGCTTTGCTTTGATGGTGATTGCATGTTGCTTGCACTTTGTACATATTACTGAATTAATAAAGGTGCACTTTTCAGAACTGGGGGTATAGCTCAGTGGTAGAGCATTTGACTGCAGATCAAGAGGTCCCTAGTTGAAATCTGGGTGCCCCCTTGTTCAACTGTTTTACCTGTAGAAATATTATTTTAATTACATAAATTGAAGAAAACATTTACAATCTTAGCATTTTATGTAATGAGCAACACATTTCTACATTTGAAATACTCCTGATCATCTCCTCAAACATAGGGTAAACACCATGAAACTGTTTAGGATTTCTTCATATGATACGTGCTGTGTTTTACATTCACCCAAGTTCTACTGGTGATATGATTAGTTTGAAATAGTCCATTGGAAGCTCATATGAATGTTATAAAACTGTGGTGGAAAATAATAATATGCCCTTAATGAAATGTATTAATTTGTACAGCTGACCAGAAGTGCACTGATTTTATTAGTTCTACAAGTTCCATACAGTCACCCACTCTATCACCTTTTTAAAATAGGGCAATTTTCAGCATTCAAGGGTTTATGTCAGTGGTAGAGCGTAGGAGTGCCTTTCAAGAAGTCCCTGTTTCATAACCATATACCCTCTTCAATAGATCATGTTAAAATGTTTTCAACCCAATGCACTGTAAGAAACAATAGGATATATCATCATTTCATATACAAAACAATGAAGAATTGGGTTTAACTATGCTCTTAGCACAAAATCAACAAACTGCAGTAGAGAAGCAGTTACATTTTGCAGAATTTGTGCATTTGACAAAAGATTTTTTTTCCATGTTCGAAGATCTACATGTGATACGAAATGTATGAATTCTTCCAATGGAAACCTCACTGTATTTTACCAAGGCAGATAAAGGACATCCTTCACACCCCTTATACTTATAAGGAGGGTTTGGTGGCTGAACATGCATTGCTTTGATGGTGATTGCATGTTGCTTCCACTTTGTACATATTACTGAATAAATAAAGGTGAACATTTCAGAAATGGGGGGACAGCTCAGGGGTAGAGCATTTCACTGCAGATCAAAAGGTCCCTAGTTCAAATTTGGGTGCCCCCTTGTCCAACTGTTTTACCTGTAGAAATATTTTTTTAATTAAATAAATTGAAGTAATCATTTACAATCTTAGCATTTTATGTAATGAGCAACACATTTCTACATTTGAAATACTCCTGATTATCACCTGAAACATAGGGTAAACACCATTAAGCTGTTTAGGATTTCTTCGTATGATACAAGCTGTGTTGTACATTCACCCAAGTTCTACTGGTGATATTATCAGTTTGAAATAGTCCATTGGAAGCTCATATGAATGTTATAAAACTGTGGTGGAAACCAATAATATGCCCTTAATGAAATGTATTAATTTGTACAGCTTACCAGAAGTGCACTGATGTCATTAGTTCTACAAGTTCCATACAGTCACCCACTCTATCACCTTTTTAAAAAAAGGGCAGTTTTCAGCATTGAAGGGTTTAACTCAGTGGTAGAGCGTAGGAGTGCAGTACAAGAAGTCCCTGTTTCATGACCATATACCCTCGTCAATAGATCCTGTTAAAATGTTTTTCAACCCAATGCACTGTAAGAAACAATAGGATATATCTTCATTTCATATAAAAACAATGAACAATTGGGTTTAATTATGCTCTTAGCACAAAATCAACAAACTGCAGGAGAGAAGCAGTTACCTTTTGGCAGAATTTTTGCATTTGACAAAAGATTTTTTTTCCATGTTCCAAGATCTACATGTGATACGAAATGTATGAATTCTTGCAATGGAAACCTCACTGTATTTGTATTTATTTATTTATTTGTATTGCGCACCTTGCCCGGTGGCTTGCGGGCGCATGTTTAGTAGGCAGTTACAAGTTGCAGAGGAGAAGTTACAGGTTCCAGGAGAAGAGGTTAACAGTTACATAGGTAGTGATACAGTATAACATGAACGGTGAAAATGACAATGATACAGTATAACATAACGGGTGAAAATGACATAGATAATAACAACAAAGTAGCAGTACCCAAGGTTACAGTAGAAGGGTACGCGCTGTGAGCAGTTACAAATTTACAGGATGTCTTGTTCCCGTAACCAAAGTTTAGCTTTGGTTTTGAATACGTGGCAAAGCGGAATGTTCCTTAGTGCATTGGGGAGTGAGTTCCAGAGCTTGGCAGCAAGGACCGGAAAACTTGACCCTCCTGCCGAGCGTAATTTGAAGCTGGGGATGTCCAAAGTGTGCGCCTGGGCAGCTCTCAAGGGTCTGGTGGCTGTGTGATGCGAGAAACGTGATATTAAGTAGGCTGGAGCTGCATTGTTCTGTGCCTTGTGTGTGAGCACAAGTGATTTGAGTGATATGCGGTGCAAGATAGGTGACCACTGGATGTTGCGTCTGATAGTGGCTATATGATTCCGTCTACGTATGTTGAATGCTGCCCTAATGGCGTTGTTTTGTGTGACCTGTAGTTTGTCCAGATTTCTTTGGCTCGTCCCAAGGTATAGGGCATTGCAATAGTCTATTTTGGATAAGATGAGGGTTCTCGCGAGGGTCAGACAATTGTCTGGAGTCAGGAATGGCCTGCAGGCTGTAATCAATTTGCAGGTGTAGGACGATGCAGAGACAACTGCATTGGTTTGTCGTGTGAGGGACAGGGTAGAATCAAGGTAGATTCCTAGAGATTTGGTGACATTGGCCACTTTGATGTCAATCCCGTCAATAGTGAAGGAATTGTAGTTGGCGTCAAGTTTCGCGAGTTTAGTTTGGGAGCCCAGGATGATTAACTCTGTTTTTTCGTCGTTAAGGCAGAGCCCATGATTGGCCATCCAGGCCTGGATGACGGAGTAGACCGTATTAAGAGATTTTGAATCGGTTACAAAATCACCAGTGATAGGGATGAGTATCTGGGTGTCATCCGCATAATTAGTGTAGGAGACACCCAGATAATCAAGGATATCAAAGAGTGGTTTAGTAAACACATTGTAAAGGGTGGGAGATACACAGGATCCTTGTGGGACTCCACAGGGGACGTGGGAGGGGTCAGCCGCTGCTAGTGGAGAGAAGACCCTCATGGTTCTGTTGGCAAGGAATGAACTGATCCAAGAAGTGGCTGCTTCCGAGAAGTGGGCTGCGATTTTGAGATGATGACAGAGAATTTGGTGGTCAACCAGGTCGAAGGCAGCTGAGAGATCAAGGAGGAGCAGGAGTGCCAATTTGCCCTTGTCTTTCAGGTCCTCGATTTGGGTTTTCAGGTCCAGTAAAGCTGTCTCAGTGCCATGCCTGGGACGGAAACCAGATTGTCTCAGCCCTAGTAGATTGTTGCGTTCGAGATACTCCTGGATTTGGAGATAGGCTGCGCGGTCAAGGATTTTAAGCAGGAAAGGCACAGTGGTGATGGGCCTGTAGTTTGAAGGGTTGCTGGGGTCAAGATTGGCTTTTTTAATTAATGGTATGACCCAGGCATCCTTAAGGTTGTCAGGTACGGTGCTTGATTCAAAGGAGGCATTTATGAAGGAGGTAATAAATGGGGCGAGCTTGGGTGCGGCTTCCTTAATGATGACAGCGGGGCATGCATCACCTTGGCAATTGGAAGGTTTTAGTTTAGATATAATGATTTCTACTTCCTTGATGGAGAGGGGAGAGAAGCTGAATGGTTTGAAGTTGTGATTGAGTGCTTGTATTTTATAATTCAGGGTGGTGCTCGTTGAACTTGAGAGGTAGTTTTTTTTTGCTTTGATTTTAGTTTGGAGAGTGGTGATTTTGTCTAGTAAAGCATTTTGGATGTTTGTACACCAATCAGTGTCAGGGGTACACTTATTGAGAGGAGCGATAGGGGACTCCAGTTCCTTAAGTATCTTAAACAGTTCCTTAGTGTTAGAGCGGACTTGGGTGATTCTTTTATTATAAGCTTCCTTTTTGGCAGCAAGGATGGCTTCTTTATAGGCCAGGGTGGCTAGCGTAAGATTATTTTTGTTGGCCAGGGAGGGGATACTTTTCCATGAGGCCTCTGCTTTTCTTTTTTCTTTGCGTAGGTCACGTAGTTGCGGAGTGAACCAAGAGTTCAAGTGGGTCCGTGGTTTTTGTTTACGCAGTTTGATAGGGGCGATAGTATTAAGGGCTTTTAGCATAACACGATTATAAGTGTCTACTAATGCTGTGGGGTCAGTGCAGGACTCTGAAGCTGCGTGCAATAATGGGAGGATGAGTGGTAAGAGTTTCTCAACAGTGATGTCTTTTTTTTTTATTTTACCAAGGCAGATAAAGGACATCCTTCGCACCCCATATACTTATAAGGAGGGTTTGGTGGCTGAAAATGCTTTGCTTTGATGGTGATTGCATGTTGCTTGCACTTTGTACATATTACTGAATTAATAAAGGTGCACTTTTCAGAACTTGGGGTATAGCTCAGTGGTAGAGCATTTGACTGCAGATCAAGAGGTCCCTAGTTGAAATCTGGGTGCCCCCTTGTTCAACTGTTTTACCTGTAGAAATATTATTTTAATTACATAAATTGAAGAAAACATTTACAATCTTAGCATTTTATGTAATGAGCAACACATTTCTACATTTGAAATACTCCTGATCATCTCCTCAAACATAGGGTAAACACCATGAAACTGTTTAGGATTTCTTCATATGATACATGCTGTGTTTTACATTCACCCAAGTTCAACTGGTGATATGATTAGTTTGAAATAGTCCATTGGAAGCTCATATGAATGTTATAAAACTGTGGTGGAAACCAATAATATGCCCTTAATGAAATGTATTAATTTGTACAGCTGACCAGAAGTGCACTGATTTTATTAGTTCTACAAGTTCCATACAGTCACCCACTCTATCACCTTTTTAAAATAGGGCAATTTTCAGCATTTAAGGGTTTATGTCAGTGGTAGAGCGTAGGAGTGCTTTTCAAGAAGTCCCTGTTTCATAAAGATATACCCTCTTCAATAGATCCTGTTAAAATGTTTTCAACCCAATGCACTGTAAGAAACAATAGGATATATCATCATTTCATATACAAAACAATGAACAATTGGGTTTAACTATGCTCTTAGCACAAAATCAACAAACTGCAGTAGAGAAGCAGTTACATTTTGCAGAATTTGTGCATTTGAAAAAAGATTTTTTTTTTCCATGTTCGAAGATCTACATGTGATACGAAATGTATGAATTCTTGCAATGGAAACCTCACTGTATTTTACCAAGGCAGATAAAGGACATCTTTTGTACCCCTGATACTTATAAGGAGGGTTTGGTGGCTGAAAATGCATTGCTTTGATGGTGATTGCATGTTGCTTCCACTTTGTACATATTACTGAATAAATAAAGGTGAACATTTCAGAAATGGGGGGATAGCTCAGGGGTAGAGCATTTCACTGCAGATCAAAAGGTCCCTAGTTCAAATTTGGGTGCCCCCTTGTCCAACTGTTTTACCTGTAGAAATATTTTTTTAATTAAATAAATTGAAGTAAACATTTACAATCTTAGCATTTTATGTAATGAGCAACACATTTCTACATTTGAAATACTCCTGATCATCACCTGAAACATAGGGTAAACACCATGAAACTGTTCAGGATTTCTTCATATGATACAAGCTGCGTTGTACATTCACCCAAGTTCTACTGGTGATATTATCAGTTTGAAATAGTCCATTGGAAGCTCATATGAATGTTATAAAACTGTGGTGGAAACCAATAATATGCCCTTAATGAAATGTATTAATTTGTACAGCTGACCAGAAGTGCACTGATGTCATTAGTTCTACAAGTTCCATACAGTCACCCACTCCATCACCTTTTTAAAAAAGGGCAGTTTTCAGCATTGAAGGGTTTAACTCAGTGGTAGAGCGTAGGAGTGCAGTTCAAGAAGTCCCTGTTTCATAACCATATACCCTCTTCAACAGATCCTGTTAAAATGTTTTTCAACCCAATGCACTTTAAGAAACAATAGGATATATCATCATTTCATATACAAAACAATGAACAATTGGGTTTAACTATGCTCTTAGCACAAAATCAACAAACTGCAGTAGAGAAGCAGTTACATTTTGCAGAATTTGTGCATTTGACAAAAGATTTTTTTTCCATGTTCCTAGATCTACATGTGATACGAAATGTATGAATTCTTGCAATGGAAACCTCGCTGTATTTTACCAAGGCAGATAAAGGACATCCTTCGCACCCCATATACTTATAAGGAGGGTTTGGTGGCTGAAAATGCATTGCTTTGATGGTGATTGCATGTTGCTTGCACTTTGTACATATTACTGAATTAATAAAGGTGAACTTTTCAAAATTGGGGGTATAGCTCAGTGGTAGAGCATTTAACCGCAGATCAAGCGGTCCCTAGTTCAAATCTGGGTGCCCTCTTGTTCAACTGTTTTACCTGTAGAAAAAAACATTTACAATCTTAGCATTTGATGAAATGAGCAACACATTTCTACATTTGAAATACTCCTGAAACATATGGTAAACACCATGAAACTGTTTAGGATTTCTTCATATGATACAAGCTGTGTTTTACATTCACCCAAGTTCTACTGGTGATATTATCAGTTTGAAATAGTCCATTGGAAGCTCATATGAATGTTATAAAACTGTGGTGGAAACCAATAATATGCCCTTAATGAAATGTATTAATGTGTACAGCTGACCAGAAGTGCACTGATGTCATTAGTTCTACAAGTTCCATACAGTCACCCACTCTATAACCTTTTTAAAAAAGGGCAGTTTTCAGCATTCAAGGGTTTAACTCAGTGGTAGAGCGTAGGAGTGCAGTTCAAGAAGTCCCTGTTTCATAACCATATACCTTCGTCAAAAGATCCTGTTAAAATGTTTTTCAACCCAATGTACTGTAAGAAACAATAGGATATATCATCATTTCATATAAAAAACAATGAACAATTGGGTTTAACTATGCTCTTAGCACAAAATCAACAAACTGCAGTAGAGAAGCAGTTATGTTTTGCAGAATTTGTGCATTTGACAAAAGTTTTTTTTTTCCATGTTCCAAGATCTACATGTAGTACGAAATGTATGAATTCTTGCAATGGAAACCTCACTGTATTTTACCAAGGCAGATAAAGGACATCTTTTGTACCCCTTATACTTATAAGCAGGGTTTGGTTGCAGCTGAAAATGCATTGCTTTGGTGGTGATTGCATGTTGTTTCCACTTTGTACATATTACTGAATAAATAAAGGAGAACATTTCAGAAATTGGGTTATAGCTCAGGGGTAGAGCATTTCACTGCAGATCAAGAGGTCCCTAGTTCAAATCTGGGTGCTTCCTTTATCTATCTGTTTTACCTGTAGAAATATTTTTGTTAATTAAATAAATTGAAGTAAACATTTACAATCTTAGCATTTTATGCAATGAGCAACACATTTCTACATTTGAAATACTCCTGATCATCACCTGAAACATAGGGTAAACACCATTAAGCTGTTTAGGATTTCTTCATATGATACAAGCTGTGTTGTACATTCACCCAAGTTCTACTGGTGATATTATCAGTTTGAAATAGTCCATTGGAAGCTCATATGAATGTTATAAAACTGTGGTGGAAACCAATAATATGCCCTTAATGAAATGTATTAATTTGTACAGCTGACCAGAAGTGCACTGATGTCATTAGTTCTACAAGTTCCATACAGTCACCCACTCTATCACCTTTTTAAAAAAGGGCAGTTTTCAGCATTGAAGGGTTTAACTCAGTGGTAGAGCGTAGGAGTGCAGTTCAAGAAGTCCCTGTTTCATAACCATATACCCTCTTCAACAGATCCTGTTAAAATGTTTTTCAACCCAATGCACTTTAAGAAACAATAGGATATATCATCATTTCATATACAAAACAATGAACAATTGGGTTTAACTATGCTCTTAGCACAAAATCAACAAACTGCAGTAGAGAAGCAGTTACATTTTGCAGAATTTGTGCATTTGACAAAAGATTTTTTTTCCATGTTCCTAGATCTACATGTGATACGAAATGTATGAATTCTTGCAATGGAAACCTCGCTGTATTTTACCAAGGCAGATAAAGGACATCCTTCGCACCCCATATACTTATAAGGAGGGTTTGGTGGCTGAAAATGCATTGCTTTGATGGTGATTGCATGTTGCTTGCACTTTGTACATATTACTGAATTAATAAAGGTGAACTTTTCAAAATTGGGGGTATAGCTCAGTGGTAGAGCATTTAACCGCAGATCAAGCGGTCCCTAGTTCAAATCTGGGTGCCCTCTTGTTCAACTGTTTTACCTGTAGAAAAAAACATTTACAATCTTAGCATTTGATGAAATGAGCAACACATTTCTACATTTGAAATACTCCTGAAACATATGGTAAACACCATGAAACTGTTTAGGATTTCTTCATATGATACAAGCTGTGTTTTACATTCACCCAAGTTCTACTGGTGATATTATCAGTTTGAAATAGTCCATTGGAAGCTCATATGAATGTTATAAAACTGTGGTGGAAACCAATAATATGCCCTTAATGAAATGTATTAATGTGTACAGCTGACCAGAAGTGCACTGATGTCATTAGTTCTACAAGTTCCATACAGTCACCCACTCTATAACCTTTTTAAAAAAGGGCAGTTTTCAGCATTCAAGGGTTTAACTCAGTGGTAGAGCGTAGGAGTGCAGTTCAAGAAGTCCCTGTTTCATAACCATATACCTTCGTCAAAAGATCCTGTTAAAATGTTTTTCAACCCAATGTACTGTAAGAAACAATAGGATATATCATCATTTCATATAAAAAACAATGAACAATTGGGTTTAACTATGCTCTTAGCACAAAATCAACAAACTGCAGTAGAGAAGCAGTTATGTTTTGCAGAATTTGTGCATTTGACAAAAGTTTTTTTTTTCCATGTTCCAAGATCTACATGTAGTACGAAATGTATGAATTCTTGCAATGGAAACCTCACTGTATTTTACCAAGGCAGATAAAGGACATCTTTTGTACCCCTTATACTTATAAGCAGGGTTTGGTTGCAGCTGAAAATGCATTGCTTTGGTGGTGATTGCATGTTGTTTCCACTTTGTACATATTACTGAATAAATAAAGGAGAACATTTCAGAAATTGGGTTATAGCTCAGGGGTAGAGCATTTCACTGCAGATCAAGAGGTCCCTAGTTCAAATCTGGGTGCTTCCTTTATCTATCTGTTTTACCTGTAGAAATATTTTTGTTAATTAAATAAATTGAAGTAAACATTTACAATCTTAGCATTTTATGCAATGAGCAACACATTTCTACATTTGAAATACTCCTGATCATCACCTGAAACATAGGGTAAACACCATTAAGCTGTTTAGGATTTCTTCATATGATACAAGCTGTGTTGTACATTCACCCAAGTTCTACTGGTGATATGATTAGTTTGAAATAGTCCATTGGAAGCTCATATGAATGTTATAAAACTGTGGTGGAAACCAATAATATGCCCTTAATGAAATGTATTAATTTGTACAGCTGACCAGAAGTGCACTGATGTCATTAGTTCTACAAGTTCCATACAGTCACCCACTCTATCACCTTTTTAAAAAAGGGCAGTTTTCAGCATTCAAGGGTTTATGTCAGTGGTAGAGCGTAGGAGTGCTTTTCAAGAAGTCCCTGTTTCATAACCATATACCCTCTTCAATAGATCCTGTTAAAATGTTTTTCAACCCAATGCACTTTAAGAAACAATAGGATATATCATCATTTCAAATACAAAACAATGAACAATTGGGTTTAACTATGCTCTTAGCACAAAATCAACAAACTGCAGTAGAGAAGCAGTTACATTTTGCAGAATTTGTGCATTTGACAAAAGATTTTTTTCCATGTTCCAAGATCTACATGTGATACGAAATGTATGAATTCTTGCAATGGAAACCTCACTGTATTTTACCAAGGCAGATAAAGGACATCCATCACACCCCATATACTTATAAGGAGGGTTTGGTGGCTGAAAATGCATTGCTTTGATGGTGATTGCATGTTGCTTGCACTTTGTACATATTACTGAATTAATAAAGGTGAACTCTTCAAAATTGGGGGTATAGCTCAGTGGTAGAGCATTTGACTGTAGATCAAGAGGTCCCTAGTTGAAATCTGGGTGCCCTCTTGTTCAACTGTTTTACCTGTAGAAAAAAACATTTACAATCTTAGCATTTGATGTAATGAGCAACACATTTCTACATTTGAAATACTCTTGAAACATAGGGTAAACACCATGAAACTGTTTAGGATTCCTTCATATGATACAAGCTGTGTTTTACATTCACCCAAGTTCTACTGGTGATATTATCAGTTTGAAATAGTCCATTGGAAGCTCATATGAATGTTATAAAACTGTGGTGGAAACCAATAATATGCCCTTAATGAAATGTATTAATTTGTACAGCTGACCAGAAGTGCACTGATGTCATTAGTTCTACAAGTTCCATACAGTCACCACTCAATCACCTTTTTAAAAAAGGGCAGTTTTAAGCATTCAAGGGTTTAACTCAGTGGTAGAGCGTAGGAGTGCAGTTCAAGAAGTCCCTGTTTCATAACCATATACCCTCGTCAATAGATCCTGTTAAAATGTTTTTCAACCCAATGCACTTTAAGAAACAATAGGATATATCATTTCATATAAAAAACAATGAACAATTGGGTTTAACTATGCTCTTAGCACAAAATCAACAAACTGCAGTAGAGAAGTAGTTACGTTTTGCAGAATTTGTGCATTTGACAAAAGTTTTTTTTCCATGTTCCAAGATCTACATGTGATACGGAATGTATGAATTCTTGCAATGGAAACCTCACTGTATTTTACCAAGACAGATAAAGGACATCTTTTGTACCCCTTATACTTATAAGGAGGGTTTGGTGGCTGAAAATGAATTGCTTTGATGGTGATTGCATGTTGCTTCCACTTTATACATATTACTGAATAAATAAAGGTGAACATTTCAGAAATGGGGGTATAGCTCAGGGGTAGAGCATTTCACTGCAGATCAAGAGGTCCCTAGTTCAAATCCGGGTGCCCCCTTGTCCAACTGCTTTACCTGTAGAAATATTTTTTTAATTAAATAAATTGAAGTAAACATTTACAATCTTAGCATTTTATGTAATGAGCAACACATTTCTACATTTGAAATACTCCTGATCATCACCTGAAACATAGGGTAAACACCATTAAGCTCTTTAGGATTTCTTCATGTGATACAAGCTGTGTTTTACATTCACCCAAGTTCTACTGGTGATATGACCAGTTTAAAATAGTCCATTGGAAGCTCATATGAATGTTATAAAACTGTGGTGGAAACCAATAATATGCCCTTAATGAAATGTATTAATTTGTACAGCTGACCAGAAGTGCACTGATGTCATTAGTTCTACAAGTTCCATAGAGTCACCCACTCTATAACATTTTTAAAAAAGGGCAGTTTTCAACATTGAAGGGTTTATGTCAGTGGTAGAGCGTAGGAGTGTAGTTCAAGAAGTCCCTGTTTCATAACCATATACCCTCTTCAATAGATCCTGTTAAAATGTTTTTCAACCCAATGCACTGTAAGAAACAATAGGATATATCATCATTTCATATACAAAACAATGAACAATTGGGTTTAACTATGCTCTTAGCACAAAATCAACAAACTGCAGTAGAGAAGCAGTTACATTTTGCAGAATTTGTGCATTTGACAAAAGATTTTTTTTCCATGTTCCAAGATCTACATGTGATACGAAATGTATGAATTCTTGCAATGGAAACCTCACTGTATTTTACCAAGGCAGATAAAGGACATCCTTCACACCCCTTATACTTATAAGGAGGGTTTGGTGGCTGAACATGCATTGCTTTGATGGTGATTGCATGTTGCTTCCACTTTGTACATATTACTGAATAAATAAAGATGAACTTTTCGGAACTGGCGGTGTAGCTCAGTGGTAGAGCATTTAACCGCAGATCAAGAGGTCCCTAGTTCAAATCTGGCTGACCTCTTATTCAACTGTTTTACCTGTAGAAAAAAACATTTACAATCTTAGCATTTGATGTAATGAGCAACAAATTTCTACATTTGAAATACTCCTGATCATCACCTGAAACATAGGGTAAACACCATTAAGCTGTTTAGGATTTCTTCATATGATACAAGCTGTGTTTTACATTCACCCAAGTTCTACTGGTGATATTATCAGTTTGAAATAGTCCATTGGAAGCTCATATGAATGTTATAAAAGTGTGGAGGAAACCAATAATATGCCCTTAATGAAATGTATTAATTTGTACAGCTGACCAGAAGTGCACTGATGTCATTAGTTCTACAAGTTCCATACAGTCACCCACTCTATCACCTTTTTAAAAAAGGGCAGTTTTCAGCATTCAAGGGTTTGACTCAGTGGTAGAGCGTAGGAGTGCAGTTCAAGAAGTCCCTGTTTCATAACCATATACCCTCTTCAACAGATCCTGTTAAAATGTTTTTCAACCCAATGCACTTTAAGAAACAATAGGATATATCATCATTTCATATACAAAACAATGAACAATTGGGTTTAACTATGCTCTTAGCACAAAATCAACAAACTGCAGTAGAGAAGCAGTTACATTTTGCAGAATTTGTGCATTTGACAAAAGATTTTTTTTCCATGTTCCTAGATCTACATGTGATACGAAATGTATGAATTCTTGCAATGGAAACCTCGCTGTATTTTACCAAGGCAGATAAAGGACATCCTTCGCACCCCATATACTTATAAGGAGGGTTTGGTGGCTGAAAATGCATTGCTTTGATGGTGATTGCATGTTGCTTGCACTTTGTACATATTACTGAATTAATAAAGGTGAACTTTTCAAAATTGGGGGTATAGCTCAGTGGTAGAGCATTTAACCGCAGATCAAGCGGTCCCTAGTTCAAATCTGGGTGCCCTCTTGTTCAACTGTTTTACCTGTAGAAAAAAACATTTACAATCTTAGCATTTGATGTAATGAGCAACACATTTCTACATTTGAAATACTCCTGAAACATACGGTAAACACCATGAAACTGTTTAGGATTTCTTCATATGATACAAGCTGTGTTTTACATTCACCCAAGTTCTACTGGTGATATTATCAGTTTGAAATAGTCCATTGGAAGCTCATATGAATGTTATAAAACTGTGGTGGAAACCAATAATATGCCCTTAATGAAATGTATTAATGTGTACAGCTGACCAGAAGTGCACTGATGTCATTAGTTCTACAAGTTCCATACAGTCACCCACTCTATTACCTTTTTAAAAAAGGGCAGTTTTCAGCATTCAAGGGTTTAACTCAGTGGTAGAGCGTAGGAGTGCAGTTCAAGAAGTCCCTGTTTCATAACCATATACCTTTGTCAAAAGATCCTGTTAAAATGTTTTTCAACCCAATGTACTGTCAGAAACAATAGGATATATCATCATTTCATATAAAAAACAATGAACAATTGGGTTTAACTATGCTCTTAGCACAAAATCAACAAACTGCAGTAGAGAAGCAGTTATGTTTTGCAGAATTTGTGCATTTGACAAAAGTTTTTTTTTCCATGTTCCAAGATCTACATGTAGTACGAAATGTATGAATTCCTGCAATGGAAACCTCACTGTATTTTACCAAGGCAGATAAAGGACATCTTTTGTACCCCTTATACTTATAAGGAGGGTTTGGTTGCAGCTGAAAATGCATTGCTTTGGTGGTGATTGCATGTTCTTTCCACTTTGTACATATTACTGAATAAATAAAGATGAACATTTGAGAAATTGGGTTATAGCTCAGGGGTAGAGCATTTCACTGCAGATCAAGAGGTCCCTAGTTCAAATCTGGGTGCTTCCTTTATCTATCTGTTTTACCTGTAGAAATATTTTTGTTAATTAAATAAATTGAAGTGAACATTTACAATCTTAGCATTTTATGCAATGAGCAACACATTTCTACATTTGAAATACTCCTGATCATCACCTGAAACATAGGGTAAACACCATTAAGCTGTTTAGGATTTCTTCATATGATACAAGCTGTGTTGTACATTCACCCAAGTTCTACTGGTGATATGATTAGTTTGAAATAGTCCATTGGAAGCTCATATGAATGTTATAAAACTGTGGTGGAAACCAATAATATGCCCTTAATGAAATGTATTAATTTGTACAGCTGACCAGAAGTGCACTGATGTCATTAGTTCTACAAGTTCCATACAGTCACCCACTCTATCACCTTTTTAAAAAAGGGCAGTTTTCAGCATTCAAGGGTATATGTCAGTGGTTGAGCGTAGGAGTGCTTTTCAAGAAGTCCCTGTTTCATAACCATATACCCTCTTCAATAGATCCTGTTAAAATGTTTTTCAACCCAATGCATTTTAAGAAACAATAGGATATATCATCATTTCAAATACAAAACAATGAACAATTGGGTTTAACTATGCTCTTAGCACAAAATCAACAAACTGCAGTAGAGAAGCAGTTACATTTTGCAGAATTTGTGCATTTGACAAAAGATTTTTTTCCATGTTCCAAGATCTACATGTGATACGAAATGTATGAATTCTTGCAATGGAAACCTCACTGTATTTTACCAAGGCAGATAAAGGACATCCATCGCACCCCATATACTTATAAGGAGGGTTTGGTGGCTGAAAATGCATTGCTTTGATGGTGATTGCATGTTGCTTGCACTTTGTACATATTACTGAATTAATAAAGGTGAACTTTTCAAAATTGGGGGTATATCTCAGTGGTAGAGCATTTGACTGCAAATCAAGAGGTCCCTAGTTGAAATCTGGGTGCCCTCTTGTTCAACTGTTTTACCTGTAGAAAAAAACATTTACAATCTTAGCATTTGATGTAATGAGCAACACATTTCTACATTTGAAATACTCTTGAAACATAGGGTAAACACCATGAAACTGTTTAGGATTCCTTCATATGATACAAGCTGTGTTTTACATTCACCCAAGTTCTACTGGTGATATTATCAGTTTGAAATAGTCCATTGGAAGCTCATATGAATGTTATAAAACTGTGGTGGAAACCAATAATATGCCCTTAATGAAATGTATTAATTTGTACAGCTGACCAGAAGTGCACTGATGTCATTAGTTCTACAAGTTCCATACAGTCACCACTCAATCACCTTTTTAAAAAAGGGCAGTTTTAAGCATTCAAGGGTTTAACTCAGTGGTAGAGCGTAGGAGTGCAGTTCAAGAAGTCCCTGTTTCATAACCATATACCCTCGTCAATAGATCCTGTTAAAATGTTTTTCAACCCAATGCACTGTAAGAAACAATAGGATATATCATTTCATATTAAAAACAATGAACAATTGGGTTTAACTATGCTCTTAGCACAAAATCAACAAACTGCAGTAGAGAAGTAGTTACGTTTTGCAGAATTTGTGCATTTGACAAAAGTTTTTTTTCCATGTTCCAAGATCTACATGTGATACGAAATGTATGAATTCTTGCAATGGAAACCTCACTGTATTTTACCAAGACAGATAAAGGACATCTTTTGTACCCCTTATACTTATAAGGAGGGTTTGGTGGCTGAAAATGAATTGCTTTGATGGTGATTGCATGTTGCTTCCACTTTATACATATTACTGAATAAATAAAGGTGAACATTTCAGAAATGGGGTTATAGCTCAGGGGTAGAGCATTTCACTGCAGATCAAGAGGTCCCTAGTTCAAATCCGGGTGCCCCCTTGTCCATCTGCTTTACCTGTAGAAATATTTTTTTAATTAAATAAATTGAAGTAAACATTTACAATCTTAGCATTTGATGTAATGAGGAACACATTTCGACATTTGAAATACTCATGATCATCTCCTGAAACATAGGGTAAACACCATTAAGCTGTTTAGGATTTCTTCATATGATACAAGCTGTGTTTTACATTCACCCAAGTTCTACTGGTGATATGATTAGTTTGAAATAGTCCATTGGAAGCTCATATGAATGTTATAAAACTGTGGTGGAAACCAATAATATGCCCTTAATGAAATGTATTAATGTGTACACCTGACCCGAAGTGCACTGATGTCATTAGTTCTACAAGTTCCATACAGTCACCCACTCTATCACCTTTTTAAAAAAGGGCAGTTTTCAGCATTCAAGGGTTTATGTCAGTGGTGGAGCGTAGGAGTGCTTTTCAAGAAGTCCCTGTTTCATTACCATATACCCTCGTCAATACATCCTGTTAAAATGTTTTTCAACCCAATGTACTGTAAGAAACAATAGGATATATCATCATTTCATATAAAAAACAATGAACAATTGGGTTTAACTATGCTCTTAGCACAAAATCAACAAACTGCAGTAGAGAAGCAGTTACGTTTTGCAGAATTTGTGCATTTGACAAAAGTTTTTTTTTCCATGTTCCAAGATCTACATGTGATACGAAATGTATGAATTCTTGCAATGGAAACCTCACTGTATTTTACCAAGGCAGATAAAGGACATCTTTTGTACCCCTTATAGTTATAAGGAGGGTTTGGTGGCTGAAAATGCATTGCTTTGAGGGTGATTGCATGTTGCTTCCACTTTGTTCATATTCCTGAATTAATAAAGGTGACCGTTTTAGAACTGGGGGTATAGCTCAGTGGTACAGCATTTGACTGTAGAACAAGTGGTCTCTAGTTCAAATCTGGGTGCCCCCTTGTTCAACTGTTTTACCTGTAGAAAAAAAACATTTACAATCTTAGCATTTGATGTAATGAGGAACACATTTCTACATTTGAAATACTCCTGATCATCTCCTGAAACATAGGGTAAACACCATGAAACTGTTTAGGATTTCGTCATATGATACAAGCTGTGTTTTACATTCACCCAAGTTCTACTGGTGATACTATCAGTTTGAAATAGTCCATTGGAAGCTCATATGAATGTTATAAAACTGTGGTGGAAACCAATAATATGCCCTTAATGAAATGTACTAATTTGTACAAATGACCAGAGGTGCACAGATGTCATTAGTTCTACAAGTTCCATACAGTCACCCACTCTATCACCTTTTTAAAAAAGGGCAGTTTTCAGCATTCAAGGGTTTATGTCAGTGGTAGAGCGTAGGAGTGCTTTTCAAGAAGTCCCTGTTTCATAACCATATACCCTCTTCAATAGATCCTGTTAAAATGTTTTTCAACCCAATGCACTGTAAGAAACAATAGGATATATCATCATTTCATATACAAAACAATGAACAATTGGGTTTAACTATGCGCTTAGCACAAAATCAACAAACTGCAGTA
Organism: Ambystoma mexicanum; assembly: GCF_040938575.1. NCBI lineage: Eukaryota > Metazoa > Chordata > Amphibia > Caudata > Ambystomatidae > Ambystoma > Ambystoma mexicanum. The sequence goes on from NC_090928.1 coordinate 434,386,972, forward strand.
GAGAAGCAGTTACATTTTGCAGAATTTGTGCATTTGACAAAAGATTTTTTTTTCCATGTTCCAAGATCTACATGTGATACGAAATGTATGAATTCTTGCAATGGAAACCTCACTGTATTTTACCAAGGTAGATAAAGGTCATCCTTCGGATCCCATATACTTATAAGGAGAGTTTGGTGGCTGAAAATGCATTGCTTTGATGGTGATTGCATGTTGCTTGCACTTTGTACATATTACTGAATTAATAAAGGTGCACTTTTCAGAACTGGGAGTATAGCTCAGTGGTAGAGCATTTGACTGCAGATCAAGAGGTCCCTAGTTCAAATCTGGGTGCCCCCTTGTCCAAATGTTTTACCTGTAGAAATATTTATCAATTAAATAAATTGAAGTAAACATTTACAATCTTAGCATTTCATGTAATGAGCAACACATTTCTACATTTGAAATACTCCTGATCATCTCCTGAAACATAGGGTAAACACCATGAAACTGTTTAGGATTTCTTCATATGATACAAGCTGTGTTTTACATTCACCCAAGTTCTACTGGTTATATTATCAGTTTGAAATAGTCCATTGGAAGCTCATATGAATGTTATAAAACTGTGGTGGAAACCAATAATATGCCCTTAATGAAATGTATTAATTTGTACAGCTGACCAGAAGTGCACTGATGTCATTAGTTCTACAAGTTCCATACAGCCACCCACTCTATCACCTTTTTAAAAAGGGCAGTTTTCAACATTCAAGGGTTTTTGTCAGTGGTAGAGCGTAGGAGTGTAGTTCAAGAAGTCCCTGTTTCATAACCATATACCCTCTTCAATAGATCCTGTTAAAATGTTTTTCAACCCAATGCACTGTAAGAAACAATAGGATATATCATCATTTCATATACAAAACAATGAACAATTGGGTTTAACTATACTCTTAGCACAAAATCAACAAACTGCAGTAGAGAAGCAGTTACATTTTGCAGAATTTGTGCATTTGACAAAAGATTTTTTTCCATGTTCCAAGATCTACATGTGATACGAAATGTATGAATTCTTGCAATGGAAACCTCACTGTATTTTACCAAGGCAGATAAAGGACATCTTTTGTAACCCTTATAGTTATAAGGAGGGTTTGGTGGCTGAAAATGCATTGCTTTGAGGGTGATTGCATGTTGCTTCCACTTTGTTCATATTCCTGAATTAATAAAGGTGACCGTTTCAGAACTGGGGGTATAGCTCAGTGGTACAGCATTTGACTGTAGAACAAGTGGTCTCTAGTTCAAATCTGGGTGCCCCCTTGTTCAACTGTTTTACCTGTAGAAAAAAAACATTTACAATCTTAGCATTTGATGTAATGAGGAACACATTTCTACATTTGAAATACTCCTGATCATCTCCTGAAACATAGGGTAAACACCATGAAACTGTTTAGGATTTCGTCATATGATACAAGCTGTGTTTTACATTAACCCAAGTTCTACTGGTGATACTATCAGTTTGAAATAGTCCATTGGAAGCTCATATGAATGTTATAAAACTGTGGTGGAAACCAATAATATGCCCTTAATGAAATGTACTAATTTGTACAAATGACCAGAGGTGCACTGATGTCATTAGTTCTACAAGTTCCATACAGTCACCCACTCTATCACCTTTTTAAAAAAGGGCAGTTTTCAGCATTCAAGGGTTTATGTCAGTGGTAGAGCGTAGGAGTGCTTTTCAAGAAGTCCCTGTTTCATAACCATATACCCTCTTCAATAGATCCTGTTAAAATGTTTTTCAACCCAATGCACTGTAAGAAACAATAGGATATATCATCATTTCATATACAAAACAATGAACAATTGGGTTTAACTATGCGCTTAGCACAAAATCAACAAACTGCAGTAGAGAAGCAGTTACATTTTGCAGAATTTGTGCATTTGACAAAAGATTTTTTTTCCATGTTCCAAGATCTACATGTGATACGAAATGTATGAATTCTTGCAATGGAAACCTCACTGTATTTTACCAAGGTAGATAAAGGTCATCCTTCGGATCCCATATACTTATAAGGAGAGTTTGGTGGCTGAAAATGCATTGCTTTGATGGTGATTGCATGTTGCTTGCACTTTGTACATATTACTGAATTAATAAAGGTGCACTTTTCAGAACTGGGAGTATAGTTCAGTGGTAGAGCATTTGACTGCAGTTCAAGAGGTCCCTACTTCAAATCTGGGTGCCCCCTTGTCCAAATGTTTTACCTGTAGAAATATTTATCAATTAAATAAATTGAAGTAAACATTTACAATCTTAGCATTTCATGTAATGAGCAACACATTTCTACATTTGAAATACTCCTGATCATCTCCTGAAACATAGGGTAAACACCATGAAACTGTTTAGGATTTCTTCATATGATACAAGCTGTGTTTTACATTCACCCAAGTTCTACTGGTTATATTATCAGTTTGAAATAGTCCATTGGAAGCTCATATGAATGTTATAAAACTGTGGTGGAAACCAATAATATGCCCTTAATGAAATGTATTAATTTGTACAGCTGACCAGAAGTGCACTGATGTCATTAGTTCTACAAGTTCCATACAGCCACCCACTCTATCACCTTTTTAAAAAGGGCAGTTTTCAACATTCAAGGGTTTTTGTCAGTGGTAGAGCGTAGGAGTGTAGTTCAAGAAGTCCCTGTTTCATAACCATATACCCTCTTCAATAGATCCTGTTAAAATGTTTTTCAACCCAATGCACTGTAAGAAACAATAGGATATATCATCATTTCATATACAAAACAATGAACAATTGGGTTTAACTATACTCTTAGCACAAAATCAACAAACTGCAGTAGAGAAGCAGTTACATTTTGCAGAATTTGTGCATTTGACAAAAGATTTTTTTCCATGTTCCAAGATCTACATGTGATACGAAATGTATGAATTCTTGCAATGGAAACCTCACTGTATTTTACCAAGGCAGATAAAGGACATCTTTTGTAACCCTTATACTTATAAGGAGGGTTTGGTGGCTGAAAATGCATTGCTTTGATGGTGATTGCATGTTGCTTCCACTTTGTACATATTACTGAATAAATAAAGGTGAATATTTCAGAAATGGGGGTATAGGGCAGGGGTAGAGCATTTCACTGCAGATCAAAAGGTCCCTAGTTCAAATCTGGGTGCCCCCTTGTCCAACTGTTTTACCTGTAGAAATATGTTTTTAATGAAATAAATTGAAGTAAACATTTACAATCTTAGCATTTTATGTAATGAGCAACACATTTCTATATTTCAAATACTCCTGATCATCATCTGAAACATAGGGTAAACACCATTAAGCTGTTTAGGATTTCTTCATATGATACAAGCTGTGTTTTACATTCACCCAAGTTCTACTGGTGATATGATTAGTTTGAAATAGTCCATTGGAAGCTCATATGAATGTTATAAAACTGTGGTGGAAACCAATAATATGCCCTTAATGAAATGTATTAATTTGTACACCTGACCAGAAGTGCACTGATGTCATTAGTTCTACAAGTTCCATACAGTCACCCACTCTATCACCTTTTTCAAAAAGGGCAGTTTTCAGCATTCAAGGGTTTATGTCAGTGGTAGAGCGTAGGAGTGCTTTTCAAGAAGTCCCTGTTTCATAACCATATACCCTTTTCAATAGATCCTGTTAAAATGTTTTTCAACCCAATGCACTGTAAGAAACAATAGGATATATCATCATTTCATATACAAAACAATGAACAATTGGGTTTAACTATGCTCTTTGCACAAAGTCAACAAACTGCAGTAGAGAAGCAGTTACATTTTGCAGAATTTTTGCATTTGACAAAAGATTTTTTTCCATGTTCCAAGATCTACATGTGATACGAAATGTATGAATTCTTGCAATGAAAACCTCACTGTATTTTACCAAGGCAGATAAAGGACATCCTTCGCACCGCATATACTTATAAGGAGGGTTTGGTGGCTGAAAATGCTTTGCTTTGATGGTGATTGCATGTTGCTTGCACTTTGTACATATTACTGAATTAATAAAGATGAACTTTTCAGTACTGGGTGTATAGCTCAGTGCTAGAGCATTTGACTGCAGATCAAGAGGTCCCTAGTTCAAATCTGGGTGCCCCCTTGTTCAACTGTTTTACCTGTAGAAATATTTTTTTAATGAAATAAATTGAAGTAAACATTTACAATCTTAGCATTTTATGTAATGAGCAACACATTTCTACATTTGAAATACTCCTGATCATCTCCTGAAACATAGGGTAAACACCATTAAGCTGTTTAGGATTTCTTCATATGATACAAGCTGTGTTTTACATTCACCCAAGTTCTACTGGTGATATGATTAGTTTGAAATAGTCCATTGGAAGCTCATATGAATGTTATAAAACTGTGGTGGAAACCAATAATATGCCCTTAATGAAATGTATTAATTTGTACACCTGACCAGAAGTGCACTGATGTCATTAGTTCTACAAGTTCCATACAGTCACCCACTCTATCACCTTTTTAAAAAAGGGCAGTTTTCAGCATTCAAGGGTTTATGTCAGTGGTAGAGCGTAGGAGTGCTTTTCAAGAAGTCCCTGTTTCATTACCATATACCCTTTTCAATAGATCCTGTTAAAATGTTTTTCAACCCAATGCACTGTAAGAAACAATAGGATATATCATCATTTCATATACAAACCAATGAACAATTGGGTTTAACTATGATCTTAGCACAAAATCAACAAACTGCAGTAGAGAAGCAGTTACATTTTGCAGAATTTTTGCATTTGACAAAAGATTTTTTTTCCATGTTCCAAGATCTACATGTGATACGAAATGTATGAATTCTTGCAATGGAAACCTCACTGTATTTTACCAAGGCAGATAAAGGACATCCTTCGCACCGCATATACTTATAAGGCGGGTTTGGTGGCTGAAAATGCTTTGCTTTGATGGTGATTGCATGTTGCTTGCACTTTGTACATATTACTGAATTAATAAAGGTGAACTTTTCAGAACTGGGGGTATAGCTCAGTGGTAGAGCATTTGACTGCAGATCAAGAGGTCCCTAGTTCAAATCTGGGTGCCCCCTTGTCCAAATGTTTTACCTGTAGAAATATTTTTTTAATTAAATAAATTGAAGTAAACATTTACAATCTTAGCATTTTATGTAATATGTAATGAGCAACACATTTCTACATTTGAAATACTCCTGATCATCACCTGAAACATGGGGTAAACACCATTAAGCTGTTTAGGATTTCTTCATATGATACAAGCTGTGTTTTACATTCACCCAGGTTCTACTGGTGATATGATTAGTTTGAAATAGTCCATTGGAAGCTCATATGAATGTTATAAAACTGTGGTGGAAACCAATAATATGCCCTTAATGAAATGTATTAATGTGTACACCTGACCAGAAGTGCACTGATGTCATTAGTTCTACAAGTTCCATACAGTCACCCACTCTATCACCTTTTGAAAAAAGGGCAGTTGTCAGCATTCAAGGGTTTATGTCAGTGGTAGAGCGTAGGAGTGCTTTTCAAGAAGTCCCTGTTTCATTACCATATACCCTCGTCAATACATCCTGTTAAAATGTTTTTCAACCCAATGTACTGTAAGAAACAATAGGATATATCATCATTTCATATAAAAAACAATGAACAATTGGGTTTAACTATGCTCTTAGCACAAAATCAACAAACTGCAGTAGAGAAGCAGTTACGTTTTGCAGAATTTGTGCATTTGACAAAAGTTTTTTTTTCCATGTTCCAAGATCTACATGTGATACGAAATGTATGAATTCTTGCAATGGAAACCTCACTGTATTTTACCAAGGCAGATAAAGGACATCTTTTGTACCCCTTATACTTATAAGGAGGGTTTGGTGGCTGAAAATGCATTGCTTTAAGGGTGATTGCATGTTGCTTCCACTTTGTTCATTTCCTGAATTAATAAAGGTGAACGTTTCAGGACTGGGGGTATAGCTCAGTGGTACAGCATTTGACTGCAGATCAAGTGGTCTCTAGTTCAAATCTGGGTGCCCCCTTGTTCAACTGTTTTACCTGTAGGTAGAAAAAAAAAATTTACAATCTTAGCAATTGATGTAATGAGGAACACATTTCTACATTTGAAATACTCCTGATCATCTCCTGAAACATAGGGTAAACACCATGAAACTGTTTAGGATTTCGTCATATGATACAAGCTGTGTTTTACATTCACCCAAGTTCTACTGGTGATACTATCAGTTTGAAATAGTCCATTGGAAGCTCACATGAATGTTATAAAACTGTGGTGGAAACCAATAATAT